>NC_091731.1:20742500-21367500 GCF_030179895.1 Drosophila kikkawai | reverse complement strand
AATCAAAAGCCGCAATGGAGCCATCCGAGTGCACACCAAACAATTGCCCCAAATTCATAATTGCAGCCAGCCCAAAATGGCTTGACAACCATACACATACCAATAGTTCCATCGGAGCAGGAAACGCCCACCCGGAAGGCAGGGAAAACCACCGAAAAATGGGAGCAACTAAAATAAAATCAAGCTAAACAATGGCAGGAGCAGGCTAAGTGCGGATAACTGGTCAGCTGAGCTCAGGTTCTGTTGATAACTGCCCGGTGGAGTCACTGGGCTTTACCTATGTACCTTCCTCCCTTTCTCTCTGAAAAGGAGGCATGGCCGGAAGGCGGCTCAGCCTTAGCGGAAGTTGACAAAAGAGGCAAAATGTAGGCGACATCGACACGAATGCAAATACAACAATGAGGTAAAAGTCATAAGCCATAAAGAAGGGGAAATAAAGGGGCTGGCTGAACTCCTTACCGAGACTTTATTATGAGCAACTGGCAAAACGGGGCTTTAAAGCCCGCGGCAAGGACATGCCAAGCAAAAGGTAAACACGGCGCATACTTAACCAGCTGGCAAATGTGAATGAGGACGACGCGGCTGAGAGGCTGAAAGCCCCGGGGCCAGGCAGAGAGGCAAAGGGAAAGACAAAAGCGGAGGCAGAGGCAGGAAGGATTCAAAAAAAAAGCTGAGGCAAAGTGCGACCTCATTGACTTTGGCGGCACGTTCTTGGATGAGTTGACATGACTGCCGCTGCCGCTCCGTCTTCTGTCTTCTGTCAAATGAGTTTTCCCCACCAGCACCGTGTCCAGTCAGTGCGTTTGTCCGTCCGAAAGGCAAACTTTCGGCCATAAGCATATGTAAGCAGGTCCTGTGTGTGTACAATTATTGGTTGCTGGCCTGCTTGTTCTTGTTCCTGTTGCCTCACATGCCGCATGAAAAACGAAAGCGAAAATCAATAACCAGGCACGCGATACCCAGCGCCGCCCACTGACCCCCAGTCCATGGGGGCGATCGAACAAAGGTCCGAGGCAGAGAGAAAAAAGTATCACGAAAAAACAAAAATAAAGAAAAAATAAAAAAGGGTTTCCCCATTGTGTTTTTGGAATAAGACTCCTCCCCTGTTGTCTATTGAGTTGGAGGAGGTACGTACCCGTGAATGGCGTTGCTGGCGCCTGGAACCCCCCGCCAGGAAGCCCCCGATCCATATCCGTATACCTCTCTCCTCTCGCCCGCGGCTTTTCTTTGTGCGCATAATTTATGCTCATTGCTCGCCAGACCCCCATCCTCATTCTCATACCCATCTCCATGCCCATACCCCAGAGCAACCATCAAGCCACGCCATCCCATATTTGCTGGCTTTTTATGAGCCACATTTTTTGGAGGGTTGCTTCAGGATGTCACTGAGTTCGCCACTCATGAGGCACGGAAAGAAATTATACTATTAAAACCATCTAGTATATAGTCAGCGGCCTTCAAATATATTTGTCTAAATAATCGTGTGAGCTTTATAAATTTTTACAAAATGTTTAAGAAATGTAAATCAATCTCCTAAAACAAAGCTTGAATCTAAGATCCTTTGAGATGTTTCAAGTCCTAATTGAGATCTAAAATATATCCACCGTTTTGAGATTACAAGCCCTGTGAGGGTTCTGAATCTTCGACTACTCGTAGTCGTCCTCAAGTGGAGGAGTAAGCCGCTTTGGATTTTGGCTTTAGATTCCGTTGACTCGGCTCAGAGCTGCCGCCGCCGCCTTTGTTTAGCATGTCGTTGATATGTGCACGCGTTGATGACGAGTGTGTGTGTGGATGGAATGGAAGGATGTGTGCCAGCGTCTGCGTGTGTTTGTTATAAATATCAGACGAACGAGCGCCTATTTGTGTCGAGTCAACAGAAAATCGGAAGCAGGAGTTAAGGCCTAAAGCCCTGCTGGTGTGTGTGGGAGGGTCTGAAGGGATCTCTCCCTAATGTGGCTGTTGTTGCTACCGGTTTTAGCTGTTAGCTCTTAGCTGTTGGTTGTTGGTTTTTTGCGGTGGCTGTTGGTAGCGTAATTATAATTATTAATGAGTACACCAAATGAAATTAGAATTTCACATTAGCGCTGATTATGTGCGTTGCATAATGGAGTCGCTGCGGCCACGTTGCGTATACGCAATGCGTGCCCATCCCGCTGTCACCACGAAAAAAATGCAGCCATTCGGCCCAACATTTGTCTATAAATATGAATTTATCTATAAAGCTAATGCATGGCAGACACGTAAAAAAAATTAAAGAGGGGGAGTTGGGGGTATTATTATGAAATTTAAAATTATTATTTTGATTTTTATAACCTTAATTTCATGGAATTGCATTTTTAAAAGCTTTAAATTCTCTAAATGGAATATCTTAAGCACCCATGTCAATATTTTATAGAATTAAAAAACCATTATATAAAACTGTAAAATATCTTTCAGATCTTTAGATCGTATATACTCACATTTCATGTATTAACCTAGTTAAAAAATCTTAACCTTTACAGTCTCTAAGCCCAAAAATGTATAACTTTATTCCCACGTACTAAGAAAATAATTTAGTAATACAAATAGTATTTTATGTATTTTTTCCCCTCTGTGCATATACACTCTCCAAAAACCTTCTCCCCTGACTTCTTTCTTTATTTTTCCCTCGTCTTCCGTGATATTTTCGTGGCATAAATGGGTGAAGGTTAAACAACGTAATATAGCCAAATATAAACTACAACAACTAGGCGGCCACAGCAGCAACTTTTGCGGCCCTACGAAAACACACTGCAGAGGAAAAAAAGAAAAAAAAAAAACAAGAGGAAAACATTCAAGGTATGTATCGGCAGGGAAAAATGTGAAAAATTGGAAGTGGAAAATATGCAGCCGACAAGAACCAATATGCTGCTGAGCCAAGCGAAATCCAAACGAACAGAGAGCGCACAAAATGCCGGGGCTTCCCATGAAAACAAAATCAAAAGCTCACAATTAGGCCAAGAGACAGCAACAAAAACAGCAGGAACAACAACAACAAGAGACACTGAGGCAGCAGCAACAGCAGACATGCAGCCCCCAGCTGCACATGTGTGGGTGCGCTCCGAGTATCTGTGTGTATGTAAATTACTTGGGGGGCAGCGAAGCCAAACTGCGAAACTATGTCGCTAGGTCGCTCGTCAATACAGAGGCTAAAAAGGGGGCAGAGCCAGCAGCGCTTCCAATCAAATCGAATTCGTGTTTGCAGGTGCCTGCGCCAAGGTGCGTCTATGAATTATCCATAAATAAAGGCGAAGGCAGTCAAATGGCAACACGACAGCCAAGCCAACAACAACAGCCAACAAAAGACTAACTCAAACACAAAGAACTTACGGCAAGTCGAAGTAAACAAGTCAGTCCCAGTTCCCCTTCTCCCGGGGCTCTGCCAATATTCCCACCTCTACCTACCTTTCTCTCTCCCTCTTAAGTGTTCTGACCCGATGTTATGGTAGCCTGGATAGCTGCTATAAACGTGTCAATGGATATTTCCCCCAATCCCAAGAGCCACTTGAAATCGAATTGGAAAATCACGAGATCTACCAAAAAGCCCACTATGTCTTAAACGAGAAAATGTTATGTAAACCAAAAGAAGTACCTCAAGAAGTTGTTTAAAATCTATTAAATCGTACGGTTCCATTTCTTAACACTTTGAAAAATATAAAACAAAATGTACATCGTAACCTTGAGCTTGTTTAAGATTAGGTTATTAAGTTTGAAGACTATTAAATCAGATATAGTAATGATATATTAAAAAATAACAATTTAAAATTTTTAGAATTTTAAATCTTAGTTAAATTTTGAGTTAAACTACATTTATTAATTTTTTTTTAATAAAATTTAAACCGTTATACGTTTTAAGTGACGCCCGACTAAATATTCGAACTAAATTCTAAAATCCCTTTCCCACAAAGTCTTCAATGTGAAGATTCTAATTTAGGATACACAGTCTATATATAAAGGCTCTTGTTTCTTGGCCTCGAGACCATTTTCTAGCCAGCACTGTCCCCCCGAAAAAAGACCCCTCAGCACATCTGTGATTACTTTTCATTTTCAATATGGCACAAGTCAAGTAGAAATATTAAATCACATTACTTGACAACCCTATATAGCTGACAATGAAACAAATATTTGTCGTTGGGCTTTATTTTTGGCATTTTAATTAAAAATTGCCCCAGTTGTTGTCGAGGAGACTGGCGACGCTTCTGTACTGCTGCTGCTGTTGGCCTGGCCCAAGTGCAGCATTCAGTTTGCAGCTAAGGCGGCAGAAGGAGGGCGTAGAGCCTCTTTTGGCAGCCACAATGGCCAACAGAGATAGAGAGAGAGAGTGTAGAAAGAGAGAGCAGAATAAGAGACAGCGACAAACAGCGTCCCAATTTAGCCAGAATCGATGCTGGCAGGCGACAATGTAATCCATTCGCCAGCCCTGCACCACCCCCTTTGGCTTTTTGGCCCTTAAAGTTCTCAGGTCTTGGCGAAATGAGCAAAAACTAGTGATGGTGTAAAGGTACCCTTTTTTGATAGGCCAAAAAATTACAATCAAGTTTTTATTTACTAATTTTATCTTAGTAATTTAGATGTACAGATTGGTATTCTCTTAAATTACACTAAATAGGGATCATTTTTAGCATCTCTGCTTAAGTACTAAACAATCTCTTCAGTTTCCAATTAATACTATGTCAGAAGTAGTTGGGAATTGTAAAGAAACAAAGACGTTAGGGCGCTTATTATATTAAGCTTGACCTCTAGTTTCCTGTTAAAATACAACTACATTATTTATATTTAAATTTGTTTCCTTTGACAAGGCAAAATACCAGTTTTTAAGATATACAATTTTTTATATGACACCAGAACCTAATATTAGAAATCCATTAAGCTTAAATTGATTGCCTTAACCTTGAATCAATAAAACAATATTTGATACAATAATTTATGCCTCACGATTAAAATATTTCTTGGTTGTAACGATTTTTAAGGTCAATAACAAACACATAATCAATGTAGTAATCAGCTTCCACCTTACAGCTTGCTGAACTTTTAGTTCTTAAGATAATGCTATAAGTATACCTAAGTATGTTATATGGTACTAAAAATAGCAGATAGTTATACCTAGATATATTCGCATCACTGGCGACCACAGAACAGCATAGTTTCGCTTGAGGTATGCACATCGTTTTGCTACCCTCTCACCTACTCACCTGCTGAACGAATTGCCAGACCTACATTGGGCATGCCCTCCCCTTCTTGGCATCATATACTTATGTTTATATATATACACCTGTCTCTTTCACCGATTCTTATTACGGCTATTATGTATTTTCTTTTGGCAGCGATTTCGTCTAGATTATTGCTTATTGTTATGGTTTAGCCCACCTTTGTTTTTACATATTATTGCTTATTGGCTTGCTTCTGACTTTGCTCATTGTTCCGCTGTTTTTTTTTCGCCTTGTGAACGGGGAGATTGTTACGTCACTCCGGGAGTCCGGACTCCACCAGAGGCATTTCATTAACCGTAATTCAATTAAACGCTCCGAGCGAAGACGAGTAGAAATACTTGTATTTTATTCGATAATTACAAATGCAAGTAATTTGTTATGGAAGCTTTTTTGCCTTACTCGATGACGACGACGACGACGACGCTGTGTGTGAACTTGAACGGCGTCAAAGTCGATGGATGGATGGATGGATGGATGGATGGGCAATTGTAATTGCTTGTTCGTTGTTTTTACTGCGGCTTTACCTCTAATAACATTCAATTGATGCAGCGCCAATTAACTGTGACTGCAATTACTGTATAGAGAGAGCCCAAGCGATATCTCAGAGGCATTGAAGGCAATTAAAAAATCGTTGAATATTTATGGGCATTGGCGCTAAGCAAGGTCGAGAAGTTGGTGGATTTTCTCGACCGTCATCAGGTGGTTTACAAATCATTAAAAGCTCAGCCACAGGTCTGACACTATTAGCTGATTAATGAGACGGGAATATTAGAAATCAAAATATAAATGATTTCAGAGATGGGAATCACAGAATGAAACCAGTTTTGAAGTGACGTTTAGTCGAGCTTCACAGAACTTTGAGGTATACAATTAACCCTAATCATTATACTCTATTTCCATTAAAAAGCAGGTCGTTCTATAAAGAATATATAATTGGAAAGTCTAACTGTTATTCATTGAGTCAATTCAAAATCTTAGAAAGGTTCTTTTGACTTTAATTAATAATTATTATATTTAAAGAAAGCACGCGAAGATCTACTGAACGGGTTTGGAATGCAGGGTAAGATGTTTCATTAAAATTAACCAACTTTACAGATTTCAGATGCTATTTATATAGCCCTGACTGTATTTGGTTTTCCTTACAATGGGAAACCCTTAGAAATACCCAAAGAAAAGATGATAATAGAACACAACGTAATAATAGAATCCTCCTTGCGCACTTATTATTTCCAGTTTCCATTTGGAAAACTTGTGGTGACCACATTTTCAACCCCTTGAAATTACTACGTCTCCGATCTCTCTCCGGGGTGATTCATTCATCCGTTTTCTTTTTGCGAAGCAATTTCTGAAGCTTTTTGAAAATTCCCTAGAACATCGAGCACTTTAATTTACCGCCAAGTTTGCAGTTTTGCACTTCACTTTTGTCCGGGGACCCTAATCGACTCCTCCTCCCCTTCATCCTCTTCCACTCAAATATGGGGCTCGGACTCTCGGCTTATTAGCCGCCGAGCCGAGAGAGTCTCCGGGTCGAAATCACCGCCGTAACCATTACGGCAAATAGGTTAACAGCAGTTTCGTGCCTTTCGCATGAGCACGGCCTTTGAGAGTGTGTTGGTAAGTGCGCGCCTGTGTGTGTGTGTGTTCGTTTGTTTACATAAACCTTTTATCGTTTCGTTTTGGGTTAATTTTTCCCAGTTATTTTGTCCCCTTGCAACTTTTACACCAAGCCAAAAAATAATGATCATCCTCAACTCCTGAAGCTGGTTAATATTTGATTTGCAAACATCTATAAAAAGGGATAAGCCTTATAAATTAAGAAAATCGGGCACTTCCTTTTAGAAGCGTTTTTGCCGCAGGGCTCTTTTGGTCACAAGAAACAGCTGATTAAAAGAAATTGCTGTTCAAAAATTTCTATGATAACATTTGAAATCATTTAGAAATGTAGAAATGTATTCCCTATATATGATTTGGGACTTTTAATTTAAATTGAAACCTAGAATTTGCTTCCACTTGAATTACAAAAACTTTTAACTTTCATAAATTGAATAACTATTTGTAGCTTTTCATTTAAGCCTTGTAAGGAATTTCTTTCCGTGTACTGACACCTCCTACTTCGCCTTCTCCGCCTTCATTTTTGTTTTTTTCTGTTTTTAGTTCGGCCTGTGGTGCAGCAGCAATCGCAAAAGCAACAACAGCAGCCGTGGCAGCAGTTTAACCCACATACGGGCTGCGAGCTGCCCCACCGAATTGCGCAACGGGGCGGAGGCAGGGGGAGGCGTGGAAGTGGAAGGGGGGAATGGAGGGTCACGGGGGCCAGCGGTGTGAATGCAAATGAAACGAAACGACAGACAAGCGGACAATTTAATGCCTATTTGCATTTAACAGCAGCTTGACGGGAGAGGTAGGAGGAGGCGAAGGAGGAGGAGCGGTGAAAATGCGAACTACAAAAAAAAAAAAAAAAAAAGAAAACTAGAATCAAGTGTCGGGTTAGAAATGAAACGAGCAAATTGACGGACAGATAAACGGACGAAGGAAGCGGAGACGCAGAAAGGAAAGAGGAAAAAGCACAGATGCGAAGGGCGGATGGAGGTGGGAGGCGGAGTGCGAAGGAGGTGGAGCAGATGAGCAACTGACTTTGATTAGCATGCCAGATAGCGAGAGAGAGGCCAAGAGGCAGCGAGGAAGAGAGAGATCTACTCCGGGCAATCAGCAGTACATATTCATGCCCATGTATGAATTGCGAATATGAACATGAGTGTATGTATGAACATTCCGATGCCACACACTCATAATCTCAATCGAAACCTATTTCATTCAGTTGTGCAAAGCAAATACAGTCGAACTTCTATAACTATTACTTTTATAGTAATAATTTAATTAGTTTCTTTAACGAGAACTTCTTACGACTCGATAATCTTTATATCCTTGGAAAACTGTTAAGATATGTATTATCATTAGATTTGAATCCATCAAATATTTTAAATACACATTTCTTGTTTTGCTTGGAGCTTTCTATAAATAATTTAGGCAAATGTCAGTTATCAGTAATCTTTATTATATTTCTCAGAAATAAGTTAGTGTAATCTTTATTAAAATTCTCAGAAATTCAATTGAAAACCATAAGCACTGTCTATTAACTATAAAATTTAAAATAGAATTGAACCTTAATTAGATTTAAAATAAAATAATGTTTATTACCAACTTGAGAGCTGGTGCATCCCAAAAGCATAACAAAAAGAGTCGCCCTAGGCCTAGTTTAAAATAACATTATTGTTGAAAAAATCTGTTAAAAATCTATTTAAAGATTTAAAAAGTTAACGTTTTTCTTTAATTTCTATATTTTTAAGTAAAGTTATATTTTTAGAAGTTCGACTGTGATTTTTAGGAGAGTAATGAAAAGAAAATAAAGCACAGATGTCCCTCCCGACAGATCTACTTCTATTGAGCCTTTATGCCATGCTTATCCTGACATTTCTTAAACTAAGCCTAGTCTTAAACCTTAATTCTTATGACTAGTTTGAAATATATTCACCTTTTTGCAAGGAGTCGTGCATTCAGCTGCAATTAATTGAGCTACAGATAAGATCAACTAGGTATGGTACTTTTAAACGCTGATGTGCGGATATTATCTCCTTACTCTCAGTACGCTCAGTACACGGTACTTCTTATTCGTTATTAGCTTTTATTTTTTTACTCGTTTAATCTAACTTTATATATTCTGGGTATTTCAATTATTGTTTCAATTAGAGACGCGACAGTTGCTTTTGTTTGTTGTTGTTGATTATTTTGATCGAAGTTCCTGCGATTGATTAGGCTTTTGTTATAGTTTTTATATTTTGGTTGCTTTTGTTGTTTGTTTGCTGAGTTGTTGTTGTTGTTGCTGGTGTCGCAGATTTATTGTTGTTGGTTATATAAAAACAAACGCACATACACTTTCGTAGACATTGGGCACACTGGCACAAGCTAATTTCAACACAATATCGATACCGAGTGTTTTTGGCTTACTTCAGCTTAGCGCTTAATTTTCAGTGGCCCTGCTATCTCTCTCTCTCTGCTTCCCCTGCTTCATCCGCTGTTGCGTTTTGGCGTTTTTCCGTTTTCCGTTTATCTTACTTCACGCGGCGTCTTCTCAACAAACTTTTTTGAAATGAGCCCGTTTCAGTGAAAAAGCTACACTAGCATTTGATTCTAACGAAAAGTGTGGCAGCAGCAGCTGAGAGAAGCTCTTCTCTCGCGCTCTCCCTCTCTTGCTGCTAAGAGAGCCAAAAGAAAGAGAGCGCCTTTCGTATCTGTGTGCCACGTACACGTGCCTGCCTGTCCGATCACATTTCTATCTAACAGCCAGCGTATCTGCAGCTGTGTTTGTTTGTATGTGTTTTCTTTGTCCGCTTTGCGCGCATTTTCTACATTGATTTTTAAAAATTCGTGAGCAAGCAAGAGCAAGCGCTCACGTTTGTTTGTTTTAAAGTTTTGCTGCTGCAAGCTTTTCACGCTCTCCCGCTGGGCTTTTCGCGGCTCTCGCTCTCTTGATTTGCTTAATAGGGCACTAGGTTTTTCATGGCACCGTTGGAAAATTGCTGCACACTCACACAGCCGAACAAGACATTTTTGGGCCACGAAAACTTTTGCATTTCCTGTGCAAGTGCCAAAGGCATAAAACGAAAAGCTCGACAGGCAGGGCTGCAAATGTCGCCTTGAACGCAGCGCATTTGCCATTCAAAAGATGTTTTTATGACATAATAATTGAGAAATGCGCGGCCATATGTTTGAGGCCAGAAAGAGACAAAAGGGGGCGCGTGTCGAGACGAGTGTGAGAGAGAAGGGGATTAGAATAACGAGAAAAACTCGTTCAAGCAAACGTAACGAAAATCATTTAAATAAAATATATAAATTATGTATACGCGCTGTGTGCGTTGCCTTTATCAGCCTGCGAAGGAGAGAACAGTGACGGAGAGCGAGATAGAGCGCAAAAGCTCACAAACACACACGCACCCGGAGAGCAAGTGCTAACTAGTGTGCGTGACACACTTTTATGTGACGTCGTTGATTTTAATTTCGTTTGCTCAATTCCATCGCTTTTTGGGTTCTCGTTCGAGTTCGTGTTCTCCTTTGCTTAGCTTGTCCTTAGTTCTTTACCTAATTTTCCTCCTTCAAGGAGAAATCTAGAGGAATGTGCGTTTGTTGATACTATCTGATGGATTAACACATGGTTCCCAGTTCCAGTTGGACACGAATTTCGAATTGGAAGGTGTTAATTGAATTTGTAACAATTTCAGTTTCTCTCCCTCCTCCTTCTTCTTCTGCTTCTTCGAGTATTTATGTAACCAGCTCGATGGGTGGGAGCGAGAGAGAGCTAGCGCATGCATAGATACTTTTTGGCATTGAAACAAAACGCACACACACACTCGGCCAGCAAAGCCCACACACTCACACAAGGAGAGGAGAACTTAGAACAAGAACAACTTAAGAACGTAGAACGGGAGCTTAGAGATACGAAAACACACACGCAGCACACAGATGCACGCGCTGATTATTCCCTCCTCTTTGTCCTCTGCCTTCTCCGCCTATTCTTTCGTGTCACTTGAAAACGCGTGTGTGCATTATTTAATTTAATTTAATTAGATTCCAGTGTCCAACAGCAGCAACAACAACAGCAGCAGGGAACAGCAGCAGGCAACACAACAGCAGTTATTTCTGCTATATATAACAGCACTGGGACTTTATGTGGGTTTGTTTTTTGTTGGTTTATTTTCTATGTAATTTCCAATTGGTTCGAACCACTTTTGTTTGGATGCGTTGTTGCTTTTGTTGTTGCAGAACCTGACAAACACATGCCCCGCAGCGAACACACATAAACAAACTCACTGGCGACGACGCTCTGACTCTGTCTGAATCCAACTAAACTTTGAATTTCGGATCCGAAACTTGCAAGCAGCTCGCATCGCTGAGATTTCTGTTTCTGTACAGAAAATTCCGATGGTCAGTGGTTGCGAGAGAGCGCGCGCTCTGTGTATCTGTGTGCCAGCCGAGTAAGTGTGGTTGTGTGCGCGCCTCAGAAATACAATTTGGTTTTGCTTTCGTTTCGGATTGGAAGAGCGGCGCTCTCGCTCTCTTCCTCTCTAACCCTCTCTGAAAACAGCCACTTTACTCTCAATTTGGATTCCATCTGGATTTCCATTGAGAATTTTCCACCTCGTGCTCTCTTCTAGGCCGAGGTTTTCTCGTTCTCTTCGCGAGGAGATTCTCTGTAGGTCATTCTGGCAATAACTGATGATAATAATAAAAACATAATATTAATAATAAGAGAGCTGATAAGGCATACTTTGTTTTTCAGCAACTACATTTACTGAGATTGATAAAGTTATGAACAGTTTTACGTTTTCATGCAATATTTAAAATAATAATAATATTAGTAATAATAATTTTATAAAATTTAAAATTAAATTTTTTTTAAATCATTCCCTAAATAATTGTTTTTTTTTTAATATATTTTTCCTAAAACATTTTATATACATATGTATCTATGAAATTAAATTCATTATTTCTCTAGTTCCTAACATTTAAATTACGCTATAACTATTTTATTCCTAAGATCATAATTCCTTACTCCACCTTCCCTTCAAAATCAGAGACAAACCACCCCTATATTTAAGAAACATTATTTTTAAAATGAGACTCAATTTATTGGATTTGTTACAAACAATTGTCAAGTAATATCATTGCCATTGCATTTGCGTCATTATCACTAAGGCTACAATTACAGTTATACGATAAGTTATAGTTACGATTCAGAGTTTTTTTAGGCGATATCCCGGGGGCGGGATACCGAAGACAGACATGTATTGCTTATTGTGGGACTGGAGGGATATCACAAAACGTAAAAACCTAAGGGGAAAAGAACGTAAAATCTGAAGTTACACGAGTGCGCACAACCGCCGTTTGCTGCGTCATAAGTAGGATGGGACCTTTAGTCCATCCCTTGTGGTGAGGAAGCTTGAATAAATAAATGATACGTAGTTTTTGGATTACGCATGGTCTGGTGTGTGGTGCGATCAGTGCTTGTGTTGAACGTTAAACTTAGATTGCCTGTATTTGCAGTGAGTTTGCGTCCGAGATTCATAGGTTATCCTTAAGGGGCTGCTGCATCTCGTTTTCCATCGCTCCTTCTAGCCGGTGGATCCATGATGATCAGCTCGTATGGCTGCTCACATACGCAGCCGTTTCCATGGGGCACACCTCTGGCGCCACCATGGTCTCAAAACGCTCCAGATTCTGTAGGAAAGTGAGCGTGGTGCGCTCACATCTGGCCGTGTGTGGCAGCAGGTGACACACATCCAACTTTTGAGAGTGATTCTCTGTGGCGCCGCACTGCATCAAATTAGTGCGATGCAGGACGTAGCCCACGCGCTGCGTCTTGGCCGTGCTCTTGGTTAGTCGCCTCATCACGGACACATCAAGATCCTCGCTAGCTGACACATGATCGCCGCCAAACTGCCCCTGCACTCCAATCCACTCGTTCTCAGCAAATATAAACTTGTCCAGGGGATCGAGCAGCGATTGTGAGGCTTTGTAGGCGGCACTGGTAAGGTAACCCGCCGGATGGGACTCAGAAGGCTTGACACAGTTGTTGATCCTCTCCAGCACCAGGCGGTATATGTGCAATACCGGCTTATTGTCCAGTACGCCTTGGCCGAGTCCTCGCTCATCGTCACTGGCCAGGCGGCGGTCCTGCATGATCTCAAGCTCGCCAGAAGCCAAGGAAGAGCCACCTAAAGGTTGCCCCGTAAGAAGTGTAAGCCGCATATTGGCATCCTCGATGAACATGCCAGTGGGAATGGGATAATAGTTGGCCTGCAGAGGGAGTTTCTCCAAACGGCGCCGCTTAATGTGCTGCAATCCGTTGAGGTCCGTGTAAAAAATGTTGCCGCTGTCGATATGCGTCTGCAGACGCATCACAATCTCCGTGTTGTCCAGCTCACCGATGTCCACCAAATTGCGAATTTCCGGCGCTCCACCCCGCAAAATCGTCTGGTGAACCACATTGGGCAGTCCAACACTCACTGATGACTCCAGTTTGCCCTTCGTAACAAGGACCACTGGCTTGTTGGCCGGTATAGGCATAGCAGGTCCATTGGGAAGGAACAGGTAGGCTCCAGATCGATCTCCATGCTGACGAGTGCCGTACTTTAGGAACTTGAGGTGCACAGGAACATGCGGACTGTCCTGGGTCAGCTGAATGGATTTGAGCAGACCCTGTTCTGTGAATGCCAAGGTAGGACCATTTCCCACACGCAAGGATATCTCCCGAGGCTCACCGAACTTTACATCTTCGGGATATTCGCCCAAAGGCACGGATATAGGTAAGGTTCGTAGTAAGAGATTCGAGGCAAAGGATGTGTGTCTATAAAAAGTCATTAGAAGGTTAAAATCCATTAAAACTGGAAGCACTATCGGGAATTAGTTAAAAATTAATTTCATTGAACAAAAAAAGTTCAATACACAAAAAATCCATTAGGATGGTACACAGAAATCTTTTTAAAGTTTGATCATGACCTTGAAAGCGAAAAGTTTAAAACAAAATGATAGCAAAACATGTGTTACATGGTCTAAGTGAATAATAATGTTTAACTAATACCTTTAATGATTAAAAAAGAGTAAAAACAAGCAAAGTATATATTTATAATCTCTCTATATGTAGTTCCCTTAACAAATATTCCTCCTCTAAAAATATTGATCCAAATGAATACTCACTCTGGTTTAGTCTCTGAGATAGTCAGAACGTAGGTGGCTAGTCCCATGGGCGGCACTCGAGCCTTGAAAATAATGCGATACTTGGTGGTGGAGCCCTGCGGATGGATGGTCTTCGTGAGCGTGTCATGGTGCCAGCTCCAAACGGGAGACACTTCAGCCTCCACCGGATCGTTTGAGAGGTGACTGACGCTGACAAACGGACTGGACACATAAAAGTCCACCAGCTGCTCCCGCCAGTGGGGCAGGGTGTTGTGCATAACCACATGCTTGGTTGGTAGCTCATCGCCCAGGATGATGGTGGTGCGGCTATCCTCCACGCCCGAACCCGGCCAGCGTGAGTCGTCCAGCGTAAAGTAAGCGAAGCTAAACTCTGGACTGTAGATGGAGGGCTTGGTGAGCAGGCGATAGACCGATTGCTGCATCACCGCCTGGCAGGCCTTCAGGGCCTCCTGCATGCGCTGCTCGTAGTCTATTACCACATGCGTCTTGGCAGTGCCGGTAATGCCGTCGTGATGCTGGAACAGCGACAACTCCCTGCGGGCCTGCTCTAGGCGCTCTTCGATGCGCGCCATCCCGTCCCAGGAGTGCCAGGCGGAGAGCATCTCGGCCGAGCGGACATAGTGCATCAGTACACGATCCATGCGCTTGTGATAGGGCCGGGAGGTGTAATAGCCACTCCAGTAGTTGTCCGAGCGATCGGCATATGTGAAGAAGTCGCCACTGAGCGTGGGAAAGGCAGCCGTGCCTACCTTCTCCGCCTGGTGCACTGCATCAAAGTACTCCTGCAGGGTGCCAAACTGTGCCTGCACATTGAAGTGAGCCTCGCTGTTGATGTGATCGAAGAGCTTCTCGTAATTCACCCGCTGCACATCCCACTCGGTGTTCTGTTTGAAGCGGAAATCGTCGCCTAAAGGAACCAGCAGCACGTTGGTTCGGTACAGCTCGGCCTTCTTCTTCCACTGGTCCACCAGCAGGTCCGAACGGGCCGCTACATTCCCCTCCACGATGGCTCGCGGCGGCAGTTTCCAGGGACAGCTCAGACCAAAGGCGCCCATCCGCTTGAAATCAAACTGGCAACACACCTTGGGATCGGGACCACAAGTATGGGGGATGTCATACGAGTAGAACGGCATCATGTGTGTGAAAAGAGCCGTGTCTCCTTCGTTGTCCCATATCTGGCGCCAGTGGAACTCCAGCTGTCGCTGCTGAGCCAGCTCCTTCTTCACCGAGTAGTGTGTGCGCTGGATGAGGAGATTCTTGAAGCCACTTTTTTGCAGGATGTAAGGTAAAGTGGGACTGTGGCCGAAAGGATCGATGGCCCAGGAGGCGGTGGGCGTGACATTCAGATACTGCTTAAGCCAGGTCTGGCCCTCAGTCAGCTGCAGCAGGACATTGCGCCAGTGAGAATTGGCTTCGTCGGGCATTACCCATCCGCCGGTGACGAACTCCAGCTGGCCGCTTTTGACAATGCTGGAAAAAAGATGTTTTTGGGTTTATAGTTTTGGCAAAGAACCAAAGAATCCATTTGGAAGAAAGATCACTTCAGATGCAGCTGTCTAAACAGCATTGTCAGCGAAATGACTCGTTCTTCTGTGGCCACAAAAGGTGGTAAATTATATCAAAAATATGTGCTTACGACTTCATCTGCTGCTTTTTGTTCTCCCCCAGATCATGGAAGAAGCGCGCAAAGTACGAGGTCTCCGCCCAGATAAACTTCATCTCGGGGTTCTCGTGCAGGTGGCGAAGCGCATTGGACAGGATGTGCTTGGTGTCATGCTGGTAATAATCCTCGAAAGTCTGGATCCAGCCGGGATCGTTGTGTGAGTGCGGCACCACAAACACCTTTAGCTTGTGGTGGGCATTGTACTTGAGCGGATCGTAATTGATGTTCCAGCCCTGCTTCCACACTCCGCCGTCGATGTCCTTGAAGGACATCCGGTCGTAGAGCTCCAGCATCTGCACTTCCACCTCCGGCACCTCGTGCACCACATCCTGGCACTGGCCTGGCGTGGCTGAACGGGGCACCTTAAGCGGCATTTTCAGCGGCTCCTCACGGGCCGAGGACTTAGATAGGCGGGCGCGCAGGCTGCGCATCTCCTCTCCGTGCTCCTGCAGACCATTCTCCGACTGCTGCAGCTTTTTCTCGATCGCCATGAAGTTTGGCTGCAAGATTCAAAGAGTTTGTTAGCACTTTGCAGGCTTTCCTGTCGTTTATTTACCTTTTTCTGATTGGCCGCCGGCGCCGCAAAGTTTAGGATCACATAGAGGCTGAGGAAGACCAGCAGGCAGCCGGAGCAGATCACCAGTGCGAAGCGTCGACGTATGCGCAGCATTTTGCGGTTAGTTTAACATGGACACGGTCACGTCAGACACACCAGCAGCAGCCCACCAACAAATATCCAATCGCTTGGAACTTGCGTGGTTTTTTCGCATAAACAAATTCGTTCAGTGTGACCAGAAAATGTTTGGCAAATAAAACCGTCCGCTTCGAAAACAATACATTTAATACTGAATTAATAAAATTATTTTTAAAAATATTTTAAGTAAAAACTAAATAAAATTTAAATCTTTAAAGTGCAATGAACAATTAAAAATAAAATAATTCAATTATTGTTTCCAGAAAAAGTAGATTTGTTTTAAAAATTGAACTTTTATTCATTTTTTAATTTTACTTTATTATTTGCGTATAAAAATAATCAAATAATTTAAAAATTAAAGACATTTTCTGTTTCAGATTATCAAAACAAATTTATCAATGACCCCCCTAGACTTTTTGCCCCCGCCACTGAACCCAGGTCAGAAAACCTAACAAGGTGGCAGTGCTGGAAGACTGTTGCTTCTGGCCTTGCAGCAATAACGGAAATATTATAGTCTACGAAAATTAGGATAAACTGTGTAAAAAAGCCAAAAATATGCGGCTTAAATACATTAAATTATAAGCCAGACGTGAGATTTAATATTTATTAAACTTGTGGACTGTTGGCTCAATGATTTAAGCCAATATCTGAGTCTGTGGATGCTGTGTGTTTGTTTTCCTGGCTAATATCGATTTTATCAGATGGAGCATCCTTCCATGTAACGCGCCTGGAAAGAGTTATCTATTAAATAGAGTATAATCTAATTGGATTTAGAGAGTATAACTTATTGGCATCATGAAGCGACAAAACGTTCGAACCCTTTCACTTGTGGTGTGCACTTTTACCTATCTCCTAATTGGAGCTGCGGTCTTCGACTCACTGGAATCGACAACAGAGGCCAAGCGATGGGAGTTCTTGCAAGGTAATATTATTATTAACTAATTTATTATTACATCCTTAATTAAATATATTGAATTATATTAATACCTTCCAGCTGTAAAGAACAACTTTGTTAAGAAATACAATGTAAGCGACGAGGATTTTCGGGTAATGGAAATTGTCATAATTGAAAACAAACCGCACAAAGCTGGCCCTCAATGGAAGTTTGCTGGAGCCTTTTACTTCAGCACCGTTGTCCTGGCCATGATAGGTAAATATAATATATAAAATACAATATAAATATTTTAAATGAAACTACAACTTTATAACCCCTTGAAAACACCCTCTCCTCTTCTGAAACCTTCCCTATTTTTGCATTTTCATTAAATTTCTATAATTATTTTTAGGCTATGGCCATTCAACTCCTGTCACAATTCCTGGAAAGGCTTTTTGCATGGGCTATGCCATGGTAGGTAATCCAATTATACTCACTTTCCCTTTTAATAATACTAATCTCTCTCTAGGTGGGCATTCCTCTGGGCCTGGTGATGTTCCAGTCGATTGGTGAACGTCTGAACAAGTTCGCTTCGGTTATCATTAGACGGGCAAAGAGGGCCAGCGGAGCTCGCTGCACGGATGCCACAGAGATGAACCTCATGTTGGCCACGGGCATGCTCTCCTCGATTATTATCACCACAGGAGCGGCAGTCTTTTCCCGCTACGAAGGTTGGAGCTACTTTGATAGCTTCTACTATTGCTTTGTCACCCTGACCACCATCGGTTTTGGGGACTATGTGGCCCTGCAGAATGACCAGGCCCTCACCAATAAGCCTGGCTATGTGGCCCTAAGCTTGGTCTTCATTCTGTTTGGCCTGGCCGTAGTGGCTGCTAGTATCAATTTGTTGGTGCTGCGCTTCATGACCATGTGAGTTATTTTTAACTTTTAAGTTAACAGGAACAGATTTAAATGAATTTTCCATTCCAGGCAAGCGGAGGATGCCAAGAGAGATGAGCAGGATGCTCAGAATTTAGCTGGAAATGCCCAGCCGGTGACCTTTGATGATGAGTCCACGTACAACATGCATGGTAAGCTGTTGGAGAACAATTACACCACAGAGAATGATGAGACCGCTTCGCTGTGCTCCTGCACCTGCATGGGCGGCACTCGATGCCTCAACCATGAGCAATTTGTTGATCCGGACTTCCAGCCCACGGATATTATTGAGAGCACCCTGTGCTTGAAGCGCGCCTCCGTCTGATATCCGTATAGCCAGCTGTGGAACTCCTCTATATAGGAACCAGAGCCGAACTATAGTTATACAATCCTGTAGAGACACAACCGCCGGTTACGAAACATTGGTTGTTAGACGAACCTTCCCTACGCAGATATTTACACGAGGAAGGGTTGGTTATTGTGGATTGAGAGGGGGAATACATAGAAAATGATACACTTTATGATAAATGCATATAATGAAGCATATTTAACAGCGCAAAAATACCACAAAAAGCCAAAAAGTCTTAGGGACTTCTTTGTTTGACTTTCACATAAGAAAACTATTCATATTTTCTTTGCGACTATTTAGCTACTTGACAAAAGTAGAGTATTCAGAAATTCCTATAGATTACTATCCTTAAAAAGGAGTTTCCCACAATAACCGACCCTCTTCCCCATATACACACATTTACAAAGGAGGAAACTCCAAGAACCCATGTCAATATCAATCACATCATCTGGTTGGGAGCCCAAAGAAGCCTTAATAGGTTTCCTGGTAACTCCTCCGCCACTAACCCATCTCATATTGTAGCCCTAAGATGTTTTAACCAAAGAAAGCACTATTAAAGATTTTTTGCCCAAAAAACCTCCAGAAAAGTAAGCTGTGATTATTTAAAAGCCAAAAAACTATCCCAAAATCGATTATCGCAGTAGGCGAGACATGAAACTTCGAAGACGGATTCCCTTGTAGCCTCAGTCCACCTCCGAATCAGCTAGAAGTTACACGTGTATAAAAGTAAAACCAGAAAAATTGTACGTTAAAGAAATCAGTCGATCGTCGGTTTCTGCTCCTCAAACACTTGGCTCTTTTTTTCCGAAAAAACAACTTTTATCTCGTGTCCGGTTCGTAAGAATATTTTTCTCCTACCGGCAAGATGCGTGAAATTGTGCACATCCAGGCCGGTCAGTGCGGTAACCAGATCGGCGGCAAGTTCTGGGAGGTGATATCCGATGAGCATTGCATAGACGCCACAGGAACCTACTATGGCGACAGTGATCTGCAGCTCGAGCGCATTAATGTCTACTATAACGAGGCTACCGGCGCCAAGTATGTGCCGCGTGCCATCCTGGTGGACCTTGAGCCCGGCACCATGGACTCTGTACGTTCCGGCGCCTTTGGACAGATTTTCCGGCCAGACAACTTTGTTTTTGGCCAGTCGGGTGCCGGCAACAACTGGGCCAAGGGTCACTACACAGAGGGAGCAGAGCTGGTAGACTCTGTCCTGGATGTTGTAAGGAAGGAGTCAGAGGGCTGTGATTGCCTGCAGGTAAGTTGGTTTAGAAATAATTCATGATTGGGAAGGGGAAATAATTTTTCATTAATTTATATTGACATGTATGTCAACTAGGTTTTCCCAAAAAAAAAAGCCTACTGATTTTCCAACCATAAATATCCTTCTCACCTCCGCAGGGCTTCCAGCTTACCCACTCGCTGGGTGGTGGCACTGGCTCTGGCATGGGCACCCTGTTGATCTCAAAGATCCGCGAGGAGTACCCAGACCGCATCATGAACACCTTTTCGGTGGTGCCCTCGCCCAAGGTGTCCGATACCGTTGTGGAGCCCTACAATGCCACCCTGAGCGTGCATCAACTGGTGGAGAACACCGACGAGACGTACTGCATCGACAATGAGGCGCTTTATGACATCTGCTTCCGTACCCTGAAGCTGACTACGCCCACGTACGGCGATCTTAATCATCTGGTCTCCGCCACCATGTCGGGGGTGACCACCTGCTTGAGGTTCCCTGGCCAGCTGAATGCTGATCTACGCAAGCTGGCCGTGAATATGGTGCCCTTCCCCCGGCTGCACTTCTTCATGCCCGGGTTCGCACCGCTAACCTCTCGCGGATCGCAGCAGTACCGTGCCCTGACCGTTCCAGAGCTGACCCAGCAGATGTTCGATGCCAAGAACATGATGGCCGCCTGTGATCCGCGTCATGGTCGCTACCTGACGGTCGCCGCCATCTTTCGCGGTCGCATGTCCATGAAGGAGGTGGACGAACAGATGCTTAACATCCAGAACAAGAACAGTAGCTTTTTCGTTGAGTGGATTCCCAACAACTGCAAGACGGCCGTGTGCGACATCCCGCCTCGAGGCCTTAAGATGTCGGCCACCTTCATTGGTAACTCCACGGCCATCCAGGAGCTGTTCAAGCGCGTTTCGGAGCAGTTTACGGCCATGTTCCGGCGCAAGGCCTTCTTGCATTGGTATACCGGCGAGGGCATGGATGAGATGGAGTTCACTGAGGCTGAGAGCAACATGAACGATCTGGTGTCGGAGTACCAGCAATACCAGGAGGCCACCGCCGATGAGGAGGGTGAATTCGACGAGGATGAAGAGGGCGGAGGAGACGAATAAGCACACGAATATACACACTCGCACTATCACACACACGCTGCACTAAAAACCTGCTCCATGATCCTGCACACACAGCCACACACACACACCTCTCCAAATGGAACCACAAACTAAACTGCACTGACCCCGACCCATATTTCCAGAATTCTAATTTGCACAGCCTTAAATCGAGCACACAGAGTTTCTACATTTCGTTGGCAATGCTCGCTCCTAGGTGAATATCACACCATTTGATCATAAACACCATTGTAATTTTGATGCTGCACAGTTATTAATCATGTTGCTAGTGACAAGTCACCTATTATGTGTATAAATAAATGTTTGTTTTGGAATCGAAATGAATATATAAGTTCCTATTGATAAAAAGTAAAACCGTACCCTTGGAAAAGTCACATTCGTGAGTGCATCTTCTACTGGTTTCCTTGTGAATCTCCTCCTGGTCGCTCTGTAGGAAAATTCCCTATTTAAATTTTCCCAGTACCAGAATTCCTTGCTTACCACATGTGGATTCCAATAACACCGAATTTTTACTCATTTTTAAAAATATTGAAACTTGAATTCCTTGTTTTTCAATCATTAGGGTTGTTTCATCCGATACGTTCACAGGTGACAATCCTTGTCAATACGTTCAAACTTTGTCAAGTCAGAACAACTGTCATGTATTTCTGCCAGAAAGAAAAGCCAGTCATTCGAGAAAATGGATTCAACTGAGAAAAGCGATTCGCCATCAAGCCCGTTTACCTCTCGCAGTGGCTTTATGCGGCATCGCAAGCGTTCAGCCAAGCATCCCATCACCTTGCTGAGGAAGCCGGGCATTGCTAAGGAGCTGAGGGAGCTCCATTACGAGGAACAAGAATACACGAGCTCCTCTTCGGTAGGATCAACGACGTCCCAGCTGGTCAGCGACGACAGTGGCATCGATGTTAGTCAGGACAATGGAAAAGGACACAGCTACTTCCTGCGCAAGAGATACACGAATCCTTTCTAGTGGTTTATTCATCGAATGGTGTACATGGGTGTAAAGGAACAAAAGCAGCAGCAGCAGCAAAAAATACTTATGTGCCAACGAAATAAACTACGGAACATTGCAGGCATTGAGATACTCGGTTACAATTAGAAATATAAATATCCTTTTTCGAGCCTAGACATCGTCAAAGAGTCCTCGGGGGGGTGGACCCACAATGCGTCGGTCGTGCTCCGGCTCGTAGTCAGGATCCCGAAATCCGACCTGCACTTGGGTGCTCACACCGAACCGATCGTTGATCTCCTCCGACAGAGATCTGGGCACTCCCAGAGCCGACGAGGAGGCCACGGCTGCATAGTCAAAGCTTCCATCGCCATCGCGCAGCAGTCCATCTGCCGGGGTGCGACCGCTAGTCAGGGTGCCGCCGGCTCCTCCACTCCGATACTTGCTTAGGTAGTCGCTACCGCCTCCCAGCCCCGGATCCTGCCGGTTAAAGTCACGCCGCCTGGCCATCGCCTCCTCGGCACGTTGTCGCCGACGCTTCTCACGCGCTATCAGATCCTTGCCCTCCTGCACCAGTTCAGTGGCAATCGTTTCGTTCTGCAGAAACTGCTGGAAACCCAAAGCATTGAGGGCCCTACTGCCCAGGCTAAACCAGGTAGCCAAGCAGAAGGCCAGCATGCACATGGGGAAGTAGATGTTGAAGCCGTTCGAGATGATGCCAATGACGTCCATGTGTCCCATTATCTGCGTGTAAACGGTCTCCATAATGCGGTTGGGAATAATGTGCGTGTCCATGTGGATGAGACCGAGGAAGTTGAGGCACATGGGCGGCGTCAGGCGGCAGAGCAGCATGCCACTGAAAATCAAGCTGTGCTCGTTGGTCTGGTGATGCGGCGCCAGATAGTACAGGTTCAGGAAGCGTATCCTCAGGATGGTCGAGTAGGTGCAGTAGAAGAAGTAGCAGAGGACTGCCATCGAAAAGACCTCGATGGTGAAGAAGTCGTAGCTCTCCTTGGCCACATAGATCACGTTGGCGAATATGGAGAGCACGGGATGGCGACTGAAGAAGGTCAGCTCGCTCCAAACCACCATGGCGGACATGGTGGCGGTGAGAACGCACAGCGTCTTGAGAAACGGCGCCTTCAGCAAGCACTCCCAGTACCACTGCAGCGTGGCGCTATAGCAGATCCTCTCCAGCTGTGTGCGCTGGCGCGGAAACTCCGACTTGAAGCGTCGCTCCGATGAATGAATATTCCTGGCCACATCCTCCAGATGCAGCACCGTCTGCACTTGGACGCTCCACAGGGCCTCGGTGCGCTGCAGGGTCTGCAGTGATTTGATTACCTGCTTATGGATCCGAACCAAAGCCTTCTCCGAGGGCAATATGGTAGAGCTGGTGGCTCCCATGCCGCTGCCTCCAGTGCGGGCAAAGTTCCGGCTCGCTCGCTCCTGCAGCTCGATGGGAACCTTGCGCAGAATGGTCTCCAGGCAGGGTCTCAGCTCGTGATTGTTGGGTATTACACGGCTGATGCACTGCAACGACTCCAGAATGTCGTCCACATGCTCCTCGGCCTCTGCCTTCTCAGTGCTCAGTTTGGCTGCCTTAAAGTAGGCATATTGCAGTGCGAATCCCGGCTTGGCATTGTTCCACAACGAACGTGGAACCTCTACCAGAGCATAGCCCAGCAGCAGGATGAGCAGAAACAGACCCCAGGTGTTTGAGGCGGACGAGGCGATTGCCTTGAGTTTCTGCCAGTCCAGGGACTCGCCCTTCACAGCTATGTAGATGAGCAGAACGCCGCAGATAAACAGGTAGGAGCCGTAGTAGATGGCGTTTTCGATTAGTGCCGACTTGAGCTTTCCCTTGACAGTGAAATCGCCCGCCTTTAGGTACGACTGCATCAGGGGCATGATCAACCAGGTGAGAAACTGCGAGCTCCAGTAGATGATGCGCCAGAGATTGGGGAACACCGAGGCGGGCACCATGCCCCACGGTTCCTGGCACTCGGGCGGCGGCGTGACATTGGCATTGGCCGGAGTTGTGGAGACATTGCTGGGGGCTGGAGTGGGTCGATGCTCTTCCAAGCACTGGCGGTAAAGGGTCTGCAAACGATAAAATTAATTTATTTATTTTTGAAGTTTAAAATAAGATAATGTAAAGATAATATTTTTTATACGCATCAATATGCTCAATGTAGACCTATTTTTATACGCATTATAAACTCAATGTAGACTTTAGGGTGGGAAAACTTCGGCGGTGATTCATTCACCGATAAGAAATTCCTCAACAAATCAGTGGAAAATGTTGACAATTAGATTGCGGCCTGCAAAGGCTTAGGTAAAACTTAATTTGTTCTTTCTTTTTAACAAAAGAAACCTATTTTTAATTTTAATTTAATTTTAAGCTTAAAAGGTCTGTCGTTTAGTTCTTTCTTAATTTATATTTGAGTTTAAAAATCAAGTTGATGATTAAGGGGGTCTTCTCATTGGGCAACTTTTTTTTTCGATTTTTTTTTTTTTGCATTTATTTATAGCTTGGGGTGGTGTGTATATGTCCCCAAAAGGATTTTTAGAAATTCGAAATACTTTAGAAGATACAGCCTTTTTTGTGAAGCAAGATCTATGCAAAATGAGCTTTTTTCAAACTTCAAACGCGTTTATCTCGAAACCACGTTTTTCGAACTGGCGGCCATGATATCTCCAGTTCAACTCAACCGATTTTCATGAAACAAAGTGGAATCGACGCAGAATTGTCACCATTCTCGGGTGACGGAACAGATTTTTTTTTAATTTTTTTTAAATATTTTTTTTTACACTAAACTACAAAAAAAAAAGCCCGAAATCGAAATTTTTTTTTTGAATAGCCGCCATTTTGTTTAAAAAAATTAAAAAAAAAATCTGTTCCGTCACCCGAAAATGACATCTATTCTGATTATAACCCCGTTTTTCTTTTTCATTTCGGACGCTCTGGAGACCCTGAATCGTGGCCGCCAGGACGACACCTTTTTTTTCGACCACCAAGTTTGAAGTCTCATTACTCTTTGAACAACCCTCGTATCGAGGCAAGAACAACTTTTTTAGTTACTTTGAACATTTTTGAATACAATAAATAAAAAAAGTTTTCAATTATTCTTTGCGTTTTCAAATAAGAATTTTTTTAAAAAGGGTCCAAAAAACGGCTTTTGAATGAGAAGACCCCCTTAATAGCTTAATTTGGTATAGCCACCTTATTAAATATAAAATCAAATCATATTTTAAGGACATCTAACATGGTATCTAGTCACTTATTCAAGCCATATGGATAAAAGCATTAATCTTCTATACATATGGCACACATAAATATGGTCTTTAAAACCTTATTACCATCTATTTATGGAAATACTATTAACTCAGTAATATTCATCAGTTTTAAGTACATATTTTTATATGAAAAATATATATACATTTCCCCACTTAAAGCCCAAACTCACCGATGTCACATCCAGCGGAATGGTAAAGACAATCAGGAAGGAGAAACACCAGGCGGTCAGCACGGACAGGGTGACCAGGATATGCTGACGTGGTATGTTGCCGTAGCGGTATAGCGAGATGCTGGCCAGGAAAAGGGCGGCCACTATGCCAAAGGTCAGCAGGTAAGCCATGTCTCAAGAATCCTGCCTACTCCAAGTGAGTGCGAGTGCTTTGTGATTTGTGTGTGTGTGTGTGATCTAAACGGCTATGCTTCGCTGATTACGACCTTATTCATTGCGAGAGCCTGCGGGCTCGGTGTTTTTCCTTGGGTTACTCTGGCTACTGCGCTTCTTCTGCAGTTGGCGCGCAGTCTCGCGATGCATTTCCTCGAGTCGTTCCAGAGCCTGCGTCTTCAGCGGCATCAGGTGCGGCCGGCAAAAGACCAGCTCCGATTTGTGCTCGAAGAACAACTTTCCGGTGGTGGGCTCTATCAGATCGATTTTCTCATTCACTTTCCTCAGCACCTCGGCCTCCACAGCGGACATGCTTTGGCGCTCGACGGCCCGGGGTTTGGGGTGGTGTGGGGCTCCGCGACGGCAGAATCTAGGTGTTGCAGTGCCAGGCAACCGTTTCTTCGCTCGCCGTCTTATTTATTTGTTTTATTTAAATCGTGCAGCGACTTTATCAAAAAGTATGAACGTGGGTGGGTGGGGGCCAAGTACCGTACACGGTTTGCTGAAGTGCGAGCTTTTCAGCGAAAGGCTGAGCTGGTCACACTGGTAGAACGGGCGCCTTTCTTCTAATTTTGCAAGATTGTCTGATTTATAAAAACAAAAATATACTTCGAAAATCTCAATTATTATTATGACTATTACTGCAATGTACAAATCCCTTTATTAGTTAAAAACGACTCAAATCTTTCTGCCTCTAGAATAACATTCTTGTTTGGTCCGCTTCTTTTGCAGCGAGTTGGCAGTCCCGCCATTGTTTTTGTTTTGCTGGCAAGAGCCAGAGAAATTCTTAATTTTAATTATTCGAATTTAGGTCTCTGGCACTGCCAAGATTTACAAAAAATGGAGACGGTTGGCACGGCCTTGCAGGCGGACAAATCCCCGGATTGCCGTACCAGCGGCGATGGCATGGAACAGCCGGAAAACAGTTTGGTGGCCAAAACAGAGAGTGAAATCAACCAGAGTGCTGATGTGGGCACTAAGGCGAAGCGACCTCAGCTGCATCGCAAAGACAGCACGGTGGTTCAGGAGGCGGCGATGGGCAGGAAAACATCCACAAGCAGTGGACACGGCTCCAATCTACCCCTTCCCGGCCTGCACACGCTCTACAGACGCCCCGAAATCGTGACCAGGAGTCTGGGTCCTGCGATGCCCAAGGGCGAACTGGTGCAGATGCGACCGAGGTTGGTTACCAGCCAAGAGACGCTACCCGAACACAAGAAGACCAAGCCCCCGAAGTTTGTGCCATTCGAGCCGTATCCGGGTGCCGTGAATCCCATGATCCCCACGTCCGGGAACAAGCATAAAATTCATCGTGACAAGAATAACCTGGACATTGCAGTGCTGGTGGATCAGGTCTCCACGTTACGGACTCAAGAGCTGGACGCGGAACCGAAGAACGTTGAGGCCGGCGCAGCCAGTAGCCAGGAGTTGGCCTCCGTCAAGGAGGAGCTGGCGAAGATGCGCGAGGAAAGGGACTACTTTCAGGGGCAGTACAAGTTCCAAACGCAGGTGAACAGCGAACTTAAAAGCCTGCTGGTGGCCTCCGTCGGAGAGGATCTGCAAACCCGTGTTAACGTCTTGACGGAGGATAAACTGCAGCTGGCAAGGGCACTCCTGGACACCGCTAACAACCTGACCACCCACACCGAACAGATTGAGTTTCTCGCAGGCCAGTGCGAGGTGTGGCGATCCAAGTTCTTGGCCAGCAGCGTCATGGTCGAGGAGCTGGCCCGCTGGAAAGCCGATCTCACACAGAAGAACCAACTGCTGAACGAGTCCACAAAGCAGCTGCTGCATGCCACCCATCAGATTCGCGAGATGCAGCTGGAGATGCTTAAACAGCTCAAGTTCCTGGCCAAGATCCGATACCTTAACCTGCCCGCCACCGATGTGATCAGCCTGAGCGCTGAGAACCTGAACATTCTACAGCGTATGGTCCTGCACACGGGCGTGGGCATTCCCGAGGAGTCCCTCAAGCTCTCCAGTGCCAGTACAAGTCCGCTCTGCGAGGCGGAGAAGTATGCAGTCAGGGTGAGTGGTCCCCAGGTTACCATAGTCAAGTTATTTTAATTTGATTTCTATCCTCTCAGGCCTTGGAATTCATCAGTCAGCCCCTGATGGCCACCGATGAAGCCATACGAGCTCTTTTCGACCAGGCCCAGCGGCCCCACTATGTGCAATCCCCTGCCTCTGAGGCGAATGTTAGCGATAATCCTCAACAAGAGGCACAGCAATAATTTATCCATTATAAGAAGTCCGTGTGAGATGTGTGTTTAGGTCTAATAAATTTTATAAACAATCAACAATGATAAATGCAGGCATCTACTTTGAGTTTTCTGATCCCTTTTTAAATCCCTCTACTTGGACTTTTTTTCGGTGGCATACAGATCCAAACGACGCTGACCAAAGACTGGTATCTGCTGACGCACTTGCTCCACCAAAGAGAAATCAATGTCTGCCACCACAGTCTCCTCGCCATCGCTGGCACTTTGCTGCACCTTGGCCCAGGGATCCACCACCATGGAATGGCCATAGGCCACATACTCGGCACTAGTGTCCCTGGCTGGCGATGTGGTAACCACAAACAGCTGATTGTCGTTGGCCCGAGCTCGCTGCAGCAGTTCCCAGTGAAGAGGACCCGTCGTCATGTTGAAGGCAGCCGGATAGATGATCATCTCGCAGCCCGCATTGCGATAAAGGCGAGCCATCTCCTCAAAGCGAATGTCGTAGCAGATGCCGATGCCAATCTTGTGCCCATCCACATCGATGGTGGTGAAGTCATTTCCAGCCGACAGAGTCTCCGATTCCTTGAATCGAATGCCGCCCTTGACATCGATGTCGAACAGATGCATCTTGCGGTGCTTGGCCACCAGGTCGCCGGTGGGCGACCACACGGTGCACGTATTGTAGATGGCATCGTTCTCACCCAGTTCAGGAATCGTTCCTCCCACGATGTAGACCTGATGTTTCTTGGCCAGACTCGAGAGCTGCTGCGAGGTGTAGCCATCGGGAATGGTCTCCGAGTACTCCCGGAAGTACTTGGTGCCGTAGGGAGCATTGAAGCACTCCGGCAGGGTAATCAATCGCGGCTGGTGCTCCTTGACCGCCGCCTCAATCTTGCAAGCTGCATTTTGGACATTGGCCACCTTGTCCTTGGAACCCCTCAGTTGCAGCAGCACCAGACGCATGACTATGGGAATTTAAATATGGTTTTAGCAGTCGACTAAAGTTGGAGAACTACTTACTGTTGCTTGCCCTGCTCATATTGCTACAATTAATGTTATCTGTTTGCGGTTTGATAACAACTTGCACCGCAAAACAAAACAACAACAGGTGATGGCAAGGGCGTGGAAAAGGGGGTTAAAATAATGAAATATTCCTTTGACAAATCTCTTTGCTCCGCCTCTGGCTTTCAGCTGATCTGGCAAGGCCGCCAGTCGCGAGTGCCAAAAACCTTGCCAAATTTATTTGTTTTAAATCCCCCTTCACAGACATTTTAAGGCAAAATCTTATCTAGTTTATTTTGTACTCTTAGAGGATGATCAAACACAGTCCTTGTCAGTTGTCTCCCTTCCCACTCTCGGCCAGACTGCGCTTATACTGATCTTCCGTGACCATAACGCCGTCCATGTCAACAAACCGCGTGTGCATGCCGGCTGCAATAAATCTCTTGGCGGCACGGACATCCAAACGTGGGGCAGCCAGGGCAGCGTTTATCTCCTTATCGCGGGCCAGCATTTCCTTGGCACGTCCCAGATCGTGGACGACAGCATGCTTGGAGGTATCCACGCCCTGCAGCTTCAGGTTGATCCAAAACAGAGTGCTGTTTAAATAGGTCAGATAGGTGTCCAGCTTAATCTGATCGTCCAGGGATAAGGAGCGACCATTCTGCAAAGCAAGCGCCTTTTCCAAGTCGGCTTCCAGAACGGCAATTGTGGATTCGAAGTTTTTCAAAACGTTCTGCAGATTGCTGTCTTCTTGGAGAGCCTCATCCAGCTGATGGGTGTTGTTGCCTTGGGGTTTAAACAATTGTAAAATATATGTAAATAATAGTATTTTGTAAACTTACCTTGAGTCATCTTGCTGTTTTTATTAAATATAGTTTTTTCATTTATTAGTGCCAGTGTTGGAAAGAACGGATAGTAGAGGTGGACATGGATCTGGTACTTTTGGCCCCTCGTGCACGGGAAGTCTGGTAACACTGACGTGACGAAGCGCAGCCAAGTTCAAGTCGCTCAGCGCCAGGGCTGCCAACTTTCTTTCTAGTTTCGATCTGTTGAGGTACGCACGTGTTCATTTTGTGAATTTAAGGAAAATTGCCGCATTTCGCCAAAAAACGGTTGAAATAAACCACAAAATGCTCATCCCCCTATCCGCAAACTTGCGCAACATTCAAATAACAATGATTTACTTCGATTTTTCATATATATCACCGACGGATTGCGATTGTTACAACCCAGCAGCAACAACAACAATATGGTCCAACGTCTGACGCTCCGTAGGCGCCTGTCCTACAACACCCGCTCCAACAAGAGGCGCATGTAACTAATAACCCACATCCAACCGAATCAGCAGATTGTAATAATGTATCTCTTGATTTCCAGTGTGCGTACTCCCGGCGGCCGTCTGGTGTACCAGTACGTGAAGAAGAACAAGACCGTGCCCCGTTGCGGCCAGTGCAAGGAGAAGCTTAAGGGCATCACCCCCACCCGCCCCAGCGAGCGTCCCCGTCTTTCCAAGCGCCACAAGACCGTGTCGCGCACCTATGGCGGAGTCCTCTGCCACGGTTGCCTGCGCGAGCGTATCGTCCGCGCTTTCCTCATCGAGGAGCAGAAGATCGTCAAGGCCCTGAAGAGCCAGCGCGAGGCCCTCGTCAAGCCGGTGAAGGCGCCCAAGGCTAAGCCCGATCCCAAGAAGAAGCCCGCCACCAAGACCAGCAAGGCAGGAGCCGGCAAGGTCACCAAGGCTGGTGCGGGCGGCAAGGGACCCGCTGGCAAGAAGCCCGGCCAGAAGCCTGCCGCCGGTGGCAAGCCCAGGAAGTGAATGCGCGACGATTTTAGTTGACTGCTAAATAACTTTTAAAATAAATGGTTTTCCCAACTGGACTTGGTATTCGATTTTGTAATTATTTGTGGTGAGAATTTGTTGAGAGAGAGGGGAAGGGGGTTTATGCATCTTATTGGGAGTCATTTTTGCAGTTTCCTGTTGGATTTTTTTGTCAAAAGGTGGCAACTCTACAGATTTTAGTTTTTGTTTAAAAATCCGCATTTTAATGGGCTGGTTTTATAAATATAAAATAATTATATTAAATTGGAGATATACATTTTGGGCAATTTGTTTTTGTATTTAAGCACTGTTTTTATTTAAGCAATTTTTATTTGTGTTTATTTCTACAAAGTGGCAACGCCGCCAAAAACAGCTGTTTGACAGCGTTTTTTACTTTTCAAAGAAATCACGTAAGTCGCCGTTTGTTTTGATTTTCTCTGAAACTAAATGTTCTCTTTTGTGCAGAATGTCGGGTACCAAGGTGCTGCGCTCCCTGCTACATGAACTGCGACAGGCCTCGCCGAATGGCTGCATCAAGGACAACCTGGCCGCGCGCTACATTCTGGCGCAGTACAAGAAGTTCGAGACCACGGACCAGCAGCTCTGCAAGGCCCGCAACGAGGCAATCTTTCTCGGGCAGACGTACCTCACCTACCTGAGCAGCCAGCGAAACTACACGGAGCTGTACAAGGAGTTCCATGGGAGGGGAGAGCGGTCCGTAAGGGACACCGCAGATCTGGTGGGCTTCAAGCTGCCCACGGATCCCAAGTGATCTGGAGTTATTGTAGGTTCTAGCGTAGCGTGCGATTAAAGCGGTTAAAGTTGCAAAAATCCGTGCTTTTATTTGAGCTACTGAATCATCTGCCTGAGCATGGTTATGACGCGGTAAGTAACGCTCATCACCTGAGAGGTACACAGGGGGATTTTATGGCCTTGTTTAGGGAAACTCAAGGAGTTAAGACTTGCCTGCTTGAAGGTATCCAGCGATATGGGCAGGTAGCCCATGGCACTCAGCTCAACGGGCTGCTGTGCCCGAATGATGATGATCAGCAGCCACTTCTTGTAGGATATCGAGGCGTTGTGAAAGTCATGGTTGTAAACGGCATGGGCAATGTCTGAACTCTGGAGAGGATCCATATTAGCAGGGTTTGAACCACATTCCTAGGTTAACTTACCAAATCAAACACTTCCTGGCCGTAGTAACATACCAGAAATACCTGCAAAGTTGAGGTGGCAATGAAAATCACATAGGAAACTCCCTCCAGGGTGAGACCCTGTATTAGAGTGTAAACCGATACTGTGCAGAGAACTGCGGCGGTGGTCAGCAGGCTCAGGAGCAGGGAACCCCCAAAAATGCCATTGAGGTAGTTTTGTAACCTGAAAATGTTTTTTTCTTGTCCTAATTAAATTCAAAACTACTTTTTATTTAACTCACTTGACCAGATACACATGCTTCTCCACTATTTGCGCCACAAATTGTCGGTCTTGGTCCTCACGATCCACACTGGGCTTATGGTCCTTCAGCGATCTTATAATGCCCCTAAAGTGCATATTTATTTGCGTTTGAAAATAAATCAGCCAGAGATCTGCAGCTACGTTGGATATAACCATCTGTGTGCTGTGCAGCCACTCTACGGCATAGATGCCCACGTAGATCCATACAGAATCCTTCTCGGGATCGAATATGAAGTAGGGATAGCAGTGCATGTAGGTGAAGCCACTGTTCGTCCAATACGATATAATCGATTGTATAATAGGTCCAATGACCACCATTATCGAAGACCCAATGTAAAAGAGAACTAGGTAGACGAACATCTTGGACCAATAGTGCTCATTCACCCGAAGGTAGATCTTGTCCAGCGTGGTCTTCGGATACAGGTCAGCCAGCTTGGTATCCAGACTCTGGATGGCACTGCGCTGCATGGCGGTGGCGTACTTGGTGTCCGAATTAATGACATAGGTGACCAGAGTGCTATAGCGCATGATCAGCGAGATGTTGTTAATGGTTTTGCCCTCCACTATCCGGAAAATCATGAATCCCACACAAAAGCCGTGACAGCCAAGACACAAAATGCGATATAGACGCATTAGTATCCTCCGGGAACGAGTCTTCGGGGAGCCCAGCATGTCATAGCCCATGATCCTGAACACGGCGGTGGGCAGCCAGGCAAAGTCCTCGTAGTTGTAGTGCACTGGTTCCATCACAAAAACGTTTTGAGGTGTCCTTAGTCAAGTGGCGAGGTATTTATAGATGTTAGATCCTGCAAGGATGGTTTGCGGTTTGGATTGAGCACACCTGCTGCCTTTAATGAATGAGGTTACGTGCCTGTGGACAATTAGGCAGGGTGCTAAGATGTATAAATAATTCATTTTCAGTGTCTCGAATTATTATAAAATAATGAAAAGGCTTTTTAGGCTTTTTTCATTAGGCTAAATATATAAATTTTAATTGTAATTGGATGACCTTTAAGGAAGACATTACCTGACACAAGAATAACATAAGATTTAATGAGCTATTTTAATTGTTATTTTTTTATTTGAAAAAGTTTTACGTTTGTTCTTGTTATTTTTTAAGCCTTTAACTGCACGGCAAAGAGCAGACAATAAAGAAAACATGTGAGTAAAAATTACCATTAATTAAGATCAATTGAAAGAAGCTCAGAATCAAAGTTGCAATAACCAAGGCCAATTGGGTTATATAGGGTTTATGGTTCTGAGTTTTATATTCTTGAATAAAGGTGACATAGGTTAAGTATATTTATATTATGACAAAAATATTTAAAAAAGGGTATTGGTAGAGTATACTTTTCCCTATGTTTGTGGCCATTAAAAGTTGTGTAAGTTAGGGAATGTCTTGTGGTTTTACACCTTTAATAGCTTAAGGTTTAAAGATTAATAAGGTAAAAGTTGCTGTTAATATTCGAATATATAATTAAGTGTAGTTAGAAGAATCTATTTCTAAAATAAGAAATAAGATTAGAAGGTTTACAATTTTTACGTAAATCGGAAGATTTGTGTTATTTTTTCAATTATAAAACAATTAAACAGATTTTACTTCATTAATAAAATTGTTAAGCTTTTCTTCTGAAAATCTTGTATTTTTCCATCACATATTTTCTTACATTCCTTTTCCTTTCAATAAATTTCTTAAATTGAAATTACGTTTATTATTTATTGTCTTGTTTCTGTGCCCATTCCCTGAGCCTTCCATTAAAATATCTACGCATAATAATGCTGTTTGTGAGGGAGAGGCGATGGCAACCACTTGGTCACTGCTTGCACTTAATAATTTCCATAAATGTGCTCCTCCTCACTGCGTTTTCTTGGGCGTTTCTACCGTTTCTTTGTTGTTGTGGCTGTGCCGTTGCACTTGTCTTTGTTGTTGACATTCATGAAATTCTTTGGGCTCAGGCAACAAATTGGCATTGGGAGAGGGAAGACGAGACATCCCCTCCCACCTATAGGTTTCGTCCGACATCTGACTGGAATGTTAAGCAGCCGAAAGGAGGTATCTTCGATTCGTTGACAGAGCAGCAGGTGGACAAGTGATACCTAGGTATCACCTCTAGTTGGTATATGACATGGGCTTAAATTGCACAAAATATAGCATATCAAATATGTTTTTTAGTATTTTTAAAAACACAATTACCTCAACTACAAGTTCCTTGTACTCCCAGCTCTATGATACATTTTTAAATATCTCCCTAATGCTTTTGTTTTGATTTCCCACTCAGTTCCACGGCATCAAGCTCTCATTTATTTCTGTCATATTATTGCTCAATTTTCCAGTAGGTCATCTATGTATTGTTTGTCAGTTGCCATTACCGAAGCATTCTGGCTCAGCGCGATATATAGTATATATATAGCTATAGGTTCCGACCCATGTTGAACTTCTCTCATCAATTTTACTGTCGTCTTGCCCTGCACATGTATGTAATTTATTCATTAGCTTCAATTGGCAGCCAACTGTTGCCTCCCAGTTCGGTTTTTTGTTCTACGAGCAGGCTATATCTGAAACCGATGCCCTATATCCGCTCCGAGAATTGCACTTGCAAAAGCATCCCAAACATTAATGGGACATTTAAAGAGATTTATGTATGCACTATGCTCGGCAGCTATGCGTCACGATCCCCACTTGTCTGTTTAAAATAGAAATTAGAAAATATTCAGGCCGCCTGTGTCCCAATTTCTCTGGGATGAGTTGGATCTGTGTGATGTCCGCAAATAAATGAAAATCCTGTCAAGTCATCGGGACACCGGAAAGTGCCCCGGTGTTGGTATCACCGTCTCACTAAATACTTTATGAGGCCGAGGCGCCTTTGTAAATCTCTTTTTTTCCTCGTCTGGCTCCAAACTAAAATAAACACAGCAGACCGGGACGCGGATCCGGACCGGGTCCTGGTGCATAGACAACGGCAAACACCCTAAAACCTAGAAGAAAACACACACACACAAAATGAAAAACAACAACAAAAGCAGCAGCAGGAGAGATGAATGGCTGGCTGGTGGAACAAAGAGCACGCAGAGCAAGAGACGGATGTGGGCAACAGGCTGGCCCAGAGACGTTGTCTGTCCAACAGTCGGAGATGTGGAAGCCAGGAGGAGGGAAGGTGGCACACCATTTGCCCGGCGATCAAATCCAATGGCCAGGGGTTTTGTCCTCCAACACGGCAGCATTAATCGGCATAAAGTACAATTTCTCTTACCCTTTTCAAGGTACCAATGCGATTTCAATATCCATTATTCAGCCAGGGTATGGGGTGCTGCAGTACGGAGTGGAATGACTACACACAACAAAAATATGTATAAATTTTGAAGGATATTTAATGGAAAAATTAAGCATTTGTAAATGGTTTTCCCTTTAAGATTTAAATTAAAAATTATAAAATTTAATGCAAGATAAAGATTCTAAACATATATTTCCTATTAAGACATAATTTTATCCACGCTTTGGGATGAAACATGAAGGCCTTTGACAGTATGCGCTACCCTATAATTCCCAAGGAGTTTTAGCGCTCAAGTCGTGATATAAAATATTAACAACAAATATTTCATTTTATTTTTATGGAATTTAATATTTAACATATTTTTCTCAGTACACCAAAGTGACCCGTCTGACAATGCAGGACGTTTTTTTCAAACAGTGTTTGCATTATGCGGCGAACAGAACCCGGGCCAGGACCCATCGCAGACCACACAAGGGCAAACAAAGACCAGGAGCTGGAGTCATGGTAAGGTTATTGCGCTTTTCACTTTCCCATTTATTAATGAATTTATTGGTCCGACTGCATTTGATGCGCAAATGCATTTGCACATTTATCGTGAAGCTGACAGGATTCGTTCCAAAAGGGGGCAAAATTAAATGGAAATAGCAATTGGTATGACTTCGTGGGGGCGGCAATTCAGCGAGGACGAGTCAAGGGTAGATCTACGCATAGCATTTATCATAGCTTTTGTTTTGGTTACATTTCAGCTGCTTCCGTTTCCAGGACGACCACCGAGTGGGTGGATGGCCACGGACTATGTGCCTTCCCTTGGATCCTGGCAGCTGTCAACCGAAAAGTGCTGAACCTGCGTAATTAATAGTGCGGAAATTTGGTAATTCTCCGATTACAGCTGTCGGGCCAAAGGAGACAAAGTTAGGGAAGAGATAAGGGAGTTGGAAATTAGGGAAAGGAAACTAATACTTTTTATGATTTGGAAATATTTTAGGAAGTATTTTAGAAATTTTCTAAGCGAAATTAAATAATAAATTTATCCTAAAGATGTATTTTAAGGTTATTAATTCTTTATATTAATACTTTAATATTTTATATTATTTATTTTACTTGTAAAACTTTTAGGCCTGGTTATTAATTGTTCGAAGGACTCTTTAAATTCATTTTTTGACAGCAAGCTTACATTTAAAGGCTCCTAAAATGTTCTTCTCATACCAACTATGTTTAAAAATGAATTAAAATTATATTTCTTTTAAGTTTCTCATAGAAAAAAAATATATAATTACATTTTTAATAAATGACCTTTAGTAATAGTCCTGAAATAAAGCAAACTTCCTTCCAAAACTGACCATAAAGGACACCATTGTCATAGGGGGTTGCGACAAAAAAAAAGTCAACAAACAAGCCTAATCCCTAGGAAACCCCCTGATAAACAAGGAGAAAGACTATTCTTTTGTTTAAATGTTTGCTGGGTAAGCAAACAACCGGTTCTCCTTCCTGCACTGCCTCAGTTTCTCTCTCCAGTTCTCATGCTCTCTGTTTTTCTCGCAACAACTCGCGTTGCTCATTCGCCGAGTTATCCGCTCACCGTTCATCGGCGGCCGGCGCTCAGTTCCCGCTGAGCATTCAAAGCAGACGGTTCGGTCTCGGTCTCGGTTACGGTTACAGTACACTGCGTTTGGGCCTGGTTTAAAAGTCTAAACTCGATACGTTTACGACTCGATACGAATTCGATTCGATTCGATTTGATCTGATTCTGTGCGCCGTTTTGCCTGCCCCGCGTGGCCATGTGAAGTGCTCGGTCCAACGAAATTTAAATTTATCCCTGATAAAGCCTTTGAAACGAAAGATAACGATCTATATATGTTGATATATATATAGTATAATGATTGTGCCAAGAACTGTGCTCTGATTAGGCAAGAAAATTGCAAGTGACCACCGGAGTGTCGTAGGTAAATGTGGTTCAAGATCCCCCCCTCCCCACTCCCACATCCACCTGGTTAAGATTTAGTTGCCTCTAGCGGATCATCGTTGAAATAGTTATTTACATTTTTAATTTATATAACGGTGGCGGCTGTGGTGCCGTAGTGCCTGTGGTTCTGGGGATGCTCATGCTCCCCCAGCTGCCTAACCCGTTTACTGGAGTTGGCCAAGAAACTACAGCAGCACGCACATACAGACAGTGCATCAAGTTGCTGTTCTGGCGCATCCGTGTATCTGTAAGATACACGTACTTGCCGCACACACCTTCTGCCTGCCTGCCTGCTCGCCTGCCTGCCTGCCTGCCTGCTGAGTTTCCTTACCGTCTCTTTCTCGGGGCAATGTTTATTTTTGTTTGCTCGCCCAGCAAGCGGGAAAAACAAGTTTTTTTCTTTGAAACCAAAACAACAAGACAACAAAACAACAAGGAGTTAGCCACAACTGCGCCACAGCTCTTGGCCTGGCTTTTGCCTTGGAAAATACTCGGTACTCGCGGTGGAGCTGTGTGGTGAAAAGTTCAAGTGAAGACAACTGTTGCATTCAAAATACCAAAAGATAAATATATACATTTATGCATCCGAGAGCGTGAACGGAAGATGCGTTAATTAGCGGATGAGAAAAGAGTATATATGTATGTATATGCCCAATAGTGACTCGAATCAAGTCGTTAATCAAAAGCCGGGACCATGCGATAATTAGTAAATGTCGCGACAAAACGTTATAAATAAACTTTAAAAAATAATGTAAAAAAAAAAAAGAAAGTTTATTTTTTGGCTGCAAAATTAAACGAAGCCTGTGTGTGTCACATAAATAATTAACTTCAGTGAGGCGTTAAAGAGTAAAACCCCGAAAAAATAAAATATACATATATACATTGGCATGCAACAAGTGTTTGCCATATGTCCGCTCATTTCGGTTTTCCCTCGTGTGCGTGTGTTTTTTCTTGTATACAATTCACTCAAGTGCAGTCTCAGTCCCCTTCCCAGTTACAGTTCCCACTTCCCCGTACCATTCCCAGTCCCAGTTGCAAAAACTTCCCTCCGATAACACCGAGTTCTCTGAATCATTCCGTATATCTCGCAGAGTGCAAAAATACAAGGAGCATCGATCGAGATCAGACCACCATCACCACAGACCCGCCATCATCAGGATGGGCTTCTCATCGGCCCTGCAAAGCCGGGCCGCCCACGAGGCGCTGATTGTGCGCCAGGATGCTGAGCTTCGGCTGATGGAGACCATGAAGAGATCCATACAAATGAAGGCCAAGTGCGACAAGGAGTACGCCATCGGTCTGACAGCTGTGGCCCAGCAGGGCCTAAAGATCGATCGGGCTGACGAAATGCAAGGTAAGGCAAGCGCCATTTCCTCTGGAGACTCTGATAAGATTAGACATGCAATATTATTTGGTTAATGATAGGAGCAGAAGTGCACTGGCCTTGGGATAATATCTATAGGGGGAGAGACTTGGGTGTCATTCAGGTTTATTTTAAGTGATTTTTATACAGGTTTTCTTAATAGGATTTTGGCTGAATTCCTGTAGAAATTAGAGACATATGTTCAAACAAATAAATTGTATTAACATATTGCTTTTATAAATTGGGAAAATAGCTTTGAACTTGCCTGACCTCTGGGCATTACTCAAACAATTTACTGGGTGGTCCAAGCGGTTACAGCATCCATTAGTCAGGGTAAACTGTGCAGCAGTTATAATGGTTGTAGCTGTGATAAGCCGAGGGATGATAGTGCTAATACCCTCTGGTGGCGTCAATGGGATCGGATAAGGCAGCATGGCGCAGCATTCCCGTTCGGAAATCTTAAACTCTTGCCAAGACTGCAGGCAGCCAGGTCTTTCTGGTGTGAATTTTGGCAGCCTTTGGAGATGGAGGCGGAAACTGACCAGGCAATCGCGTGACTTGATCGCATTTCCAAGTGAATAATACGCGTAGGGCACTATTTCAAACGATTCGAGATAATCGCCAGACAAGCAAATCGTTTTCAACTACCGTGCTCTGTGTGGCATCATCATCAGCATCATCCGCTTGCTGGACAGGACTCTTCGTTCCGCCTCGAGTCGGGGTAATTGCCATTGCACTGGCAGATAAAAGCTTAAATAAGAACTTCCCTGGCTTTATAGTTTTTTTGTATCTGAAATGAGCCCTAGTCTTTACCTTCTGGCCCTCCAATTAAAGCTAATAATAGTTTCCAAATGGAGAACCAATATCCTCAAATCGTTTGGCTTTCCTTTAACTATATATTTTTTTTCGCCGTGTTGTTCTGGGCGGCGTGTGCATCTCGCAGATACACGTACCCACGGCTACTTGCCAGCTGAGCTCATCAAAGTGTCGACAAAGTGCAGCTGTCTCGGATTCCGGTGCTGGGAGCTGCTCCCCATTCTTCCTAGGCGAATGCGAATGCGAATGTGCTTGCGAAATTGCTATAATTTCCAGTCAGTGTCAGTTTTTGGCTTGGGAAATGTTTTCCTCGCTGTTTACATGGTCCAAACAAATGTATCCGCTGGATGCGAGTAAAACGCACACCACACACACACACACAAGCAGGGCGGCTAACAAAAGCGAAGCCAAGTGATTTAGTTTGGGCCATTTGATAGTCATATAGCCAGTGCAGCCGCCTCTCACCTTGACCCTGAACTTGAACAGAGTTTCTACGGTGCGCTGCTCTCTTGGCCAAAAACAGACGTGGGTATTATACTCGAATTTCCGACTTTACTCGACACAAATAGCATATATGTATACATTTGAAAATGTTGGGAATACGCTTTGCGTCATATTAGCGTAACTCTGGCTTAAGACCAATGATTCATTGGACTGGCTTTCGCCTGCACTTTTCCCCAACTGTTGAGCAGAGATAATCATCAAAGTGAGTCACAAGTCTGGGCTAATTGTGGATTAGCTGAGGGTTATTTTGCGGTAATTAAGGCTAAACCTAATAAAGATATTCCTTAGGTGTTTACTTTATATAAACAAATGGGGATGTAACCATATTATAATCTTATAAGATTAAAAAACAAAATCAGTTAATTACGGAGGAGAAGATAACCAGAAGCATAAAAGATTGTAAGGCGTGATCTTTGGACTAGATAAAATTCTCTTTGTGGGGTGTTTTTGGTAATCTCTAGAGAATTAAAGCGACTTATTTATTTTTTTTTAGTAAAGAAAATATGTAATACAGCTTAATTGGAGTTATTTTTTGTCTATTTAAGTCAGAAAAGAATCAAATAAATATAAGAAAATACTATTTTTGGCAGAAAAGAAACGAAGTTATATTAAAAGGAAAGGAAACATCTATAAACTTTCCTAAAATGTCTCTTTTTTAATATTAATTTGTTTCTTTTCTGTGTCAAATATTATTCTCTAATATTTATTAGTTTCTTTTCTTACTTAAATATTCAAAAATACTTACTTTCGGAAACTTCCCAATATAAAGATACAAATTCTATAAAATTTATATCACAAATTTTATTTAAATTTAAAATATATAAATTTAAATTACATATCTTCCCCCTCACAGGCAGCCTGATCACCAAATCCTGGCGTTCCTACATGGATGAGCTGGACCAGCAGGCAAAACAATTCAAATTCAACGCCGAGCAGCTGGAAGTCGTTTGCGACAAGCTGACACATCTTTCACAGGATAAACGGAAGGCAAGGAAAGCCTACCAGGAGGAGCATGCCAAGATTGCAGCTCGCCTGAATCATGTGAGTGAGGGGCAGCCAACACCTTAAATCCTCTCTTAAAGATTTTATTAAAACCAACAAGCAGGGACGCACCCAAAAAAAAAGACAAATGAATTAACAAAAAAGGGGAGGCACTGAGAAAAATGGGTGATAAGTAGGGAAGGTGTAAGGGAAAATATGATGCGATTTTAAATCAGCAATCAGGTTCATAAGCCTCAAATTTCACACTTGCTTTCTTTATAGACAATTTGGTTTAAGTTTGGATCTAAGGAACTTTTACTTAGTTATGGTTATCAACGAAAAATAAAAATAAATCAAAACGAAAATGCTAGCCAAAATGTTTTAAAAACTTTCAAGGTTTTAGATAATTCTCAGAGTGTAAAAATTCATTTATTTATGATTACAATTGAGGAGTCAGTCAGCCACAATAACAATCATTATAACTCGAAGCACCGCCCACAGCCTTCATCGTCGTCGTCTTTTGTTGTTTGTTGCCGCCTGCCTAATGTCCGATATTCTTATTTATCAAGTATTTGAGTAATCAAAATAAATATTAAGCATATTTCTGCGGAAAAGAAGAAACAACTCTGGGGCATATTTAAGCAGCTTAAGAGAGTCGTGTAAACACTCGCCAAAAACGAAAAAAAGAAGGAGAACATCGACTGGCTTTGTTGTGGATGTTGCCCGGCGATGTACTAAATCAATAGAAGTGTTTATTTATGAGCCGTGTCGTGCGGCAACAAGTTTATTAACCCAGCGGGCAGAAAATATTAGGAAAAAATCGAAAAAAGCTCTCGGTAGATAGAGAGCAACACGGGCATGAAGAAGGGTCAACAGCAGAATATTGTGAATATTCACGGGTGCTGACAGCAAATTAGCATTTGGACAGCCACAAATAGCTCGGCGGCGGAACTTCAGTCAAGTACGAAAAGGTTGCCCTGCTGTTTTGTTATATCTACATACATATATGAAAAATGTTGGCTTTTAGGAGCGTTCTGGCCATATGCGACAAATGACCAAAATGGCTGACGGTGACCCCAAAAAAAAGGAGATTGTTTTGTGATGATTTTGGCACAGAATTCCGGGGCTACTGTATCTTCCTGTGGCCTTTGTCAAAATCGAAAACAAAAGCCATTGCTCCGTTCCACCAGCTTACTTTAGTATTATTTATTTATTTATTTACCAAGATATCTATCTATTTTTCGCTGCAAACGAGACCGAGTCTTTTTGCGCCGCAGTTTCGCTTAATTTTGAATTTAAAATGCCAATCAAAATTTCAGCAAATCGTTGAAGATTCCATGATTCGCCCTCCCTCTCTCTCATCGTTAAACAATGTCTTATGCCCGAAATTGTTTATTGCAGTTCAAAGTTTAATGGGTTTGATGAAATGTTCGGCGAACCATTCAGCGATTTATTTGCAACAACAATTGTGTATAATCAAAAAATAAATAAATAATAAAGTAAGAAAAAGTAAGGAGTAAGTGGGCCCAACAAAAACTGGCAACAACACATGCTCCAAACTTGCGCCAAGCTCAAGTCAATTGACAACAATTTAGCGAAATAGCAATAAAAATTACAAAGCATGCAGACAGCAGCAAAAAAGCGAAAAGAAACTAAAACGAAATTCTGGGTAAAAATGGCTCCAAGTGGAAGATGAGTAGAGAGCTTCGCCTTTGGCTCTGACTTGAATCCGTTTGAGCAGCCAAGAGCCACAAGAAATGCACTTAGGAAATGAAAAGATTTGTTTTTAATCAAATATATTAAATTAGAAAAATAAATAAATATTATCTGATTTTTTTTATTTATTTTTTTTTTTTATTTACTAGAATATTCTAAACCAACAAACATTTTCTTCTACAAGTTCTTAGTTTAGGAATTGCAAATTGCATATCAGTATATCGATAAAGATATCGATCTAAAGCGATATTCTCGATATATATTTTACACCAATTTCCGCCTTTAATCTTACAATTTAACTGTGCCAACCAAAAAAACAAGCTTAACTTAGCTTAAACTGTATTTGTCGAAAATAATATTTGTTAGGCGCTTAAAATAATTTTATTTTAAACTAGTTCTAAATATATTTCTTTAAAAAGGCATATAAAATCGTATATATATTGGAAAATATCGATATCTTAACGATAAGTAGGGATATTTCGAATTTCTAAAGAAAGATAGTATATCGGACTTTTTCTCTTGAAACACATCCTAACTCCTTTTTTTAACTTATCTGCAGCCTCTATTTTTTTACAAGTGTTTTCCTCTGGCACCCCTTTTTTATTCTTTGCTCCGGCTTCTAGTTCTCCTTCGTCTTTGGCTTTTCTTTATTGGACTTTGACTCTGTAATATTTGCGCAATGGATTGAACGGAGCAACAGCAACAAAACCTGAGTTATTGTCGAAAGAGCCGGGGACAAGAAGTCATCGGGGAATTGTTGCTGTGTTGTTGATTTAATAAGTGTCTAGAAATGGGTCGTCGAGTCGGTTAGTAGGCGCCCATGTGTGCGTGAGTATCTGAGTGTGTGTGAGCGAGCAGCAACAACATCAGATGCCCGAGCATCGGAATCGGTTCTATATGGTGTTGATGGATTGAATTGCAATACAGTGTTGATGGATTGGCATTAGATTATTATTATTGAGAGCAGGCAAACAATTTAGACGTTTAAGAGAGTGAAGAAAATTGATTAACATGCCTGCTAGGGGGATAGATGGATTTTAGAAGGTTAAGCTTTGGAAATAATATTTAATTAAAATAAATAATAATACAACAAATGAAAAATAATTATCCTTAGGATATAAAAAGTCTGCTTTATTTGCTTTAAAAAGTATTTTAAATGCAGTCTACATTTTATTTAAATTATTTGCTCTTTAAACTAGTTAATTATTTACCCCACTAGTTTTCTAATTCAAGTCAAGCAACAACATTTTATAATTGTATATTTTTTTAATGGAAATGCATAATGAAAAGCAATTTAAAAAGGGGTATACTCTTTTCTAAACTCACTTCCTTTTGGCATTTTAAGTAAATTAGTTTTTTAATGTCAACCCTCATTACCTCTACTTTTCTGGTACATATTTAAGCAGTTTACTTAAAACTATCAATTGTGCCAGCCATAAAATCTTAATTGATGCCATAAAGATTGTAAAATGTCAATAGTTTGCAATTCCAGGAAACTTGCCATTACTTAATTGGCCTACAAAAAGTTCTCTTAAAAACGAGTAGAGAAGCCCTGAAAATCCAATCACTTAGGCCAAACTGTCACCCAAAAAATATTTAACAAGACATTTTGACCAACTGCGTTGTTTGGTTATTAATTGAAGGCACTTAAGGGCGTCATTCATATACATAGATATCTGTGCATATATTTCCCTCTTAATGCTAATGGATTTGGAATTGGCTTTAATGTATCTCTTCTGTATCTTTTGTGCGCTGCCCCCGCAGAAAAACGCATTAGGGTTCTACTTCCGGGTGGGTTTTCCACCGCTTTTCCACACCATACACAGACATGTGTGCTAGCCGCTTTGCTGGGGCTTCGCATATTTCTCGCTTTGCTAGACCGCAGAATATGGCCCAAGTCTGGCTCTGCTGACGGAGATACATTTCCATTTCCATTTCCAGCGGCTGGCATTGAAAATACTGCGGCGGCGAATGGCTCTCGTATTAATTACAATAAGTTCAATTCAAGTGTAGTATCTTTATGGCGGGGCATACACACAGCGACGTCAACAATCGGTCGTCTGTCTGCTACGTCTCTTTCTCTGGTATGTCAGATAAGCCGATAAGATATGGGTGTTTTTTTTGAGGGGGCGGGGGAATACGAAGTGCTGTACTTCGATCGCAGTGCAAACCGAGTAGCCACATCAAATGTATCTATCAAATGCACATGGCCCGGCCCAGAGCAGCGCACTTGAAGATACTTAATAGGGGGCCATCGCCCGCTTGGAATTCCTCATTAAATGCGAACAAACCGTATGCGAGAGACGGCGCCAAAGTTATTTTTTAACCACCCCCGTCTTACCCCAGTCCCTTCACTTGACTCAATTGGTTTCTACACAAAAGCCTTTCGGACAGACAGCCATTTAATTGAGCTGCATTGACCTGTGCCCGGAGTTCTCAAGTGTCTACAAAGTTTTTACCCCAATGCATAATTGCCACACGCTCAGGGATGGATGGTAATATGGCAAACCGAAAGATGCACCGAAAAAAAGAGCTTAGTAAAAGTAAATATTCGAGAAAGTTAGCATAACATATATGAGCTATAATTTATATTTTGAAAAACTTACATTTAACTTATCAAAATGAGCAAGAAAATGTTTCTAGACAAATGTATCTAGGCATATGTTGCTAGAAAAAAGATGTTAGGCATATGTGGCTAGGTACATGTTGAGCTAGAAACATTGTTGCTTCTCAACAAGTTGCTAAAGCACAGGTTCATCATAAACACAAAATATATTTGTTATTAACTCCCTTCTTTATTAAGACATTGTCCTCAAATTTTCTAGAATATTTTATAATTATTATTTATTTACTTATAAAAAATGCTCAAACAAAACAAACTCCCAGACTTGTTTTTCTCCCTGTACAAATTCAAATGAGTTTGACTTCCAAAAGTTAATGCAAAACCAAAGTTGTGTGAACTGGCTTTTGGGTAATCTCGGCTCACTGAAACATTGTGATACGGTTGGGACCAACATGCGGCAGCTCTGGGCAACAGTTCCGCCCGGCAAGATAAATTGGTTCCCCAAGATCTGAGCCAAGTACAGGGTCGGGTCAGAAGTGCGTTTCGTACCATTTCTGGCCATAAATTGTCAACGTCTTGATCCCTAAATGCTAAGCACACATAAAATGCCAAAACAACTTAACTGTTGGCTGTCTGCGTGGGGTACTTCCGGGGGCCAAAAGGGAGTTGTAACTACAAAGTTTCTTGACATTGCGACAAAAGCTGCACAAATTGCAGGCAAGACACTCGCACTCACACATGGGGGCAACTTGTAGATACTTTTGTATCTGTTTATCTGCTAGTCACAGCCATAAGTTGCCCAAGTCCAGTGATTTCCAAAGTTGTGCAGCTGCGGCCTGCACACGCACGCAGCCCCAAAAATTATAGCTGATATTTGTTGACAACAAACATGTGGCAAAGTTTGTTTTTCCTCGTTTTCGGGTTTATTTTTTATTTTAGAAGGGGGCGGCATTGGATAACGATTACATTTTTGGGGGTAACTCCAACGGAATTGTAAAAACGAAACTTGCGACGTCATGGCGTGCGTCTGGCGTCAATCGCCCGGGGTTGGTTTCCCAACTGCCCCGGGACAACGTTCAACATTTACCCCACAATCCGGGAGGGTGGCTAGCAAACATAATTGCCACATAATGGCCAAGACTGCGGCGCCACTTGGAGCTCCGGCTCTGGCGAGTTCCGGCTGCAGTTCTCCGACTCCAACTCCATTTCTGACTCATCTGCCCCTCGTGCAGGCGGCAACTTTCGTTTTTGGCCAGCTACTCTGTTGTTTGCGGAACTATTAACCCGCCATCCAGCCGCATCGACGACCATTGTCTGGGCGACATAAGTGCAGTGGTTGGTGCGGGTGCACTGTGAATTTTATTTCATTAGATGTTCTCCAGGAAAAATCTCATACATTCTATATAGTGTTATGTATTTCATCTTTTATCTTCCATTTTTCCTTTTTTTTATTTTTGAATAACAAATGGAAATAATTTAACCTATTTTAAACAGATGGAATCTCTGTTAGTATCAAGAATTCCTATAAACAATGTTTATTTCAATTTTTCATAATTAAAAATTCGTCAAATACTTACCATAAACATGGTAATAAATTAATATAATATATAAAATACTTGATTTTTTCCCCGGTGTCTGCAAAAAAGACGTGTTTGCCAAACTAAAAGTCTCAGCGACCCTGATGATGATGATTGCTTCCGTCAAACAGTGACATTTTCCACGTGACGTGGCTTTTCCCTCCGCCAAATGCACTTGGAGACACTTGGGGCTTGGGTGAAATCCGTCTGCAGAGTCTTTGTCTGCTGGAAAAATCCCATTATCTTGCGCAGCAGCATCGGAAATATTGTTTTGAATGCAATGGAAATAATTTTGTTAAAGGTTATAGCTTATAACCTTGAATATCTATGATAACTATAAATTTTCCCTAAAATATAGTTATATTTACTCTTCTTTTAGTTGTCTTTAGTTTGCTTTAATCACACCATTTTAAGTATACAAAATCGCATTAAAATACTTTTCCTCCCTTTCTCGTTTTTCATTTTCTGATTTATTGGCCTCGTTATTGGATTTCGTCTTAATTCATTCGCATTTCACATAGCTTTTAATTCGCTTCTTTTTTTTGCTGTTGAAAATATATCATTAATTATGTTTGTTGATTCCGCCAGCTGAATTTCGAAGCTTTTGTAGTTTTTCTTGTCTTGTTTATGGGCGAAGGTGCGGTATCTCCATTACTTTTTCCTAGGGAGAGTCGCCCCTGGGTCTCTGATACCCACGCCCACGCCTTCATTTGATCCAAACAGCCAGAGACCGCCAAATTGTTTACGTTCAAACGGGGAGCAAAAAAAAAAAAGAATACATGTTTATTTATAAACAAAAAAATACACATCTTGCTTGCTAAATGACGACAAATTATAGCTATTTCATTGCCGCTAATTTTCTAAAGAAATGAAATACACACATATTGCAAAGGGGGGATTACACTTTTGCCCCCCAAAAACACAAACCTCTAACCCCGCACGTGTCGTTCGTTTGCATTTTAATTTTGGGGAAGTCCGATTTTGCGGTGGCAAATTGAGTTAAGCCTGTTGTCCGTCCCAACCGCAAAAATAAAGGGCAGAGTTGGTTGAAAACTGAGGGTTGGCTGACAGGAGGCAGACTGCAATGTCAAGGATCAGGGCTGACGGGCTGCCAAGTGAATGGCGGCAGGCTGACAGGATAGCAGCCAGATGAGTTCCGTTCCAGACGACCACAATGCATAAAAGGCGGCTCTCTAGGTCCACATGTAAAGTGTCCTCCTGGCTGAAAATTCTAATAATGTCGAAAATGTCAACAAGATACGGTGGCAGTGGAAAGTACATAGAAAATTGGACCTTTAAATATTGAAAAACATTTATTTTTAGATTTTTGTAAACTCTTATGATGTGAAAATATGTATTCCAACTTAGAGTGCATCTAAATTTAGCTTATAACTCTTCTCTCTGATTTCCTTAGAAGAATTCTCTTTTAAACTTTAATAATGCACAAAAAACATATAGATTTTGGTTATCCCCAGCTTTAATTTAATTTACAAACTCTGCCAATATTGTTTCCAATTTTCCAACTACTGTTTCATCACATCCTCCCACGACAGTCCCTGCATGGTCTGTTCTGCCTGCAAAGCTTAACCAAGTGCCAACAAATTTCGCTCGTGTCATGTGGCCCATGTCCATGTAGCCATGTCCATGGTTACAGCCTGGCCCTTAACTCTTTGCCTTTTGGTTTGTTGGCCCAGACATAGGGCCATCCGGTAGCCAGACTTGTGGCAACATTTGCCGAGGGAAAATTTTCATTTATGGATGTGCGGTGGATGCAGCAGCATTGAAAATGATTCCAACAGAGATTCAAGTTGCTAAAACGATTTTGATTAAACTAATGGTGGCCATAAATCAATGCCACACCACCGGCGACCGATGGCGGCGACTTTAATCAAATTTAATGTAGGTGGCACCCACAAACAAAAAAAGTGTCACCGCCAGCAATTAAATTGGCGCAACCCGTAATTATGGGCATTTTATGCTGCCAGTAGTAGACGCCACTACTAGACCTAATGGGCAAAGTTATGCCAGACGTGGAAGGGTATGAGGGCTTGTCTGCCACGGAATCGGCATAGGATAATGGCAGCGCCGTCGCCATTAACAAAACGCATTATTGTTCGCAAAAATTCCGAGGGGGAAAAGCAATTTTGCGGAACGTTCTGTCGGCAATCAACGAGGAACTCCAACCAGACACGCCCCCCAGAAACGTCGCCGGCATTTTCCTTGGAAACGCATTCAGATATTTTCACGTCCCTTTTTGCGGATCCTCCCCAAACATGGACATGCCTTAAGTCCTCCCCTCGCTAATTTGCAGTTCCTTGGTAATATTTTTCGGCTTTTTACGATGCCTCCTCGAGTAGAATGTTGTTGACTGTTTGTTGAATGTTTAAAGCTAAAAGCAGCCCAGCGGCGCTTTCCTTTGCTTTGCTTTGCACTTGCCTTGCCTCGCTCATTGCTCATACGCAGCGTTGGCTCTAGGAGAATTTTCATCCTCCTGCTCTGACGGCAAATAGAATGTGGCGGAGAGAATATAGTGGAAAATTGAAAATCAACGAGAGATAAAGGCTGGCGATGGTGATGACGAGGGTTGGGTCTGGCGGTGTTTACTGTGTCTGCGTTAATTCGGTTTTGCTAATTTGGAATGGCGCCAAATTGAAAATAAAAACTTTGCAAGCTCGAAAAAATTCACCTCATGGCTGGGAAAGCTGGCTACAGTAAACAATCGATAATATGGCTAATTGAAATTAAATTAATTTGGGAGGATAGGGTAGTAAAAGTGTGGTATACAGATGAAGAGAGCTAAGAAAGAAGAAAGTATCTAGAACAATGGTTTAATTTCCTTTAAAAACATGTAGGAAATGTTCAAAATTAACTATCGATTAAAATATCGCGTCAATATCTTACTTATAAAAATTTAAAATATCAAAAAAGATAAGAAAAAATATCCATAATTTGTTATCTAAAGCATTTATTTAATTTTAATCACAATTTCTTCTATAAAATACGATCCCTGTAGCTCCTAGTAAATCATACTGTGATATTATCAACAAATACTGCCAAATTTTAAATGATTCTTTGTGTGTCTCTATGATCTTTTACGTCTATATAAAATAAAATAGTTTCCTTTTCTTTTTTTTGCTTCTTTTTACTTTCTGTCAGTCGGAAAATTTTCTTTTTTTTTTTGTTCTTGTTTCTCGCCAAACGTGAAATTTATGTTCTCAGTTCCGTGGCTAATTTATGCTGCAAAAAAATTGCTGAAATGGCTGGGGAAACTACATATAAATAGTATTGTTTGTCATTAAAAATAGGAAATTACGTAGCCGCCGCGTGTGCCGCCAAAAGTGATATTTTGTTCGTTAATAAATGCAATGCGGTAAATGCGACAGCTGCAACTAGAAAATTAATAGGAGCGCAATTGTGTTTGGTTTTTCGCTGCCGCCTGCCTGCTGGCTGCCGGCAAACACAAATAATGAAAACGCGAAAAGATTTTATAGCTGCCTACTAAAAATAAAAATGGCGCAGTGCACCAGAGCACACCAACGAAGACGCCAGCTTGGTCCCAGTGACTCAGTCAGTCGGCTATAACCAAATTTGCAAAAAAAGGGAATCGCATCGAACCTCGAATCCGCGCCAAGGTACTTTCATCATCCATCGCACGAGAAGCCGCAGAAGTGTGGGCACAGGTCATGCCAACTGGCGGCGTGTGCTGTTGGGGTAAGGTCTTGGGTCTTGGGTCTCGGGTCTCGAGTCTCACCTCAGCACACCTGTACCCCATTGAATCAATCGATTTCCTTTCGAAAAATCACCTTGAAAGCGCCGCTTGCGGCAGAAGGGGCAAGGGCTTGGAACAAAAGGACAACGAAATGGTCTTGTTTGCGCTCATTAAATTGTACTTGAACAGCCAGCCAAGTGTTGATGTTGACGCAATCGAGAGGTTTGTGGGGGGTACATGAAAAACGGGAAGATACAGTTGGAAAAAATGTGTATAATATAAAATTCAGGCAAAATACCTATCCAGAGGAAATGTTACGTAAAATATATACAAATGCAAACCTAAAAGTTCGTTATGTTACATATTTCATATTTTTTATACGTTTAAGAATTTCTTACAGTGCTCTGTTGAGACAGGTAAAAGCAGATGCTTGGGCTGGAAACCCCACGGGGTCGAAGGTAACACAAAATGCAACGAAGAGTGAAAATGACAGGCAAGCAAAAAAAAAACTGCATAAAGAGCAAATCATTGCAAGCTCTCGAGGGTTGCTTCTAAAATTCCCAAAAAAAAACTAAGCCAAATAAAATGCAATTGGGGTCAATGAAGCATGTATGTATACATATGTATGATGTGCCCGATATCCAAGAGTATACAACGTGTTAATTGATGGATGGGCTCATTCACGAATTGAAAGTGCGAAAATTACGTGAGAGGCCGAATTATGATGAAACATGAGAAGTGAGTCAACTCGAAACGTTTAAAAATAAATGGAACGGAAAACAAGCAAAAAAATAACTTCTATGTCAAAGAAAAAAAAAACGAAAATTAGAAAAGAAAGCTATAATAATGAAGGCCGTTAGAAAAAAGGTTTTAAACTCAAATTTTTTAGAGAGAAAAGATACAGGTAAATGTAGGAAATTGAACTGGATTTTTACTTGAAACGAAAATTATAAGGATTAATTTAGAATATTTTAAAACAAGACTTTAAAATGGATTTATTCAGATTTAAATCTATATTTTGGATAAGTAGTTTGTTGTAGTTTTTAAATATGTTAAAACAGTACCTTTTCTTACCATTTCTTCTACAAAATATATACTTCAAATATAAATCTCTGCTAATGAAAACAACTCTTCTAAAAACACATGTTTCTCTGTATCTTACACTTGTTTTTTTCTTTATCCAATTACCTGCAAGCTAATTAAAAATTAGCTGCCCTTGCTGTTAGCCCAACTCAAATATTAATAACCATTTTTCTGGCTATTTATCGCCGCACCCCGATAATTATTTGTTTTGCTATTACTTTTGGTAATTAAAATTGAGGACAAAACACTGAGGGGAAACAGGGAAAAGAGGGAGGCCAAGCTGCATACGACATTGAACTCGGGCCGAAAAACACTTGGAGCCACACTTTTGGCCCACCCTTTACCAAATTGGTCAAGGCGAGTGTTTGAACTCGAGGAAGGGGGGTAAAAATCGAACACTACAAAGATACAAAATAGTGACAAAGTGCCACTAGAAACCAAACTGAACTGAACGGGCGGCCACACACAACGAGATTGCGATTATTTATGGCAAAAGAAAAAAAGAAGGGACAAAAAAGCGGTCTGTGTCAATGGCCAACAAAGACGGCCACCAGTGAAGCAGGGAAACGTGCCAAAAAATATTAAGCAATAATAACAGTTGTATTACAAAAACTGAAAAAAAATTAGCAGTTTCCAGTAAGGTCACCACTTTTCTGGGGTATTTCTGAGGTATCTTCCAGGGGCTTTTCCATGCACCAGATTTTGGCGACCGACTCGCAAGTGATGTTGATTGTCAGCTGAACTTGTTTCGCTTGCGGATTTACCATGAGCCACAGAGACACAGCCACTGGCACATCCAGATCCGCATCCGTGTCAGCGTCAGCGTGTCGGGACGAGCAGAAAGTGGAGCACAAAACCAGAAAAAAAAAAACACTCACAAGTTGAGAAATAAAACTAACATAAAGAAGTCCAAGAGCAAGACCAAGTCCGGTGTTGCGTTTATTTCTGGTTCTCGGCATCTTGCATCTTGTATCGCGTCGCGTCTTGGCATTCGCAAATACTTAATTGAAGAGATTTGGAGTCAATTATTGCGAAAGAGAAATTCTTAAGCGAAAACTTTCGAGCGTGAAAGTCGACTTTGTCTAATTTGTGCTGGAAAGCCGACAAGAGCCACTAAGAAAGAAAAAAAAACTTCACAACAAGCCCGTTTGTGATTATGATTTGATGTGCATTTTGGCATTGCATTAACATTAATAGCTGGAAAATTGGCCCGCTAAATGGGAACACGCCCACCGAGCAAGCCAGACCAAGCAGCAGCCCCACGAAAGCAATCACATAATTGCCATCTAAATGAAGTAAATTGCAAAAGTAAAGACAAATCAGTGTATCAATGCGGCTCCTAATTGCCAATTTACGTAATGAGGCTTTGATTATCAGGTAATTATACGGAGAAGTGGAGCAGTACGTAAGAAAGCCCGATGACGTTGAAGCGATAGATATGAATATATGGTATATATACGTATATATGTACTATATGCAGCAGTGGCTTGGTTCAGGCATTTGTATTTATTTCCGATAAACCGGTTAATGCGCACTTGCCTCGAAAAGGTTCTTTTCCCACTTAGTATATTCAAAAGAATTCATTATACACTACCTTGGGGTATTATATTTCAATTAAGAACTAAGTGGGGGCAATAAGTTGGATTTAAATTTGAAATTGAAAGAGTTTAAGGTTATTGTCGATATTATTTGATACAACATTTTAGCTGACGAAGAAGTGATTACCTTTCATTGATATATATATGGGCGTTACGCATCTTATTATTGAATATACATATAACTTTTTTGGATTATAAAGGCTATGTTAAGGCTAGGAATATAAGAGATGATCAATACATAGATACTGAATCGATATTTGTCGCAAAGTGCTACTATTTTACTATTTTTCGACAATATTGACATTTTACCTTCAAAAGCAAAATTTTCGATATTATAAATTTCAATTAATCAAAGTTTACGATATTTTTGATATGATATGGAGTGCCATTTTGTTTAGTGATAGACCATATCGAACTTTTCCTCTCGATATAATCAATAAGAAGTCAAAATTTATACTCAAACTTTTGTAAAAACTTAACAAATTTACCGTTTCTCAAAAGTTTCTTGAACTTTATCGATAACTGTTAGGGTATAACAACTTCACCTTTTATAACTTGACCCATTCGCTTTAATTTACGCTCAAAGTAATCACAAGAGCGACACAAAGTTGATCGCCCTCGCTCTGGCTGGTACGAGAAATGCCAAAAACAATAACGAAGCTGGCCAAAAAAAGGCAGCGAGCCAGCGTTCTTAACAAGGCCATAAACAATTAAAAGAAGTGACAGACTATGTATGACAATAAATACTAGAAGCATCCGAGATACAGACTGAGACGAAGCTCACGTATGTAGTTGCGGCTGCTGTGATTTTTATCTCGTGTGTGAATTTTTATTTTGCCCTCGGTTCTGCTCTATGTTTTCTAGACTCGCTTTTTGCCAATCTCTTTTCCGCGAAATTAACTTGAATGTTGATCTCTGGCAAAAACAAAAAATAAATAAAGAAAAAAAAACAGGAAAACAGCAAAAAAAAAAAGTCTTCGTGACGGTGGCGCTTGTTTTGTTTGAACTTTCCCATATATCTATATATATAAGAGAGATATTATGGCCATTCCCCAGTTTGGTCTTGACCAATTTGGCTAATGATTCCGGCTCAGAAGTTACGTTTATTGAATACTAATTTGGCTTACTTGAAACAAGAGCAGTGCCAAAGATCGTTCAAGTGTTAACAACGCTTCTTCGTGTGTGGTAGTCACACCAAAATACAAAGAAAAGAAAATATACTGTTGGAAACCCATAAATCCCTGGCTCAAGACCCTGTGTGTCTCATATTGCACGAGTTCTAATTGGAGCTGCGGCTTAGCCAGGCGCAATAAAAATTAAGTTGCCGGCTCGAACGGAGCGCGTTAAAAAGGTTTTCTAACACGCCAGGCAACGAACTGTCTTCCAACCCTTTATTTTTGCCTGCCGACTGGCTGCGCCTTTATCTCATTATAATCTACGCGCATGTGCGGCACATTCGTATCTTTTCAGTCAATTTCAAGTACACTCTGCCCTCTGCCCAGATGCAGGCCGCCGAGACGGTTCGAGCTGGCTGGAAGTTGAACAAACAGTCAAGAGGGGCAGCTGTACAGGAAGAGAAAAGTAAAGGTTTTATTGGGAATAAGTTTAAGAAATTGTTTTTAAAGAGGTTTTAGAAATAGGATATACAAAGTTTAAGCTAAAATCTAATTCAAATCGATTTGATATCCAGTTTTTTCTAAATAGAAGTCATAAACAATTTTATTTATTTATAAATTTTAATCTTAAATAAAGTTTAAATCTGGTAAATATTAATTTATATAAATTTTCTATAGAAGATACAAAAAATATCATAAGTTCGTGGTATTCGAGTCTCTTAGGAATATTTTTCCAAGATTCTTAAAAACCCTCAGCTGTTTCTTAGCTTTCTTAATTTTATTAAGTACTTAACATACGATTTTTATTTAAGAAATACTTCTAAATTTATTTTATAGTTTTATCACAACTTTTGAAACGCTTCTTAATCCCCCTTTTTCTCACTGAATTTACCCAAGACTGTGATGCGGAAAGAGGGAAAAACGTAGTCAACGGCAAACAAGCGCAGACAACGTTTGTCGGTCAAAATCAAAATCAGCCCCAGCCTTTGTTCCTTTAATTCCAAGAATCGTGGACCAGTTATGAAACAAGTCTGCAACATGCACACCAAAGGGGGGCAGGAGCTGGGACTGTGCGAGGTGCGGAGAAAACAATAAAGAACCCAACCCGAGGGCTAAACGTATTGGACCCGAATCTGGGCTTCGTTTTGCGTCGGGATGGGGGCCGGGACCCAGAGCTCCGACTCCGTCTCGTTAGCTGCGCCTGCGCCTTGCCAGAAAATACTTTATGGATCGAAGACAGAGAGTCGAGTCGGGGCTTTTGTACCTGCCACTTGGCTCCAGGCGGGCACAGGCGGCAGCGCAGCAACTGCAACTTAATTTCTTGGACCGGGCGCAGCGGTGCGGTGTGCTGCTGCAGCAAGTACTTCATCATGTTTCGGGGGAGCAGTAAAAATAAATTAACAAAAGCCAGTCGTCGTCATCCCGGGCCCCCTTTTGGCCACTTCCCGACTGGTCTAGCTGCGGCTGCTGCTGCCCAATGTGCGACGTAATAACCTGGCCCAAGAGAGAGCCGTGCGAACTGCTGCTCCCTTGACATCAAAAGCGCAGCTGGGCCCGGTTGTGGATCAAGTTCAGGCATTGGCTGAGACTTTAGCTTCAGCGAAAAGCTGGTAAATTGTTTTACAAACTGAAAAAAAGGGAAATGGAAAATTGTTATTGTTGGCTAACTTGATACTTCAGGAATATTGAGATGAAAAGTTAAGAAAATTAGTCTTAAGAGCTTGAAAATAAAGTTATTTAAAACTATGACTTGCTGGTTAACTATTGTACTTAAATAATGTCAATAGGGATCTATCCCATTTCATGATTTATTTATATATATTTTCATTATTTAATAGAATCTTTGCTAACCCAGGGTATTCCCAGAGTTATTACTACTTTTTTTTTTTAAGTCAACTGCTCGGCTTTTAAAATTTATGCTTGTTCCCTGGAACGATCTGCCAGATTGGCTGCAGGATTTCGCACGGCCCAGTCTGTGTCTGTGTGTGTTTATGTATCCCTCCGCATGCAAAACAAGTTGCAAGCGACACGTAGGTGGCTTTGGATATTGAAAAGTCGTTCTGCAGCCTCTCCTTGGGGCGATTGAGACCTCCCGGTACGGTGGCGGCCATGGCGGTGGCAGGCCCCGAAAAAACGAAAGACTCAGGCAACAAACTTGCTCGCTTCGCTCGGGGCATTTGGCCAATTCGAAGACACTTTCACTGTGCTCGTCAATTTCGCCATTCTATTCTTTTGTCTGCCTTTTTTTCTGTTTATTTCCGACAGAAATAGAAAGTGCTGGCAAACATTTACAGATACAATTTAAATTCGGACCTTTTCGTCATGCTTCTTTCACTTGGCACGCATGCAAATTTGTGCAAAAAAAAACCAGTCTGACAGCCACCGAAATAAAAACGTGAATAAAAACTTGGCAAATATTATTGGCAGTCAGAAAAGAAAATAAAGCAAACTGTAGCAACTGAAAGTGAAGATATTGCGTGGCAATTATGCGACCGATTTTTTGAATGCCTTTTAAATGGAGGGAATTCAACAGGAGCCAAACTGCTTTGGCGCGATTACAGTTAAAGCCATCAAAACGGGTTGGTCGTTAATATTAGCGTGTCCATTGTTGGGCCGGGACTGGGGCTGGGGCTGGCCATTGGCCGGCTGGTTCATTGACCAGGCCCAGAGCTACAGTCAGAGCCAGAGCCCAGGCACGAACCACGACCAAGACCAGTCTAAATTACTCGAAATCCCTGGTCCGCGGAAACACAAGCTAACTCGCTCAACGGTCACAAATTTGCATAATTCGCAATTGCAGGCTAAACGCCAGTGTTTAAACCATCTCGATTGTTTCATAAAACATCACTATTATTATTATTATTATTGTCAACGCTGTCAGCGATTGTGCAACCACAGCTGTGGCGCTGACTTATTGAAAACTCCCGATTTGATTTCCCCACCACAAAAAAAAAAGAAGAGAAGAAAAAAAGGCACACAACCACAACAAAGGAAAATCCCAGACGCGTGTGGCATTTCCTATCGTTTTATTTCCACAACGACTTGTCAGCAGCTGCCGCCGTTTCATATTCAAATTTTCTGGCCAAGAAAAACTCTCACGCGCTGACGAAAATCAAGAAATAAAAAATACAACTCCCCGTCTAGGGTTTAACTTTTGACTTGTTTTCCATTTTTTGTGGCCCTCCTCTCTCTCTCTCGGTTTTCTTGGGTCGGTTTCTTTTTATTGCATCACGATTCCGCAATACATTTGACAAATTTATTTTGATTAAAGCCAATTTCTTTGGAAGTGTAGACATGAATTGAATTTCGCTTGATTGAGCTGTGCTTTTTTATTGTTATGATGTGTATGTGACGATGCATGAGGGTGTACACTCTGGGAAATGGGGGAAGAAATAAAAAAATTGTATATATATGCCTATAGAAAAATTAAAAAAAAATATATAAACTTGGTATTGTTTCTTATTTATGTATTAATTAATTGGTGTCAGGGAGAAGAAAGCATTTAAAATGTTTTTTTTGAAACCATACATCAAGATGTATGTAGAAAATAATTAAATATATATTAAAATTAGTTCTTTGAGTATTTTTCTCTAAAATATGAGTAGAATTGGCTAATAAACAAAGCAGTTATTAAACAATAAAGTTTCCTCTCCCTGCTTAACCTGTGCAGCATTGAAATGTTGCAAAGACCCACCACAGCTGATGCTCAACATGTTTCTAGCCACATTTTCCCCAGCAACCTTTTCTTAGCAACATGATGTATCTTTCTTGCTGGTTTCTTATATTTTTAATTTTTTTATATACCTAATATTTATGATTAATTCCCCAAACTGTTAGCTAAACTCTCAACAAAAACCCCAAGCTGCAAGAAAAGAACTTGGCAAAAAATATATACATATATGTTCAACAATAAAAAATAGCGGACAAATTTTGTAGACAATGTCACAGTCATCTTTTGACAAGTCATAAAACCCAAAAGCTTATTGACATGAATATGTTAATTATTAAATGTTGAATCATAGGACAGCTTGCCAGCTTAATTTATCATTTAATTTGGGTAGCATTTTCCGCTTAATTGTACATGTCTTTTAAGAAACGAAAAATAATTTGCAAAAAGTCCAATTCTACAGAGAATCGGATCGAAAGGCAAAAGAATCAAGCTGATTAATGCAAAACGTGCCAGCTGGCACCACTTGTCACAGATTTCCATTAGGTCATCGCCGCATTTGCATATAGATTTTCGACTATTTGAGATTTTTAAACTGTGCGTTGTCCCCTCGCAGAAGCAAAAGCAACTGAATAAATATCGAATGAAATACCCCCGGGGAAAAAGGCGTGAGAAAATTGAGAAAGTTTTTCGCTGGCCGGCGGATTGCAGGTGGCGGATTAGCAACTTTCCTCGGATTCCGGGGGATTCTGTACGAAAAAAAAAAAATTGGCAATCATTTGTAAACAATGTGTGAGGTGTGGTGGCGGGCATGGGGATGGAAGTACCGAAACTGAAACGCTATTGACGGTTTTTTTTTTTTTTAGCCGCCAAGAAGTAAGAAATACGGCGCGCATGACCCACTTTCGAGCCATGTTTATTTCTTTTACTCAGTGTCGGTCCGCCCCGGCTCTCGCTCTCTCTTTCTAAACAACTTTTTAGGCAAATTAGCAGCTGCAGAGGCATTGAAAGTTGCTTAACCACTTGCCGAAAAACACACAGAAACCAGCCAGAACCTTGCAAAATTGGTTATTACGTAGCTCTGGCAGGGAATCAGCGACTGCCTGGACGGCAACAAGTTGTCTAGATTGCAGCCAATTTCAAGATAACTCTCGAAAAAAAAACTAAAATACTCTCGACAACAATAACACTTTCAATGCCAAATCCCCTAACTGGGTCAGCAATTTATACACGCATTCGCATACGATCAAATTGTTTTTCGCTCGCCTTGCCATTTTATTTAAATTTTTACTTTTTTTTGCAAATTCTTTAGTCAAGCTTTGGCCGATCATTCAATTAGTTAATGCATCTCTTCGACCGTCTTCCGTGTTTAATGGAAAATGTGCAAAAGTGTCTGCAATTAATATGCAAAGTCAAATGGCAGAAAAAAGCGGCTCAGGTTGCCGATGGGAACTATGGAAAAATGCTGGGAAATTGTGGTTACTCATAAGGTTTTATAACAGCTAATTTTACTTTAAATTAAATTAAATAGCTGCTGAGCTTATAAATATTTTATATAAATTCTCATTAAGCTTAATAAATGCAAATTTGACTTAAAATTAAATTAAATTATAAATGTAGCTGCTGAGCTTATTTATATTTTATTAATTCCCAGCAAAAGCATACGCAGCACTTAAATGTGGGAAGTTTTTTTTTTTATTTTACAAATTAACTGTGATTTTTTGCCTTGTTTGCTTGTTTTTACACTTGTTTTATTTGTTTAAATCAACGGATTTTTTTAAAAGCTGCTTACTCATATAAATATTAAGTAATTTTACTTATTTTTCCGCAGAACTGAAGTATCTTTAAACTTTACTAAGAAGACCTTTAATACATATAATTTATATTACACATAAACTTAAGTAATTCAATTTCAGACTGAATAAGTTAAAGAAAATATTTGAACATTATATCTTACACTTTAATTCGAAGGATATAACTTATTCCCTTTTTGTATTTATTGTATTAACATCATTCGATTTATTATATTTAAATTAATTTTATATTATTTTAAAACCCTCTCCAAATATATTTTTGCTGCCAGCTTTCTTAGGGGAAGTTTGTTACATTTTTTCTTACATGTAAATAGTTTTTAACAACTGAATAATTCCTGTTATATTTTGTTTATACTATGAATCTTGGGTTAAAATTTTCTTTTATGATTTTACCACATCTTAAGTACAATTTTTACTACACACTTTTAATTATTAACCACTGTGCCAGGCCTAACATCAGCTGCATTATGTCTATGCCACCTTAACTCAGCAACTTTGCAGCTGCTTGACTAACTGCACTTGGTTGCCATTAGTTTGTGGCTTTAACTACACAAAAAATAAATAATTTACACAGAAAAAATTTTTAATATTTATGTACATTAAATATTACATGTCAAGTATTTTATTTAATATTAATTCAAGGTTAGAAGGTTTATCAATAAAAAAGTCTTAAGCTACTTATTAAGCCAATACAATTAGAGGCCGTTTTCTACTTAAAAATGTATTTCATTGTAATTAAATAAGGAAAAATTATAGTTATTTCAGCTTAAAAGCTAAATATAAAAATTTCTTTAAAGAAAGCCAAGAAATTATATTTTGTTCAGTGCTTGGCTTCAGGTTCAGCTTGGACTCAAGCCCGACTTGAGCTGGCAGTCGCAGTCCTCGACAACAAAGTCGTTGTGGATTTTGTTGACACTGCTAACGGATGCTGGGATGCTGGAATACTGGAATACTGGCTAGCTGGGATGCTGATGTTGGCTCAGCTGCATAATGCAATCCTTTTGCCCAGTCACTTATCAGTCATTTGTGGAGCCATGGCATTTGTTGCTATTTTTTTTTTCTGTGGTCGGACGTGTACCTTGCATAATATGCAAACGTGAGAAAATGTTTAGCAAAGAAAGTGTGAGAGATACTCAATGGAGCAGATAGGAGGTGTCACTGGTGATAGAGGGAGAGGAGGAGGTGGACGCGACTGGGCTTCATTATGCGATTACTCGCATGTGGAGCACACACTAGGCGACAAAAGACGATTCACGTACCGATAATCATGATGTAATGAGCCCAGTTTTTTATATATACTTTTTTTGGGAAAGTGCCCTAATGGCACCACACGCACACACATATCATATCAGAGAGAGTGAAACCCCAAAAAACTAAACCGCAATTCGCTTCCTCTTTACATTTTCAGCTCACCGACGAGGTGGTGCGCAAGAAGAGCGAATACCAAAAACATTTGGAGGGCTACAAGGCGCTGCGCACGCGCTTCGAAGAGCATTATATCAAGGGTAAGTAACCTGATAATTCTTAAAATAATATATATAATAAAGGAGTACCTTTACCAGCTCCTGGTCGCAGTGGCCGCAAGCTGGACGATGTCCGTGACAAGTACCAGAAGGCCTGCCGCAAGCTACACCTCACCCACAACGAGTATGTGCTGTCCATCACCGAGGCCATTGAAGTGGAAAAGGACTTTCGCACTGTCCTGCTGCCAGGTCTCCTGGAGCACCAGCAATCCGTTCAGGAGAGCTTTATCCTGCTGTGGCGCAATATCCTCCAAGAGGCAGCCCAGTATGGTGATCTCACGGCAGACAAGTACAAGGAGATCCAAAAGCGCATTGACACTGTGATAGGCGGCATTAATCCGACCGAAGAGTATGGCGAGTTTACCGAGAAACACAAGTAGGAGAAAGCTATTAAATAATTAAGAAATAAAGTATTTAAATGTATTTACATTTATTACAGAACCTCCCCCACAACCCCGCTGCTGTTCCAGTTCGATGAGGCGCTTATCGAGGACATACCCGGCAAACTGCAGTCCAGCACCCTGACGGTGGATAACCTCACAGTGGACTGGCTTAGAAACCGACTCCTGGAACTCGAGGGAGCTGTAAAAGAGTGCCAGGAGAAGCAGCTGAAGATGATCGAGCATGTAAATGGCGGCTCACCAGTGGCCAATGGCAGCATTATTTCCAATGGCAGCAATACATCCAATGGCATTCAGTCCAACAAGGATAGTCAGTGGTAAAAGAATCCTTAAATCCTTTAAAAATAAAACAAATTGCATAATTTATATATACTTTCTTTTTTATAGCCGACAATCCAAGGACCTGAATGCCCTGCGATGCCAGGAGAAGCAGAAACAGAAGCTAGTGGATATGATCAAGTGCGCCCTGAACGAGGTGGGCTGCGAGGAGCTGCCCTCGGGTTGCGATGATCATCTCACCCTGGAACAGAACTTCATTGAAAATGGCTACAACAATGAGCAGCAGGTGGGTCTGGCCTTAATATATCCTTTTCCTGGGTTTTGGTTTAGTTTGTAAGCTGTAGATGGTGAAGGTCTAACTAATCTAATCTCTCTTTCTTTGGATGCCGCCCTTTGGTCACACTCCCATGACTTATACATAACACCCATCCTAACCTAGCAGCGCTCCAACTCCACCAGCTCACCTGGGCTGGGCCTTATGAATGAACTGATGCGTCGCGGTGGGGTTTTGACCTTGTTGCGCGGACGCGGACGCCACTGTAAACGCAAGTCGACACCGCAGCCAGCGACACCTATGACGAGATCACGTCAGGGACGCTTCAATAAGATGCAGCCACGCTCCCAGAGCCTTGGATCCTTGTCGGTAATTGGGGGTCATGGGGATTCCAGGAGTCCTGCACGCTACGAGACAATTACTAACCATCCTTTGCGTTTGGCGGCCAGTGTCCATTATTTGGGCGAAGAGATCTCGCTGGGGGCCACGCCTCCTGCCCTGCCGCGCCTGCGCCGTACCCAGTGTTCCATGTTGTGTTTGGGCGAGGATGAGGAGCCGCAGGAGCCGTTGCCGGCGGCTACCATAACCTCGCCCGCTCCGCTCACCCAGCTAACCGCTGCTGTCCTTACTAACACTAACAACAATCACATCTACGCGGATCTCGAGCTGGGCAGGAAGAGCCTAGAGAGGCGGCAGGAGAGCGACGAGGAAGAGGAAGACGGGCAGCTTCCTTCTGGAAAGAGAGAGCAAGTGAAGATAGAGATCAACCAGACGGCGGCGCCACAGAACTCCATCGATGCCCATTTAGACAGGATCGATGAGCTGAACCGCGTGCTAGACGATCGCTTGAAAAGAAACCTCCAGACCAGCGATGATGTGAATGCCATTGAGTCTGCCGAAGAGTCGGGTCAGGTTCAGGCCCGAAAGATAACCAAAGATCCGGATAGCCACACCAAGCGTAGCTCCAGCTCAAGCTCCGAGTGCCGATCCTCCCAGCTAAGTGCCAAGGATATGGGTCATTCCAAGAAGAGATCCCTCTCCTTTACCCAAAAGTCCATTAGCAATATATTCAGCAATCTCAAGGAGTTCTCCAAGAGTCCTCTAGTGAGAATGGGAAAGAGTAGCACCCTCAGCGAGGAGCAGGATCCGGAGAAGCTTCAGTCCAGCAGTAGTGACTGTCAGACAAATAGCAGCAGTTCCTCCAGCCACAACAATAATAACCACACCAGCAGCAACAGCAATCACAGTGCCTCCCAATCCACGATCATTACGAGCACCATTACCACCACCATAACGACAACCACTACCACGACGCCGTCCAAGGAAACCAAGGAGTCAAGACTGAAATTCAAGGTGCCCAAGATCCAAAAGAAATCAAAGGCCATCCGCAACACATTCCGCTCCAAGTTGCTTAACTTCCAACTGAAACGTTCCAAACCCTGCAAGCAGTGCACCAAGCGAAGGCGCATCCATCCCAGCAAAAGTGTCTTTGATTTTGCTCGAGAATTCGAGGGGGATCAGTCGGAGGACTCGGCTCGAGAGGATCAGTTCTGCAACTGCCCACAGCCATCCGTGCAGAAATCAAAGCCATCCGTTCAAATTACAGGACACAAGGAGCGTCCGTTCGAGTCCAGTTCGGGGGAGCTGGATGAGAACGACGATGATCATGATCATGATAATGAGGATAGCGGCAGTGACGATGTGCTTAGCATGAAGGATCACTGCTACTGTGTGCCCAGCCTGGCGGCCAGTGTGAGTTCCCAGCATCTGCATCTGTAGCTGCATTCGTATCCGAGCACTCTCTTCCACCGTCTCGAGCGTATCTAAGCCAACTGGGCGCCACAAGGCGCCACCTTCTCACACAAACAGCATCGCATCGCATCGTCTGGCATCGCCTCACATTGCTTGCTCTTTCCGTTTGCATGTTTTGATTGAAATTGCACGTTCGTTCCATAGTATTGAGCGCATGAGGAAAGAGCTTTATTATCGGGGGATATATAAAAATAAAACACAGGGTGACCTTAGAAAATAATTCATTCAGTGGGGTATGAGAACTAAGAGAAGTCTGTTCTGGTTTTATATTTGGTTTTATGATGATTTTTATAGGAATTAATATCTAAATACCTAGGTTCCTTTGTGAAAATAAAACAATATATATTATATATGCTATATAATATATTAAATAATTATAAATTCATTAATTTAGAGGTGCATTTATTAAAAATTCATCAAGGTTATGGTGTCTAAATTATATATAATATTTATCTAACTTTTATCCTTGCATCTTATAATTTTTAAAATTCACAAATTCTTATAAATTAGGCTTCTTTAAAAACTCTTTCCTACGCTTTTTCTTGATATAACACCTTAGGATAAGTTTGTAAAGGAAGTAGCTTTCATATTATCAGAAAATGGAGACATCAGGGTGATATATCGTAAGGCTGTCTAGGGATTACCGTAAACCTTTATAAATAAGAAATAAAAATAAAAAGGCACCCAATAGGTTACAAATTACGAACAATTTCTGCAAAATCATACGTTATAAAAAATACAATTTACACTGAATTCTTTAATTTAAAAATTGTATAGCATACTTTTAGACACTATTTAAAGGGTTTTAAAACCGCTAGTGATTTTTTGCAGAATCCTAGATAAATATAAATATTAAAAAGTAACTTTAAACCAGTATTAAAAGGGGAAGTCATTTGAATAAATATTTGTATAAATATGTCAAGTTTTTGTGCTCAAAAATCCCCTCAAAGAGTATCAGAATTTCGTTAGATCTAAAATATATTCCACCCTTCCAATTGCTATATTTACTTGTGCGTGCCCGAGTCCAAGAGAGAACAAGTTCAACCGAGAGCATAAAGCGTTTATATCTTTCAGTTCTCTCCGCTGAGGCGGCGATCTGTGTGGACACCGGGCCAGCAGTTGCCATTAATCTGGCCCATTCGAATGTTTGGCGTCTGTTTGGCCAGTGAAAAGTTCTGACAGAACGACGCGTGACTATTTCAGTTTCCATTTCGATTTTCTGAAAACAATTGCGCAAGTTCAAGTAGTTTTCTCTTTGTTCCGGGTGGGAGATATATAGACTTCGATATCACCATGAGCAGCACAGCTTCGGGACGGAGCAGCATCTACGCCGGAGCCGAGGGCAGTGGCATCTTTGAGACAATTGTCTTTGCCGGTCGCCCTGTGCCGCCGGCCCGAAAAAAGCGGCCCAAATCCAAAGTATTTGTGAGTCATCCATACACAAGCTGCGACACAACCTTGAAAAGTTGAACGTTAAGCGAAAAGTATTTTCCACATTAATGTAGTAACAATATATAAGTATTTGGTTTTTGTGCTTACAGTATTTAATTTATAATTAATTTTTGTATATTTATATCGTTTGGTATCTTTATTTAAGCTACTGCAACCCACGCATTTCCGCTCCGCATTTGGAAATGTGGAAATGACGTGCTATTTTATTTTTCCCCCAACAATTTTCACTTCTGTTCTGTCTTCTGCATGCCTGCCACTAATCTTATGCCTAAGAGCTATGGGATATAGATTTGCTAATGTTCTGGATCTTGCAGATATCTCTGTCCACGAATCGTCCGCTCTATGAGGAGGAATGGTTCCATGGCGTCCTGCCCCGCGAGGAGGTGGTCCGGTTGCTTAACAATGATGGCGACTTTCTAGTTCGCGAAACCATCCGCAATGAGGAGAGCCAAATTGTGCTGAGTGTCTGCTGGAATGGCCACAAGCACTTTATTGTCCAGACCACGGGAGAGGGTAACTTCCGGTTCGAGGGTCCTCCTTTTGCCAGCATCCAGGAACTGATCATGCACCAATATCACTCCGAGTTGCCAGTGACGGTCAAGTCGGGGGCTATCCTCCGGCGACCGGTGTGCAGGGAACGCTGGGAGCTGAGCAACGATGATGTGGTGCTGCTGGAGAGGATTGGCAGGGTAAGTTGGGGGACTTTATAACCTTTTTCTAGATTTTTGTTAATGATTTTTTATTTAATTTTTCAGGGCAACTTTGGCGATGTTTACAAAGCCAAACTAAAGTCCACAAAACTTGATGTGGCTGTCAAAACCTGCCGCATGACTTTGCCGGATGAACAGAAACGCAAATTCCTGCAGGAGGGTCGCATCCTTAAGCAATATGATCATCCCAATATTGTCAAATTAATTGGCATTTGTGTCCAAAAGCAGCCCATAATGATTGTGATGGAACTGGTGCTGGGTAGGTTTCAATTTCCTTTTTTTTTAACTCCTTAAAATCCTTTTCAAAGGCTGTATTCCACATTTACCCTCTTATTCTATCTTTGATTCTACTTTATATTAATTTTTATGATATATTACGCCTTTTCTAGGAGGTTCCCTGCTCACTTATCTGCGTAAAAACTCCAATGGCCTCACCAATCGCCAGCAAATGGGCATGTGCAGAGATGCAGCGGCAGGTAAGCTGAATTAAATCTTCAAAATACTTAATAAAATTAATAACACAATATATTTTAATATTATTTTAAAAGGCATGCGTTATCTGGAGTCCAAGAACTGCATTCATCGGGACTTGGCGGCGCGTAATTGCCTGGTGGACCTGGAGCACAGTGTAAAGATCTCTGACTTTGGCATGTCGCGTGAGGAAGAGGAATATATAGGTAAAAAGCTACTCAAAATACAAACAAATTAAATATAAAATAAATCTAAAATATACTATTTTAATAGTGTCCGATGGCATGAAACAAATACCCGTAAAGTGGACAGCTCCCGAGGCCTTGAACTTTGGCAAATACACCTCCTTGTGCGACGTCTGGTCCTATGGCATACTGATGTGGGAGATATACTCCAAGGGCGATACACCATACTCTGGCATGAGCAATTCCCGGGCCAGAGAACGCATCGATACGGGTAATTATAATATTTTTAATTAATTTATAAAGTTAATAATACTAATACGAACTTTCGCTCAGAAGGGTATCGCATGCCGACGCCAGAGAATACCCCAGCGGAAATGTATCGCCTGATGCTCAAGTGCTGGGCGGCAGATGCCGAGTCCCGGCCGCATTTCGATGAGATCTATAATGTAGTGGATGCCCTGATCCTGCGCCTGGACAACAGCCACTGAGAGCGTCCATTTAAACGTCCCTTAGCATACTCAATCTAGGTTTAGTCAGCGCTTTTAAAGTACGTCATGTCCGAGGAAAGGACTTAACAACGAGATGCCTGTATTTATGAGATAACAACTAAACTTATACATTTTACCACATAAATCATATTTATATAGAGACGTATATATATATATATTTTCTAGCCATGTAACTGTAAATTTCGTACTGTAATGTGTGTGCTGTCTGACTGATCCTGATCGTGTATGTATGAAATGAATCCTTAATGTGCCAAAAACCGCAAAGAGATCTTAAAAACGAGAAAATAAAACAAAAAAAGAAAAGATATAGTAATGTGTCTGAACGAACTGCATTGTAGTTGTAAGCTTGTGAATTTATATATGCTTAGTTGTTTGTGTTTTAGTTATTATCCTAATGTATCCTTACGTTGGTCAATTCGTTTCTAGACTCTGTATTTTATGTATATTTATTTACGGCTAATTTACATTTATACTTCGACTACGATTATGTTTACACTTAAATCACTAAGCTCAAAGTTTTAAGCTTTAAGTTTTTTTCGCTGCGCTGCTGAAGTGAATAAATCATATGTGTACTATATATACAATATAAATATATATAAACAACAACCGCCTATGAGTCGACCCCTGTGGTCAGGGCCAGCGGGACATCGGAGAACTCCACCTTAGAGTAGAACTTCTTCAGCTCATTTTTCAGCTCCAAACTGTGCGACCAGTCCACCGTCTCGCACACCACCTTCACCTCCACGGTGTATACATCCCTGAGCCAGGCTCTCTCATGCATAATGTCCTTAATGGAGACTCCAACGCGTACTAATAGGGCACACAGATCATTGATGCCGCCAGGACGATCGCTGACCTCCACATTGAACTTGACCAGGCGACCCACGGCGGCCAGTCCACGCTCCAGGCAGCGTCCAAATACAGTGGTGTCTATGTTGCCGCCACACAAAAGGACCACCACCCTAGGGATGAATAATGATATATATTTATAAATATTGAAATTCTGCTATAAAATATAAAATTTATACTCACTTCTTTCCCTTGAGCTCATCTAGTTGTCCGGCCAAAATCGCTGCTAGGCCTGCACCACCTGCTCCCTCGACCACACACTTTTCCTCCTCCACCAGGCGAAGAATGGCCACGGCAATCCACTCCTCCTTGACCACCACCATGCGATCGATGAGGGGCTTGGCTGTGACATAGGCATTATAGCCAACTTTGGGCACAGCCAGGCCATCGGCCAGGGTGTTCTTGATGGGCGTGTGGATAGGTCCATTGTTCTCCAAGGCCCGGGTGAAGCTAGCGCATTTTTCCGACTCCACACCCTAAAAAGAAAATTGAATATTAATAAAATAAAATAATTGAAAAATAAAACATAACTCACAATAATCTTAGTTTTAGGGGAAAGAGCCTTCACTGCTGTGGCAATGCCCGCAATGAGTCCACCTCCTCCCACTGGAACCACCACGGCATCTGGCTCTGGAACCTGCTCCAGTATCTCCAAACCAATGGTGCCCTGTCCCGCCATTATATGCGGATGATCATAGCCATTGACATAGAGCAGACCCTCCTCGCGGGACATATGCATGGCCAGAGACTTGGCCTCGCCCATATCATTGCCCTCGACAATGACCCGGGCCTTGTAGTTGCGACACTTCTGGATCTTCATGATGGGCGCTGCCTTAGGCATGACCACGGTCACCGGGATGTTAAGCTTCCAGCCGTGATAGCTCAAAGCCTGGGCATGGTTTCCCAAGGAAGCACTGATCACGCCCGTTCGCTTCTGCTCCTCGGTGAGCGATAGAAGGGCATAGCGTGCGCCACGCTCCTTGAAGCTGTCAAGTAAATGGATTGTCAGTCACATGGCGATCACGAATCAAAAATCAATTAGCAACAGTTATTAATTTGCCCCATCGAACCATATTGGCCAATTAAGGCTTATCTTATCGGATCTTAACCGAAATTTATCACGAAAATTTGTCACCGAAACTTATGCGGGCCTATCAATCATAATAGAGAATTACAAAAAGGAAGTGAACTATGTATTAAACAAATAAAGAACAAAATATTATAATGCAAGTGTAGACAGCTCCTTATCAGTGGGTTTTAAGTTACACCCCCAGACAATATATAATACGTAGTGAATTCTAAGCTTTATTTTATAAAAATCAATTAAAAACAAGAAAGGAAGCTAACTTCGGCACGCCGAAGTTTGTATACCCTTGCAGATATCATTTCATTACATTTTACCTATACTTATTATCTTTACAGTTTGATAGTTACAGTTTTACATTCCCAGCCTTACATTTTCTCTACATCTACCGATCGTTTCTATGGCAGCTATATGATATAGTTGTCCGATTTTTATGAAATTAATACCAAAATTCTAAAATAATAAAATAAGCTTATATCTCAGAGTAGATGAAAATGCGTAGAAAAACAACGAAGTTATAATTTTTTTCCTATTAATTTCCCGATCGTTCCTATGGCAGCTATAAGATATAGTGGTCCGATTGTCGTGAAATTTTTACCAAAATTCAGAAATAATATAAAATGGCCATATCTAAATAATGGTGCAAAAATGTTGAAAAACATCCAAGTTATAATTTTTTTTCTAAAAATTTATCGATCATTTGTATGGCAGCTATATGATATAGTCGTCCGATCCGGCCCGTTCCGACATATATAGCAGTGAGAGTATATAGAAGACTATGTGCAAAGTTTCATTCAGATAGCTTTAAAACTGAGGGACTAGTTTGCGTAGAAACGGACAGGTGGACAGACGGACAGACGGACAGACGGACAGACGGACAGACGGACAGACGGACAGACGGACATGGCTAGATCGACTCGGCTGTTGATGCTGATCAAGAATATATATACTTTATAGGGTCGGAAAGGTCTCCTTCACTGCGTTGCAAACTTCTGACTGAAATTATAATACCCTGCAAGGGTATAACAACAAAAAAAGCTGAAGTAAAATGCACTTTGGACCTATATTGCCTATCAAAAATACAAGTAAATAAATGAAATAAATAATTGAATTAATCAACTAATATTTCTCAAGTATTAGCTAAAAACAAAGACAAAGTTTTAATATGAAAAGCTTCAACAGGAAACCCCCTTCTATAAAGTTTTTATAAGCCATTAAGAAGGCCAGTAAATTCGACTATTGGTTTGATCTAAAATTAGTACTCCTTATCTTGGTTATAAAGGATGTTAGTAGGGTTATTTTTTAGCCTTATGACGAAAGAAAATGTTTATGATAAAACGAATATTTCCCGCAAACTCAGCGTTCTTTTGAATTTAAATTCACAAATAAACTTTAAGTTGAACTATGATTTCCCTAATGGGTTTTTATAACTATAAATACATATTATTTTTCTAACTAATTATTGCTAATGATTTTTAAATATTTTTATATTATATAGATATTTATTTATTCCATATTGTTCTCCCCTTCAAAACTCACCTGCCTGTGTATTGCAGGAAATCCTTTTTCAAGTACAACTCCATACCATATAGATCCGATGATGTGGATTTCTGTAAGTCACTCTACGTTATATAAATTATCCTATGCAAAATATATATAAATCTTATACCGGACAAGGAGTACGCTCTACACCTCCGCGTATGAGAAAGGCAGCCGATGTGACATCATGAAAGGAGATGCGTTGAGGTTTCTCCGGATTACAAAAGGGATCTATGATCTCCTCCACACCACCAGAGACATGTCTGGGTCTCTTCAAAGCCTCCAGCTTGCCATTAACAGCGGTTCCATTTGTTTTAGTCGCCGAACCATTGGGTTCCTTGGGTGCATCCGTCTTCACTGCCTGGGACATGGCTCCAGCTTTATTATATATTTTTCTACGAGGATAACCGCCTTTGTTGACTGCTCGCTGAATACTGCTGAATGCGACAATAATCGGAACTCGTATATATAGCCGCCGGCGGCTGGATGAGGAGACTCTATTGGCTGGCAGTTATAAAAACGGCACCTTTGCGTTCCGATTGCCGGCTGGTCACTTTATGGGACCTGGCCTGACGACGACCTGATAAGCCTGCTCTCAACACCGCAAAACAATAACAACGATAACGTTTCGATTCGTTTGTACTTGCTATTTCCCCTCTTTATTTTTGGCAACATCATCGGAACTATTCGATTCTTCTCAGTGGGAAAACAAGTCCAAAGAACTGGGTTGCTGTGTTATATCTCACCTAATACGGGTCAAAATCGATAAGGTTGTGTATTCATAGTGGGCTTATCTAGGGTTAGAAACAGTGGAAATTTTTAAAAATTTTAGAGTTTTCAGTAATTTAGGGATATTTTTCTATTTTTAACAAATGGAAAGCGTTTTTTACTGATTTTGACTTATTTAGTTCCTTTTCTTATATATTGACAGAATTGCACTTGTTTTCCTTCTCAATTTCCAATAAAAACAATGACAAATTCGCTCTAAAATTTGTCTCGAAAAAAATCCCACACCTGTGCGCTTATAATTCCCAACTGGTTCTACTTTATTCTAGTGACGGTTGTCGGCCTTAAATGTTTGTGCTATTACATATGTGCTATTATCCATGTGCTTTTTCTATATATAACAAATAAAAATGCTAAGTAGGGGATTAATATTCATGTTTGTCCAACATCCCATAGCTTATTTACTAATTGCATCCACAGAAATCATGCACGAGCCCCCAAATTGGTGTCGTAATTAAAAAACAAAATTTGATAAGGTTTGAATTCGTAGGCACGCCCATATTATTATTGCCAAAATAACAAGGCTTATCTAATACGCGCCACAAATAAAATGATACGAGATGCCACCAAAACAACAACAGTACGAGGCAATTAGGGGTTAAAGGCCAGCCAGTTGGCCGGATTGGTGACCGTCATCTGCTCCACTTGCTCCACAGTTACACCACGAGCAAACATGCGGGGCAGGATGTTGGTGTGGATGTGATGGTAGCCATGACCGCCATAGGAAGTCTATAAATAGAAGGGAAGAGTCAGCAAGAGATATTTACGATTCGAGGTAATTTTAGCCAACCAATCGATGTTTTGTATGGATGTCGTGGGACATGAGCAGCTTGTCCACCAGGCCCTCGTTTATGAGCTTTATCAGATTGTCGATTCGTTGGCCATCGGAGATCATGTCCACATTGGTGTTCAGCTGATAAAAGGAGCATTCGGTGCCAAAGAGATCGTACTGAATATAGCAGCCCAGCTTGGCAAACTCTAGGAGTTCATCCACATCGAAGATGGTGCCTAGAATTAAGGAAATTTGTCTATATAATGCAGGAAGGTAGAAAGATTACTTAGACTTACGATCCAAATGGGACATGACACACTTGTCAGCCCTTCCACCCGCCTCCAAGTAGAGACGCATGATCTCAAAGGGTGCCTGGGTCACCCGATGCGGATGCATGGATACACCACAGCCCAGGACCTCCTGGATCTCGCCAGCAGCCTTGATGCAATGTTTTTCGAAATCTAAAAACATATAAACATCAAATAAAGAAAGGACACCAGTCTTAGCCGTATAGTTTCTCACCATGAATGGGATAAACGCTGGCCACCTCGCCTATAAATCCACACTTGACCATCTTTCCATTGACCTCCAAGCCAGTTATAATATCCTTTGAGTACAAATCACTCAGTTGCTCAACGCTCATGCTAGCATGGCTGGCTTCCTGCATGGCATGGATGTAGTGCCCTGTGCCCGCTATAAAGTGCACACCCGTGCTCTTGGCCAGCTCCACAATGAACTCCAGATTACGCTTCAAACCATAGCTGCTGTTCTCCACAATGCTGCCACCGCCATGTTTCTTGTAGAGCAAAACATCCTTCTTGGCAGCCTCCAGGGCATCGCCATCATAGAACCTGATATTCTCCTTGCTGGAATACGGATAGAGGCGGACATAGCCCAAGGTAGACATGCTGATCTTGGCCTTGAGCTCGCTCTCAAAATCCGCAGGCGGTGGGCGATAGAAATGCTCAAAGTCGAGGGCCACATGCTCGTGGGTCAGAGTACGACCCAGAAGGTTGGGGGTAATGGCACCCAGAACTTCATAGAGGAGGAGAGGAAAAATTTTAATATTTGATGAGCGGAGATAAGGCGCGGAATAGCCGCTTATCTCGTGTGGATTACCCACTCACCGGTTTGTACGGTCGACATAGTGGCAGCTCTCAATGTGGGTCACCAGTGGATTTTGCTCCCTTTCAGCCCCAAAGTTTATTTTTAGATCAACCGAGCGCTACGAAAGCCAGCGGAGAACTGATCTTGGAGCTGGGACAGTCGTCGTCGGCTCTAGGTGGAGTTGCTCTCCAAGCTAGAGATATATGTTTACAGTTGCTTTGCTTGCTTTCTTATCTTGAAAATATATTTTATTGCGCACAATCAGATGAAAGATTGCAACTGCTTTGTTGACTGCCTCCATTAGCTCTGATTACAAAGAATTAAAGTCAATTTGAAATGCTAAAAAAGAGCAGGTGATCCATTAACATTTCTCCATTTAAAAAAATAAAAATAAGACACTTTGTGTGTTTTTTATATTTCTCAGAATAATTCTCTTTATTAGTTCCATTTCTTTCCGTGTTTTTTTGTATTTTCTTTTTTAATTTTACTTAGGTTTAAGTTTATCAGTTTTAGCGATTTCTCATTTATCAGATATACAGATATAGTCTATATATATATATACTCATTTATACTTAAGATATATTTTGTTGTTGTTATTTTTACGACATTGCTGCTGCATCATTCATTAACTGTTATATCTTGTATATATATATATATATTTTCCTTCGATTTCCCTTAGATCTACGCATTCATTAATAGATTTGCCTTTCGCGAAGAATCTGCCAAATATTTGAAATTGTTGCTTGCTGTATCTCTCTTTGTTTCACTTAAAGATTTCATTTACTGATCCAAAACCTTTTTAATTTGTTGCTTTATGAATTGATTAATTGTATTATTGTGTTTGTTTACAAATTATCATAACGAAATAAGCACACACAAAACTGTTTTGTTATTATTATTATTACAATTTACTTGCTGAGTTTAGGTAGTTACTGAGTTTTACTTTTGAACACTTGCTGTGACTTTAGTTAAGGTTTTAATAACTATTGTATGAACCAACCATATACTGCAAAGCGGATCCCCAGAGCCACTAAATCCTCCTTCCCCGATCCTCCATTATCCTCGATCTCCTTCCTCGTATCTATTCTACTTAGCACCTTGGCTTGGCTTGGCTTCTTGGGTTTTCTTTTTTGGAAAGCAGAAGGGGGAATCTCTTTTTTGCCAAATTAAGGTGAACAAATAAAACATGCAATTGTTTTTAAAAATTATATAATCGCCATTTATTGAACATTATATCTCTTGATCTCTTTAGTTAGCTATATAAATCTTGAAGTTCATCTGGGTTTTCTCGTTCGTGAAATTTGTTGTGGTTGCTCTTGTTTTATCTTCTATTTTTTTATTGTATTTGTTTATGCATTTGTTTAAGTTTAATTAAAATAGTTGTTGCTCTTATATACGCTCAGATCTGAGGGTCATATATATATATAGGTATATATGCATGTATATATCTATTTCTATTTAGATTTTCTAGCTTTACCGTTTCTGTGTTTTAAATATATGTTCACTGTTACCACCTCCTACTATCGCTCTCTCACCTCACCTGGTCGCAGATATTCTTCGCTTTTAATTACAAATTACACATTAGTACAATATTTATATACGCATAAAGTGGCTGTAGATAGATTGGATGCATTCATAAGGTTCATAATAATAATATCCCATTCATACGCTTATGTCAACTAATTTCGTTTCGTTTCCGTTTCCGGTTTTCCATTCAACAAAACAGTGTTCACATATTCCAAAAAAGGTAAGAATCGAAACAATCATCAAATTCGGCTAGCAATTGCAAAAGATTCAACACAAATAGTATTTTTTTTTTTGCGGAATAAGATCCGGATGGTTGGGTACTGGATCAGGATTGGGTTCAGGATCAGGTTGGGGTTGTATGTGTGTGTATGTGTGGCTTGATTAGCTTATAAGCGCAAAAGTGACTAAGAGGTGTGCACACAACAAAAAAAAATATATATAAATCATAATTAATAATTAATGGTAATGGTAAATATTATTAATAAGAAACTACTAGAATAAACGTTGGTTGGTTAATAATAATAAAAGTTTTTTATTACGCTTAGTTTTATAATTATTATTTGCCTTTTCACTTTACTCTTCTTATTTGTTTCGTTAAACATATAAACACAATTTCAACTAAAAGCACACTAAAGCATTGTAAATTATGGTAAACTATCGTAAATTATTTTAAAATGAAAACCTACAACTATGCAAAGAATACAGAAACTTGTTCAAGTATATAATATTACTCTTATTTATCGTTTGAAGTTATTACTGAAACATTTTGTAAACTGTGCTGAACTTGTATTGTTATTTCTCTTAAAATTCTTCCCCCGTTTTGCGTGTGTGGTGTACAATTTTACTAATTAATTTTAAGGGTTTTTATAATGCGTTAAATTATGATATACGTATAAAATGTAAAGTGGTTGCCTTTTCTTTATGGTGGATAAATTAAAATTAAAATGACATTTTGCTGTTCTTGTTGCTGGTTGCATCCCTAATTTCTCTTTTTTATTTATTTCTTGATCTGTACACTTGCTTTTCATCTTTCGGTAATAATTAAATATTGAAGTCGGTTTCTAGTTGATGTTTTGTTTATTTCCCTTCATTTCCATCTCTCTGATTTTGTACAATTCAAATGTTTTGACTAAACACTCCTACGGCTGGACTTTGACTATTGCTCTGTTGCTTAGGAATCTTTGGCGCCCAATGAGGGTCTCTATGAGATGTGGTGACCCGCTTTGAGCCCCAGATTCCGCCCATCAGCCTGTAGCTAGCCTTGCCTCTGGTGACCAAGGGCACTTGGCTAGCTAGAAACTGATCTTATTTGCCAGTAATCAACCTGGTTTTGTGTCTTGTCTGAAAAGTGTGGAGAAAGGCGTTTGGTTAAAGGCGAGTTTGGTGTCGGCTTTCATTTTGCTTCTGTTCCTGCGAAAGGATAACGATTTCACTCAGTTCTGTGTGTGTGTCATAGATTATTGGTTGGTCGTGAGGGAGTTTCTTTTCTTTCTTTTTTTAATTGTAGAATCAAAATTTATTGCAATATTTCCATTTGTTGTTATTGATAAGTTTTTAGTTTTACTTAAAATTTTGTTTTTGTTTTTGATTTTTTTTTTTTCATTTTTGTATTTAAGTTTTAGGGGGTTAACAACACATTATCGCTAGTTTTAAATTTATATTTGCATAGGTGTAAATTGATTTTAATAAAAATTGTAAATTATTTACTACAGAATGAAGAGAAAGCGGAAATAAAAACTGTTTGCTTGTTGTGTGTGTGTGTGTGTGTTTTTAATATAAACAAAGAAAAACTAAATAACGCTTAAAGCAATAAAGAAATCTAAAGACGAACCATATATATTTATTGTGTGTATATTTTGCATTTCAAATTTTTTGTGTGTTTGCTGAATTTTCTTTTGTAACCACTCTCTTTTCGCCCTTTCTATATTTATAGAATAAGTGTTGTTTTTTAGCTGGTTTTTAAATCTTTCGCTTTTCGCCTTAACGTGCATATACCAAAAAAGAAAACTATACATGTACATGTAGCCTACCAGTTATGTAGATGTAGTAGAGATATAGTTAATATTATGCATATAAAATGTATATAATTCATCGACAAAATTAATCAAAATTAAAATCAATTCAATTTTATGTTAGAGGGGGTGGGCAGGGAACAGGAGGGGGGGCCAAAGGTAAAACGTAAAACGAAGAAAAAAACGCCGCTTGCACTGCATTTGCCTGCTTTGATTCACTAATTAATTATACATAATTATATATTTATATATCTCTAAATTAGGGAGTTGTTATGCTCCAAGTTGCTTTACACTAAACGCGCCCTGCTCTCGCTCTCTCTCTCCCTGGCTTAACTCTCTCCTCGCTCGCACAATTTCTCTTTTCCGCTTTTATCTTGGCTTGGCGTGGTCTTGGTTTTATAGCAAACTGTTTTAAGGAGCTCTCTCTCTTCTACACAATTGCGTTATTCTTGGTTTCTTTTCTTCAGGTTTTGTTTTGTTTTTTTTTTTACATTTTTTTTTGCTTTTGTTTTATGGTGAGGGTTTTGTTGTTTTTTTACGCTTAAATTTTGCATATTTTTTTCTTTCCTTTTTCTCTTTTTAATACATATACATAATTAATTAATATATATTTGTTTTTTGTTTTGTTTTTCTTCTTCATTTTAGTAGCTGATAATTAAGAATTGAGAAAGAGTTGGTTGGTGTGTGTGTTTGTGTGTGATTGGGGGGCTTGTTAAATTTTGTTCTTGAAGTTTTTTTTCTATATGCTTTCGTACTTTTTCTTATTTTTTTTTTATTATTTAATACACTCCAACAAATTACAAAAACAAAAGACACACATCGTCTTACTTAAAAGCTGTTGCGTTGTATGTAACATGGTAACAATGGTTGATTTTTGTTGTGTGCTTGCTTGTCGTTGTAAATGTGGCGGTGTGTGTGTTTTTAGCTAAATACAAACAATTTGCAAATTGTATTTTTTTGGAATAACAAAAGAAAAATAAAATGATTCAACACTAGTCGATGAAAGGTGTTGTTGTTGTTGTTCTAGCAGTTGTAGTTGTTGTTTCCTTCAAGACGGTTTCATTCAGCCCCAGCTCAGCAGGCGACCAAGGTCCATCGGTTGTTATTGTAGTAGTTGTTGTTGTTGTGCTGCTTGTTGGTTGTTCCATGTTGCTTGATGATGGATGGATGAACGATGTTATATTGCTGCCGCTTCCAACAATTGCCATTCTCAGCCGTCGTGTTTATTTGTATGCACTTTGCTCTAACGCTGTTACACGTCTGGTTCAAGATGTACAAAGGTGCTGCATGCTTGCTGCTCCTTGTGCTGCACGTGGCTGATGGGTGGCAATGCTTGCTTCTATCCTTCACCTTGTTGTTGAGCATCGAAATGGCTGCCGTTGTTGTTCCAGGTTGTTGCTACTGCAGTTATGCGGGGTATTTGGTTATCGTTTCTCTGTACTATTGTTGCCTTTGCTGGTGTTTACATTATAATTACAATTACAATTACAGTTTATATCGATTCATATAGTATTATTACTCTCTGTGTGGATTTGTGTGTGTGTGTTTCTTTGCTCTTCTTCTTCTGTTGTTGGTTGTGGGTTGTTTATAGCGTAGCATATATATATACTCTTATTATGTTTAGGTTGGTTATTATCATTCTACGGCTACTGTTTACTGTTACTGGCACAATATCGAAATTCAAATCTTTTGAATCTTCTCGCCAACGACAACCGGATTGTTGCGCCGAATCTCCTGTGCGCCATGCTCTCTATAATCGAATGTGCAGTTATGTTTATCAGAATAACGATGCACGGCACAGTACAGACCGCCGCAGCGACACTGGAAACCTATAAGAGAATATAACTCATTAGTAATTATTATATTTAAGGTAAGGAAAGTTTTACTCACCGGTCAGGCCAACCTTCTTGCGGCACTCGCCACATCGGTTCTTCTTCTTTTTGGCATCCTTATCGTCTTCCTTGTCCTTATCATCCTCCTCGTTGGCCGAGGCGGCTGCTTGTGTGGAAGTGTTTGGACCAGTCGCCGATGTGATGGCTTCGCTATTGACTTTGGCAGCAGCGGCGGCTTCATCGGTGATTTTCTATAGAGAAACAAAAAGAAAAGGAATGTTAATCACACGACAAAAATGCATGACAACATCACTAGCACTAAGAGCATCATCATCATCACCAGCTAAAGTCAGCTCTTTGGGAAGGGAAACTTGTACAACTACTTAAGTTTTAAAGGTATTAATCTAAGCTTTTTTTAATTAATTTCTAAGCTTCTAAAATATTCCCCAAATATCAGTTCCTGAAGTCTTAAATTTTTTTCTATTTATTTCCAAGTTATATATGTACGTCTTCACAAAATTTTTCCCCACTATGCATTCTCCTGGTCGTCGTTGTCCTCATCAAACTGCATTGAAAAAACCTTGAAGTGATTTCTTTCTTATTATTTGTTTTTTTTTTTTTTATTTTAAAAGCAAATGCTAGTGAGCTCGAAATGTTCTCGGTTTGTCTGAGAATGGTGTCTCTTTTTGGCGGTTGCCTCTGCAGCGGTGGTCGCGCCTGGGCTCCCCGCCAAAAATTCCTATCGTACCGACTGAGTTGGAATCTATTTTGTGACTCGCCTAGCGGCTGACAGAACGGACAAGAGTGTCGAACGATGTGCTATAGATGATGATTACCCGCTTCTTGGTCACACGAGCTATTGAATTTGGTGGCGTCGGCGGCCTGTCCCAAACAATCTCGCCTTCATTGGGTGTACCACTCCGGCCACGTTTTCGCAGCATCGACGGCGACTTCTGCTGATTCTCCCCGGAGTTCTCCGACTGGTCGTCATCGCCCTCAGGCTTTTCCATAGCCTCGGCGCCCATTCGCTGGCTGTGGTTTACGTCGCTTCAGTCCAGCTGTCGCCGCCGACAATGTTTTCTTGTGCGTCGCTAATCCTGCACTGCTTCCTGTAACCGAATGGGAACTAGCTCCCAGCAACTTTTGCTTGCTGCCGCCGCCAGCCTTGCTGGTGATCACCTTTGTTGTGGTCTTGACACTTTTCCTGATCCGACTGCCGCTGCCTACTTTGCCCGCTGTTCTAACTACTCCTGCTGTTGTGGCTTTATCCAACTCTACAGCAGCAGATGGTCTGGTTCTCTTGGCCTTCCGTTGAAGGGCCGCTGCAAGAGCAGATTTCCCAGTTGCCGGCGAAGATTTCCCCACAACGTTGAGGCGTAGAATACGGGGTGCTGGTGGTGGTGGTGGTGGTGGTGCTTTCAGGGCTTCCACATCAATGATGGTGTTAATATCCTGATTGCTTGTGGCGAGTATGCCACTGGTGTCTGGTGTTATGCCACTGCCACCGTGGCCACCTTCCCGACGGGATCGAATCCGCTTCAGTGTCTTGACCCGCTTCTTCAGCTGCAATTCTCCAATTCGGGCTGACTTCTTGGCAGTGATGGTGGTATCCGTAGGTTGTGCGCTAACATGGGACGAAAATTTGACGCGCCGCTTGGTCTGGTTACAAGGATCCACCCCCTTTCCCCCGCTTAACGCGCGTTTCGATAGCGAACTCTTCTTGGGAGCCAACGTTGTCTGAATAGGGATAGATGGTGCTATTGGGTGGGCGGCAAGAGCTGGCCCGGCACCAGACACCTTGGCAGCAAGTCCAACGGGAGCTGTAGAGGCGACTTGCAGAGCAGAAAGGCCGGTGGCTCGTCGGAGGGGGCGTGGCGGCGGTACGGGGGGCTGGCGAAGAGCTGTTGTTTGTGCTGCAGCATTGCGTCAAAGTGGAGGAGAGAGGTGTAGGTGGGAAACGAGGTTAGTGCGTCTGGGCGACGCCGGTAGACCCAGTAAGAGGAGTAATCAGTAGTACCCTTTGGGTCCGCAAGCAGACTCTGACTATGGAACATGCCCAGACTTGGCGAACCGGCCAGCCGTCCACTCAGATTGGTGAGCGCACCGGCAGTGGTTCGCTTGGCCGAGGCACTACTGCCGATCGCCGGCCGTCTTCGCATAAGGCGGCTCGCTGCCGAAAGGGTAGCAGGTCCAGCATTGGATTTGGATGCAGAAACTGGAGTGCGTTTGGGCGGCAGGACGCGACCCGATCTCTTTTGAGGTAAGGCACCAAAATTAACCATCTCGGCGATTTAAATGTTTTTAAATTTCGAAATAACACAGAATTTAGAGTCCGAGCCAAAAGGAATGCTTTACACTAATATCGAATGGGAATGCCAGTTGAGTGACATTAAACTGAAACGAGAGGTTGTGTGATTCAGGGGGGTTTCAGAGGTGACTTAGAGAGAGACACCTGGAGCACAGGGTCTAAGGAGCTCTAGTCAGAAGAATCGCAAATTTAAGGTGATAATATTAACCAAATGGCTCGTAAAATATAAGCAAATTTATGTTATTCAGAATCCTAGCAACTCCTTATGTCTATCTAGGCCATCTCTAGACCCTTCACCTCTCCGCCAAGATTTTTTTGAGCTAGGTCCCGCAGCGATTTTCCAAGCATATTTTCTTGGATGGTGTCTGGAACTCAAGTAGACTTTACCTTATCTAAAGTTGCAACAGCGTAGCTGGTGGGAGTCACATCAGTGTCTTACACACACATCAACATTAACACAAGGAACACACAGAGAACTAATGGAAAAGTGCAGACAACTCCTTGGATATTTCCGACTTCTTTTCACGCAAACAACAAACAAAATATGTTGAAACAATTTTCACTTAAGATAACACTGAATTTATGTCCAAAAATCAACAGAATTTGTGAGTAACTAAACGAGTCCGAAGTACACTACATATATATGGGGGCATTAAATCCCAGGCTAATCTGATTATTAAGAAAATTTAGGCCCAAGTATATCGAAACTTGTATCTTATAATCCTTTATAATTTTTTGCGAGGAACCAACTTTAAATCCTAACCACTAATTATTTATATTAATATCAAACTCTAAAAAAAATTTCCCAAAGTAGTTTCCTTATATCCTACAAGTCCTTCACACTCACCTCTTTAACATCGTTGTGTGGCTGTTGTAAACTGGTGACTGTGGGCTGTGCGGTGTTGGTGATTGCAATGGCCGGACTGAATGTGGGGCTAGGTTGTGGGCTTGGAACGGAGACAGGTGTGCTGCTCACAGGTGGCTGTTGCTTTTTTCTAAGCGAGTCCTGTTGTGGGTGAAAATGTGAAAACAATTAATACAGGGGGACTCTTGATAGAGATCGTATTAAGAACTTGCCTTATAGCATACGGAGCAGAGACCATCTGTGGCTGGGTTACCATAGAAGCCGCAACCAGAGCGGCACATGGGTTGCATTGGGTTGGATTCACGTTCCATGGCTGGCTAGAGCGCCTCTGTGAGTGTGCTGATGCGGATTGGTTGTTTCTCTCTGATTTTACTTTCGCCCAGCGAAGTTTCCTCGGCTTCTTCCTGCTGTGTGGCAGCGGCACCGGCGGCTCCTTTCCTTCCTGCTTGGATTTCAGTCGTGGAAGCGTGCAATTTCAAATTGGCAACGTGCAACGTACTAGCAACTTGCAACTCGCAACTGTTGTTTTTATTTTTGCTGTTGATTTGCGGCGCTCAGTTTAACTGTTGTTAAATCAGTTCGTCCAATTATTAGGCTGCGCTTGTGTTTTGATTCGTGACTGCAAATAATTCGCGGTACGAGCTGCAAGAAATCGAAAGAAGAAACGTTAGTAAAGTTTATCTTGAAGCAGAAATCTTAAATGCGAATGGTTTTTTTTAATGGTCAAAAATTTTAGAGCTCTTTTATAAAACACAATTTAAATTTATTCATATTCTAAATTGATTTATTTAAAATTAAAATTTATTTTTTAAATATAACTTTTTGTTAAAGTGCTTGAAATTTGTTTTCTTTTTCCTTTCAATTTCTATAAAGCAAAATTATGTTGGCAATTAAAGTGCATTACAAAGATTGATATTGATTATTTGCAACAAAGTTGCATTGAACCGCATTGCAACACTGCCTATAAACAAAACTCACACGCACACGTAGGAAGTATATATTGTACATACATATGTATGTTTGGAGGTATAATAAATGTTGCAACAAAAAAAGGCAACATGACAAGTAAGACTATGTTGTTTGTTTTTTATTTATTTTTTCTCTCGTTTTGCTCTCTTCAAGGCTGTCAAGCATATCGCACAAACACACTCGCAGCTGCGAGAGAAAAATCAAGCCTAAACCAGTTTTCCCACCAAAAAATAAATAAAAATAAAAATAAAAAAAAACGAAAAAGAAACAGAGAACGAGCTCTGTAGTAAGTGGTAGTAAAGCAAACGAGTTTGGTTTTATGTTTAATGAATTTAAAGCAGCCTCACACCTAACGGTTCCACCACAATTTGATGTATATTCCCCGAACACATCCAATTGTTTATGCCGATCGATTAAACAGAGAATTCCAGGCAAGTATCGATTTATCGCGATCAGTTTACTTTCCCAAAAGTTGCACAGTTGACGTGCCAAACTGCACATCCATCAGAAGACCACAAACGGAGTGAGAGAGAGTTATGGGCGAAATCGGAGATATACACATAGCTACAATGTACACTCGAAAAAATGAAACAAAGTTTCCCTTTTTAAATAACTCTATATTTTGATATTTTTAAAACGAATAATAAATATTTCATGAAAGTAATAGTCTGAATCTGAAACGCAATTAAATATTATATAGTATTGCCTCAAAAAATTCTCGCCGTGCAAAAAGCAAAGTCAAAACGTAATGGCAAAATGGTAAAAGCCATCCACCAGCCACAAAAACAACAATAAGAACAGCAAAGAAGGTGGAGATTGAACCATCAGTTACATGGCCAACAAAGAAGGAGAGACGGAGAAAGGAAAAGGGCCAGAGAGAAAGAGCGAGGGCAGAGAAAAGAGGAGATTGAGCGCAATAACATTTACTGTTATTTTCAATGCGACGCCGTGGAGCTTGGGGCAAGAATCAAAATGGGTACACGCAGCGCTTACGAATGTATTGGTGTGGATGGCGGAGTGGGGATTCTGTTATAAAAATTTGACCTTAGTGGTGAGAAACCTAGCAGCGCCACTCTGCTGTTACAACAGGCTGGCATAAATTACAAACTAGTAAATGGCTTAAATTACTCTAGGGGGGAGTTCCCGTATTGCACAACTTTTGGGGCCAACCGCAGCACAAAAACTTTTACCCGAATACAGAGGAGGCTTTGGTAAAACATAAAAACAAAAAATGGCCTCAACAACTTTTACATTTACAACGTAGCATGGGGAATATGTTTCTTTTTTTAGAGAGCGTAACATTTGCCGTGGTGAGTTTGGCTTTTTACATCAAGGTGTACGAGGAGGCGGTGGTGGAGGTGACATATGAAGCGAGGTAAGATGTTTTACATTAGCACAGCGTTTACATACAGTGAAGCCTTTTTTAAAGTTACGTGGAATATATACATACAGCTACAACTTACTGAAGGGATTCGTATTTAATGATATAAGTTTTTAAAGAAAGAATGATTATGAAGATTTGTATTATCACATCTGAACATCTTTGCCTTGCGTTTTTCTTCATTGAGTTGTTTTTGTATAGTGGGCGCAGCCATAAATAATTTCGTTACGTTTCCTTTATTTTTACTTTGAATTTTGCTTTTGAAAAATTATTTTGATTTATAGTCAAGCAAACAAAGTGCAATGTACAAGTTTGGCTGTTTGTGTGTGTGCTCGATTTCCTGCTGTTGTCATTTAATTGCAAAGCCAAAACAGCTGTCCTCCGCCTCTCTCCACCCCACACACACATACACATACACTCTCGCAGGAGGTGGACTAATCAAAATGTCAACAATAAAAGAAAAAATTCCCCACACAACAATTGGCAGGCCAAGCGGGCAGAGAGTGAGAGAGTGGCAGAGAGCGAAGTTCTCCCACTCTCCGTCTCTGTTGAAGAGAGTACCAGGCTGATGTACGTAGATGGATATGTACATACATATGTACGTACGTACGTCAACAAGCACGCGCGGCTGCTGTGGCCAACAAATAAAAGCTGGGCATATGTATGTATAGAGTTTATTTATTTTGTTTTGTCTTCATCCGCCGCCGCAGCCCTCCCCTTTCCCCGACCCAACGACCTCTGCTATTTTTAAGCGAATTCGTTTTGTTATCTGGCGAGCGTGAGTGAGTGGCTGTGTATGTGTGTGCGACGTATTCGTAGTTGTTGTTGCTGTATGTTAAAGTGTTGGCCATTAAAGCAAATAGGAAATCATATGATTCTTTTGGGGCGAACTTTATGACGACATCACTAGACATCAGCGCGTGACGTCATTATTTGTTGACATCCATCTCGCTCTAGCAGCCGATAGTCCACCAAATGCGCATTTGTGTGAGTTGCATAAGAAAAAATATAAAAAATAAAAATAAATGCAAGTGCTAAGTGCAAACCAATTAGCAACAATGAAAAAAATTTGCGCGTGGTTGCTACTGCAAAAAAATACAATGAAAGAAAGAAAAATGTAGAAACAGCATTATTATGCAAGGCTTGGGCGATAACAGCAAAGTGGGAGGCTAAAGCTGCTTTAAATACAATTCTAGGGTATTTTGCATACTTATTGAGCAACTTGTCTGATTTTACACTGCGAGAATATGGCACAATATAATAATAAGCTTAAGAAAAATAGATTTAATATTTTCCAAATTTCAATTCTTTTCTCTCTGTGTATTGTTCTATTTATCAAGCTCTGCGGACATGAGACCGCATGGGAATTGATGCGGCTTGTAAACTTGTAGGTATCAAACAGTCGACTACAGAAACCGCTTGGTAGTTTGAAAACTCTGATAAAAGGGCAAAGAAAAATAAAATGGACAGCAGTAAACAAATTACACACACACACACACACACACAGGTTAATGTGCTGTTGACCTGCATTCAAAATACTGAAATTTACAACAGGAAAGAGACTCGAAACGGAGACGACGATGATGATAATGATGATGGGCAAGCATAAAAGGTAAGAGAGAATTCCAAAACAAGAACAAGAACAGCAACAACCGCAACAAACACACCGCTCGCCGCGCTTCTGACTCACATTTGCATATTAATGAGCGCGACAACAACAACAGTGATAAAGGAGGAACAGTAACAGCAGCGACAACAACATATGCTGATGAAATGCAACAAAGAGACAACATCAGCGGCTCGACCGCGCGCATTGAATTATTAAACTTTAGTAAAATGTGCGCAAAAGGAGCGCTGAAAACAGATAGAGACAGCGACAGCAATGGAGAGAAAGAAAGAAAGAGAGGGAGGGCGGGAGAACCAAGCCAAGATGGCTGCTCCAAGTGGAGAGCTCAGGCTTAAGCTTCGACTTCAAAGAATGTGGAGAGCTTCCGGTCAGTCATTCAAGCAGCAGCTTAACCCCTAAGCCTTCTTAACCCTTTGCTCGCTCTTTGACTTAGCATAACCCCTTTGTATTGTTTTATTATTAGACAAATTAATATTCCTCTTTCTATATTTAATCCTTTACGAAAAAACAAATTAATGATATGAAAGCGATCGATTTCGGATGCCACTAGCAATAAAAGAAAGGATTTCTAGCCCTAAAAAATCTGTAGAGAGTTGTAACGAATAATGCCTATAGATATTCATATCTGAATTGCTTTAAGATTGTTTAAACAATCAATCAAAACGGTCTGGATGCACAACATAGAGCGTGTCAATAGAATTGGTTTAAATTTAGACTTGAAGACGAAAAAAATAACGGAAAAGTTGAAGAGAAAAATAGGAGAAACAGAGTGGAGGAGAGCGTGAGTCGGTGCCGCCCATCATTAATCAAAATAAATTACAAACTATGAACGGGCGAGAAATCATATGACGACTACATTTGAGCAGAACTCAAGGAGTGTTATTTTGCCATAATAAATGATCGCTTCAAGAGTCGGGACCAGACCAGTCCAGACAGCATCGCCGGCCTCTTGTTTCCGGCAATTTTTTTTGCGAAAAAAAAAAAATTTTCAAACCTGAACGACGCCCCCCCCGAAAAGTAATACGAAAATGGATGAGAAATAAACCCATGAGCTAAAAGGCTAAAATAAAAGGCTGATACCAGACATCAGGGCAGGGCAGCTTAGGATTAATACTCTGTACATACCAAATGTGTATACATATGCGGCAAACAAAACCACAAAAAAAGCAAGACAGCGCTGGGAAACACCTGTTCAAAATTACACACGGAGCGGAGCTGGGAACCGAACAACAAAATGCTATGCGATGATGTGCGATAGGTCAAAAAACTCGGTGCGATGTGCACATGCCTGGGTTTCGGATTCGTATTCGGATGTGAGAGTACAAGTTCAAAAACAGAGGGTTGTTCCACCGAGCCCACCTATTGATTTGTTTCGCTTGAAGACAGGAAAGGCAGCAGAAAAGGGATGAGGTTCTGGAGGGTTAAAACTGGACATATAGTTACAGTGTAGCTTCCTATAGATGAAAACTACAAGGAAAGTAAGATTGTCATAAAAAGAAATCAAAACTGACCATGATTTCTATAGGTGCGTGCTGGGAACTTCATTTTGGTATGTCCTCTTGAAGGAGTTTCGACTGTACAGCGATCGCTTGCGTGGCAGGATACAAACAAATAACAGACGACACAGGCTGCCCTGCGGACTTGAACTGATTTCACCTTGAACCCGGGACTGTTCTTTGGGTCCAATCCAAGCCCAGACAAAAGCAAAGGAGAGGAGTGGAGCGAAACGGAGAAGGAACCACAGAAGTCAACAACAATGGCGGCCATTACGGAGGATGAGGAGCAAACACACAAATGTACACAAGATGCGAGGCACTCAACAAATGGCAGCAATAAACAGATTGTCACATTTAAGTGCAGACTGCGGCAATCGTTATCGAAAAGGCTATCGTACGCTACGAGTATTTACCTATCGAATCGCATCGAGTGGGCTTCCCCTTTCCTTTTCAGCTCCCTTTGTTTTTGAGTCAACAAAGAAACGACGACAGTCATTAGTTTTGTTCGCTGTGTATTTTCGTAAAACAAAAACAAAAGCGATTTTCTGTAAATAAAAATAGTTTGCAGTATACTATAAAACACACACCAGCTTACTCATGGATCGATTTATATTGCCTGTATTTTCAAATGTATTTTCCACGTGATTTAATGGACACGTTTAACGTTCAAATAGCAAGTACGTGACGTAATTTTTCTTGTTTTCTTAGAAATAATCATGTGTTTTCAAGCTGGTAAAAATACACTTTAGACAAAATACTCTTTATAAATGACCGTTAATAACTAAAAAAATATTAGCACATAAAAAAAACAAAGTAAAGTATTATTCTGGTTTGAAGTATAATTTATCTTTAATTTTTAACGTGAAGGTAAGCTTTAATAACTGACCTTGGCCGATGCTAATGTATCATTTATTTATAACTAAGGGACATTGATTGAAGTGATTTTCACTCGACCGCATAATTAATTAACATGACTAAAGCGGAATTGCATTTAACCAGAGCGAACCCGTTTTTCTCACTGCTGCTGACCGAACTCGTATATTTAAAAAATTCATTTATAAGAATTTACGAGCGCCAATAATTCACAACCATTTTTTATGAATTATGTGCATTTGTGTGTGCAGCAAAGGCAATGAAAGAAGGCAAAAAGCAACAGAAGTAGCAGGCAAAGGCCATAAAAATAAAAATAAAAGGAGCAGGCGTTGGCCGGAAAGGCTACAGAGAGATGATAGAGGGGGAGACACTGGGGCCTTGCAAAACTCCTCTCTTTTAGCAGCGAAAGTCACCACAACTTTTGCTCTCTTCTCCTTCATTCTTCTCTTGTTTCTACACTGCCTGCTACAGGTCAAAAACTACAAAAAAATAAATAAAATACGAAGGAGAAGAAAACAAATAGCAAGGTGTGCAGTTACAATGCCTGTCAGTCTGCGTGCAAGGGAGAAGAAGATCTTTTGCCCCACCTCCCCACCCTCTTTCTTACCCCCTAGCAATCCCTAAATTGTTATAAAGTAGTTTTCTCAGTTGCTTTTTACACACATACACGCACACTGGCGCATAGCAGACACTTGAAGATTAATGAAAATCGCATGGGAAAATGAAATATGAAACGCTCCACAAGAGTAGCTCTGCGGCTCTCCCTCTCCCCTCGCCAGCAGGACGCATTTAGTGTAGGGAGGAGAGCTGGAGTTGGTGAGTTGACAAACCAAGAAACCAACCACCGCGATGATAATGAAGATCGTCATATGGGGCAACGCTGCAGGGGAGCTCCGCAAGAAGTGCAGAAAGAGGAGGAGTAACAAGAGGTGGGACAAAGGCGAGGTAGTGAAGTACTGAATATTAGCCAACGTGTGAAGCGGAACTAATTGGCAAATTGATATTGCAGCAATAAAACGAGAAGAATTACAGTGTCATTACGTACAAAACCGAGACGTCATATACGGTCACACAAAAAATAAAATAAGGGTATATTGTTATATTATATTGCTTTTCACAGATATGGTAAATGGGGAAAATGTATTAAATTTTGTATAACAGTCACATGCTTATAGCCAATAACTATAGTTAGTAAAATTCAGTAATAATTTTAGATATTTCAAAAAAACCCGAATGAATGTCAAGCCATTGTGTTCCTTTAGAGTGGGCCAACTCAACACAAATTGCGTTACAGTGTGGAAATGTGGAAAATGCGGGCAAAAAGTCAGGGGTAAAAATAGCGCTGATGTCGGAGATGTTGCAATAAAGTGAGAACTAAGTGACGAAACAAATGGGCAAATTGGTAAAAAAAACCTGAACCCACTGTACCTCGAAGTCGCTGTTGTTATGGGCTTTATGGGCTAATCAAATCACCCAAGCAGACAGCCAGCATTTGGAGCCGAAGCGGGTAGCGGAGTGCAAGTGGCAGTGGAGTGGAGTTCGTAGCTCTGGTGTTATGGCCGCGATTCAACAATCCGCACACACATCGCCGAAAAGCAGGAGAAACCAGTTTTATAGAATTCACAAAAAGTAAGTGCACAAAGGAGCAAAACAAACAACGAAACGAACGCAAGAGAGATATATCCAAGACAAAGAAGAAGTAACCAAGCGCGATCCAATCTGGCAGGCATTATGTGTTGGAACAACAAGCAGCGAAGGCCGTTCAAAGACTCTTCTCTCTGAGCTTTTAAAAATCGACTCAACTCTCGTCTCGTCTGCAGACTGAAGACTGTGGTCATTTCGATGACTGACTGACTGACAGACTGACGGAAAATGCGAAAACAAAAGCAAAACAATGACAGATGCGGAAGCCTTGAGTCATGGGAGTGGAAGATGGATTTAAAGCTAGATGAAAATACAGCAGAGCTTCCTTAAACTGAAATACTTAGATGCGTGATAAAGAGACCAAGCTGGTAATTATATATTTCAGTAATTATATTATTATAATACTTTGTTTTACCATTTAAATTATAGTTAATATTTTATCATAATCATTTATACACAATGTATTCTGCAGAACTATTTTCATTGAGCTATTAGGATTTCCTTTGTCTTTTTAGGGAGGTTGGCCTGTAAAACGAGTAATATTCGTTTAGCAAACTGCCATTTTGTGCTATTGAACTTTGCCGTTGGCGCTTGAACTTTGTCGAGGGAACCGAGAGAATATCTCCTCGAGTTCAGATGGGATGAGTTCAGCTGAAATGAGTTTGAGCAGCTGAAGGCTGCTGCAGCTGAGTCAGAGCCAAGATGAAATGATGACTTTGTTTTGGGCGGTGGCGTTTCCATTCGTTTACATTATAAAGCAGCGTGCATCGTTGGTTTTATTGATTTATGCATTACGGATTGGCTGTGGTTGCTGCTCCTGCTTTCCTTTCTTGGCTCCTCTTGGACGCGTCTTTCAGCTGCTTTCATACGCTCTTCTCTTCGGCCAAGAAAGGCAATGAACTGAAGACCAAGGCGAGACAAAGAAGTCCAGTGAACAGGGCGAGGCAGTCGAAGGAAGCGCACAAAGGAAAAGGCAGGGCCAGGAAAAGTTTCGCTTTTCATTTTGTCTGGAGTAACGGTTCATGAGCGGGGCGGGGCAGGGCGGTATGGTGCAGGGAAGTTAACGGTCGCCATGGTTGCCAGATGTGGTGAATATGCGCGCCACAGGCACAGACAGGCTTGTGTTTGTCGGCGCTTAGGAAAATCTAAGGAAATTAAAGGAAAACCAGTCGATTTAAATTGCTGGCGAGAGCTTTTTCTCCTCTTTACCATCGGGCACAACTTTAATTCGTGGGCGGGGGGCTAAAAACCAATCGGGCGCCTAAATCGATTCCCACCAGATGAAAGAAAAAAATGAAAACCTGTACGGCAAATTGAAGAGAAAATTGAAAACAAGGAAAAACAAACTAGGGGGGAATAGATAACAATAATAGGGAGGAGAAAGGTTAGACATTGCAATGGGAAAATCGATGTTGGATAGAAAATTTGTGGCTCTCGACCAACCAACCACAAGGTGAGCCAGTTGTTGGCTTTTATTTTAGTTGTTATTTTTTCCTTCCCCCTGTCGCTTCTCTTTGTGGCTTGATTTTGTATATTATTTTGTTGTCTTGTTTATTCGTTTTTGCGGTTTCCTCATACACAAAGCCAGGAAATTAAAATTGCATTAAAGTTGAAATACGGCAGCTATGTATGTTAGACAGACAATCAAGGACTAGCAGCCAAGGATAGCCCGCTACCATTGATGGGCAAAATAAATCAAATAAAATAATACGGATTTAGGTGAAATTTATGAGTTGACCTAAATATTTTTGGCACTATTTTCGTGGTTCTGGTCTATTTTTATTTGGTTTTCTCCCAGAAAATAAACAACGATGTACACATAAATACATACACATTTTTGTGTATATCATTGATAAAGAAAATTCTGGGGATAAAATATGCAAGGGCCCATTGATTGATGACATCCACTCACTATTAATCCAATTTATGCAGACACCAAATTAATTTACATTTGGGATCTACGCCCGCATTTTATCGCCGTAATTGTGTTGCCCGAAAAAAATCAGATTTATGTGCATACTTAATGCCCATTTTCATTGGATATTCGAAATCGAGGTACAGCCTGTACACCCAGCACATATGGATGAATGGAGAGACAACAATAACAAAAACAAGAAGAAAAAATTGCATAACTTAAAAAAAAGAGAGATACACGATAAAAACACAACGACAACGGACAAAAAGAAGATCAAGTATAGAGGATTAGAGTACTATAAATAGCGCTCTGCTCCGCACAAAACATTTCGAAAACGGCAACAAAAGATAATGAAAAGGCCCGAAAACGAGACGTTACGATCCGATACAAACCGAACAGAGCCGAAGCTCCGATCGAGATGCCATATGTTGGGTGGGTGGTTTGGGGTGTTCTGGGGTGCGGGTGCTACGGCATCCATTTACACGCGACCTATAAACAAACCCAAACTGAAAATGAGGCCGCGGCCATTCACGCGTCCAACGTCAGACGTCTGATATTTTTTTCTATACGCTTATCAGTCCCGAGTCTGATGCGTATTTGTGTGTTTATATAAAAGCATTTAGCATTTGCCACAACAACAAAATAATAGAGGGGAAAAATAAAAGGCGTAGCGCGGAATGGGGAAGGGGGTACACACTACGGATATATATAAATGATAAATATATGTATATCGTTAGTACGTGAGACGCTCGGCCGTTTGTTTGTTTTTATGTTTATTAACTCATTTTGATTTCCCCATTTGTTTTTTTTTTCATTCGAACGACAGCAAAACTTGTTTAAAAGCGCTGCTGCTCTTTTGTCTGTTGTTTTTGCCAGAATTTCAATTTTTATAATTTTAGATATTAAGCGAGAGACAACGACACGTGTTGTTGTTTTGCGACTTTTGCCAAGAATCTGAAGCAAACAATAGCTAAGAAGGGGGATTAGTCATTTGGGATCGGGAAGGTTCTGCAAACATTATTTGTGGCAAACAATTTCCCTTACTCACTTCTAAATGACGTGTATAGCTTTCATTTAACGGCTCCATGAATCACTAGCGTGATTAAACAACAAACACGCTAGCAATCAATAGACTTTGAACTTGAATGACTATTGATTATTTACAAGCAAAGGGTTTATACCATTGAATAAATTATTTATTAAAATTATTTATTGAAATTTCTTTAGATTAATTTTTTCTAGAATCATTACAACTTAAAGAGATTTTTAGGGTCAAAACCGATCAATTTAATACGCTATTACAATCTCTAGTTGCATTGGCTATTATTCTCCATGTGAGGCCAGATATCAATTGCCAATTTCAACGATAAAACTGCCTTGAACAAAGATCAACGAAAATGAATTCAAGTGTTTCCTACTATGCTCTATCACCGACTATTATTTGGCTTTCTGATTCACTCGTAAACATGTCTGCTTGCCGAGCCAATCAAAAATAATTAGCGCTCGAATCGTATTCGCTCTCTTATCTCTCCACACACAATTCAATGGAAAATGGCGAAATGGGACGCAGAAATTTCAAGAAAGTCGTTCAATTCAGGTACAGGTTCTGAGTTACCGAGAATAAAGTGCGATTGCGGCTGACGTGTGGAAATTCTCTATGTACATGCATGACAGAAAACGTGCCCCGCGGAGATACAAAACAATAGCTTTTTATGAGAAAACGAAAAATAAATAAAAACCAAAAAGTTTCCGATTAGCAACGACACGTGTGGGATGCAAAAAGCAACACAGAAAAAAGCAAACAAAAATGCAGCAAACACACAAGCCACCAATATGTACTCTTTTATAATTGTTACAAGGTGAGCTGGAGTTTGTAAAGAAAAAAAAAACATAAATGGCAAGTAGTGAGTCACCGAGAAAATGAAAAGGGAATTGAAATTGGGAAAATACAAATCAGCTAAGCGAGCACCCTACTGTTTCTAGGGTTGTCATCGCACCCGAAACCCGTATGCAGCTGCTGATAAGAATCCGTAGATAATTCAAATTCGCTATATAAATATGTTTGTAAATACGGGTCTACATGAGTCATCCGAAGTGAGTGAGCAAAAAATTCCAGTCACGCACTGCAGGCAAAAAGTAAAAATAAAATGAAAACAAAACACAAAAAAAAAGTCGTGGAGTGCAGATAAAGAAATTTTAGTTAGGGTCGGCGATAAGGCGGAAAATGTTGCCTAAATTATGCGATATCTTCTGTCAGCATTGGAGCGTGTGTGCGGTGGTGTGTGTATGTACTTGAGCTATCAGTCATTTGTTTTCCACTTATCAGCAGGCGACGTCCTTCGCGGTTGGGTTTTCGCCTCAGTTTAAGTTTTTTGGCAAGTCGTAATATTCCGTTGGCAAAGTACCCAAAACTAAAAGTTAGACAGCAGCTGCTGTTGGCTGCACACAGCGAAAAATATTAACGAAAAACGGATACGAACTTGATCAAGGTTTAAGTTCAGAACATTTAGATAAATGGAAAACAAAGTACGTAATTGTTAATTAATTATGTAGTAATCAGTTTTACAAAAATATATTTTGTTGAAAATAAATTATATATTCAAATGTCTTTATCGGGAAATTGTTTGAAAGAAAGAATATTAAATATCTGAACGTTTCTTCAATTGGGAAACAATAAATCCATTTTCCGAGCTCTTTTAACTGCTATTTATTTATTTTTCCTAAATTTTTTGTTTCGTATTTCGCGCGACATGGCAACGCTAGCCAGACATACACACACTCACGCACATGTGACGTAGGCTCGCTCGTGTGTATTGGTGTGGCTGTGGTGAAGAGAGTGTGACCGTGGGGAATTGATGGTGGTGAAATCGCAACGTAGGCGAGCGAAGAGGAAAATGAAATAATTTATAATTTTCTTTTTTCTCGATTGAATTCACTTACTTTTCCAATCCGTTTCGTGGAAATTACACAGGCTTGAAACAAAAACTCAGAGTTTTTTGTTCGGATCACAGTTGGAAATTATTCGTTTTGATGGTTTCGCAGTAATTAAATTGGTTGCTAGTAATTATTTAATTTTTTTTTACAGAGAATTGCACAGGGATCGTTGTTGCAGGAGAAGGGGCAAATAATATATCACAAAATGGTGCACGACGCAGTTGTTTTCTATTCTTCTTTCGTTTGCATTTGCTTTTTAAAACGGTTTCTCTCCGTTTGCGAGGAACCAAGCAGGATTTTCGATTTTCCTTGGGCACAACTAACTAACGCACACGACGACACGCAGAGTGCAGGAGAGCTGCGTCCTGCGGTTTTTCTCAGCTGCGAACTGCGAGCTGCGAGCGAAACGCTGGCAGTTTTCCGATTTCGGATTACTGATTTTCTGATTTATCGCGGCGCACACACCAGCGAACAAGGCGAACGGGCGGAGAGAGAGAGGGAGGGGAGCGCGATTTCTTTACTTTATTCTACAGTATTTCTTTCGATTAGTTAGCAAGTCGCTGCGCTGACGATGACAGTTGTGGGTAATTGTGGATCTGATCCTATCCTCCAAACGCGAAGTGAAGTCTCCAACTGAAGTCTCGAACTGAAATGAGCAAGACTCGTCGCGTTTGCAGCCAGCTCGTGGTGAACTCGGCACAGCGCTCTGCTGGCTTCAATCTAGCGGTGCGTGCGTGAGCGGCGGTTGCCTCTGGTCGCGGTGTAAAACAAGGCACGAACTATGTTGTGGGCGTAAAGTAAGACATGATTTTAAACCATTTTAGATTGATTGATTGATTGGTTTTCCATAAAAATTGTTATATTTTATAATTTATTATATTATATAATTAAAAAATACAAATATTAAGATTAACTAATTTGATAATTAAAATACATATATTTAATCTCCAATGATATGAAAGTAAAACTTTGTTTTCCTTTTTAAATATTCTTGAGTAAATTATATTTTGCTTATGTATATTCGCTAACATTTCGTGACACGAACTTAGACCCAGCTCACTCGACCATCTCTACAAGAAAGAAGCGCTGTTAACTCGGAGAGAGCACCGTTGGCTGGTGTGCGAGTGCACGGGGAGGGGAGAGAATGACGGGCTAAAAAGAAATCGCCAGAGAGATGGCAAGTAAGAAATAAATTAAATGTGATTCGAGCAAAGATGGTCGAAAATGCGTATTTCTACTGAAAACCACGACTATGTTAAGTAACAGCGCCCGTTAGCAAAAACAGTGCAAAGTGCACACACAATAAGACGAATGAGAGGAAGGGGCGTAGGAGGGAGAACGACGGAGAGAGGAAGCAGAGACAAAAGACCAATGCAGCGACAGAGAGCGCAGGGGGCTGTGACTAAATTAAAACAGAGTTCCTGCCAAAAAGCAGCTAGTATTTATGCTTACTGGGCGTTTCGCAAACCTTCATATGCGCTTTTAATAATCTTTATGGTTTTCGTGTGATTTTAAATTAGGCGACGACACAATTTCGACGACGCCATATTGTTCGAGAGAGAAACAGCGAAAGAGAGTGGAAGGGGAGGACGAGAGAGCGCAGTTAACAGCGGAAGAGAGCGCTGCTGCTGCGTCATCAATGCAAACTGCGCACTTTAAAAAATCATTTTTAATATCAATTTCTATGCGTTTGCCTTTGCCCATTGTGAACAAAAGCAATTATGTTGAAACTGCCAGTTCATCTCTCCGCATCCCAATTGCTTTGTCTTGAACAATTGTAGTCCGCTCAATAACATAGCCATATTGTGAAATTGCTGTAGTTGGCCGTGGTGAGTTTCGCGCAGGTTAACAGGCCTGCAATTTGTTTTTCGTTCAAGCACCCTCACCTGGAATACATCTGTTCTGTGGTCCACTTTGATCGAGTTAAACTAAATTTTCCTACATTGTGTTCCGATGTGATACCTTATTGGTAAAGACAGCCTTCACTTAAAGAGTGTTGGGCAATAAGGAATTAAACTAATATCTTTCCAGCTGTGTTTGCCATTTGAACAACACTGCTGTATTTTGCATTAAAAAGTGTATAACAATATTCGTCTTGACTTTTAATTTTGCTATAAATGTTTTTGTGTTTTCCCCGATCACTCGCAAAACAAATGCAAAGGCAAACACAAAATCAGTGGGGCTAAGAATTCGCTTAATTAGAGGTCATAGGCTCAACGTGATCGTGTTTTTATACGAAATACTATGAAGTATCACCTAAGATCCAGTTTGGGAAGTTTCTCGATATAATCAGTGTATTTATTTTAGCAATCAAAGGTCGCGCCTGCCTACGAAATTGGTTCTGCATTAACCTTGCCGTTGATAAATAATAAAAGCTGACAAAAAATAATAACAAATTTCAATAAGCGCTAATGTTAACGAACTTTGTAAACTTAAAGGCAAGGTTACAGCTAAGGCAGACACAGCAACGGCCAGAAAAGCTCCAAAATTATACGAGACGTAAAAAGGCAAACTCAAGTGCGCGAACGCTGCGATGTGTAGTATAAAGTATAAAGTCGCAGAGCGTTAAAAATAAAATATATAAAATCAGACACGCAACAGCGACGGCTGCCAGCAGTGTTTTCTATAGAAAACGAAAATTATTTCCTGTTTTCAGCCATAACAGCCGCGCGTGGTGAGAAGTACCAGATAGTATAACAGAGCAGGAGGAGTGTGGGTGGGGGCGGGTGTAATGCTCTCTTCCATGCAGGGCTAACAGAGGAGAGCGTGGTGAGTCCGCATCCGATTTAACCGTTGCGTTGCAGTTTGTTTACCATCAGTTTTTAGCCACAAAACCAAAACGCAATTGTGCGGGAGGTGGGGTAAGATGGCAACAGAAAGAGTCACAAAGGTGCTCCCAAACAATGCGTAAAAAGCGAACAAAAAGAGGGTGATTGATAACAAGGTGCGTCTTACAAATGTTCACTGGCTGCCCGCGACGGAATACGAAAATTCTTCAGACCCCCAATCTATGAGTATGGAAAATGTTAAAATTAATAATGTTTATGTTTACGTAATTACTGGAAACAATATTTGTAAACATTACTAATTACTTATATTAATCGGAAATGTAAGACGAGATTTTGTTAGTTTTAATTTGTTGTCACCACTATTTTTACATCAGAAAATCTAAAAAAACTGTGTAATTCCCTTAACTTTAGTTATTTAAGTTTGCTCTACCAAAATATAATATTTACAAGTTATGTAATTTGATCTTTCTATAATCCTACTTAAAAAGTTTTTCAAAGTTCTTAATTATTACATTTTATTTTTTAATTAATAGAAAATACAGTTTTTTTTCTTTGTAGTGGAACTGAACTAAACTTAATTGAACTAAAATTGCACCTTTTTAAATCTTTTGTATAATAATTTGTTTTTGAATTATAGAAACTACGCAATTTTTTTCAGTGTAATTATGGAGCTACAAATAGAGTATGTACTTCTTGCACACAGATGTACTTATGTAAACATGTGGGCACATGCACATTGCACACTGTACAAGGTTGTGGGAGAGTGAGTGCATCGGACAGGCGAGAAAGGAGAAAGAAGCAGCAGCAGCAAAAAAGGACAACACAACAGACTTCTAAATTGGTAGAAAAAGAGGGAGCAGAATGGCCAAGCTTGGTGTATTTTTGGCACACACTCCCTCTCTCTTTGCCCCGTTGGCTTATCCGTCCCATTTCGCTTTTGGTGCATTCAACCTGCTGCGGAGCGAGACAGGTGCACGACGACGGCATTTACCGTTTGCTGAGATCAACAGCTGTGCGAATGTTGGGGAAACCAGCCAGTACACAGAGAGCGAGAGAGGGAGAGCGAGAGAACAGGACCTGGAGACAACGCAATTTGTTGAACTTTAATGCGTAGCAAAGCAAATCGCAATTGCAGTAAACAATGAAACGTTGCTAACTGCCTCCCTGCCTTCCATTTCCCACACCCCACCCAGCCCCCTATGCCATGTCACGCTTTGTTATTGCTAGCCAAGCTTATGGGGTTGTCGTTGTTGCTGCTGCTGCTGCGTAGCGCTTTCTGCTGACGCTTTCCTCTTCTGTTTCTGGATAAGCCAACGGCGCATGCAACAAATTGCGTTCTACCACAACAACAAACAAAAGCCGTCAGTGATGGCTTAATAATAGCTAGAATTGCCAAGTACAGTGAACGCTAGTTACAGTGAAAAATTATTTAAAAATAACGACCATTTTATAACTGATAGAATAATAGAACAAGGTTTAAAGGAAATCAGTATACGAGTCCAAACCAAGAAAGTGTCACAGATACGGAAATATCTATGGGGAAAGGGTAGGTCAACCACCACCAACGAGGAACCATAACCAGACCTCCTTCTCCTGCGGGAGGCACTACGAAAGCACCCGAGTTGTCGTCATCCAGAGAGTGATTAACAAAAACAGTTGATTGAACTTTGTTTGGCCTCCACACATCCCATGGCGAGTGTTTGTGCCTTGACTTGCTGTGTACTTGAAATGCCCCACTTTGCGGTGTGTGTGCCGGGGCTGGAGCCCATAATTTCGGGTGTTAATGACCAGAGCACTGACTTTGAACGCTGCAAATACACACATACCGAAACACAAGTCCAGCAATTGTATTTCAAAGATGATATTGATGGGGAATACTTGCACTCTCAGGGAATTCCAGATGCGTAGGGGGAATCACAGTTCCCACTTGTAGGGGTTCACAGAAGACAATGTCATTATCCTGGAATAGGAAGTCTAAATCAATATGTAGTACATATTATGTACTTAAAATTTATAAAAAATATTATGACTATTTCTATTGTATGACAGAAGTTCATAAATTAAAAACAAAGATTAGCCTGTTGTAAAATTGATCTTTTGATTAATCCCAAATGAGTTTTTCTAAATTTAATAAAAATTATTTAAAATACGATTAAGAAAACGAAAATAAATTATAGAAATGTCAAAGTTCTGGGAATTAATTGTAAACAATTAACCACAAAAAGTAATTATTACTTTTGGGAATACATTTTCCCGATTTTACCCAAATATGCTTGTTTGGATTTTCCCCGAAATCTTATCAACATTTCCCTGAAGTGGAAAACCCTAATGGATGCTTGTGGATTTCCCAATCATAAGAGTTTCGACTGGACCAAGATGAATGGCTGTCCCCTGTGGGCGTTCTTTTGGTTAACGCCCGGAAAATGATCCCCCCGAGAGATGTCATTAGACTTTGTATGTATTTTCGGGTTTTTGTATTTTGCATATTGCTTTGTCGCTTATTATTTTAGATACATAGGCTACATTTCACATATATATTGTATATATGCATATAAAAAAACACGATATGTAGGCAGAGATTCATCAACAGTATACATGTATAAAAAACATACGACAATTGGACGGAATGCGACTGACTTACAACTAAATTACGCAGATTCGTGTATAAAATTTGTGGTATTTCGAGAGAGGTTTTCTCTAAGGCACGGAACTGGTGGATGGAATGTACAAAATAGTTTAAGAAATGCGTGTTTTTGTGTAAAACGAAGAAGCATTAGGGGTTATTTCTTGTGCAGTTTTCGTTGTGAGCTCCATTTTTCAGGTTTGGATTTGGAAAATACTCTATTGTTTAACCCACGGGCATCGTAGACACAGTGCTGTGGGGTGTGGTTGGCCGTGAGCCAGCCAGGGAATTAGCCGTAGAGGCGTGCAGCGAGGCCATTGTGCCCATCTAGAAAAGGAGATTTCAACAAATTAATTGGGTATCTGATGGTTTAATAATAATACTCTGGAAACTTACGCGCAGATGAGCCAAATCCTCCAGTTTGGTGAGATCCACTAGCTCCAAGAAGAGCGAGTACACCACAGCCCAGCCGTATATAGAAACCAGACAGAAGACGCTCCACAGCAGCACCATGATTATGTTGTAGGCAAAGTACAGATCGTTGACAATGGCAAAGAAAATCAAAGCCAAAGCTCGCCACACAGTAAAAATGGCAAAGGTCCACAGCCAGGGCATGACCTTCCTCTCGTATTCCTAAAGAAAGATTTGGGGAAATCATAAGTATACATAAATTGTACTTTTAGAGATGAGATCCAGCCAATTCAAGATGGTTCAAGTGCTAATTTCTTGGTTATGATTGGTGCGGGTATGCATTTGTGTTACCCTTTTGCTCAGTAAGCGTTTCTGTGCTCCCAGTTTTTCTTGCTTTTTTGGGGCAATGAGAAATTGAAATGAATTTGCATGCTTATACTTAATATTAAATATATCCTGAAATCCAACTTACCTTGCGCAGAGCCACGCAGAGCAGGACGCTGGTCACAAAGTTAATTAGTGCCATGATCAGTGAGAATAGGGCAAAGACAATCAGCATGTTGCGAACTGCAGAAAAAGTAAAAGTAAAGAATAAGTTAAAGATAGGAATGAAAATAATTTTCATAGTGCTAGATTTATGAGAAAATGAGAGACCAATAGGCCAAAAATATAGAAAATACTCTAGTTTTCACTAAGTTCAATTAAAGTTTATGAAAAATAATAATTTTAAATTAAGAAAAACGATGTTAATATTTAAAAAACACTCCTTGGGAGAACCCCTGAAATTCCAAAAATAAGAATATTCAGGCCTGCTCCGGTAATCGTAAAATTTTTTCGATTTCGTTTTGGGCGAAAACGAACCGTTTTCGTTTTTAGCTGCTCCGGTTTTCGGCAAATTTCTGCTATCGGATGTTTCGTTTTCTCATCGTTTCTCACTGCTCAAGCAGCTAACTTGTGTTGTTGGTAATAAGCAAACAACGTAAAGTACTGCCTATTATATTTACAATTGCCCTTTTTCTAAGCCAGAAAAAGGCAAAAAATGGTAGAATTAAGCAAATTCAGGCACCTAAGATGCTGCCACACTTTTCACAGTTTTAATTCCGGTGGTCTCAAATAAGTATTTGGTTAATTTGGACCATTTAAGTAATCACATTAAATAGCATTATTTATAAACAACCATTTTGGCGGTCCTTTAAAGTTATTAATGTATTCATTTATATTTTATAAGTATTTTTAACTGGATGTTTCGTTCCACCAACAATATGGCAACCTTGGCGATAACTTTTTGCGGTGAACCTATCGACCTATCGCCAAAACGAGAAAACTGGTTGAACACGGCAAAAATTTTGTTGTCAAATATGAGGTGGGGTCAGAAATAAATTTTTTAAAAAATAACTACGTGCCAGAATGATCTTGTGGTGGTGTGGAATTAACATCAATAGACCACTGAGTAAACTATTTTTTTCCTTTTGTAAATAAGATCTGATTTCATATAAAACAAGCCATTTACTTTTCATTCCGGCCAGAAAAAGGTGCCCGTTTTTCAAATCGAAAAAATCTTTCGTTTTCGATTACCGGAGCACCAATTTCTCGTTTTCAAAAACGAATACGAAAAAATCTTGCCGTTTTCGATTACCGGAGCAGGCCTGATTATTATATATATTATATAAATCCTTACCATGCTTGTTGCCCACATAGACAAACTCGTAGGAGATAATATAATAGCCATAATGTGTAGATCCTGGCGCAGCCATCGCATAACAATAGATGTCAAAGATGCTCGTGGCAATGGTAAACAGTGAAAGAAACTAAAAAAAAAAGAAAATTATCAGCATTAAACTACATGCCCAAGAAGAACATTTCCAAGGATACATTACAATGGCAAACAATCCAATGAGCATGGCGCCCTTCTGTATGTCGATATACTGATTATTCTTTAGCAGCGGTCGCTGGTACCAGGGAATCCTTACAGATCGCGTGGACCGGGACATCTTCGAGTGCAGGTTTGTCGAGGATCTGAAAAAGGATGTTTCATCAGTTAGTAATTCTTATTATCATATCAAACCAGGACATACCTTCCCGTGGCATGGGAATAAACCGACGGATTCGAGCGATATGTGGAGGGCGTTTTCCTGCCGTAATTCATCATGAAGCCTTGCAAGTGACGTCACGGGGGGTAAATGGTGGATATCCTACCGGTATCCAATAAATAACTGTAGGATGAACATAAAATTATACAAAAATAGTATTATTTTTCAATTTTCATTCATGGGCCAGGGCGTGTTTGCTTAATTTGTTATTTTGGGTGTGTCAAGCTGGGCTTTGAGACTCTCGAAAACTTTGGAAGCGAATTAAGTGGCTTTATCTTTACACAAACTTAAATCTGTTGCTTTTGGCTTGTGGCCGGACTACTAAAGTTCATGAAAAACACTTTGGTATAAGCCTTTGCATTTATTTACCTTTATAAAAACGAAAAATTAATTACTTCGCAACGCATCAAAAACAAAACACACTGAATCAGAACGGCGCTGCCAACTTGTGCGGAAACCAGGGATGCCTTAAGACTACCGAAAATAGCGATAGAGCAACAAGTGTTATCGAATATACTTTTTGATGGACAGCACTGGTGGAACAGCTGTTAAGAGAGCGCTAGAAATTAAATAATATAAAATCTTAAATAATAATTATTATTATTTACAAGTAAAGAAGGCTTAAAAAAGTAGGCTAGGTTTACAAGACTTACATTTGCGGGGGAAAATTGGCATCTAGATCTTTCGTTTGGATTTTTAAAAATATAATTTGGAAGTAAAATAATTACAAAGTTAAAAAATAAAAATGAAGCTAATATTATAAATTTTCCTTTAAATTATAGAAATTGCAAGTAAAAGAATACAAATAAGAACACAGACTAAAAATGTACATCGATGTATCGTCATTTTAAAATAATCGATTGTATCTATAGTATCATCGCTGTTTTGTCATCTCCAATAAAAAACATAAACATACATTTTTTGTAACAGAAACATTCATTTTTTGTAAATGACCGCCTCCAAATGTCCCTGCCGAAGATCACAGACTTCGAAATCCTCGAGAAACTCGGAGCAGGAAGCTATGCAACCGTCTACAAGGCGCGCCACAAAGTGCGACAACGACTAAGAACACCTCTTTTTTTCTAGATTAACAAAACCATTAACGATTGCCCCTTATCTTTCACAGAAACAGCGAACTTACCATGCCATCAAGTATGTGGAAATGTCGACGCTGTCGCAATCCTCGCGGGAGAACCTAATCACGGAAATACGCCTCTTAAGGGATCTCAAGCACAAATACATTGTGACCCTGCAGGATTTCTTCTGGGACGACAAGTAAGAGTCCACGGGGTTAGGGCTGTATCCTTATCCTATATCCTTATGGCTTTTTGCCTGGTGAATGAGTCATTCTTGGCTTAGATGTGTGTGGGTTAAAGGTGATTAGGTTCTGGGAAAGTGTGAGTTACCAGGGTTTTATGGGGTTTATATGAGCTGCAAGAGAGGTGGTTAAGGGTATAACTAGGTCAAATATTGGGTTAATTTGCAATGTGATTTTAGGGGCTTACCTTTTATAAAATTCATAAATTGTATCTTATAAAAACTCGAAAATTCTTTGACTTAGTTTATAGAGAAGAATATAGCATTTTTCCATAGAATATATATTAATTTATTGATTATATCCTTCAGAAACATTTACATTGTCCTGGAATACTGCAATGCCGGCAATCTTTCCGCTTTTATACGAACCAAAAAGGCCTTGCCCGAGAGCACCTGTCGCTACTTTCTACGCCAGCTGGCGGCGGCAGTGCAGTATATGCGAGCCAATGATGTCTCCCACTTTGATCTGAAGCCACAAAACCTGCTGCTTACCCGGGGAGCCAATAATGTCTCCCTCAAGGTGGCGGACTTTGGGTAAGAATTTAGATTTATAAAAAATATGGCTTATAATACAAATTATACTCTTTTAGCTTTGCCCAGCATTTAAAGTTAGGAGAAATCAACCAACAGCTAAAGGGTTCACCACTTTACATGGCCCCGGAGATTGTACGTAAACATCAGTACGATGCCAAGGCGGATCTCTGGAGCATAGGGGTCATCCTTTACGAATGCCTTTTTGGCAAGGCGCCCTACAGTTCGCGAACCATTGAGGAGCTACTGTTGCGCATTAAGAATGCCGAGGCTATAACACTGCCACCCAATGCTCGCATCAGCAACGAGTGCCACGATCTCCTGCGTCGTCTGCTGGCACACGAGCCCACGGCGCGGATTTCGTTTGCTGATTTCTTTGCCCATCCCTTCCTCGATCTTAAGACCTTTCCCACGGAGCACACTCTGCAAAAGGCCATTGATTTGGTTACCCAGGCGTGCTCGTACGATGAAAAGCACAACTACAAGGAGGCCTATTATCTATATTGCAGTGCCTTGCAGTATTTTGTGCCTCTGATTACGGAAGAGACGGATGCCACCAAGCGGCTGGCCTTAAGGAATCGAGCTCTGTCTTATATGAAGCGAGCGGAGGAGATCAAGAACTGTATCATCGAGGATGAGTATAGGATGCTGGCTCAGCGACAAAAGCAGGCTGCACACACCACAGAGGCTACACCGCAGGCTGCACAGAAGGCTGAACCTCAGCCGAGCAGTTCAAGGGTGACGGAAATGTTGGAACCGGATGCTCGCTTTAAGCAGCTTTGTAAGAAAAGCCAGATTTTTCTGTTAATTGTAACTAAATTCTTGGTTTTTAGTTGCCCTTTCAAACTCAAGTCCGTCCCTGAAGACTGGCCTGGAAATCGGACGAAAAGCTGAGCTATATCTTTACGAGCGCAAGCTGGACGCGGCCTTGGAATCATATACCTCAGCGTTGGGCATTCTAGTGCCGTTTGTAAACAATGAACCAAAGGGCGAACGTCGCAATCTTTTGCTGCAACAGGTAAGCTAAAAGCTTCTAATAAAATCATATTTTAAATGAATTTTGTTTTGTTTTTTCAGCTGGAATTCTGGATGAAGGAGGCTGAAAGCATTAAGAGCATTTTGAGCACCAAAAACCTGGACGAGGAGGAGCAGAAGCTGTCCACGGTACGCAGCTGCAGCATACAGTAGTCAAAATTAATACGAGATTTGAAATTGATAAGCAATTTTCCGGCGCCTGGTGCGTCATTTGTTAGAGTATTTTTGTAGTCGCCTAGTCACGTAGCCTTCTATGATCTTATATACTACTTATATACAGATATACACATACATATGTCTACACTAGACTCGCTTTTTATGTACTAACGTAGAGCAGGACCATGTCAAATCTATTCTTGTGTTTAACTCTAAAGGCCTTTCCATCTGTATACTGACCCACTGTACACCGTTGTTAAGTTTTTAAAAAAGAAACCCTTATGATTGTCTATTTTAAGCTCACCTCGGGAAGAACCCACACATTCCCTGGCCTTTCAGGCCTGGCACGTCTGTATTTCATTCTGTTCATTGTGTTTAATTTGATTAAAATGGTTTAACGATAACTGGACAAGAGTCTTTTGATCTACGCGATAGTGGCGCTCTCTCTGGTAATCGATCAGGTACAATCTCTGACCATATCTCTAGCCGTAAATTATCGCAATCAATCTACTTATATTGGCAATGTCGGTAAACTTATAAAGGCGACCGTCAGGCCGATGAGCGCCCAAGTTTAGTCTAACGATGTGGTCGAGTGGAGATATTAACCTGGCGGTGGCAATTGCCCTCCTGGCCATTGCAGGCGTTGTCCAGGCAGCTCCACCCATGGGACGTGTGGTCAATGGAACGGATTCCAGTGTGGAGAAGTATCCTTTTGTGGTGAGTGGAAAGGAACTAAAAACTTTGTGGGAAAAACATAACCTTTATCCTTTATCCTTCAGATTTCCCTACGTGGTCCCACTGGCTCCCATTCCTGCGGCGGCTCTATTATTTCCAAGCAGTTTGCCATGACCGCTGCCCATTGCACTGCTGGACGCACTGCTGCTCAGCTCAGTGTCCAGTATGGAGTCACCACGATCAGCTCCACGGGTCCAAATGTCGTCCAAGTGAAGAAGATCATCCAGCATGAGGGCTATAATCCCTACAACAATTATGCCAATGACATCTCCCTGCTGATGCTGGAGGAACCTTTCGAGTTTGATGGCGTTACTGTGGCACCCGTGACTTTGCCCGAGGCTGATTTTGCCACGCCTCAAACGGATGCCGGTGGTGAGGGCGTGCTCATTGGCTGGGGGCTGAATGCGGTGAGTTTATAGGTGATTTTCGATAAGAATTATATAACTTATATCTGGAAATCTCTTTCAGACCGGTGGCTATATTCAAAGCACTCTGCAGGAGGTGGACCTGAAGGTCTACTCGGATGAGGAGTGCACTGCCCGGCATGAGGGCAGCACGGATCCTAGATATCACATCTGTGGAGGAGTGGATGAGGGCGGCAAGGGTCAGTGCAGCGGAGATTCCGGTGGCCCTCTGCTCTGTCAGGGTGTTCAGGTGGGTATCGTGTCCTGGAGCATCAAGCCCTGCACTGTGGCCCCCTATCCTGGTGTCTACGCCAAAGTGAGCAAGTATGTTGAGTGGATCAAGAGGAACCAAATCATAATGGCTTAGTCATGCCCATTCTCTGTTAATTGTTATAAGCCTGCAATAAATCACTGATTAAATGGATTTGATATAAGTGTATTTATAGCATTACAAAAAGGGGGTTTATGGTTGGGAAATACCAGCCTCTTCGGTAAGCACTTTCTTTAAAAATTTAAACAATAGAAGATGGGGTTTAACCACAACTGAACAATGAACTACTAACTGCTTAAACGGTAATTAAATTCTAGTTACGTTAAATTATTCTTTACAAATATTTACAAGGCTTAATTGCTTAATATTTGTTAACTTTTTATTATTATTTATGTATATTTTCCTAACATGATCAGCTACCACAAAGGCTTATAATAACTAATAAATATTATAAAACCAAAACATCGATAAGCAACACGCTTATAATCTTTGGTGAAAACACAGTTTCTTGGTCTTTCTTTAAATCGTTTGTTGCCCCGACAAGTGCCATTTTATATCAATGACGACAAATTTAATCACTGACTATCTGTGCCCGTAAATAATATTGATGGGCCACTATCGGCCAAGTCCAAAATATTATAAAAGACGGTGGCCAAGCCAGAGAAGCACGTTTAACTCCCAAAATGTTGCCGAAACCAGACCTTTACCTGGCTGTAATAGTTCTTCTGGCCATTGCTTCGGTAGCCCAGGCCCTGCCTATGAGTGGAAGAGTGGTCAATGGAACGGATTCCAGCGTGGAAAAGTATCCCTTTGTGGTGAGTTGTAAAAATAAACTAGCCAAGGATTATTTTTAAAAGAATTTAAATTTATTTCCTAAATCCACATTATTTTATTCCTTAGATTTCCCTGCGCGGTCCCTCTGGCTCTCATTGGTGTGGCGGTTCCATCATTTCCAAGCAGTTTGTCATGACCGCCGCCCATTGCACAGACGGCAGCACTGCTAACCAGCTCACTGTCCAATATGGAGTCACCACAATCAGCGCGCAGGGTCCGAATGTCGTGCGTGTGAAGAAGATAATCCAGCATGAGGACTACAGTCCGGAAAACAGCTATGCCAACGATATCTCTCTGCTCATGCTGGAGGAACCTTTCGAGTTTGATGGCGTTACTGTGGCACCCGTGAAATTGCCCCAACTAGCCTATGCCACACCTCAAACGGAGGAAGGCAGTGAGGGTGTGCTCATTGGCTGGGGTCTGAATGCGGTGAGTTTATAGGTGATTTTTGATAATAATTATATAACTTGTATCTTTAAATCCCTTTCAGACGGGCGGCGTCATCCAAAATACTTTGCAGGAGGTTGGACTGAAGGTCTATTCGGATGAGGAGTGCACTGCCCGGCATGAGGGCGAAACGGACCCTAGATATCACATCTGTGGAGGAGTGGATGAGGGCGGCAAGGGTCAGTGCAGCGGCGATTCCGGTGGCCCTCTGCTTTGTCAAGGTCAGCAGGTGGGCATTGTGTCCTGGAGCATTAAGCCCTGCACTGTGGCTCCTTATCCTGGAGTTTACTGTAAGGTTTCCCAGTATATTGACTGGATCAAGAGGAACCAAATTGTATTGGCATAAGCATGTTATGTTTTATATTAATTCGAACGATGAATTAAATTTTACTTTAAAATAAAAGTTCTAAGTATAAAATCATAGGAAAATAAATGAAAATCGTTAAAGGTTTAATATTTTATTAACTCAGTTTAAAACCACAGTTCCTCACCTGACTAAACTACTAAGGTCAGTGCGAGTTGGAGATAGGAGTTGCCATTTTATTGCCTTATAATTCCCATTTACTCAAATTTGTAATATAAATATATATAGTAAAATGTTTATTAATTGAGTCGAACTAATGTCGCGTCAGTTGACTACGGACAACGCAATTCTCAGCTTCTTGTGTCGAAATATTTTTGTCACAAGAAGCTGAGATCAATTGAATGTGCTGCTCTTTGTTTACAAAGATATTGGTGGTATACAATAATTTTATAGCATGAGTGCCACCCATGGAGGGCACTTAGTGATTCTAAGAATTGTTTTTGTTATTGAAGAGCGGCATCGCTTGCTCCGGATGTGGATTTCGTGGGATCGCCTACGCTGCATATTTTTATTTCTTGGATATGTCACTATATATATATAATAAAATATTTAACTTTACGTTATTTGCAATTCATTTCAACCTTTTATTTGATTTTGGCTCATATTTTATAGCATAATTTTACTTTAAAATCAGTAAAATAAAATTAAATTAAAATTTTAAACAATTACAACAAAATCTATTCATATTAATGGATTTCTTACTATTTATTAATATAACAAATTTTATAAAAGTTATCTGATTATATATTAAAAAAAAAAAAATAATAATAATAAAATAATAATAAAAAATAAGACACTTATTAAAGAATTAAAGAATTATTCTCGATAATAAATAAAATAATAAATATATATTAGCAATAATAAAACCCAACTGCAGCATCAAAATGAAGAAGTAAACAGTTTGAGAGCCACTGGGCAACTGGACCAATACGAAGGCGACGCGAGCCGAGTCCCTCATCGGCTGCTGCCTTCGCTCTGCTTCTTGCGGATGGTACTGCGGCGGCCGCTGCTTCAGCTTCCTGCCACTGCAGTCAACATTTTCAACTCAGACGGAACGCACGGTTGGGCGGACTAAGCTGAATCAGTTAGAAATTAATTCAAAAAGTAAGCCAAAGGCAAGGTGAACGTGGATTTTGAGTGCAAAATCATTTAAAACTAAACAAATACTTGAAATAATTTAAAAATAAACTTGAAAATAATATTGAAATAAACGAAAAACTATAATAATCATTATCTATAAAAACATCTTTAAAAAATCTAATATCTCTGCAAAAGATCTTGTCGTATGATGTTGCTGTTTGTTTGTGTTTTTTATTTTTTTTTTTTTTTTTTGCTATTTGCCATTGAAGCGAAAGAAATGAGAAGAAAATATTTACCATTTGCTGGCATAGAATGCGGAAGGTCGTCTATTATGAGGCTGCATTCATTCGTTTAATTAAAAAACAGAAACACATAAAAAAGACAGAACCAAAATGACTCGTTAATTGGCTGCTGCTGCTGCGAGGGCCACACTGCGAATGCGTGATGCTTGGGCCTGCAGAAAGAAAAAAAAAATATATATAGAAAAACTGCAATCAGAGGCCTGGGCCCCGCCACAAATTGATCCAGTCCTCCCCCCACAAAAACTGGGTCTCCTCTCATACATATTTCACCAAATCAAATCAAAGCTTAAAAGTAGGCAACAAACGTACACAATGAAAGAGCTCGTAATACGATTTTCGGTCTGCTCCTGCCGCCTCCTGCCCTGCTCAAAGTATTTTCGGAAATTTTTCGTGGAAACACTCAACGCTGAACGCATAGAAAAGAACTTTCAAACACCCCTTCTACCTTTAACTCTGCCTGTGGCAAGCCCTCGCATTCGCGCATTTAACTAACAACAAAAGCAATTTGAAAACAATTTTTTGAGTTCGAGAATTACGTGTGGCCCTGTGCGGTCGTGGCCTACATGCTTATGGCTCGGCAGGATCCATCTCCTGTTCCTAGCTGCTGCTGGGCGTGGCAGCCAGCTGCTGGCAATTTGTAACATTTCATTTCTGCCACTTTTTTGCAGCCGCCGAACGTTTGCCAGGGCATCGACAGCTCGTCTGATTTATTCAGCATCATGAACTGCAAATAGATAAAGCTACTGCTTTTGGGGGAAAGTGTGAGCTCAAAAGTGTGGAAGTATCCAGGAATATTGGTTCTAAATAATGTAGTATTGAATTTGGGACTCAATATGAGCTAGAATGTGATATATAAAATAAGAGTTTAGGTTCTGATATTAAAATTTTAAAAAATATTATTATATTTCTGGATTTCTGCTTTACCGACGTTTTTTAAATTTAAAAAATACATTTAAAAGCAGGGAAAATAAACTTTTTAAAGAAAAAAACCCTTAAATGAACTATAAATTCTTGAATTCTAAAAAATTGCTTAAAATACACCTTAGATATGTTTCATTTATAAATAAACAAGCTATAAATGTATCTGATTATGTATTTCAAGCACTCGAATACATTTTATTTTATGTAATTTGATCTTTCGCAGAAGTTTACCAAGAATATATCTGGCAAATAAGCAAATATCAGCAAAAACTAAAAATATATATAATATATTAACAAAATAACCTAAGAAAAACCAAAACCTTACAAAAGAAAAAACCGATCTGAAAAAGAAACAAAACGAAATAGCAATTTCAGTGAGTGCTCGTGTCTTTGCATCAGTGTGTCATTCCGTCACTTTGTCACTTTGTCAGTGTGTCCACGATTGTGTGTTAGTGTACCAAGTGCCCCTGTGTGTGCGTGTGTGAACTTTGTGGTAAAGGTCAGAAACTCATATGAAAATGTCGAGCCTGGAAGCATTGTCAACAAAAGCCGCTGTCAACGACAAGGTCTCGTCAGTGGAAATGCATCCAGAATTCTCGCCAGCTCCACCGGGATCGATTGCCGCCAGCAGCAGCATCAGCAGCAGCTGTAGCTCCCATCTGAGGGCCAGTCCCTATACGGTGGCTCTGGCCATCCTGGTGGCCATTGTCCTGTGCAGCGGCAGCCTGGGACTAGCCGACGGGCTCAAGTGCCACATGTGCGGCCAGTACAATGAAGGTGTGGGCTCCATAACGCCCTGCACCAATTACACCAAGGACATAGCCCATCTTTATCTAAAGGAGTGCACCAAGAAGAGCGAGAAGTTCTGTGTGGTAAGTAATTCCCTTGCTTAATAAACAAAATTCCTAAAGAAAACTATCAAATTCAGCTAAATCCTTGATACAAATTACAATTTCTCAAGGGAATAATTCATATTTTCCTAGAACTACCCACAAAATCATACTGAAATAAAATGAAGGTAATGAAAAACAGTTTCCACTGATGCTGATCAATTTCTGTGACATTTTCTCTTCACTTTCCCCTGCCAATTGAACCGAAATTGAAACGTTGCATTCATTTATTTATACACTCATTCATTTTGGCTCATTGCTACTCATTGTTGTCATTGTCCGGACAAAGGAGAAAAAAAAGGCAAACATTGAGTGTCCTGGCAGCTACTACTCCCCTCCTTCCCCTTGCTCCTTCCTCCATTGATAACTTCTCGAGTTGATGTTTCCATTTTATTGTTTTTCGCCTGTACTCATATTGATTGTGTGCCTCTGTCTGTCTGTTTGTCTTATCTCTCCGTTTTTGGCCATATATACTTGGCAAAGTAAAGTCGTTGAGAGTTGTGCTGTTGTCACAAATTTTTGTTTCAAGGAAAAAACAAAAAAATAAGAAGAAGATAAATTGCTTATAAAAACAAAGTGAATCATTTGCTTGGGCTTAGAGTGGCTTGAATGCCATAAGAAATAATCGGTTTTGGCAAATCGATTTGGTTTTATTTCAAAGGGAAATTGGATTTGTAATATTTAAAGCTGGTTTTTAGAATACAAGAAACTAAAGTTAAGGAATAGTTAAAATGGAAATTCTTCTAAGAAATATTATATTTTTAAATAGGTTTCAAAAGTTAAAGAACTTGACTAATAAGCATGAAAATACACTGTTTTTCCGGGGAAAAGTACCATAAGAATACTCATTATCTATTAATTATAACAACATAGGCTCAATTTCATATTGAATACCTAACCATTAGCCCTTTAAGTGCTTGTCATCACCGCTAATTAGTCCTATTTTGAAGCTTCAGACCTCTCCTCTTGCTTACCTTCTAACTTACCTTACCCAACCTTCTACGTTACGTATACGCATCGTGTACCCATTTGTGCCCAAGATGCACAGCAGCCTAGCTCATTGTTTTGAGATGGTAAAGGTGCCTCCATCGACTGGAGGAAAGGGGGTTGCAATCACGCAACTGTCCCCCAGAAGGGGCAGGGATGGAGGAGCAAGGTAAACTAATGCCAGCTGCCTGCTCTGGCAATTTCAATTAGTTCTGCGGTCGTTGGAGCAGTTTGCCGTCCCGATCTATTCCTGCGGCACGTGTTCCCCGGGCTCTGGCTTCATGCCCTGATTGTGGGCGTGGCAGCGCAATTGTGCGCATAAATTGCGGCATATTGTATGCACTCAATTCTCCAGTGTGTGTGTGTGTATGGGTGGGTGTGTGCCGAGCACTTAACGAATTGCAGCGGCGGCAGCAGAAGGAGCAGCCTGGATCCTGCCTGTTTGCGCTTTGGCAATCATTAAATATTTAACACCTACTTGCCATGCACAGCTTGCAGCTTCATCTTCTGTGGCGCCCTTTTTTTTCGGTTAGAGCATGGCGTTTGGTGGCCATAAATTGTTATTTTCTGCCAACACGTCCCGCTCATTTCAACATGCCCCGCCCATGCCGATCCCCTCTCTCTTGGGCATAATTTAGTTTGCTCGGTACCTTTCTTTCTTTTTTTTATTTGCTGCGGGTTTTGTTTGAACTGGGGGCTTTTTTTTGTGGTTCTGTGGTTCGAGGAAATAAGAAAAACGATTTTTCACACACACACACACACACACACACACACACACACACACACACACACACACACACACACACAAATTTTTGCAACTTTCATAATCGGCAAGCAAGCGCTGTTCTCACACATTAGTGGAAATGAAATGTGGAAACGAGTTGAGTGCAATTTTATCTGCATTTTTTTTTTCCTGCGTTGCTGTTGCCATTAAATTTGATTTTCGCTGAAAAAAACACTGCGCTTTTTTTCACGCCGCCGACAAATTGCGTTTAATTGCAATTGGCAGGCCGCTCGATGCAACAGCAAATGATATCAAATTTATGGCGAGAGTGCGGCTTTTTCATTGTCCCCACAAAGTGTCTCTTTGTTGCACATTTTTATTTTCATTTTCATTTGTTTTATTTATTTTTTTTTTTATTCTTTTAAAGTTCTGCATTATTAATTGTTTTTCTATATCATTTGTTGTTTAATAAGTATAGAGTTATTTATTAGTTGCTCACTATATATTTATTTATTGATGAGGGGATTAAAATTGAAATGGCTTTGGACTTTATTTTTTTAATATGCTGAATTTTCGTGTGAAATTATTTGAAGCATTAAAAATTCTATTTTGATTCGTATAGTTATGAATAATATAGGAGAGAATCGAAAAAAGGATTTGCATATTTAAACTCTGCCATTTTTAGTTTTTAAAATATTTTTTTTTGGCATTTAAAGATTATTTTTGATTTGTCTAGTTATGAATTTTATAGGAGAAAGCGGAAAAAAGGACAATGAATTTAAATTTGCAGGTGTTTTTTATTTTTATAATATATATAACAGATAAAATTTTATTGTATATTTTTTAACAAAATACAAATTTTGATTTTCCTTACAAAAAAAGTACTAATATACCCCAAATTACTTACGTCGAAGAAGAGTCGCTAAAATCAATGCCCTAAGAGTTTTAGCTTAAATGTCAACCAATAAATTGAAAAGGATCTTCCACTTTCCTGCCAAAGGAAACACAAAGGCAAACACAATACTTGCCTCCGCCAGGCCTTGGGTATTTTTGTTTAGCTTTTATCTTTCCTTTTTGCCGTCGCCTCGCTGATAATTGCCATTCATTTTGTTATTAACAGCTTCACAGGCACTTAATTAGCGGCATAATTTATGCCAAGCCGCAAAAGTAAAGAGCCCCAGCAGAATGCCAAGATGGTGATGCTGATGCTGCGGCTGCTGGAGCTGATGCTGATGATGATGATGATGGTGGTGGCACCCCCGAAAAGTGGACAAGCAAGGGAAAAATATGTTGCAACACACAAAAAAGCAAAAGAAAACTTTTGTTTAAATATTAAGCAACCTTTTCCCATTCCTCGCTCTTGGCCATAAAAGTTGGAGTGTTCCTTACAGTGGCTACTGCGGTTGTTGTCTTGACTGCTTGACCTGATGTCGTCGTGTTTTCGGCCAAGCAGTTGGCGTTTTTGTTGATTATTTGTTTTATGTTAGTTATGCGGGAAAGGAAAGTTACTTGGCCTGGCGCCGTCTGCCGGGAATCGTCTTATATATATTTATGAGTTACATTTATATTCAAATTAGTCAAGGATGGGGGTTGGGTGGCTGGCTTCCAATGCATAATTCATAATTTCAATAATGAGCTCCAGGGTAGCAGAAGGACCTTATTCACACACGTAATCTACATCTTTGCCGGGCGGCTAAAAACAATGGCAGGCAGTCAGTCCATTGTTTTGGGGGTCGGGTCGGTGAGCACGTAAACAAATACACGGCCTCCATGTATGCATGGCTGTGTATTTAACCCTTGACCTCATGCGAAACAAAACAAAAAATTAAAAAAAAAAAAAAAAACGCGAATACGCTGGGTTTTGTGCGGAGTGGGAGATACGGCCAACGCCTAGGCACGTAATTAATTTTTTGTTTTGTTCTCCATTTCCAATTGTCTTGCAGTTCGAATCAGCAGCAAACGCTACATTACCTCTCGAACAAAAAGGTCTAGACACTGTGAGAAATAAATAAAATACCTAGAAATTACGAAGAAATTACCTAGAAATCTTACAGACTAGAAATCTTACAGAATTTAATGAATATAGTATGAACTTTAAAGGAATTATTTTCCCTGTTAAAAATATTAAATATTTAATCAATTCACAAATAAATCAAAGAGGAGCTGTCACAATATCGATATTGCTCGTTTACGATAAGTTTTGTTCATAATTTGAATCAAAATATTTGGTATATCGATCTTATATGTTATATAAGGGATACATTTAATTTTTCTTATGTATTTTAGAGTTTACAAACATTTTTAAGAGGCGTTTCAGTCAAGAGAAAGTAGTGAGAGAGTTAGGAAGGTTATCTACCAGTAAAAAACACAACGTTTATAAGCACAACTCCTATATTCATTTTAATAACATTACAAATTACATATACACATTCACATATAAATACAATTGCAATTCCATTCCATATTAATTTTTCAACTATTATTACAAGATTTTTGCGGTGCAAGGACTCTCATTTATTGGAGGCTTCCTTTGTCAACTATTGCAGTATCAATTCTCAAGTAAGCTGCAGAAGGCAGGAACAAAACCTTGCTGCTGTTGTGGCTACGTGCCTGTGCTTTCCAGAACTAAGGACCAGGAAAAACCCAAGTGCCAAAAAAACAAACCCGAATATAGGGCAAAGTCCGTCCGGAAAAACCCGACGCCAACTGATAGAAAGAGACAAGGGAATGGCCGGAAAAACGGAATGCAAATATTTTGCCTTCATTTTGGCTGTCGTAGATGCCACTGCCACTGCCGCGCTGACGCTGTTTGCCGCCGCTGTTGTTGCAATTAGGAATGTTTACACTGCCTCCCAGACAAACACGCCCCAAAATCACTTAAAAGTTGGCTTTTTGCCTTCATTAATATTTGCAATGTCAAAGCAAACTGGCACAATTTAATGATGCCAAAAATTATTTTAAAATATATTAAAAAAAACAAAAACAAAAAACTAACTTGACAACTAAATTTTGTAATACAAACATAAACATCATGAGATTCTACTTTAGTTAAGCTTATGAAAAATATGAATTCCATTGTTGGTCACTGCTTCTGGAATTTACAATTAATATATTTTATTTAATTAGTATTTAAAAACACTCACAAAGCAGCCTGAGAGCTTGGAAAATCAGAGTGTTTTTCATAGAAACGCAGAACCATTTGGGGTATTTCCACATAAGCAATGCAACTTGGCACTACTTGGGGTTGCTTCAAGTGCCAGAACTTGATCAAGAAAGAGACTTCGCCATTGTTTTTGTATCCTTTTAGTATTTCTTCAGCCTTAAAATCTCTACTAAAAGGACTTTCCAAAACTATGCTTGGGTCAATTTTCAGTCGTTTGGCTTTATTTTCATATATTATATTAAGTTCTCTGCGACTTGATGGAGTCTGTAGCTTTTCATAGGATTTTATTAGAAGATCACAGCCCTGAATAAGCTCTACCAGGCTTGCAGCCATCTCCCAGGTATTATCTTCTTCTGTACAGTTTTTCCATTTAACCAAATATTGTAGATGTCCCCTGTAAGTTCTACGATCCAGAATCTTTTCCACCACAAATTCTGTTGAACTATCGAAATCAATTATATTTTCGGAAGAGTCCGATGAGGATTCATCTTTTTTAGACATTATTTATATTTATTTTTGTTTTTTGTATTTATATTTATTTGACATTCGATAAACAGTGTCCTGTTTCAAAATATTTTTTTTATGTCAAAGTATTTTTGTAACTTTTTATCAGTTTGTGGTGACTTTTTCTTTGAGCAAAAATATGTTTTTTTTATTTCTTCAATAAAGTTTTACCTTTAGTTATTCGCTCTACTCAATTTAATATAAAATTTCTCAATCCCTTTCCCCTGAAATTATCATAAACTTGTGGTAACCAATCCTGGGAATTCATTGAAATACCAAGCGGAGGAAAAAAAGTAACCAGAAAGTTGCTATAATCTTAATATCCACAGCTTAGGCAAACGGTATTAATAATAAAATCCAATCCAATATACAGAAAGTGAATAAAATTTTTTGCCCGGAAATCTATTAGGGATCCTTGGCTGCCAGGGAAAGTCCTGCCTTTCCTAACAACAATAACAGCGGTGAGCTGGCCAAAGGGAAAAACTGCGGAAAAATATCGTAAAAAATTATGCGTAAACTTGGTGAAAAGTTTGAGATACTCGCACAGCAAAAACTTTACTTCGAGGTTTCGGGTTTGGGTATCACGATGTTTAATGAAGGAAAACTTGCTTGTTTTTCCTTGTCTTTGTTTTTATTTTTAAGAGCAACTTTTCTTGATGGATCACTTGGCATTTACGAGTTGAAATTGAAACACATGTGTATTACCTGAATTATAACTCCCTTAACTTTAATTAAAGCAAATAAAAGGCAGAAAAAAACAGAAAGACTTCAAGTTTTTTACTGCCTGTCAATAGCAGATTCTCTTTTTATCACTATATTTTTTTATTTTCCTGCCAAAGCCAACACGTAGCCGGCATTAAATCGACAAAGTTTTATTGGCCAAAATTAACAGCTCGATTATGCGTGTTGTCGGGGGCCAGATTTTGTTGGACTTTTTAGAGGCCCAGAGATTTACATGGCAATGCGGCAATCAAACTGTTCACCGACTGTTACGTGAATGGAATAAATCGGTATGGGTACAAAAATCTGGCGAGGATTGGGGATTTGAAAGTCAGTGCAGAGATACATAATAAAAGCAGAATGAAAGGGGAACCTTCCTCAAGTGCAGCAGGAGTGAGGGTACGGGCGGGGTTTGTGTAATATAGCCATAAATGGGGCCTGGCAATTTCCGTGCGGCGACTTGTGAAATCAGCGTCAAATCGGAAACCAGGAAGTAGAGAGGGGGGGTAGAGCGGTAAACGGGAGGAAGGGGAAGTGAGAACGAAAGTCGAAGTGACTGCCTATGCCATCATTTCCGGCGGCCATTGATTGGGCGGGGTTCCTTTTTCAAGGGGAGGTCCTGTGCCTGGATAAATTCAATGTAATTGATAAGCGACTCTGCACAAATAGAGCGTTGGTCCTGCTCCTCCTCCCCCTCCACACACACTCGACTTTGGGTAAACACACTGGCACAAACACACACACACACAGAGGCACTCAATTAAGAAAACAATGGCGGCTCAGTTTGTGCGGCAATTGAGTTTCTTTTTTTTCCCCCTCTTGCCATCTGCTTTTGGTCTCCTTTGTTTTGCTTTCAAGGGATTCCTTCTCCATCCAGTTACCCTTTCTACTGATGGCCACTAAGACGCTTAGTCCTGCCGCAAGCCGAATTCTGGTATTTGCCTAGACCCAAAGTATGTCTGCCTTTTAGCCAACTCCACCACTCTCATGCCCTATCTCACGCTCATTAGCCGTTGTCTTCCAGCCAATTCGGCTGTCACTTTTTGTGGTCCTTGTCAGTAGTTTTAGCTCCTTTTGTTCGCTCGACTTGACTCACTTTGGGCTAATTTCCAGTTTTATTTGATCATCATTATAATTATTGTATGTTTGTTCTTGACAGTCTTACGGTCATAATGGCACGAAAGTTGGTGAGGAATGCTAATTTCCCTTTTGCGATTTGGGAGTCAAGATCTTATTATTATGGTGGGATGAAGCATCCCTTTTAATAATACATTTTTAATAAATTTATTTAATAAACAACGAACCATTTCTTTTTATTAAAGTTTCTTTAAATTTAACTTCATTACATTTCTCACAATTCTCTACATTTTCCTTAGCTTAATTTATGACAAGAAAATACTTTTTATGTAATCAAAATTTAAACAAATGAATTTCTGTTACTTTTTACTATCTCTCCCTCTCAGTCTTAATTTAAGTATCAAGTATTTAGGGGCTGAGCTCCCCAGCTGAGCTCCATTAACAGCTCACACATGCTGCCACCGAAAGTTCTTCAACACCCAGCACAATAATTCATTTATTTCAGTCGGGAATAAATGCACTATATATATTCTGTCATTCCCAGTTGGGGCTGCCAACTATCTCTCGGTCTTTGCATTCAGTTTTTGAGGCATTGTAAGCGATTTAAAATGCCGGGCCACAAAAATATGGCAAATGGTAGTTGGTAGTTGGCAGTTGGCAGTTGGCGCTTGGGAGCCCCTGCCCCTCGTCGACTTCCATGGCCAGCAAGTTGTTTCGCATATAAATGATTTTGATAACGCGCACTGACATTTTGTGACTTCATTATTCTAAAATTCAAATTATTCCAACGAACAATGGAATTTTGCAAACACTAACAGAAAAAAATAAAAACGAAAAACACAAAAAAAAAAGAGGCTAGCAACAAAATAAGTGAGAATGTGGGTCAGACTGCGGATGACAATAAGTTTTATTAGCTCTCTAGACGACTGAAAACAGACACAAGCTATACTAGCACATACAGGGGATGTCCTTTAAAGTAAACAGTGTTTTGTGTCAACTTTGTAGAGATATGAATCAGTTTTTAATTTAAAAAAAATGTCTACATTATAATTTAATAGTTATTTGGCCTCTCAACAGTAAGTAAGAGAAAAGAAGGGAGAAATAAATAATATAAATATTTAATAATTAAAATAATACCTCATATAAGAAATATTTTCATTTATAAAATATTTTAAAATATATTAAATATATTTAAGTCCACTTAAAATTATGTTTTCGTATTTCTTAAAATAATAATATTTAAAATACTTGTTTAATTTGTACTAAAAATAAATATAATATTATTAAGGCATCTTAAGAAACTCCCAGATTTTTTCTTTATTTATTGACTATAACGAATGTTCACCGTACTCGTATTTCGGCCACGTTACGCATACGTCACGTATGCAAATCTGAAATGGCCTATATGTTCCACATCTCCCTTTGCTGTTGTCCTGTCAAATAAAGAATGTTGTGCTGCTGACGAGCCCGCTGGCTGTTGATAAAGGTTTTCCAGCCCAGAGCCCCAAAAGACTGGATTAAATAAAGCGCCAGACTCACGTCAAAGGCAAAGGCAAAGGAATGGGAATGGAATGGGGAAATGGCATGGGGAAATGGCATCGGCAAAGGCATTTTCCCCAGTTCATCGAGCACAGAAACACACTCGAGTTCTGGGCATAATTTATGACTCGAAATTTATACCATTTCTTCTTCTGAGACAGACAATTGCCAAGACACTAATAAAATGTATTTCTTGTATATAACTTATGAAAGGCAATATGGCGCGAAAACTTAATGAAAAATGGTTGCTCAGCAGTGGCACTGCGACGTGTTTGGGCAGCCTTTTCTTTTTTTTTTTTTTCCATCTCCGCCGACGGGGCAAGCAGCTGTGACCAACTAATAACCAGGGGGCGTGGCTAAACGTGCACGAAAAAACTTTTTACATAATTTTTCGCCACTCATTTTTATTCCCTTTTTCGGTGTGCTGTGTCACAACATCCACTGAAATTTTTATAAAGCTGATGCTCGGGCTTACGGAGCAAAGCCAAAACGGAAATCCTTAGTTTCCTTATGACAACGACATCCTCCTGGCACAAAAACCAAAAAAGAATGTCTGGTGGCAGTCGAAAAAAAAAGGAAACCCAAAAGCAAAGTAAAAGTTTGGCCAAGCGGCAAAGCTGCGAAGGAGGAGAAGTGGCATATTTTTTTTATATTTTTTTTATTAGATTTCGCTGCAGTCACTTAAAGCGTCGCCAACTTGCCCTTGGCAAATTGCTGGCTTCCGTCGAGAGTATTTCCCGGTTTTTCCCACGGAAACGATGGCATATTGGCCATCGATATCGACTGTCGGGGTTATTAATTGACAAGGCCTTCTTACTTACTGACTGCATTTGCAGTCAGCTTCTCCAACGAGTCATTTATTTTAATCAACTGAAAAGACAAAATGAAAACTGTTGCCACCATCAATCAAGTTGTCAGACTCTGAGGCCGAACTTTAGAGCTAAACTAAACTAAACAATATGAGAATCTAGCGGCTTGTTGCTGTTGGTTTCTCTCCTCCCTCGGGGAGAGCAAATCAAAATATTTGCCAAACTCAGTTTTCAGCAAAGTTATCAATAAACACACACAGCATCAACAACGGAAAACAACAATATATAGAGCTTTGCATGTGGCATGCAAATAAGTTTGGCAAGCCGAAGTTGGCAACATACTTTCCCAAACTAGTTAAGTGTGTAAGGAAATTAAGGAAATTAAATGGAAACAGCATTTTAACTAGTGAATTATATTTTTAAAGATTATGTATAATTCTTAAAATTTTTAAAAAGTTAAAATTCTAGAATTACGCACATACACCTCACCTTTCCACGTAATAACTTCTCAACTTGGTCAAACTTAAAACATAAATTGGCCAACCTCTTGAAAGGGAATCTGAAGCTGAAAAATATGAAATTTCTTGGGAAAACTTTTGTTAGAAACCGAGAGAAAACCACAATAAAAGGGCGAGTCCTTTACCAGGACCAAAACCCATGTTGGTCCCTTAACAATTTTCAAGTATTTTACCCAAGTGTATAATGTAATTTGGTTCAGCTTTAGAGAACGGTGACAAGTTGCAAAATCTCACAACATCGATATAAATTCCGAGGCTTGATCAACGTCCGTCCGCCTATGGGCTTCAAGTGGGCCATGTGGGCCATAAACGAAGCCATCGACAATGTAAGCCATCATTTTATCTGAGGGGACAGCTGTGTGGTCCTTGCAGATGCCTGGGGTTGGGAATTGCCCCATAATAAAACGCATAAAAACGGATCTTGGGCAAATGGGAAATACTGTTGCAGTTTTTATGTGCCCATCTCATCTCACAGCTCTGTCGCCTTGCAATTTGGGGCATTGTCTTGCCCATTGAGCCATTTGGGGCTCTGCGGTTCATTAGGCGTAATGGGAGTGCAAGTCTTCGCTTTATGGCAACTCGAGGCGTAACAGCCATTAATATTAATCATACTAAAGCTGTTTAACTTATTCAAAAAGTCATTCCCACAACTGCAAACTGTAATTGCCATTGCTCTCAGCTTGGACTTGGACTCGGACTGAGGAGCCTTCAGTTACTTGGCACTTGGCGGACGGATTCTTATTATCCTAATGCCATTCGCTGGGGTCAGCCCACCTGGGGATGCAAGATGAGTTGGGTCGGGACACGGTTTGGTGTCCGGAAATAAATTTACTTAAGTGCAAAACATTTAATGATGGGATTTTGTAGTTTCCTAAAAGGATTATTGTGATTTTTAGGGTTTTAGTTTTGGTTTTAGTAAAGGGATTTCTTAAGTTTATTTTATCATTTATGTGGATAGTAAAGGAAAAAACTAATGAATTGCTTAAAGTTTTAAGTAAAAAATCTTTAGCTATTAAAATGCATTTTATTTTGTATCATTATAATTAAACCCTACTTTTAGTGCATTTATATTTTTAAATGATAATTCTTCCCCAAAAACCAACATAACATTTTTTGGCAATGGTTGCTTAAACTTTTTAATTACTTGACATTTTTAAATATTTTTTTTTCTGTGTTTGCCCTTCTGTTACTGCAATTTGTTTTCAGAACTAAATGCACTTGACACTGTAACCGCTTTCTGTGTGGCTGCATTTGGTAAATAGAGACACTTTAAGATGCATTTCCCCAGTGAAAAACTGACTAAACTGAGCGCAACAAAATCGATTAAAGTTACAGTGAAAGGTAGAACCCCTAAGCACCACCCTAAAAATCCTCCCTAAAACCCTACCTAAAACACCACCCAAAATCCCCCTCTTTTAGTGACATTCCCAGAACCCAACGATAGGCGCCAGAGCATGACAAGAGCGCGAAATGCATAACAACTCGCAATGCATTTTGTAAATGTCGAAAAATTTTTGAAAAGGTAAACCCGCTTACTAATGCATGGCTGCACTTTTACCCCTTTGCTGGCTTTTGGATTCATTCAAAATCAACATGGTAACAGCCAGAGGTGTGTGTTTAGATATACATATATGTATGTATGTAGTTTCCAATGAACATGAACAGGTTGGGATGATGATTTTAAACAAAGTATTCAGGGAAATGAACAGTAAGACTAAGGAATTATTAAGATATATGTATATTTAAGATAAACATTTAAAATTGAAAAATTCTGCCCTAAAATCCCTACTATGCATACCAGCTGAGAAATGTCAACAAACTACTTTCCCAAAAATTCCAACGAAAAGAAAATATACAAATATCTTCCTAGAAGCCTCAAAGTTTACTTAATGAACGAGAATTTCCACAAACCCAGTTCTTCTTCGAATTGCTCTTAGCTCTGTTTTAAATTTTCGAAATGGAATCTCTGCAGATTTATTGTTGGTCAAGGTGTTGTTTTTTGGCCACAGATCCAGGATCCCTCTTTGTATCCTTGGTTTTCCTTATATTTTTTTGGTGTCCTGCTACAGAAAACGACGACGACATACTTTGCACATGCTTGTGAATGACATTTTGGCATATTTTCGTATTTTAAATGCCCGGTCTGGGTCCGTTACAGGACTCGGCTTTAAGGAAGCAGCTGCCAACTGGCTTTTAGCATTCATTTGAAGCAAATTTGAGGGATGTGAAAGGGTGAACAGAAGGTACATAGAGCAGGTCCTGGGTACCAAGGATGGCTGTGGTCGGCCGACTTATGAATTGTGCGCCGGAATTTCAAATATGTGTGTTTGACTGGGCTAACAAGTCATCTTGAGCAAGAGACACTCCAAGAAATGTCTTAAAATATTAATTTTGAAGTTAAGGGGGGATATACATGTAAGCGGTCAAAATTTTGCCATTTTTCGTGAATTTTTTTTTATAAGAAATAGTCAAGCAATCGTCGTGAAACTTTGGATATAGTTAAAAGTAGAATCAGAGATGATAAAAAAAATTAGTTATAAACAATATTTTACAAAATGGCGGACTTATGGAACATATGCCGTAGCGCCTCGAGCTTTGATTTGCCGTGCTATGGACACGATAGAGCTCGTAATTCCTGTCTGAAATCCGTAAACTAAATTTTTTTGTATTCCTTACACCTTTATCTTCTATTTGAACCTAAAAAACCAAAAAGAAATCAAGACAAAAAAAATAAATTTTGATTTCAAGGAAAAAATGCCATTTTCAGGTGATCAGTTTTCACTTCCCACCCTCTTAAAAAATAGTAATACTCAGTTTTATAACAACCATGTAGGTTCAAATAGAAGATAATTTCATGCTGATTATAACAATTTTTGATTCACTCCGATATGTTACATAGTTTTTTGTGAATCGTGTCCAGAGCATAGGTAGAAATGCAAAAATTAGAAGCTGAGAAAAAGACGTTTAAAGTTTTTGATGCGCCCACGTTAACACTTGTGAACCTTGCGTGCATACTTGATTTGAGGCACTTAGAGTTGGAATTCGATAATGAAACTTACACACTATATTCTTTAAATAATAAATTTTTTTTTAAACCAAAAAAAAAAATTTGCCCAACAAATTTTGGTTTACATGTATATCCCCCCTTAAGTTAACTAAAAAGAAAATAGTTTACTAAGATATTTAAAAAAACAGATTTCAGAGTTATAGAAATAATAATTTATAGAAAATAATTAGGAATTATCTTTAATTTAAGGTAGAGCATCAATTGTTATGTAATTTATTTGCTTTATTATTATTTTTTTGGTATTTAAGAATCGATAAAGAAAATTAAATAGTATTTTTTAGAATGCATTTCTTTAGTTTTTCCCGACTTTACTGGCTGCATGTGGCATGGCACGTGTGCCGATGAGTGGCTCTGGCAGTTGCCAGATGACTCTGGTGCCTGGTGTGCCTTCTGCCCGGTGCCTGATATCTAAAATAGTATCTGGTTGGGATCTGGGCGCCGGATTGTTTGCCTTTTCAGCGACCGATGCTGATATGCATCCAGCTGAGGAACGACCATAGACTCGCACTTGCAGGGAACAATCAAAGTCATGTTGACGTTCAATTTAGCCGCTGTTGATTTGTGTCGTTGGAATTCGCAGTATTCTCTTTCTATTTTCTTCTTTTTACGGCCCAGTTTCGGTTTTATTTTTGCCTCTTTTTTTTTCGGACCTGACCTCGTTCTTGGCCCTGTCCTGACCAGTTACGCAACTGTTGTAGTTGGAGCGGGTGTTTTTTTTTCCAGCTAGCTCTGTTTTATCCGGCAGTGTGGAGAGACGAAAAAAAATTGTTTACCCGTGATTTATGGCGCGGAATTTGTGCTTACGTGGCTGCAATAGCTCCATCTCACCTGGTTCCAGGGGGCACTTTAGCCCGTCGTCGTTGTGTCAGATCTGCTAATGCCTTTCTCCTCCTCGGTTGCCATAAGTCGTTGAGAAATTCGTTCACTTCCCGGTTTGGAGCAGGGTTTCCACAGCCAGGATCATCTGTTAGGGCTGAGCTTTTCATTTCATTGCCCGCTTGGCATTTTCCGGGCTTTCATCCATCATTTCGCTGGGAAAGGGAATTTGTACTTTTGGACATTTACCTTTTTGTTCGCCTGGCAGTGGTTAATTAGTTTAAATATTTTCGTTACCAAGTTGGGCAAATGAATGTTATTATTTGCAACCGCAGAAACTAATTCAATTTGATTAAATAATTATACGCTAGGTAAACCAAATTTATTTTTATTATTTAATTTAGTTTTCATGCTGTTTTGTCTAACTTTGTTATTTGCTTTGTGGGGGACATTGACAGAATAAATGAAAAAATAATATTTGTGGCTGTTTAGATAAGTTTAAAAATTACCAGGAAATTTGCAAGTGGAAGAGAAAGTTTTTGTAGAGGATTAAAAATACTTTGTTACAATGACGAATATGACGAAACTGTAATAAAATCTATAGTTTTTACTCTAAGTTCTCTTACTAAATAGTAACCTAAACTGATACCATACATTTACTGTCAAGTCATTAATTTTTTAAGTGGATTTCCGTGCCTTTTAAGTGGCGAAAGGAATACATTCTCAACGAGTTTATATATGCAGTCGATGGGATTTATGGACCTCAACAACGAGCGGGCGATTATCATATTTCATTGTTTGGCCAAATCGCAGGCGCAAATGTTTATGGCCAGGCCAACTGGCATCGTTTATCAGCTGCAAGCCAAAGCCACTTAATGGCAGCTACGACCACGCCCACCACCCACAGCCCACCGCTTAGAGTGCGCCCTCCCTCCCCCTCACCAGTCGTTAGTCGGCTCAAAAGTCAAACCGCAGCCGGCAGCAGGACGAGATTTAAGCATATAAAACAGAGCATTATTCGCAGGCGGCAAACAGCTAATGCAGGATTTTAAGTGGAAGCGAGTAACAGAGTAGCGCGGAGAGTGCGCTCTTCATAAATCTAGGCAAAGCACATTAAAATATTTCAAAGATTTGCCCGGCAGCAGAAAGCCAAGCTAAGCGGCTGCTGCAGTTGAACAAAACGCTGAGCAGGCTCTGCTGCTACTGGCAAAAATGTAAAAGAAATACAACAGATAATAGAAATGCAATGCTCTGGAAAAAAAGAGAAAAAACAAGGCGAAAACAGCAGACGCCAGCAAGGAAAACGAAACTGGAAAACACACGGAAAAATGTGGGGGAGATGTTGGAAAAAAAGAACTAAATTCGAGCAACTAAATTTCGTAGAGTTAGTAGGGGGGAAATAGCAAAAATAACTCGGTTGCGAGTGCATGTGAGTTATTCACAGAATTTTTGGGTGTACCCTTAGATATATCTAGTTGTATATAGGTTAGGGTTTGATAAACTTTTCACATGTCTCTGTACCCATTTCCATTTGGAAATGATTTACGCGCTCACACAAACGCTTAGAAGCACATTATTTGAATGGCGGCTGTGGCAAACAATGGCATTGTGTGTTCCTTGTCTTTGACTTGGCAATTGCAACAAGAATAATTGACAGCCGTTCTGGGTACAGTGGGTACTCATTAGGGTTTAATTTGGGATACTATTATTTTTTGAGGTGAACAAATAAATATTCACTAAACTTAACCTGTTTTTAAAATATCTAAACATAACAAAAAAACTAGAGATTTTAGAAAAAATCGATATTTAAATCGATATATAAATCGATATAATATATTTTGGGGTTTGACAAAATATAGAGAAAACAATAAAATTAAGTATATAAAAAAGTTTCGATAATCTGTTAAATATATCGACCTTGTTGATAATAACTTTAATATATATCGATAAGTCAAAGTTTACGATAGGCTTATAATATAGAATAAGAATAAAGACGTATATGAATACAGCGTTAAAATATTTCCACTTTCGAGATATCAATTTAGAAAAAGTTCTATATTAAGGTCGATATATTTTTCAATATTATTAACTTATATCCCTAAAGTAAATTATATATTATTGTTTTAACTACTGCCTTGCAATCTCTTAAATTTCTCTTTATGAATATTTTCCAAAATTTTGAATTTGATAAATTCTTGTTGACTCCACTGTGACTCCCACTGTAGGCATATGTGAAGTGAAATTTGCGACATGCATATGGAATTTGGAATCGCTTAAGTGTCAACTGCCTGACAGTATTTTGAGCGTGATATCGTTTGTCTTTTTTGTGCCTCACGGCCTCTCAGTCACACAGCCTCTGGAGGAGTGTATTTTCCAAGGAGAATCCTGCACGTATTTGACAAGTTTATGGTGAATGGCACCTAAAGAGTGTGCAGCATAAATTGTGCAATTACAATAAATTGCCACATTCAAGTGCCTTGAGTATATGCGAATAATAATGCCATAAAATCTTAGGAGGTTGGCATTTTACGGCCCTGACATGGAACCGTCGAACGTGGCAAGATCCAGATACCACATTACCTCCCTTGGATGCATATGCAAATGCAAATCCCAATGCAGATTGCGGATGCGGTTACGACCGGAATTAACTAAAACCACCAGCAGCTTGACCTGGCCAAATAAGCCGGCTAATTGTGGCAAAGCTGGCCAAAACAGTTTAAGCCCATTGTGCACCTATGTATAGCTGATAATGGTTATAACTCAACGTTAATGAGGGGTAAGGCTAGGGGGCTTTCCTTGAAGCACATAATTAATGATCAAGCGCATTTTGTAGAGGCCATTCTTTATACGCATTCATATTTCTGGTTAATGAAAAAATTTATGCAAGGTTAATTAATTTTAACGAGCCCAGCGACAAGCAGCAAGGACTTTCGCTTCGCTTCACAGGACCACGCAGGACGCTGTACGGCTGACAAACGACAGGCAATAACAGCAACAGTATGAAGTAATAAAACTGCGGCGAACAAATGCTTGTGTATAGTAATTACCGAGTGGTTTTCCATGTTTTTCCACGCGACCTTGTGCCCAGACCGGTTAATGGAGGGTAAAAAGAAAAAAAAAACAGCAAAAACAAAAAATACAATAACGAATACCCGGGGGAAGAAAAGGGGAGAAGGGGAAAAAGAAAAGCCTGAAAAAAATGGCCGCCAGCTGGAGTTGAAAATTTGATGTCGTAAATCACACACGTAAATTGTGACACTCGTTAATTTTAACGCTCGAATGTCACTCTCATCTTGCCATCTCATATTTGTGTTTTATTTTTGTTGAGTTTGTCAGAGGCTGTGCCATTTGTCAAGGGGTATCCCCTTAAAGTATGCGTTTTCAGCTAATCTATGACAATTTAAACTTTTTGAATTGTGGCAATTAAATGGGAAATTAAATTTCGAGCGAAGGGAAAGCAGAAGAGTTTCACGCAGTAAAATGGTGTTGGGGTGTTTATGTATATTTGAATTATAATAACGATATAAAGTAAATAAATATTGCACAAATTATAGTTATTGTACACAGTTATTGTATAAATATTCTATGTTTCATAATTACTATTATTTTTAAATATATTATATTATTTTTAAATATATAAATAAATTATAGTATTTTTTACTTTTAAACATTAATTCATGCCCTCTAGAAATATCAAAAATCTAAGTTATTTTCTTTATTAACACTTAAATTCTTTTGTATTTATATATTAAAAATAAACATTGCCTAAGTTAATTTTTCTCCGTGTATCAAAACCCGATATGTCACCCTCAAAAACCAGGGAAACAAACTAAATTAATTAGCGAGAAAGGATTGTTGGCAAAAGTGCAACTTTCACCCCTTTTTCTGTGGGACATACTTCCAAAAGTTTTTCACCTCTAATGAAAAGTGTAGGTTTCCCAAAACAACAAGAACTATAAATAGCCAAAAAATACCTGCAAAGATGTCGCGAAAATTTCATTAGAACATTTTCTTAAAACAGAAACAGAAAATGGTGGTGAAAGTTTCGGCGAAAAAGCAAAACCTCGGGGTCGCTCGGCATTTTGTGCCACTTGAAAAGTTAAGAAGGGCAACCGCTGCGACCGGAAAAGTTGTCGATTGTTTGGTAATTTCCTTCCAAGCCAGCTGCTGGAAATCCTCGGATTCTTTGGCCAAATTAACACTTTAATTTCATTTAATGCAATGCAGCATCAATCAATCAGTCATTCCCCAAAAAGAGAAAGGGCAAACGAATTCCATAGTTCCCTGCAACCTTAGTCCCATGAGGTGATTGATGGCCTAATTGATTGATTACCTCGATATGTGTCAGTTGCCCAAGGGTGTGATAATGCCCATTTAAAGTCTATATTTGTGTTTCGCTTATGCAAATTTGATGGAAATATTTTTACACACTACATTTTGGATGAGAAATGATGCGAGAATGCAAACAAAGGGCTCTGTTATATAACAATGGCAGTTTACAAATATTTCGCTTGTTATTTAATAAACAAACACATGAATAATTGCACATGCACTTTGCACTAAAATGTTATTGAAAATAAACATTAAGATAACGGCGAGCAAATAAAATGCTGCATATGTGTAAAAACCAATATTGCCTGGGCCAAAATATGTTTTGGGTGAAATTTATCGATGTGTCAGCCGAGCATTTTCCTAACTAATCTTCAATTACGGCTGCTGTATGCTGCATTGGCATTTATTTATTGCTTTTGGGTTTCGGAATCAGAGTCCTTGTGCAATTTACATGTTAACCAGGTAGAGCTGTGGAAAATCCCTTCGTTTAATGCCGCAATTAAAAAACAATTAAGAGCCATAAATCTGTTTGAAATTTAAATGGTTTTGCTGCGCGTAAGTACTACTACATGTGGACATTGGGCCCGCATTGAGCTCATGCCTTTGAGCTGGGTCACATTGCGTATACGCAATACGCAAGTCTTTGCTGGCTTCTCTGCATACTTTGCGGCGTTCCATGTGTAATTAATTACCGATTCCTCTCCTTTTCGGTATTCATGTGGAAAAACGCTCCCATACCCGCACCGAACAGCCGAGCCAAGCCGCATAAACACCGACATTAATCAAGTTTTGTTGCAAATTAATTTGCCAAAGGTTTCTTTGGGCTGCCTGTGCAGTTGCTTTGGATAAATTAGCAGCCATAAATTAGAGGTCTCCCCCCTACACACACCGCTTAACAAAAGCCTCTCATAAAGCAGGACTTGGCTACAGCATAATTGTCAACGTGCTCGGTGGTTCAACAGTCCGATGAAATTGGCCCAATCGAATCGAATTCCAGCCAATCGCAGATCATTTACACTTGAGCAGTTTCTCAGAATTGGAATCAGCTCGCCAGCTGGCCAGCCGCCAGACTGTTACCCAGTCAGCCAGACTCTGCCAGGAGGCGTTTCAGTGGCTTGGGCTGGTCCAGGGGTCGGAGTGCAGTCATTTATCAAATTTAATTACAGTAGGTGCCGGCCGGACCCCGACCAGCTCAAGACTTGGGTGGCGTGCTCCTGCTGAGACCATCGCCTCCGCCGGCTGGCCAGGGAATACGTTCAACTTTTCCCAGCTCTCGAAATTAACGCAAATTAATGCAAGCAAAGTTCGTAGTTTTCGCTCACGTAGGCAAACTTGGCGACGTGAAGTTTATGGGGCTAAAACTGTCCTTATTGAATTCGTACGTTGCTATCTATGAATATTTAACGGCTGCCAAATTTAGCCATTCAATTGGAATTCAGAAAACTATTTTTACTAATGAATCGGGGAGGAATTTCGCAAAGAAAAGAAAGAAAAGGGACAGCCACAGAAACTAAGTTTTCATATAATAAAAAGGAATGAGATATTGGTGTAATAATTATTTTGAAATTATTTATATAAAGATAAATTCAAATAAGTTCGATTCAAATTCCGCACAAATTTATTATATTTTATTTATTATAATTTATTTGAAATTCGATATTATTTAAACTTAATTGTTTCCTATATCATATTCAAAACTGCAACTATAATCATTTCCTCTGCCCCCAGACTTTCCTCTACTTTGTCATTATGAATTTACGAGCTAAAAAATAACCTCCAAGCTATATTGCATCATCATGTTCTCAGACATATGAGCTCAACTATGCAGTTTGACTCTGACAAGGGGAGCAAAAGCATCCGGGAAAACCCTAATGGCTTACTCCGAGCACCCAAAAGGCAACCAAACGCAATTCCCATGCCTTCATTGAGGGCACTCCGAGTTCTCCCAGGCATTCCCCCGGAGCTGTCGTTTTCGGTGTCAATTACATGTTGACATGCCAACAGCTGCCGTTGCACAAGAGGCAACCATGTAGCCATTCCAAGGAGATGTAAGGTCCCTCGTTGAACAGGACCACTACACAGCGCTGCGGGATTCATAACGTGCCTGGAAAGACAAGCAATAAACTTATTTCCATAGATAAGATGCATCTTTATAGCTTTTTTTATGTTCTTAAAGTACAAATATATAGACCAATCAAAGATCAATTCCGTTTTAAACTTATCTTATAAGTAGATAGTTTTGTAATATTTTCTAAAAACAAGACAACAACAATATTATTTTGTGGTTTGCTGCTGAAACTTACAGGATTTTCCTCCCACTGCAAGTTTTAAAAGCCAAATAAGGCCTCTTTTTGTAATAAATATGGAGTCCAATCGTGGTAGCTTGCCAATCGATAATACATAGTTTCGGAAAAGATATGTGCAAGCATGTGAACGGCGGAAGGAAAGTATGTAGTTTTTATCGCCTGCACACTTGATTATCTGCCATTGCATTTGCTTCCTGCGACAGCTATGTGTTTGTGTTATTGTGTGTTGTTTTTCCCACTGCCACTGTTGCAGTTGCAACTGCAGATGCCATTGTTTGCCACGTGGCCATTGGAATGATCCTTTGAAGCATCCACACTCACAATGGCCCGAACACTAAGTGTGTTGGACAGTCGCAGCTTTAGTCTTTGTAAATAAATGACAATACATCCGGCTTCCGGCTGTCGGTTGATGCTGACCGTTATGGTGTTGTTGTTATGGATTTTTGTCAAGAGGATAATTCTAGGGGTGATATTTTTCGATATAAAGATATATAAATATTAAATATTGCTAAGATTTGGATAAATAAATCAATCCTTTACTATAAAAATAGGAAATCTATGAATTGTAGTTATTAAAATTTTTATAGAAGAAATGAAAAATTAAAATTTTTTAGAAAATATTGACTCGATATTAACATTAGCCAATTTATTCCTAATATCACAATACTCAAGTATTAACATAAAAACTACATGATCTATCAATTTTTCTGGTAAAAATATTGACAAAATATTTAAAGAAAATCTATATTTAACATCGATTTCAGTATCGAAGCCCGATGACAATTTTTTTGCCATCTCTACGTGCAAAATATCAGAAAATGCAATTGCTGTTACCCGTTTGTCGCATGTCGTTTGTCGTTAGCCATTAGCCCACATTTGTGGGTTTTTGGCCACGTTCGACTATCAGAAGTCGTTTAGCAAATTATTGCCTGACACACAAATCGTTCCTCCAAACCGAATCGGACATTTGCATTTCAGCTCATAGCCGGGCTATCTTTGTGTTGGCTCTGCCTGCCATTTAGCCATGGTCTTAAGTCTTAAGATGCGGCCCAGATGCTTGTGGCACGTCTGTTGTATTGCAAACTTATCAGCATTTGCCCTTTTCTGTCTATGTGGCAATTGTGCGTTGTGGATGTGGGTCAACTGCCTGGCCAAAAGGTGAGCCGTGACAATGATGAGGGCAATCTCTTGGGCCGCCAATTGAATATTGCCCCAGATGAGTTGGAGCCAGCCACGCTGATGTGACATTTAGATGGAATCCTTTGATTTTGTGCTGGAAATAATTTCATCCTGTCAGACTTGTCACAAAATGGTTCCATTAAATTCTATTTTAAGCCTCGCCTCAGTGAAGAGCTCTCACCTTTTTTTTTGTTTTTTAATATCAATTTATTTTTATTATTACAATTTAATGCTTCAATTGGGTAATTGAGCGTAGGACAATATGGTGATAAAAATATAATGATGAGAGTGCATATTTACTTGAAAGCTAGGCTTAACCTTTTACGAGCTTTGTTTATTTTAAAATATATATATATAAATATGCGAAAAAAATGGCAAATCATGTTTAAAAAGCAATAAAAGTGTCATGAAATTTGTCTTTTTATGTTTATATAAAAGTTGCTGGCCAATTTATATTGCCTTTTTATTGTAAAAGCTTTTTCGTGACAATCAAAGATGATTTAGATTTGTTTTTAATTGCATTACGTATACGCCTTGTGTGGCGATATATACCCCACAAAATGGTTCTAAATATATGCACACACATTTTTCTGATGGATGTTGCGCCGTTTTATATAAAAATTGTTGGCCAAAAAAGGACGAATGGTGTTGCCTTGGTTAGCAGGCAAACGACAAATTGCACTACCAAAAAGTGTTTGCTTGCAGCCTGCTTTGTGCTCCTTGGCCTGTCTGCTGCTGGCTTCTGGCTGGGATTGGACTTTAAATGGGACTTGTGAGGGGAATGCACTGAAAAGTATTTTGTAATACATTATAATAAACTCGAAAATGATATAAAAATAGTATTTTTTGGTGTATGTGCTGGGAACTTAAATAAAGAATATAAATTGAAGCATAAATAGAAACATAACTTACAAATAAATAACATAGAAAACATAGAAAATAATTAATATTCATTGAATCCCTCAATAACCAATTTTTAGAACTTTTCTTTGAGTGTAGCTTCCCCGGGGTCTCGGGATTTGCACTGAGCCACTGTTGAAAGCTGATGCCTGCACGGCAGAGTGCATCGTTCACTCTTAGAGGCAAAATCAAATTTCAGACATTTTAACATTTTTTTTTTTTTGGTTTCGTTGTTGTTGGCTGGACGGATTTTTTGAGGTCTCAAAGCCCCGGCATTGATGAAATTGCATTTTGATAATGGAGCACACTATGATGTAGAGTAACTTTCTGTGCCCATTCAATGTGGCAACTGAAGCGAGAGCTCAAGGCTTCCGGGGAATGGTATTGGGATTGGATGCTAGGCGATGGCTTTGCGCCTGTCAAAACACCTGGGCACAATTTGGCTTTAATAATTGAAGGCAAATGCATATGGGACCCAAAAAGTTCCTCTCCGTCTCCTTGACTTGGCTCTTTTTCCTGATCATTTTCCAAACGTTTCAGTTTCCCTTGACTTTTTTTGTCTTTTTTTTTGCATTTCTTTTGCATTCACATGACTGACTTTTCTCACTTTCTTTCATTATACGGCAGAAATTTCATTTTGAAATTGAATTAAAGAGTTTTTGGGGGGCAGATCCTTTGAATAATTCATTTGTTTGTGACTTTAAATCGCATCCGTATTGAATTATTTCAGTGCAGATGCCGCTTGCCGTTTGATAAGTCACGATTTTGTAATTAATGTCGCAACTGTGGCGCCTCCAAAATGCTGAAGTGGATTTCACAATCGAGTTCGTGACCAGATTTGTTGATGATTTTAATGACAGGCAGACAGAAAAGGATTAATAGAGCTTACTAAAGAAATGTTAACAAGGACAAATCGTTGTTTAAGCAGAACAATTTAATAATTCTATAAATATTTTGCTCTATTTAAAAAGCAAATCTAGTTTTTATATTTGGTTTGGACTACGTGATTTCCAGGCTAGACGCCATTATCCTGCAGCCAATCCCAATTGAGTTTTTATATAGAAATTGTGAAAAATTGTACAAAATTGTGCATCATTCCAGCGAATGCATAAGGAAAAGCTTGCATTAGGCCAAGCTTTTCCGCCATTAAGGACAAGAGCATGGCTTCAGAGCCCCATCTGCAGGCACATCCAAGAAGCACACATGATTTGAGGCAAATCATCATCTTCCTCTCGAGATTAAGATGCCGACATCTTGCCCTCAGTGCCCTCTGGCCCCGAACACTTGAAATTTTCATAAATGGCTTAAGGACGATGCCAGGATGATGTGAATGCTGCCTGCAACTCACACAAACACGTTGCCATTGCCACTGATGACGTTGTGGCTCGTTTGCTCGATTCCATCTTCATTTTTATACCCTTGATGGGGGTATTATGGAGGGAAAGAGTCCCATAAATAATACTTGAACACCGTCACAAGATGTGCCATAAAAACTCTTTGCTAGAAGTTTTGGTTTACATATTGTTGGAGTTTTGAAATATTTAAGGAAATAGTTGGAGAGGCTGAAAAATTAAAAAGAATTGGAACAAAATATATATCTTTTATTATATATTTATTATTTTTATATATTATTAATTTTTGCTTTTAAAACTTAACTTAGAACATATTAATATTATGCAAAGTAATTGTCTCTTAGGGTATTTCATACTCCTCTCCCTTTTTGCTAGTCTTCTCCAGTGCCATTTTTTATATTTTCCTCGCTTTTCCATTGGCAGTACTTTTCCTGTCATTACCACTTTTAGCTCTTTTTTTTATCCTGCAACTTGCGTCTTTTACTTTTTTTTCTTAGGTCCCTTTTTCCTCATTTTGCTGTCACTCGCATGCAAAATTGAAATCATCAACGTCGTCATCAGTTGCTGTCTGCCTAAGTTGGCCAAGTTGGGGGCTGGTAAAAGCAAGGGGTTAGGGTTATTTCGCTTGTTCAAATCACAACTAAGCTGAGATGATATAACTGGCTTAAGTGAAAGTAGCACAGCCACAGCAACAACAGCAACAACTACAACAACTACAACTACTGGGAGCAGGAACTTTTCCTTTGCCGCCTGTCTCAAGATTATTGCTCCGCTCAACGTTTTTCGTGTTTTCTTCTTTTTGGGGGCCCCGCAACTTTTTGCCCTAACAACCAAATAACATGCCGAGCTGCATTTTGGCCGACGTGCTCGACAGACCATGGTCCAGGCCCAGGCCCACCCACCCAGTGGGCACATTTCTTTTTTTTCTTTTCGCATTACACATTTTTAAACTAGGCCAGATGCATAAATCTCTGCAAGTGAGTCACTGAAGATGGTCGAGGATGAGGCTTACGGAAAGGCTAAAAGGAAATTAAGTTTGCTGGCATTTTGGTGGTAAATCAGCTGATTGCATAAGTTATTTTTGTTTGAAAAAGGTTTTTAGTGAGGTATTTTAAGGGAAATATTAAATATTTACAATTTAATAGAAGGAAAACCTTTAAAGAAACTTTAATTTGTGTATCTAAATTTATTTTAATTATTTATTTTAATTATTAAATAATTCCTTACTTACTGCAGGCAAATTTCACCAACTACTAAGTTCCTTCTCAACATATTTGGTTGTTATGACCCATCTTGTGTTTGTCCCTTGTGATTATCCTCACATTATCTATATTAGCCACATTACTTAGCCCCACTTCCACACATTTGGGCCAGGACTAGACAGGGCCAAACGCATTTGTGGCATCGCATAACATAATGAGCTTACCCTTTCGACGCCCCTCTTGGGGGGCTCTGCTGGGAGGGTTGTTTTCATGGGTTTACTTACTCGACACCGAGAATATAAGCGCCACAAATTATGCACAAACAATGCCAGGGAAAACGCAGAGCGAGCATGATGGGATGCCACATATATATAGTATAAATATATATTGCCTGAGCTAGGTGTCATCTCATTTTAATAAGACAACAACTAGGAGGAGGATGATCCACTGAAAGAAATAAAAGTCAATTAATTTTATATAAAAATGCAAACAATTATTTTCTTTGTTAACTGTTTTGTTTTTAATTGAAACCCTTTTAAGTGAATTTATTTTAATTGAATCCTTTTTAATTTAAATTGAAAATCGTTCTACTGGTTCTTTTGTTGGTATCACTGGTTCTATATAAACACTTTTATGTAGTATCCATTAAAGCGGTCACCATCGCAAGGACCTGTTACATAAACAATGAGCTGCCAATGGTGCAGCTGCCAGCTGCAGATGTCCTGGCAATGCAGGCAAACGCCGCTACAAACTGGCGGTGAGCACGCAAAGTCGTTAAGTGCTGCGGAATGGCTTAGCCGGGGCTCTCTGGACTCGGATTGTTGCACATTGGCCCATTCCCCACTCCCGACGCCCGACTCAATCGATTAAGCGGTTTAAGTGCCCCATAAGCCGCCTCGGCTGACTGCCTTCCGCCAGGAGCCGCTCTGCTCTAGCCAGTATCCTTGCGGCCGCCTGTTGTGAACACGTGTTTTGTATTGCCTATCCCCGGGCGGAACACATTGCTGTGCTGATAGTTGCAGGTTGCATGGGTTTCAGTTTTGCTGGGTTGCAGGTTGCCAGTGGCAGGTGCATTGTTATGGCGCTGCGGCTGGAGTTCGCACCCCTGGGTAATTATTGAACATGTTTATTATTTGCTTAATGGACCGCAAGGCGTTGGCGCTGCTGAAATGTGTGGCCTACTTGGGGGCGTCTCATTTTTCAATTTCCTTGCGAGGACTTACAGTGGAGCAGGGGTCGTTCGTTTGCAGTTTATGTCCTTGCTATCCGTATGTTATCTGTGTGTTTAGTGTCCCCTCCTCATGTTGTCGTAAACTTTAACGCCTGCCCCTTGTATATGTATATACCAGACTATACCAGACTATATGCTAAAAAGCAGCTTGTGTGCAACTTGTGTACGATGTGTTTTATGTTTATGTATTTCTGGACCCCAAGTTGTACTCACGAAGCCGTCGTTAAAAGAGCATCAAAAGTGGTTTAGACTACAATAAACCAAAACGGAGCGGAGTGTGTGTGAAATAAATAATTCCTTTAGAGTCTACTTACGGAATTACCTAGACATCAAAGCTGGGTAGCTGGTAGATGGAAAGCTATTTCAGGGTTTTCCACTGGCCCGATTGAAATCTGCTTGGGTCAGCGAGATAACCTACTTATGACCTACTTATCAGGATAAGCGCTCATATTGAAAGAGATGGCCAACTTTATGGCCTCCCCCCATGCAGCCTTTGTTTTGTTTCTTGTGATTTTTAATCCTCTTTCACAGAGTCCGAATTACTCTCGTAAAATTTTTTATGTTTAGTCCCATAAATGTCTGTGGTTTTGGTTTTGTCTTGACTTGTGGCTATTTTAAGTTTGTTTTCTGTCAGAAGTATTATTCTGAATGGGACGAAAAATAGGTAAATGCTGTTTTCTATAAATTATTAAATATCAGAAAATAATTGCATTTATTCAGGGAATTTATCACAACAAATTAAATGGAAAATTAATTACACAAACACCAAGTAAATTGAAATGTTACATGTTTGTGGATAATCTTTTAGGCAACTGGAAATTAAACCAAAACAACTTTTATATCAATATTTTGCTGTGTACAATTTTTGTTTTGATTTTAATCTTTTTATTGCGTATACGCCGTGGAGGTTTATGCTGGCCAAGTCAAATATTTATAGTTTTTATAACAGAAATAATTTCATATTTAATATATGAATGAGTTTCGCTACATGTGATGTGATATATATGTATTTATATAAATCGTTGCAGGATTTACAACAAAAACTTAATAGCATTCATACGCCCTGTTGACCAATAGATTTTTATGCGGCTCTGTCAGTTTCAACTGTTTGATATTTAATGAACTTTTTATAAACATAGAACCAAGTGCGTCATTTAATATATATTATATTAATATTTGTTCTTTCTGTTTTACAGAAATACGTCAGTGAGCTGTCGACTGTTCGCGACTGTGCCACCGAGTGTCAGGAGAAAGGTAAGTGAAAGCATTATTTATCAGGCTTTTAGGTTAACCACAAAATCAAAATAATAAGCTAATTGAGCCATGTAATTGGGCATTATTATTTGCCCACCGCAAAATAAATTGATATTTGACCTTTGCACAATTTCAATAAATTATGAAATAATAATTAAATATTGCTCTAATTATTTCTATAGAAATTTGGGAGACCCAAACATACTGCTGCACCGAGGACGGCTGTAACTCGGGCAACCAGTTGGCCTACTCCCTCGTCCTGTTGGCCCTGCCCTTGGTTTCGATGGCCTGGCCCACATTCGTCCACTTCTGGAATACGCGGCGTTAAGGGAGCCCAGAAAACATATATTCACTCTACCATTTTTAGTTTTTCTAATTTATTTTTTGTAATAATTTTAGCAAAGAAAAATGTATAAACTTTTCCACATTTAGCATTTATTATTTGGTTACAAAAATGATATATAACAAACAAAATTCTGTGAACGGGACCTAATCAAACTAAAAAAAGCGATATAGAAAAGTTACTCGACAAATTTAGCATTTGAACTTGTTTTTTGTGTAATATTTATAAATTATACACATTTAAATGTATGTATATTTTGCCATATATTTACTGTTAATACTTTGGGCTTTGTATTTCTGACTGTCTTCCCAAGAAAAGAAACAAAACACAAACGAAAAACGATAACGATAGGGGTGAAAGGTCGCCCAGCAGCTTAACTAATTCATATTCACAAGAAAATAACAATTGCAATGCCAAATTACTACTTAAATCGTGTTAAAATAAATATTAAAAATGAAGAGAGAAACAAAAAACACAAAGGAGATTAGTGTTTTTGTAAGAGATATAATGCCAGCTGTCAAAAGTACATAAGAATCGCAATCATATTAAATAAAAAATGGGGAAACCAAATATATAAATATCACCGAATTCGTGTTGAATGCATTTCATGGACATACTAATGTACACCTAAGATTAAAAAACGAAGAACGTAGAAATTAAATAGGATCCAAATATCCAGCGATGCTTGAAGAAAAATAAAAACCGGCTTCACTTAGTGTTTTGCTTTATCATTTCCACCTTAATAGGTCCACAAATATTACGCAAATGTCAAAGTCACAGTGAGTTTATTTTGGGGTCTGTGATTTTGCACTTTGAGAATGTAATATTTGCTGGTACCCCCCAGATTATATGTTGTTCCTTAAGCTAATAACCTAATAATGTTTTCCTTGAACGAAACAAATTAAGAAAAATGTTTATTAACACATGCGAACATGTGTGTAACCTTAAGGCAGTACGAATTATGAATAATAGTAACGACGAACACAAAACGAAAATCGAACAAATTTTCACTCCACTGTTCATGAGATTCTAAATTAAATATTAAAACTAAAAAACCGCAACACGATATAAATCAATTGATATTCACGAAACAAAACGTATTTGTAGCAAAGTCTAGCTCGGATAGAGTTAAAACCATTCGGCATAGCGTAGGTAACAGAAAAAGAAGAAACTAATTAATAGAATTATTTAGAATTATCGAGAGTTTAGTGAACCCAAGTGTATTACCATGGAAGTTCTTAACGATTTTCTTATATAGAGCACTTACGCGATTCCATTTTTAATTATTTACAATAATAATATTTTAAAGATTAATACTTACAAAAGCATATAAGAAGAAACAATGCATACGATATATATATATACAAGAAATTAGAGTCTAGGTCTAAGGGCTTTCACTATATTAAAGCGAAAAAAAAACGTGTGAAATATGCAAAAAGAAAAACGATTAAACATATAAAAAATGTTAAATGTTAGTTCCTCAAAAACCAAAGCAGCTTGTGTACTCGTATTTAATGCCCACTATCGAATAATTTGCATTTGATTAACATTTCCCACTTGATAAAATGAGTAAATCGCATTTTCATTTAATTGTATTACTACGACAAAATAAATTATATCCGACATTTTGCCAATTAAAATGTCAACCATTGTGTCTGCTTTGGCTACATTTAATGCAATTATTTCATTTTACATTCTCATCCAAACGAGCGAACAAAAGAAAAATATGATATATAGAAAAGTCGGAAGGGAAATTCCAATTGCGATTACACAACACTAATAATAATTGTATGTATATGGTATATGTATTTCCAAATAACATTTTAATTTAAATTTTAGTAATAAACTTCAATAAAACAAGCAAAAAACAAGGCCAATTTCGTTTTTATTCCTCGTTTGCCAAAACAATTGAATTAATGAGACGCCATTGCTCAAGAGCCACTCCCCGGCAACTAGCAGAGCAGTTGAAGAAGGACCTCTTTGACAAACTGGAGCAAAAAAGAGTAATAGCCTGGCTAAGCCCCCGAGCTGAGAAATATTTGGGGAGTTCAGCAGGGCCATAAATATTTGTCTCCCCAGGAGTTTATTGCCCGTATTGAGGGCTTTTCTTTGCCCAAGACCACGGAAACTAGCCAGAAACTGTTGAAAATATTATTTATAGTAAGGATATTTTATTTGCAAAAATATATAAAGAGGGGAAAATATTGAAGGACGCCATTTTGGTTAACACAAAATGTAGAATTTATTATTATTTTATAAATTAACTTGATACACCTTCTGCATTGGCTGTATATAATATTTATTTATGGTTTTATTATTTCTGTTCAATTTAAAACCAATTTCTAGCTCTTTAAAGCTTAAAATCAGCTGTTTTTTTTTTTGCGTTGGCCCTTCCCGAAATAGAAAAATCCAGTAAATAGAAAATAAAGGGAGAGAACTGTGCTAATGTTTGTACGCTTTACAGCATACGGTAATCCGGATAAGCCACGCATTTTACATATCGTTGGGACAAACAGTGAAAAAGTTGCTCGGAAAATGCCCGGGAAAGGCCAGGAAAACGTGATGGCGGCGCAGGAGCGGGCTTAGGGCGAAAAGCTTAACAAACAAGTTCGTGATGTAACAATTGAAAGCACGTCTGTGCGGCTGTATGTTTGTGTCAGCAAAGGATTTTGCGCAATTACGCGGCACAGCGAGTGAAAAAGGAGCCGGCCATAAATATCAAAATAAATGCAGCCTTGGCGCTGTCAAATGGATTAATCTAAAGTCGCGCCTCAAATTGCAATGGTCTTGATTAAAAGGACGTAATAGTCCTGCTCCATTAGCAAGGCCACAACTGACTATTTAAATTGCTGCTGCCAACCATTTTGGAGGTATTTCCCCCCCCAACAAGACCAAGGGGAAAGACAGTTGCCACAGTCAAAGCCATAAAATCGCTTCAAGGATTTCTGGCCGCTTTGAGGCATTCTCGGCACGGTTCATCAGGCCTGGCAGGATGCAGGACTCGCTTTCAGTGGCATTGCCACTAGAATCCACTTGAGCATCATTCGCATCATCGGCTCCGCTCGAATCGTTTACTCTTCAATGCAGTTTTCCTACGAAAGTACTATATATATTCGATTTCATTTAGTTGGTAGCGAAGCCACTGTATATTTAAGTGAGTATTCCCAGATGTCTGAGAGGTTTCTTAAAGGTTTTCGATTGAAAATCTTAAGTTTGTGTAATTTTGTTTTATCACAAATACCCCTCTTTATTATAAATTGAAATACCCCAATTTCTCTATTTACATCGTCTTCAAACATTTTCTTAATTAATTTTCTACTTTAACCCAACTGAGAATGAATTAATGTTGACAATTTTTGCCATCACAATCAGCACACTGAACAAAAGGCACACCCACACACAGAATTAATTTATGACACTTTGTGTGGCTGGCCATACAAAGCAAAGAGGCAAAGACAAACACACAACACATCCTCCGGATGCCGAGCAACATTTTTGTGGGCGTTTTGCCTGCAGAAGTCGCCAGCTTTCATGTCCTTGAGGGCAGCAGCAGCAGCAGCAGCATAATAAATGCCAGGCTCCAACAGGACCAAGTCAAGCTGAAACCGAATTAAGCCAATCTCAGGCAAAAGCCAGGTCTGCCAAAGAAAACAAGACCCTAATGAACGCCATTTCTGCTGCCAAGAGCTTGTTGACCAACAAATGCAACGGGCTCAAGGAGCATGTGTTGAGTTTGAAATGATGAGAAATGTCAACGATTTGCTGCAATCGCCTGCAACATTCACACCCTTCACTCTTCAAACGGAAGAGGCAAAATGCCAGCAAATATGAAAACCATGCCAAGTGCAGCTCATCTAATTAATGGACATCTGACACAAAGCTCGTAAATAGAACATGGTGTCCATCGATTGCTCGAGGCGATTTGCAATTCCTTTTCCTGACTGATGGCAAAACTTTTGCAATGGAAATTAATCTAGCTGCAGGCAAACAAAAGCCAGGTGAAAAGTGTAATCGAAAGAGCAGGTAATAAAGCTAATGGCATTTAGTAATTGATTAAAAATCTGCAGTATTTCAAAGAAAATGTAATTAAATTCTACTAAATTCCAGTTTATTATTATCTGTTTTATTTCTTAGAATTGATTATTACTGCAGTCAGAAAGGTAAGAAAAATATATCTAGAAAATGTATTAAACGCATTTTTTTAATCACTTAATAAAATAGAACAAATTCCATGAAATTAATTTTATTTTGTACGAGAAAACGTTTTTTAAAGTAAAGTATATTTAAGTGATATAAAATCTCTAATGCCTTTTGTGGCATTCCTTTTCTTAATAATATTTATTATTAGCAAATTTCATATAAGTAAGTTTGGAGTTAAATATTAAGTATGGCCTTTCGTAAAGATTTCTACCCAAAAATAGTCCTTGAATGCGCCGAGTGCTTCTGTATTTTATTGATTTGTCTGGCACATTTAAGCAATGGCCATTATCATAGTTATCCAACCGTTTAGCAATTAACAGCTCTCACTGCAAACACTCGGGGTATGAAGGGAAAAACAATTAAGTTTCTTTTGTGGCACAAGTCGGGCTATAAGTGAGCATTGCTCCCGGGAGTCAGCCAGTCGATGCAGCTGTTCGGCTAGCACAGCTGCCGATTCACACCTCCAAGCCATCCCATCCCATCCGCCGATCCCGTCCAAATTCTGAGATGGCCTTTAGCTGCCTTCTTAATTGCTTGTTGGCTTTCAGCTGGGCCGTATCAGCGTCAGTTGCAGGCGGCGAAAGTCGGCAGCCAGCAGCTTTATCCTTTTCATGTCATTAACAACGAAACGACAATGGCAAGGAGTTGCCAGGACTCAGGCAGACTTCCTTGCATTTCTCGCGCCATATCGCTGGAACTGCCTGTCGCTGTCGCCATTGCACAGTGCAATTCATATTTTAATTTAATTCATTTCCATTTTCTGCTTTTCGGCTTTGGTCTGTTGACTTGGACTTGACTTTTCCACGGCATGCCACGTGTTAAAATGGAAAATTGGCCAGCACATTAAGCCCACACTCGCTCTGTCTCTGATCTGATGCTGGCTACATTTCTTAAAATATCATTTCAGCGACCTCTGACCTTCTCTCTGTATTAATTATTCAAATATACATTACGCATACGCAGCATATGCCGCCGGACCAACATTTGTCCGTATTCACAGACCGCAAAAGAGCGAGCAGGCCGCCAAGAATAAAATCATTTAGACAAGACCCATTAAGGCACGAACAAGCCGAGACGAGGCATCCGGGAAACTGTTAATTAATCAAATCGTGGCCATCACTCCGTGCGATGATCCGCATACGCCACGTTGGCCAAGAAGTGGCGACCTCTTATGTGTATTCCTTTGAACTGAGAGGGAGAAAGAGAGAGCTCTTCAGTGGCCATATCATTGTATGTTTCCCGGTTCGTTGCATAATGAACAACGCATTGAGTTTTCCCCTTAAAAACAATGTTGGGAAATACTGGGAAATTGTAAATTAGTTGGTTCATCTCTATTGTAGGATTTATTCTTAGAACTTTAATTTAGCTGCAGTTTACTTGGAATTATAAATAACAAGAGCTTGATAGAGGATTCTAGGTAGGGATATATTTTTAATTAAGCTTTACATGATAAATAAAATATTCAAAAATTAATAAAGAACCTTTAAAGGCTATAAAACCATGGAATTTCTGAGTATATTGTTAATTAAATTAATGGAAAGTTAAATTCCCAAAAATCTGTAAGTAAAAGCTACACAAATTACAAATTTCTAGCCGCAATGCAATAATTCACTCAACTGGGCGTAAATTCAATTTATTGAATGCCAAGTAAACGCGAAATCATTTTACAATTTCCACAACGAAAATAAAAGGACGTCGCAGCCCAAAGAAGATTACAAATTCGACCAGTGAGAGGGCCAAATTTAGTTGGAAATTTATTTGCTGTCTGCGAGACGAGTCCTCGACAGACTAGACGACGCATTGGCAAACTAATTTTATAATTTATGTTATCGACTGGTTTCATTTGAAATTTATTGCCCTGGGATCGTTTCGCCTCCTACCCCTCCCTCCATTTGAATGTCCTTCCCTTTGCCCGAAGTCCTCCGGGTCGTTGTCAGTTCGATGCCGAGATTGAGAGCCAGACTCAACGACGTGCATGTGTCCCTAATGAATTTTTAAGCTACCAACTAGCCGCACACAATTCAATTATTTGATTTCGTTACTTTCGTTTCTATTCCACTATTTTTTTATATTTTTTTGTTCAGCAGAGACTGTGCTGCACGAGACTGGAATTTAATTTGTGTCTGAGGTTCAAACCGTTGCCGGCAATCTGTCAGTTACTAGCCGGACTTGGCTCCGGGGCAAAAGTCACAGGGCCATCGCAAATGGCCTTAATAATGAAAACGGACAGGACAGCCGGTCGAGGGTCGGTCCGAGGCAATGGCCAATGAAAGGGAAAGCAGGGGGAACAGTAGCCTTAACAATGGCCGCGTGGAATTGGCGAAATTGAATTTCACACCTCTCTGAACAGGATCTAGATCAGGATAATGCGCTGCCGGGTCTTTGTTTATTCCATATTAGAGGGGCAACTAAATGGAGCCGCAAAGAGAGACCCTCGCCGTATCCGATGATGATGGTGTAGGTGATGGCGTTGGCATTTCAAGGTCCCTGCTGCTGCAAGGACATGGCGGCGACAAGGTAACAAAAGGCACACGTTGCAGCCCGGTGAACAATGCCATTCTAACAATAACAAAATATTGCCTACTTTTTCGGGCATCGCTGAATGTACATTGTGTGCCGTATATATTGTGCACAGTGTATTGGTTTCATTTCCGAGCCGCAGGACAAACTATAACTTGACATGCCCGACAGCGCATTTTTCGTATAAAAGAGTGTCCTTCTCGACATTATTTCATATTGCTTACCTGGGATAAGGGGCAGATAAAGCGAAACGGACAGCTCCGGCGGCAGTAAATATAAATTGTTTACTGAAGCATGCAGGTAGTAATTTCTGAATTTATATACGAAGAACTCTATTAAACTGGGATGCAGTTGGCAATAAAGTTGTTTTTTTAAAGTTTTGGCTTTATTTTCATATATATATGTATAAATAAATATTTTATTCTTTAATAATGAAATTCTACAAATTTTAAAGGCAAAGATAATATTCCTTAGAGCCTTATAGAAATTCTATATTCTATAATAGAATTTATTTATGATTTATTTACAAATGTATTTCCTTTGTAAAACAATTATAATGAATCAAGTTAACATTTATGCCTCATTAATAATACAACAAAAAAACCTGTTTAAAAATCTCCTTCAACTGAGATTTGTCAATAAATTTATGAGCCTTTGTATAGGCGCACATGGGAATTATTTTTTGAGCGCATTCTGTTAAGCAAACATAAATTCTTTACCCAAAAAGTGTGGCGCCAGGGCAGGTCTGAAGCCGGTGGGGTTCGTGGTAAATGATGTACATTTTTCTTGAATTATTCCAGCGTAAATAATTCAAGTGGTAATTCGCATTTTTTGCCCTTTGTGTGTATATGGAATTGGAGAGCAATCTTTGTTGCTGTTTATTGTCGGTGGCTTGAGGTTTGCCTCGGTTTGTCTTTTTGCCATTTGCCTTCTGTTTGTTTGGCGAGTCGAGAGACTTGGCTCAAGTCAAGTTGAGTGGGTCGTCGTCCCCCTTATCCTTTTTTCCCTTATCGCACATTATTTTCCGGTTGTCTTTTGGCTGCCACTCGCATTTGTTTGTCCTCCTGCCCGGCCGCACACAATTTGTTTCCCTTTCATTGATTCTTTTTGTCTTGAGCTCCGTGCTCGCTCCATGTGCTCTACAAAATATATATATACTTTTCTGTGACCTGCAAGTACTTCAGGTTAATGCGGCACTTGAACTATGAATTGCTGTTTCAAATCGTTCGGTGATTGAGCTATTCGCAAAAGTTTTACAAGCAAAGAGAAGTCTGTGAAGTTAAGTAGTTTTTGCTGGGTATTTAAGGTGGTGAAAGAGTAAATTAAAACAGTTTACATCGATCATTAAGGAAGTATCTAAAATCTGGAGAAGAGTTTCTAGTTGGTTAGTTTCTAGTAAGAGCTTGTACTCCTGAATTTATTTATTTATTTCTGTTATATTTTTTTTGATTATTTATTTAAATATTATAATTAATACCTTTAAATAGCTTTAACTTTTAGCTCCATTCCATTTAAGTCCCTCAATTCAAGAATGCTCTACAAGCTCTCTGGCCACCAAACCATTTAAGCCAAGTACATTGCGCCAAATCTGGCCAGGCCCCTTCTGAATTATAGTATATATGGGCAGAGTCACCTGATCTCAACCACAAAACATAACTTTGTTTTTATGGGCTGCAATCAAAATTTATATGCAGAAATGTGAGAGGTGCAAGCTCGAATCCCGTGAGGAGGAATGTGGGCCAGGATGTATCGCATCGGCTATTAATAACAATTCTGGCAGAGCAAGCCGCATAAATTCGGCCGGGCCAAGTCACACTGGCCAACTGCAGGGAGGCCTAAAGCAAAGCGACTAAGGGGACAGAGCTCAGTGATGCCAACATGCCATATAAGAAAAAAAGAATATCAAAAAGTAGGCTTAAATTTACTTAATATATATAATTTCTCAGAAAGTTTAAAATTTATACACATAACCTTTAGAACATTTTTAAAATATTAAGTATTTTATTATTTTAAAGTTATACTTGTTTTGAACTCTGGGACAACATGAATTCTTGCAAATACCTTTTTGTTTTGAAATTCAATTGGCATCCCTGGCTTGGCTTCAGCCCTCAGCTATTCAAGACCTGTGTCAACTGCAACACCAATACCACGAACCAGTGGTGATATCACCTTCTATGAGGTTTGGGATAAGGTAGCTGAAGAGCAGCAGCAGCCACAGGCCCAGTTTTGTGGCCATGTCAAGACCGGGGGCTGTGAGCCAGCCCGGAAGTGGCCAAAAAGTATTGCAGGGCAAAACTGAAATGGGTAAATAATTTTAGCATATAAATAAAGAGCATAGGAAAATGCTTACGGCGCTTACGGCCGGCGGGAATAACGACCAGGATCTGGCATTCATTGCAGTCACCGACCAGTAGGTTCTTGCCTTTGAGGCAACCCGCAGTTTGGAGCAAAGGAAAAGGCATAGAAACTCACAAACGAATGTCGCATTGGTGTTTTCCAATTAAAGATGTGATTTTTTTCTTTAGCAAGGCAGGTTTCAAATCTTAAAGTAGGAAAATTTAAGATGGAAAGCCTTTTAAAGTTACTGTAAAATAAATAAGCTTTATCTGTAATTCTTGTAAATTTAAATATAAATAATGCGATCGCATCTGCCGAATGTATTTTGTACAAATATCAGAGGCAAGAGAATATCACCGGCAATAAAAATTCGTATTTTTTTGTGTGTGTGTGTCACCCGTAAACAAATCATTCCGTGCGACACCTGAAAAAATGCCATAACCTTTTTGCACATGCCCATCAGTGGACGGTCGGTCGTAATAAGAGCAGGGACATCTGTTTTATATGGAACGACATCGGATGAAAGAAATACTTTTGCAAACACAAGTCCTGATGGGAACCAGTGTTGTCAATTTAGCTATATAATATTTTTATATATTTATGTTAATAATATATATATTTATTATATAACTTACTACTTTATCTGACATGTTCTTAACAACTAATAATATACAACTTTTTGTGGATTTAAAAATATCTGTACTGTAATGTTTTTAAATCAATGAAATGCTTCTCTTCTAAAGCTATACTATTTAGTCTAAAAATAAATACCAATAAATCAAACTTTTATTTAATTTCAATTTTTTTTTACCTATTTTTTTATTTAAACCCAATTTTTGTAACCACAACTCTAATGGTTTTCCAGCTGACGCGTTGCAAGGACACGTGTACCAGTTCACAAACATCCTGGATACACTGGCACACAGATATGTCCTTCGCTTGTTATATGCTAATCCGAACATTGGGCCAACATTTGCGTTTGACAGCTTCAGGCGTTTGGCTTTCAGCGCTTGATGAGCCACTGCTGACCAGAAAGAGAGAAACGGACCTGGTTGTGGACCAATCTCGGCCTCGTTTGCCCGCCGGGATGATAAATTGTTGCTCCCGACGGGCTGACATATTTTTCGGGGTCTTAAGCACGCAGTGAAAACAAAAGCCACCGAAACAGCTCTGGCCTTGAGACGGTCAAAGGAGGGACTGACAAACTATATTAGATATTCACATACATTCGGCAACGCGGGGCAATGAAAGAGGGAAGTCCAGCAAGAGTACACTGGTTAAAGGTGAGGAAAATACAATGAAAATTTATTGAAATTTTTGATTACAAGTAAATGGTGAAGATTTTGGATTTTAAGTTATTAATGTTTTTATTTTAGGCTTATATTTTACACAATCTCCACTTAAAGTTTAATAAATTAAATAATCTAGAAATTATTACCCACGAAACACCATTGAAGTAAAGGTAAAATAACTCGAGAAGAAACTTAATATCTTTAGCACACTTTAAGTTCTTTCTTCTTTATGAATATCTTAGTCAGCATTCTTGCTAGTTTGAAAATAAATAACTACAATATTATGAAATTTATTTTGTGCTAAAATATCCCACATTTGGAACCACTATGCCTGATGGAGCTTATGTAGTGGCGCATTAATAATGCACAGGGGCAGCTCGGCGGTCTTAGGCGTGACCACAGCCCCTCCCCGTGTCCGGTGCAGGGAAATGCCTTGATTTATTCCTTTATAATATTTCCCACTTGGTGCCTTCCCCCTCGCTTCTCTCGTTAATGCCCCCGCCAAGGATGCTGCGGCGGCGATGGCGACAGTGGCAGCTCTTAAAGTGTCCTCCGGGTGCTGCTGCTGCTGCTGCTGCTCATTGTGCTGACATAAATTGAGGCAAAGCCGCGGTCCGCCATTGCAGTCGACATATTTCGCAGCCGGGTTTTATTTCGTTCTCCTTTTGGGACAAGTTTGGCTCGCTGCCAAAGACTCGCCCTGACATCGCTTGTAATTTCTGTCGCTCTTGCGAGTTTATTAAAAAATATAAAAATGCAATGAAATAAAAAGCGCGAAATGTGGCCATCAATAACACGGCCAGACTATAACATTCGCTGGCTCTCTTTTACCACTATATATAGTATATATAAATGGGAGTAGTTTCTGCACAGTTTGTAGTTTGGCTTGTTGGTCTTCCGTTGCAATATTTGTTCTGTGCTGATGATTATTTGAGCGAAATTGATATGTTTGGCCTGCTTCAATTATGTCAGCACGAGCGTAGGATAAAACCTCCCCAAATGAAATATTCATTCGCAAATAATCCCCATCATTGCAAATGCACGTTTTGTAACTACAGACTTTTTAATGGTCATTTTTAAAATGCAATAACCTTTTAGCTTAACATGTCGGAGCGACTTTTATCAACCCGAACCCGGATTGGGTTCAGCTGTATATCCATCTGCTGCCAGGGCGGAAATGTCGGACGACAGTCGACAAAACCGCACCAGAAACCACGACACACCACACCACACACACATTGTCTGTTCGTTCCGTCTGTCAGCGAAAGCGTTTTTTAACCGAATCGCCGAAAATTGCCAGCTGGTAACTGCGAATAAATTTGGCCTAAATGTGCCAAAAAATCGAACAAGGAATTGGGCATAAATTCATGGGGACAGTATCAGTGGCAGTAACTTTAAGGGCAATAATCAAAGTCAGGAAAATACACAGGAAAACTAATAACAATATTTTGGAAAATATTTATTTATTTTATTTATTTAATGCTAACTAATAGTTATAAACTAAAAGATAACAAAGGATAATGAGCAATGGCTACCGAGGCCTTCCGCTCTACAGTGTATTAACAAAGATATGTGTGTGGAATATGTTATAATTAAATTTTATGTATGAGATTCATTTTGTGTAGAAAGTATATAATTTTATTTGAGTTTGCTGCTGTTGGATTCGCAAGGAGATGGATTGGGTTATCATTGGAAAAGCAAAATGTTCTAACATGTGAAAGTGCAGTGCAGTCTATTAAAATGTGTTGGATGTCTATCGCTGAGGTGTTGCAAAAGGGACAGATACTTGTTAGGGATCTATTCATATAATGGGCGTTTGTGAGTTGTGTGTGTCCTAGTCGTAGTCTATTTATTATAATTTGTTGTTGTCGGTTGAGGTTTGTGGTTTTGAAAGAGAAGTTTGCTGGGGTGTTTAGTAAGATCTGTTTGTACCATTGGGTAGTTTGTGATTGAAGACTGTTCAGTTTATCGGTATAGTGTTTTTTAAGGAGTTGTGTGATGTCTTTGGTGTTGAAGTTGTCTGTAAATATTAGAGGGTATTTGTGTGTTTCTTTAGCTGCTGTGTCTGCTCTCTCATTGCCTTGTATACCTATGTGGCTAGGGATCCAAATTAGTCTGATTTTGGGAAAGAGTTTGGTAATAAGTGATCTTATTGTATTAGGGTAGTAAGAGTAATTGTTTATGTTTGAAATGGATTTGATTGAGGAAAGGGAGTCCGAGCATATAGCATATTTGCCGGGTGAACCAGAGCAAATTTTTATAGCTTCATGGATTGCAATTAACTCACTAGAGATTACAGAGGAGTACTGGGGAAGGAGGCCATATTTGATTATGTCAGTATTGTTGGTTACACTGTAGCTTACAGTGTCATTTGTTTTTGAGCCGTCTGTGTAAATGAATTTGTGATCGTGTAGGGAGTTTTTAATAGAGTGGAAGAGCTGGTGGTATGTTATAGGTGAAGTTGTGTTTTTGTTGTATAGGGAAAGGGAGGTGTTTGTGGCTTTAAGAATTATTCCCGGATTGTATTTTTTTGACGTGTAGAATTTGGCGGGAGAGAATGGAAGGGAAAATGATTTGCAGGAGTCGATGATTCTGTCTAATGTGCTAGGGTATCTGTAGTTTCTTTTTGTTTTGACTATGGATTTGGATAGTTTGCCTATTGGGGAGTTATGAGAGAGAATAAGTTTAGTTCCGAGCTTGCTTGTTAAAAGTTTACATCTGTTTTCTAGTGTATTAATTTTAGCTTCAATTAGCAGGTTATAAATAGGAGTTGTTCTAAAGGCCCCGAGGGCTGCTCTTATAGCAGAGTTTTGGGTCGATTTAAGGCAGTTTAAGATGGTGGTGGGAGCTTTCCCGTATATAGGTAGGCAGTAATCAATTTTTGAGATGAGGATAGAGTTTACAATTTGTATGAGGGAGGTTGTGTTGCAGTTGTATTTTCTTGAGGAGAGGTGTTTTATGATATTTAGGGGACGGGAGAGGGATGTTTTCAGGTTAGTAATGTGATGGTTCCAACTGTATCGTTTGTTTATCGTGAGTCCTAGGATTTTTGTATGATCAGTGGTTGGGATGTTGATGGAACCAGTGATGATGTTTGCACTGCAACTTCTTTTCCGGCATATGTGGAGTAGTTGACATTTATCAATTGAAAGTGAAGAACCTGAGTAAGAACACCATTCTCCGATTTGATGGAAAAGAGTTGAAAGGTTGACTTGGGGATTGTTGTTACGGTTATGTTGCAGTATTAGATGAAAGTCGTCAGCATAGGCTGTAAAAGAAAGATTATTTGGGATGGAGATAATGTTAGTTAGGGAGTTGTAGGCGATAAGGAAGAGGATAACGGATATAGGGGATCCTTGAGGGATACCATTATCTAGTGGGAAGTTTATGGAGAGAGATGTGCCGTTTTTAACTATTATTTTTCTGTTCGTCATGAAATTCCATACGTATTTTATAATTCGGGGACCAAGTTTCCATTTTTCTAGTTGGTGAATGAGAGAATGAATGCCTATTTTATCAAAAGCTTTTGCAAAGTCGAGAGAGATAATAGAGATGTGTTTTTTTAGAGACAATGATCTTGTTGCAAGGTGGTCCACATAAAGTAGACAGTCTAGAACTGATCTGCCACGCTTAAAACCAAATTGATTATTATGAATTAGTTTATTTGAAAGGACAAACCACCACAATCTATTTGCGACGACTTTGTCTAGGACTTTGGCTAAGCATGGGTTAAGGGAAATGGGACGGTAGGAGTTGGGGTTGGTTTTGGGTTTATTGGGTTTAAGGATTGGTAACACAAGGCTGAGTTTATAGGATTGGGGGATGTGGGAATCAAGAATGTCGTTGAAGTGTTGTAAAATTCTAAATTTAAATGAGATGGGAGTGTTTTTAATCATGGAGTAAGAAATACGGTCTAGTCCTGGTGTGTGTCCCTTAAGTGAGTTAATGGCAGAGTTTAGTTCTATTAGATTTATGTTTTTTTCTATTTCTATGGCTGTTGGGGTTGGGGCATATGTATTGTGGGGAGTAATAAGCATTTTGTTAGTGCGGAATTCTGGGGAGAAGTTGGAGTCTTTTGCCTGTTTTGACCATAGGTCTCCGAGTGTGTTAGCTATCTCAGCTGGGTCTATTGTTGTTGTTAGTGTTATGGGGTTGTGGATGCTGTGTATATGTTTAGTTGGATAGATACCGCAAAGTCGTTTAATGTTTGCCCACATTTTTGCAGGATCAGAGTTAGGCTGGATTTCGGAAGTGAAGTTTATAATAGAGGCTTTTTTAGCATCTCTAATTGACCTCCTGAATATGGCGTTAGCTCTTTTATATTCAATCATGTTTTCTGTATTGATATTGTTTCGAAGGTTTCTCCATTTGAGGTTTTTTAATTTTTTTAAGAGGGTTAGGTTTTGGTTCCACCAGGGAACTGTACGCGGGAGAGAGAATGTCGTGTTTTGTGGTATTGATAGGTGTGCACTTTGGATCAGTGTTTTTTTAATATAAGCTGCTTCTTTGTTTGTGTTGTTACTGGAACGTCTGAGTGGGGATAGTTTTGTAATGTGCTCTCTAAAGAGGTCCCAGTTTGCATTTTTTAGTTTGAATGACGGTTTGGATATGAATGTTGGGGGGGAAGGGTTTGGGAATATTGAGATTAGGATAGGGAAGTGGTCGCTTCCGTGTAGATCGTCTAGGATTTTCCAAGAGATCTCTGGGGATATGTTGGCTGTGGCAAGAGAGAGGTCAATATGAGTTAGTGTGTTGTGTGTTGAGTAGTGTGTAGGGGATTTGTCATTTAGTACGGTATAGACTGTTCTGTCAATGAATTTAGCTATTGTGTTGCCTCTGGTATTGGCTCTAGGGGAGCCCCAATATGGATGCCAGCTGTTGAAGTCGCCAAGGACGATAGCATATGGGGTAGATGGGGCTAAAACATTTTCAAGATTTTTTAGATTAAATTGTTTTGAAGGAGAGATGTATGCTGATATGAGATCTATATTTGTTTTTGTTTGAATTGAGATTCCAACGGCTTCAAAGTCCGTGTTGAGAGTTTTTTGTGAGTGGGAGATAGAGTTATGTACTAGGAGGGCTGTTCCTCCGAAACTATTGGTGGTATTGCTGCAGTATAGGGAAAAGTTAATGGGGATTGGTAATGAAGTTAAATTGTTAAGGTGGGTTTCTTGAAGTGCTATGATTTGTGGGTGGTATTGATTAATGAGGATTTGTAATTCTGGGTAGTTGTTTCTATAACCTTTGATATTCCATTGGATAATTTTTAAAATATTAAATTAAAGATAAATGAGTTGGATGTAAATTACGAAATGTCCATCTCCTCTGAATCGCTTGAAGTGTCAGGGTTTAAGAGTGTTTTGAGTTTTTTTGCGTCTTTTTTTATGGAAGTTATTCGTTTTGATATGTCTAGTGATAGTTTTTTGGTGGTTTTAGTTGGGGAGTTCTTGGTTGTTTGTGGAGAATTGTTGTCGGTTGAGGTTTTCCTGGTGCTAGGATAAAGGTCCGCATATGATGTGGGAGCTGGTCTGGAAGTGGATTGATCATGATTGGAGTTACCGGGTTCGGGTCCTTTGAGTAGATGAGGTCCTGTTGTATTGTTCGATTTTTGAAGATTTGAAAGCTCTTGGTGCGTTTTTCCGGGTCCTTTGAGTTGTTGAGGTCCTGTTGAATTGTTGAGTTTTTCAAGAATAGATTGTTCATGGATTGAGAGTCTGGGTTCTTTGGGTTGTTGAGGTTTTGTAGAAATGGATTGTTGGGAATTTGAATTCTTGGCGATGGATGAGTATAATTGTGAAGTTTCCTTGGAGAATCGAGCGTTGAGGATTGTATTTGCCGTTTTGTTGTCACATCTGTTCGTAGTTTTAATGGCTTGGAGTTCTTGTTGTTTCAGAAATACGGGACATTTCTTGCTGGTGGAGTTGTGAGGGTTTGCTAGTTGTTCAATGTTGCAGTTAATGCATTTTTGCGGTCTATTGCATTTGATGTTAGAGGTCGGGTCGATATGGTGTTCTTCTCCGCAGTTGTAACAAATTTTATTATTTTTACAGAATTTGTGGAGATGGCCGTATTTGAAACAATTGTTACATCTCATGGGCAGTGGGATATAAACTCTGACGGAAGTCCGCTGGTAGCCGATCATTATGTACTCAGGAAGATTGTGTGTGTTGAATGTAATAATTAAGAGTCCTGTTTCCTTTAGTGCGCCGTTGTCTCTTTTAAGAATTTTACCAACTTCTGTTACTTTTTGGTTTGCTAGTTCTTGCACAATAACGCTTTCTTCTAATCCTCTTAGATCATTAGAGTAAATAACTCCTTTAGATGAGTTTAAAGAGTTATGTACAGAGACAGTAACGTTAATGTTGGGAGCAAATGCTTTTTTGGAAAATATATTTCACCCTATAAAATATTCAATAAGGGTTTTTTTTATAATATTAAGCAGCAAAAGTTTCGGAATAAAAATAACTTAGTAAAGTTGGGAATTTATTTATATTTATTTTTTAAAAAATTAAGCACTGCAAAAACAAAGTGTTATTGATTCTTCAAATTTAATAGATATTTGAATATACAATAAACCAATATTTTCTAAATGTTAAAGATTCCTTGGTAATATTCTTAGAGTCCTTAGAGCCCATTTATGGGCTCTTAATAATTAATTATAAATACTTAAAAAATACATTTACTTTTACTTATTTTAATTAAAGTGAAACAAAAATCTTTATAATGCTTTAAATAATTTAAAAAAAAAAACATAAAATGCCTCAAATAATTACTTAAAAATATAGTCAACTAGAAACAGTCTTAAATAAAATATTTTAATATCAAAAAAAAAACGAAAGAAAAACAATAAAATATTAAAATAACCCGCATATATTTTTCTGTGTGCTTTGAAACCATTTTTCTCGCTTTAAAAATTCTGTGGAAAAAAATGAACTGTTTGGTAAATTTACTTAAAATGAAGACTAATTGGAATTTCGTGTACCCGCGACTTGGTTGCCTCCCCTCCGCCTAAAGCCGACTTTCAGCCTCTGCTGCGGCTGCTGGCAAACGTGTTTAGGGCAATGTCAACTACTTACACCAGGACAGCCCTTAAAGGGCTTCACCTCACCCAAAGTCCGCCCATCTGCCGTGACGCCATTCGCATTTTGAACTCAATAAAGGCGTCAACATTTGCCATTTTGTGTTTGCCAAGAGCAGGGCTATTCAGCCTGTGCAAAGGAGTGTCGTCACAAAAACACTTTTTCCTGCTTCTTTTTCTTTTTTTTTTTGGCTTCCTTTGGGTCGTGGCTGTGGCACTGATTATAAATTTTATTTACACAGGCGTCGAGCATCGGGAATTCGCGTTTATGGTCCGTATAACGAAATTGTCTACAAATTGCGGGGGGGGCCAGCCAGGACGAGAGAGTTGCTTATGCAAAGGACACCGACCGAAGTTGTGTTTGCGTGTGTTCGTTAACTGGGTTTATAGTTACTGTCGGCAGCTCAGTGGCTGGCTTTTAGTGGGGCAGTGTGACAGGATTGTTGAGGGACCATCCTGCTGGGAGTAATGTCCTGTCCTCAATGGCAGAGAAATGAGTTCCGAAAATGTAATGATATCCTGACTGGATGATGGCGAAAAACAAGCATTAAAATCGGGGGAAATCATGGTAATTTGGCAAGGGTTTTTTTTAGCTGGGAAGTTGAATTATCTACTTAAAAATAGTAAATTAGTTTTTAATATTTTAATGTTTAATTCAAATTAGAGAGGCATAAAAAAATATTTTTTATAGGTTTATGCCACTTTAATAGAATACCTAATTAAAGTCTAACCATTAGCGAGTTACTAACTAAAAACCTCATCATAAATCCTCTTGTTAACCTTCGACGCAATCTAGATTTTGAGGACGAAATCACGCCCCTTTATGGCGCAGGCTGCAGGTGAGGATACTGTACAGCCAGATACTGGACTTAATGCTGTTAGCCATCGTCGGACGGCGTGTCCATCCTGCGGACACTACACAAGGCCCCCGGGTGAATCCAAAGCCAAAAGAACTCAGTGGGATGCGAGGCTTTCAACGAACTGTTGAGATTTTGATGCAATTAACCCGCGCGGTCAACAGTTCGTCCGTGTGTGGGTGTTTGGGTGGGTGGCCCTGGGTGTGTAATTACACTTTGACCACTCCCCAGAGAAGCCTCAACTGTGTTTACCTCTTCAGGTTTCATTAAACTCGTAAAATTTGTGCTCAAAACAAAAAAGAGTCGGCTTTGGCATTCAGTTAACGTCCTGATGGGTGGGGGTAACGGGGCGGCTACGCGATTTCCCTTTTTTTTCCATTTTACGTCAGGCCCTCAAGTGCTTAACTCGTTTTAACCTCGTTTCGCTGATGTTGCACCGCCATTGTTGTTGGTGGTGGTGGTAATGGCGTTTCCGCAGGTGCTTAAGTCTGTTTGGACTTTACCCGTTTTTATGCAGGATGCTTCATTTGCTGCTTGGCTTTACTGCCGCTGATATCCCGAAATAAAGCCGCTCCTCAATTATAAGCAGACCAAAGCAATGAAAGAGGGTTGCGCAGTCTCAGGACCAAAATGATATTAAATTGAATATAAGAAAACTTGTTAAATGAAAAGACATGTTAAACGGAAAGTCGCACTATTTGCTGATCAAAATCAAATAAATATAAAAAAAATTAACAAAACTAAAAGAAATCTATGCTTAATGAAGAAAGTATTTAAAATAAAATAGTCCACTACTTTCTCAGCAAAAAAATCGATAAAAACCCTATGCAATCATTTGTGGGTTCCTACGTCATTGGACTGAACACAAACTTCAACGGGCTTTCGCCACTATTTTCTATTTGCCGAAACCATGAATTCATTGATTTTTGGCTGCATACTTTGGGGGCGGTAAATTGAAATCTTTTTCCTACGGCCGACTGAGAATGCAGAATGCAGAATATCCCACCTGTCGGCCCCATTTGTGGCAGCAAATCAACAGACCAGAACAGAATGGAGTGGGATATGGCACAAGGGCTGTGATGTGGAAAAACCGTTGGATCAGCATTCGCACTTGTTTGCGGGCTGGGGCAAGGGGAGAGGAATGGTAACGGTTCATTCGAGGGAGGTCACAATGCCAAAGCGGCAACTGCAATGCCTGCTAATGTCGATGCGGTCACCGCAACGCACTTTGGTCGCCATTACCAGTCACCAGTCTAATGCAAATTGTGTGTCGCTTTCGTTTCGTTTCGCCTCTATGTGGTGCCTGTTTACACCGAGACGCCAATTGAGTTTATATGGGCGGGGATATAAGTCCTTTAAAGCAGATAATCTTGGAACTAGCAGTATTTAGTTTTTTTTAAATAAATGTTTTTAAAAAAAATTAAACTTTCAAGGTAAAGAAAAGTTTACAGAAATATCACAGACCAATATATAGATCCTTCCAAAGATGATAGTCTTTTAATAAAGGAATAAGCTTGTAAAAATGGCAAGCTTTGTTATAAATAATTTGAAAAATCAGCTTTAAATACATCCCAAATAAAGAATTAATTCGCTTAAAGCTTAAACATATTCTTATTTTCATTGAATCTTAAACAAGACGGGTATCTTTCAGTCGCACCCTTTAATCTCCCATAATTGCCACGGTTTTTGTTTGTTTTGCCTGGTCTGGCGTTGTTTGTCCGGCATTTAATTTGTAATTTATGCATGATGTGTGGTGGTCCAGGGTTTGCCACCTAAGCGTTAAACCAATTTGCGGTCGATGCTGCTGCAGTATCCAGTTCCCTTATAAAGCGTGACCACTCCGCCATTCGGCAATCAACGCTCGCTTGTCCGCCGAAACTTGGTGACTTTGATGGATGCTGAACTACTGCTACTCACAGTGGTGATACTAACTCAATCTTGATCGATTGATTGATTGATTGAGTGGCGAGACACGGACGCAGGGCATTCGAAATTGAATTTTTGCTCTCTGTAGCAATTGTTAATGCATTAATTGATTGAATCACGGTCGCTTCAGGGACCACGTGTCGTATGCTCGATAATTATGCAAATATTGCTTTTAATATATATCTGGTAGTATTAATTAAATGGGCTGACTTACAATGCCATTTCATTACAATTGTTTGTAGCGGCAGTAGCAGCATTTTGATTGCATGCGGTTTGCCACAAGCCATTCCGGCACTTCGAGGTGGCAAGCAGATAAGTGGTGAACAGGGAAAAGTTTGACTGATTTTAACTGTTTCCCAATTAAAAGCCACAATTAACAAAGGGCCGGGTTGCTGTAGCAAAATAATTAAATGATTGTTTACTCGAAAGAAAACTCTGCTCTGCCTCACATTGAGTTGCAATTACGTTCAATAAATAGTAATTTAGTATGCAATCAATATGGCTTAAATGCCCAGGGGTTGCACAATCAATGTTTTGGCTCAAATTATATTCATACCTAATCTACCAAAAAGCAAAGATTAAATTACCTCAGCGGTTAAGGAGAATACCCAGGATATAAAAGCAGGAATTCTGCCCAAGCAGGGACTTAAGTGCTTACTATTCCTGCGGTAAAGAAATTAAAGTTACTCCCAATGGCTTTGGTAGCTTTCCTTAATCCTCATTTTCTATTATTAGCTTGCCCCGTAGCCATTCATGATTCATGCCTCGGGATGCCAGGAGTTGGTGTGTAATTAATAGCCAATTAAATGCCTTGGCGCGTTTCAGTCGCAGGATGTGTTTGCCGAGCCTTAGAGATTTCCTCAGCCGAAAGGACCAGATAATCGCGGACCCCGAAATCAAGGAATGACACTTTGTTGTTGTTTGCCAACAGCTTTTAGCTAGTTTAACCATAGAAGCTTATAATGGTCACAGCCTATTGTGGAACATTTTCGAATCTTTTCCCTAATTTAAAGGCAGGAACACTTACCCGATTCTTCGTGGCGGGCAGGCAAGTGTTAATAATGGCGCCTGAGGAGCACGCGTCCGCTTCTGACTCCTCCGGATCCCACATCACTTCCGTGCTGCCGCATTTATAATTCAGGAGTTGTGAGTCGCGACGCCGCCAACGACTTTCAATGACTACGACGTGCTCACATTACGCCGTACTGTAATTATTAAACGCTAAGTGAACCATGCTCGCTGCGGAAACAAAAATATGATTAAAAATTTAAATGCCATCTCGATTTGAAATGCAAATCAAATACGCGTATACGAATCTTTTGCCATGCAGGTGCTTCATATGTGAGCATATAGAGTGCCAAATGAAAGTATAAATTTTTAAGTTGTTCGCTGCGGCGGAAACTCCCTCAAACGGGAAAAAAATCAGCACCGGTTCCAGGCCGACATCTGTATAAGGATCGGGCTAAGGAACCGACAAATCGCTGGTAACAAAATTAATGGCAGCACAGGTGCACGAATTTGTTACACTCGCGCGATAAAGTGTGCGGCCTGCCGTGGCAATTTATATCAAACGGAAGGGAGAACATTTTCCCCAATTAGGTTATCGGTAATTTACTTACATTGGCTTGCTATCAAGCTCATTAATATTTGCATTAAGCTAAGGTTTACAGAAAGGAATTATAAATGTAAAGATATTTATTATTAAATTATTAAATTGAATATTATTCAAAGAGCTTACTGCCCAAGTTGAGTCTTATCCTTAGGCCTTGTCTAATCAATTCAACCTTGACAATGCCACCTGGCCAATGTTAAACTAACCTTAATTTCCATGTCAAAGGCTCTGTATATTCGCCTTGGTTTTGAGATGCAGTAATTAAATAAAATATTAACCAAATGAAAACCCAGATTTGGCCATCTCAGTTTCTCTTTTGGCCTGTCTGGAGCATCGGTTCGCCCTGATGAGTTTGTCAGTGGCAAACACATGTTGCCTCCACAAAGATACACACACCGAAATGTACAGAAAATCCATGCCAAAAAGCGCAACAAGGCAAATAGTCAAGGCAAACAAATTATGAAAAAAGCAACTAAGAAATGAGTAAGCCAAAAAAAAAAGAGAAAAATTAAAGCAGAAATATGCAGCTGACGACGTTAATGTGGCAAAAGCTTTGCTGCCAAGAAGCGAGCGACTGGTAAACTAAAAAAAAAAAAGTGCAGTACACTTGAAAAAATGATGTATAATTCTATATACAAGATACAATTTTCTAACACCCAATTTTAAATGAAAAAGAATTTATTCATTGCTTATGATATAAATATATTATAAAACTTCTTTCCTAAATTCCATATATTCCTAAATATTGATTATTGAAATATTCTTGTTACAATTTTTTTTACAATTTAATATTTATTTAAGCATTTTTTAAATTAGATTATATAATTTTAATTGAATTAAAAATTATGTCCTAAAAAATCAATCGCCAAAAGCATTTAAGAATTACTTAAACATAAATAAATTTCTTTTAATGTGAAAAAGCTTTGATTTTTTGTCTCATTGTTTTATTTTTTTGTCCCTGTATACACACGCACACATTGGCAAAATGTTGCATTGAAGGTCATCTGTGCAATAGCGAGTGTGCAACATGAGGCAGTGACGTCATCGCCGTGCTAATGCAAATGGCCACCGGAGGGCTTGAATCTTGAGAGCTAGAGCGATGTCAAAGCACTTTCAGGAGAGGCTGTGTGTGCGCTAGCATTTGCTATTGCATGCTAATGCAATTTACCTGCCCAAAAAAAAGGTGTTCGAGTATGGCTGCCAGAAAAGTGTCAGAAAAAAGGAAGCCTGCCATAATTGCAGCTTGCTTTAAAGCGCCTCCAGCGAGCACACACATTCGTTTGGGGATGTGAGTACATTCAGCTCGTGTTGATTAGCAAAAGTTCCGCTCTGAAATTAGCGTCAATCTTAATTTAAGGCTGGCCCGCAGCGCTTTCATTTTCATTGCAGTTGCTTTGTAATATTTTTTTTTTGGTTGTACATTTTTAGGGTTGCATTTTTTTGTTTTGTTGCTTGCCTAGATTTTGGAACAGGTCCAAGAAATGTTTATGATTTCACAGCCAAGGCAGAGTCCAATTACAGTCGTTCTGTTGCCGTTTTCATTATTGTTGTTACTGTGGCGAAATTGCCAGCAGATGCAGTGCTGGAAAATTAGCATCTGTCGTCCAAGGCAGATGGCAGCTTGGAACGGGCTACTCCTTGAGATTTCAGTGACCCGCCGAGTAATAATGCGCATACGCCTCGTTAAACCATAAACGTTGTGTCTTCGTCTAGCAGATTTTCAATTTATTTTTGGAACGGTAGAATTGAAAATTGCTCTTTTTAAGTCTAAGATGTAGCTTTATTGCTTTAAGAGAAAATATTGTCAGAAATTGCGATCAAGGTTTGTTATTAATATTTATGAAATGTGTTAAGGTGCACCTTTTTGTTTCAATTTATTAGCTTAAGTCATAAATTTTAAGCCTAATCTTTACATAGTCTAATCGGAATAGCACAATATAAAATATATTTTTTGTGAAATAAATGCATTTAAGCTATAAATTATGAAACTAATCCTTACAAGCCTGACTAGCATGAAATGTACTTTTGGGCTGTGTTATTAAAATATATTTTAAGTAATTTATAGTTTTTATATTTTTTTATTATTAACTAAGCCTGCAGCTTATTCAAAATTATGTAATATAAAATACAAAACAACCAACATAAAATCCCTGCTCTGACGTCTTTTTACCGCCCTAAGACCACTCTTGAGTGAAGGGGTAATTCTATACCGTTTTTGTCTTTGAAGATTAAATAAAGCAATATATTTTGCACTTGGGTAACCATATCGCTTGGGTGTTAGTTATTCTCGCTGTTCGTCGTTAAAGACACACACTCTCAGCAGATAAGTAAGCGTTGACTCACACACATCTATATCTGTACGTAACATTCACACTTTTTTAAGCCAACTGCTCTTTGGGGGCGACACGCTTTTAATGCATTTCCTGCACAAGCTCGCCGGAATGTCCTGGAAAAGCAATCGCACTAAAGGCTCGCATACAAACACACAAGCTCACTAGCTCACACACATACACTCGCAACGATATCCTTTTGAGAGCTCGCCATGAGCCACGACCAACAGAAACAACAACCAGCAACGAGCTCATTTCGTGTCACAGATTTTTGTTTATTTACGGGTTTAAACAGCGCTCCGTCTTGCCTTTATGTTTGCCGCTCGAGGCTGGCTTAAAGGATTTCTCTGCTGCACCTTTTGGTATATGTCTCACTTTAATGCAGCCATCAAAGTATGCAAATCAGCATCCATAATCATGCATTACAGCGCTAGAGCAGCCAGTCAGGTAGAATTCTTAGAGCCAGACAAAAAATGGCTGATACTTAGAGGCCAAATTGAGCTGCTTTCGGGTGGTGAATTGGCCTGGATTGCAAATTTATTGCCTTACATGGGAGCTTTTATTTGTTTTCTGGCTCTAGCTGCATTGGAATGGAAGTCCCATTTCTTACGCAGTTAACAAAATCAATCATAGCTAAACTATTCTTGTAAAGCACTCGTAAGTTCTCTGTTTTCCCGTCATAATTTTCTATAGCAACTCGCTTAAATTTCACCCTCCATAATTTGACTTTAATTAATTTTCCACAAAAGCACAAACTTCTTGCACAAATTCCAGAAAATTGTTTCTGCCTTGGCGCTGCTGCTGTGGTTAGTGGTTCAAACAATTGGCCAAGTTAACTTGGACTTGGCCTACTTGGCCTTTCACAAAAGTTTTCATTGTTAATCAAATTGACTCCCGAGAGAGCAAGTTTTTTGTGGAAATTAACATTCTCATAACAAATTAGGACCAAACAAGCTCCGGCTTGTTGCCTTTTTCAGTTTATTTTCGGAAATTAATTAATGTTTTGGCCAAGAGGCAAAAAGGGCATAGGTAGCATGGTCAATGCAGTTGGCAAGGCCAGGTGCTAAAGTCGATTGTCCAGGTGTCAAGCTAGGTTGACACACACATGAAACAAGTCTTGAATTATTTAAAGTACAAGTTGATGAGGAATTTGTGTGAAAAGGTAGTCGTTAGGAATGGCTAAAACAAATAGTTTAAAACGATATTGTTGTTAAGTAAGAATTCTATATATTTTAAAATATTATTTTCTTCTTTAAAATATTTATTTATTTTTCAATATATCCTTAAAAACCTTCTTCTCGTTAGTCATTCCCTGAAGGAAGCGAAAACTGCTCGCTGGAAAAGGTAAGCAAATGCAAAATGCCAGCGACAGTTGAAATTTTCATTTCATGCTCACAAATGCGTGTGAAAGTAACAAAGGAGGTGCACGCATTTACATATATATACACATATATATATGAACATATATATAACCCAGATATATACTTAAATATGTGTACCCAGTGTAGCTTACAATTTCAGTGCATATCCTTGAGACCCTCAATTCCAGTCTGGGCCATTTGGGTGGGCTGCTGTTGGGGCTCTGTCAAAGTCGTGGCAATCGGCCGGGCGAAGGACATGGCAGGAACAAGCTGCTGTGGCTGCTGCCAGTGACGTAAACACAGCAGGAGCTGCATTATTTTGTAAGAGAGCAGGTTTAAGGACATGTAAACACATGTAACACGACACATCCAGCAGAGCGATGGCCGAAATAAAAAGAAGGCACCTCGAAAAAAAAACCATATAAATTTGTGTCTTATTTTCCTTGTGAATTCTGTTTACGACTTTAAGCCCATCTGGTTGTCCCCCAAAAGCCAGCAATAATTGTATAACACATATACTATAAATGCTTTTGCATGCATGAAGTAATTTGTGTGTCTGGCCATTGCATTGAAGCCCCGGCTTTTGCAGAGTGAATTGCAAAAAAGAGTCACATAAACCCAGGCGGCACCCACAAAGTGTTTGCCACAAGCTGTGAAGTATTTCGCATAAATAATTAAATAATGCCGCAAGCCTGTTGATGGCTTTGGGGTATGGAGTTTACGTTTACAAGGTAACAACTTAGAAAGAATTTTTGGAAAAAATAGGGAATAGAAATTGCAGGTACTTGTAGGTAAATTCTAAAACTACTTTTTTGTTCATTTTTATTATTATTTAACAATTTTTCTAAAACACACTTGTTCCTATGTGCCTCCTTTTAATATTTAGAAAAATATATTTGTTTGGTTATAAATAACACAGCTAAATTCATTAAAAATATCAAAATATCTAGTAAATATTTTATTTTAAAATATTTTCTAGTTCACACTTTTTCCTAGATAAATCCTTTTGATATTTTTAAAAATATTTATGGCTGGTTGACGATAATTTTCTTTACAACTAAATTGAAAAAAAATATTTGAAACTGTATTGGAAAGCAAAATCGTTTATAAATTTAATTTAATTTTAAGCGGCTTTTCTGGAAAATCCCATTTTTGGTCGTATTTAAAAGTTTAAATGAATTTTAAATAATATCATTCCCTCGCTAACTGCGTGGTATTCATTTTTGCATGTCATTCTCTATTGTGGGCTCATCCATCTAAAAGGCACAAATTTTCCGTTTAGTTTGTGTCTGCCAATTCAGACACGTCATCGATACTAATTCAATAAACAATGCAAAATATTTGGCTGTCTGCGGGTCCTGTTTCCCTTCCGTAAAATGGAAATTACGTGAAAATGCAAACATGGCTACAAATCAGCATATTCCATGAGCCTGTGATGGGTAACAACTTGAAGCGAGGATAACATTCGATTTTCGATTTGAATTTATCATTTTTGTTGTCCTGGCCGTGTGTTCGTTTGCATAAATCCTTGGCTGGGTTAGCTGGTTGTGTTTGCTGCCTGCTTTGCATGTGACAAATGCCAATCCCGGCAAGTATGCTACAGTTTATTGAAAAGCTTATTATGCCGCTCACCGAAGCCAAGGCAGAGGATCGGATCCTGGGCTGAGGAAGGAGCTCGAGACGGAGTCACACCCAACACACACAGCTGTTGTGCCTTGTTTTTTATTAGATTGCTGTTTGTATTGCTAATGGAAGACAAACGTTATCGGTTTCAAGCACATACAACACACACACAGCCAGCCAACAGTTGCCGGAAGGCAACACGGGGTAAGCGATAAAACTAAATACAAATAAAATGTATTAGTCCACAAAATTCAATTTGCATGTTTTACATGTTTCTTTTATTGTATTCTTTTTTTTACTCAGTTTTTATTGTTTTTTATTTAAATTGAATTTCTCCTTGTCTTATTTGCCCAAAAGTTCCAAAACTCGGTCAACTCATTGCTGCTTGCATAGTTAATTCCTTGGCATTATCCTGCGAAATAGCCGAAAAATGTTAGCCAAATATTTGCACCGGCCACCGACATTGTTGGCTCAACCAAGTCAACATCAGGATGGCTACGAACGCAGAGCGTTGCGGAGATTCAAGAATTCTTCTTGTTTCTCGGAGACGAAATTGCTCAAAATTCGGATGCAAAGGCAAACACAGAGTCGAAAGAGCAGAGCCACGCTGTCCACGGCTGTCACTCGGCCAGCCATCATCCTCCTCTCGTCCAACTAGTAGACACAATGGAAAATATGATGCATTGGTTTTGGACTCTGCTTTTTGGCTCCTGCAAAAAATAAATCCCTTTTTCTTATTCTCTGTAACTCTGCAGTGAATTTCTGCCAGGAGCTTGCCCAGTTAATTGGCCAACATTGACCACAGTCTGTAGCATTGCGAAACTAACCAAGCTTGGCTCACCTTAAACCCCATAATCAGCCCTCGTTGCAAAAGTAAGACAGGTGATTAGCAAATAATCAGTTGCTCAATTAGATAAGCCTGTCATGTGATTACTTGACAATTTTCAGAGTAAAATTGTTTAGGGTTTTCTCGTTGAAATAAAAGGAAATTTTGGTTTAGGGAATAAGAAGTTAAAGACTTGAATAAGGGAATTTAATACTTATGTAAGGCTTAAAGATATTAAAAACATCAGTAAATGAAACAATAATATCTTTTAAAGGCAATACAAATTTATTTAATATTTTTTGAAAGCCTAGAAAAATCTTTGTTAAACTGTTTACTTTTCTTGTGTTTATTATTTTTAGGCGCAAACTTGTAAGATTTATAAAATAAATAACGACTTAAGCTATCAAAAAAAGTAATCAACAAAAAGTTAATTACAAAAAAACACCACATTCCAGAATATATGTCGAAAAGCATTTAAAGTTCTTAAAGCCTGCGGAAAATCTTTCGCCTGCAATCCGTTTGAATACCGTTTTTGGGCCACGGTCTCGACATCAAAGCGGTTGAGGCTTATTCTTCATACGTTGCTCTTTTTTTTTGCTTTTTTTTTTGATGCGTGAAGAGCCTTAAACGCGTATATACATATACATACAAACCTCGGCTGAAAGATGGCCACATGGACTGGTCCCAGGGCTTAGTCTCTCCAACGCATGTTTTTTTCCAGCTGCAAGCAAATATTTTCTTGATTTTTCGCTTTGCTGGCATCGCTTTTTGCCGGCAAACTTGGATTCACGTCTATTTTCCAACTCGTTGAGGTCGAAAGTCGTCATCATTAGCTTTAAGGGGGGCGAAGGGCGGCGACTTCTGCTACGCGTGTGTGTTTATGGATGTTTTGGCATAATTAGCAAAGGATGCTCAAAAAGGTGCCAAGGAGCCGCAGGAAAGCACAAACATCAAGCCAGAATTCCCTTTAATTCCACCTGCAAATGACGTCGGGTATTTCCGTAATTTTTTAATTAAAACATAATCTATTTATTTCGCGGCGCCTTGCTGTAAAAGTTGAAGAAACAATTTCGCTTAATTAAGAGTACAGTTGGCGGCGAGCAGGTCGGCCAACCTTGAAATGGGGTTGTGCTCCCATTTTTTGGGGGCAAGTTTAATTGCGAAATGCAATCAAATTAGCCTCGGCAAACGTGCTTTATGGGGTTATTACCAATGTTTTCGCCAATTAAAAGTAAGCCATATAAAAGAAGAGCCACATAATTTAGTGAAATGAAGCTTTATCCCTTTGATCAAGTTGTTGGGGGTGTCTCCTGTTCATTTTCCGAATCATTTTTAATGCACTTTAAACTAAAAACTCTCGGGACAGGCGGCTGTCAGCCACGTAACTAGGCTCATACTTACTCCACTCACTCCTCCTGCGGCTGTGTACGTTCCATGCGTTATATATATGCCTGTATACATCTCCTGGGATAATATAAAACTAAAATAATAAATGACGAGAACGTGACTCGACATACGCAGTGTCTGTCAAATTTTTTTCTTTCGGTTTTTTAGCCAAAAATCTTTTACTTAGGCGGTGTGATGGTGGCAGCTGAGTTTAAAGCACTTTTCGTGAGAGATTTTCATTCGGCAGAGATTTTTCAGAGCCACAGTTTTGGTGTAACTAGACAATGCTTAAGCAGTTTGAGAGCCATTGTTATGTATTTTTTCTGCGGTTTTACAGGGTTTTTACGTGGTGTGTGTAAGGTACATGTAGATTTACACGATTTTTAGACTTTTACATATATTTTGTTGTTAAAGATTTTATTTCTGTTTGTCTCTGGGTTCTGGGAATAACATTTCCTTAATACTTTTTTTTACATTTATAAATATAATTTATTTAAATATTATTCTGCCTTTTTGATAAATTTAAACTTCAAAAGGGCCATTATAGATTTTATTAAATTAAATCCAGTAAATGTAACATATAATTACCTTTAAAAATTGTTTTAGTTAAGTAAGAAAAGTACCAGATAAAATGTAGATAATTTTATGAATATATTTATTGCACAATTGATTGACTTGTATTTACAAAGTAATTGCTATATTTATATCTATACATATTTTAAAGAGTCTAATAAATGTTTATAACCCAAACATTAACAATTTCTTGAACGAAATATTTTTGTTGAGAACGTAATAAAGATTTACTTTGACTTAAACCTATCTTAAGTACTCTGCTTTGGATTTTGTTATAAAACTAACTAAATGGGCAATAGCTAACAATCTAATGTTATTTTCCAAGTCTGCTCCTTACCTGGAACCAATTTCCTTTCTTCTAGCGTTTTATTTCCTTATTCTAACTCTCCTTTTTTTTTGGAAACCCAGCTGACTTATTCAAAACTTTGGTCAACTTACTAGACGCGGCAAGTTGGCAAAATTTCTACACAGACAGACACAGAGGGAGCAAAGTTTTACTATTTCGATTTTGCAGGAGGCAAGTTTTTGGAAACAGGTTTGGGCCTGGCATCGATTGATTTCTGGGCAGTAGTGATGATGATTTGCAGCACACAAACTACGAGCCAGTGCCGGAAGTGGAAGAGAAGCGTGGCTTATGCGGTGTGGTGTCCTTGGATTTCCGTTTCCGTTACCATATCCATATGTCCTAAAGCCTAAGCCGACTCACTGGCGCCGTACAGCAGATTGTCCAGCTTCAATTTGTTTATTTTGTCGCCGCGGGCTCCGTGTCCTGGCCGTCCCCAGAAGGTCTCGAAGGTGTCGAAGTGCTGGTTGCACAGATCCCGGTCTATCTGCTTCGAAACGGAGACGGAGCGGCGGTTCTGCGATATTTGGACATTCAAATCGTGCAGATAGCGCATGTCGGCGGCCGTTTGGATCCTGTACATGGTGGAAGTTGTTCAAGTTGATGATGATGATGGTGGGCAGCAATGTTGATAGTTTTTGGTTTAGCAGTTTTGTTTTGGTTTTCATTTATGTCATTTGGTTTTTCATTTCGGGTTTCGGTTTCGATTTGTTTTGTTTTTGGTTTTTTTGTTTCGAGTTCGCACGGGGATACATAGAAGATTGGTATTATGATTTTGGATTTTTGCTGTTTCAGTTTGTTTGGTTTTTGGTTTGGTGAGATTGGTATTGGTTTTGATTTGGTTTGCTCTTTTGGTTGCTATACTTTCACTTGGATTACAATGGATATTTTCTTGCTGAATGAGCCGAGAAGAAGTGGGGAGGTTGGTAGGAGGTAGAGAAACCATTAACAATGCAGAATGACAGGCGCACACACACAGAAGAGACATTAAGGGAATGACATGGAAAGCGGATGCTGTTCTTGGTTTTATACCCTTGCAATGTGGGTTAAGGTTTAACCATTTTCTAAATTTTTAGAAATTAATTGAAGGTGTTTTAAGGGAATATTCTGAAACAGCTTAAAACTTTCAAGAAACTTTCTTTGAAATATAATATTAGGGTATAACCATTCATGTTATTTTTACACGTAATTTGTATAATTAGCTAACTCTTACGTTTAATTTGTATAATTTAGTAAAATGCCTTTAAAGTTATACAATAACCTTTAGAACTTTTAGTGGTTGCATAATATCCTTTTTATCTACATCATCAGTTAATTTTGAGCTGTATCCTTAAGCTTTTTCTAACTTTTTCTAATTAATAATATTCTCTTTTAAATCGGAAAAATTATATTTCTGACAATAAAAGGAGTAGAATTTATAAATTGTTTTTCAAAATTAACTAACCTAAAATGCAAGGGTATAAAAAAACTTCGGCTTGCCGAAAGTTGACTTCCTTTCTCCTCAAAAATGTAAGTATATAGCGCAGAGCAAGCAAATGAGAAACGGACGGATGCGATGAATGCAGAGGAAGAAGGGGATTGAGCAACAGGAAAATTCAGGAAACGGTTATCGGGAGGAAGGCAGGTGAACCTATGGTGGTCTAAGCCTGGCGAATGTGCAGGGTGAGCCGCTTGAGGCAGCAGCCCGTGGCCAAGGCCGTGGGGCAATCGCAACTGCAACACTGGAGCTTGCAGTTCAGATTCTTGGGCAGCCGCTTCAGGTGGCTGATGTTCTTGATGATGCTGTTGATGCACTTGATCTTGGTCTGCTGACAGGTCGGGGGCTTGTGCTTCAATGCGTACCTATCGTGCGAGGGCGTCCTCTTGGTGACATCCGTGCTGGACAGGCTGATGGGTCGATGCATGCCGCGTCTCCGGGCGAGCAGCGGCACCAGCTCTACGCCGCCACCTTCGTCGGCTCCATGTCCCGCTGTGCTGGCATCTGGCGTGGCGGTACTGGTGCTGCCCGGACATGGTCCACGTGCAGCCATCCGCGGGCACAGCCTAATGGGCTTACAGTCCTGCGGCTTCAGGTGGTGGACAATCTTGGGAGGTCCTGGCGGACAGGGCGGACCTGGCGGCGGCGGTCCCGGACACTTTTTTCCAGGCGGCGAAGGCTTCGGCGGACTGCCGCCTTTCATGGCGGGACAGTTACAGGTGCACATCTCGCAGCAGCGCTGCGGCTTCGGCAGCTTGCCGGGCCTCGACTTGCGGAAGGTGTTCTTCTCCGCCGGCGTTACTGGGTTGTCCTGGTCCAACTCCTTGAGCATCTCCTTGTTAGTCCAGCCCTAAATCAATCATTTTAGCTAACTTTAGCATTAAAGATAATTTGAATACCCACCAAAGACTTCATAAAAGTGTTGCCCTGTTGGTCCTTGGGACTCCGCCAGGGCTTGCCGCCAGGACCTGCCTTGCCCCAAGGCTCCTTGCAGGGCTGAAGGTAAAGGATAAACCATAAAACAATTAGTAAGGCCATGATCTAGGGGGCGTAATAGCCGCCGCTCACCGGCTTTTCCAGCTTCGCCTGCAGACGCTTCTTCTGCGTGGCCAGCTTCTCCTGTAGCGGACACCGCTGCTCGCTCTCGCTGACCACGATCTTATCCAGCAGCGGCTTGCCCTTGCATGGCGGCGAGGGCTTGTAGCGCAGCTCGATGTCCACATGGCCTTTATTGCGAAAGGACATTGAGGGGTGCTCTTTCAGCTGGATGTGCAGACTCTCACCGTTGGCATTCTTGGCCAGGCCCACGCCCACACCGGCGCCGGGCTTGTGGGGTATCTCCCGCTCGCAAATGGTCACTGTGCTGCTCCTCGGACCGCTCTCCTGCAGATGATGCACGGAGTGGGCATGGGGCAGTCGCTGGCCAGGCGGAGCAGGCGGGGCATGATGGTGGTGGTGATGATAGGCCGCCAGCGGGTTGTTGTGGCACTTCTTTTGCATCGAGAAGAAGTCGTTGTAGCGACACGGCTGCAGGGAGTTCATCCGGTGGGCGGTGGTCTGAGGGATGCATAGAAAATTGTAAGGAAAATCTACTAATATCTATTAAAATATTAATTTTTAGAAGGACACCTACCACTGTGGGCGTGGAGTGTAGGCCAACGGCTGTGATGTCCTTGCGCCTCACCTCTACGTTGGGCGCTCCACCGCCAGGACGACCCCAGGGACAGTGCTGATGGAACAGGTCGTAGTACTGAAGGAAGAAAATATATTTTATGGGATTTTATCTTAAATTAATAATAATATATAATATGTGTTAACATTTTCTAGGCTACATTTTTATAAAAAAAAGAGGGAGTTTTCTAATATTTAACTCAATAATTATTTTTTTAATATTTAAAAAATCCATATAAGGGCTCTAAGTTAAAGCTCTATTTCGCTGTATTTTAAGTGATTTTAAGCTACCAAAAATAATTTCTAGGCCGGAAAGTAAGAAATTTCCTCATTTAAAGAATCCAATCATGTATTAATTATATTTTTAATTAAAAATCCATTGAGCTTTCAAAAACAAGAAATTACTAACCTTAAAATCCTTATACCCTTCTGGGTCACATACACAAAATATTCATAAATATTTGCCTTAGCCCAAAAAAATTTAAATGCAATAAATTCCCCGATTTATCTGATTTTGGGTATGTGCTCTGCCAGTCAGACACTGCCGCAGGATGATTACAAAACCGAGTTATGTCTTATCGATTTCATGGCAGCCTATTTATGGGTCCCAGACACATTGTGCCACCCAGTAGGACCGCCTCAACCCATCGCGTCGTGTCAATCGCGAAGTGTGGCGTTGTTTGTTTACGGAAATTGGCAAATTCCCTTGAGTCCGATGTGCGCCTCTCCCTTGGCCTAGGAACTTTGTTTGTAGGTTGTTGTTATAGTTGCAACGCGATTTGCATTTCAGTCTATTTTTTTTTTTTTCTGCTCACCCACTTTTCGGTCGCTGCAGGCTGTGGTGATATAGCCGAATAATCGGGAAGGATTTTAGTCACGCAAGGACTCGTGGGAGTCCCACAACTTGCTTCTAGTTGGGCCTTTGCCCGTGCAGAGGTGATGTGATTACCAAATTCCAAATTGTCAAAGGGTTTGTTGAACCAAAATCCTCGAGAGCTGATGTATTACATGTTGCTTGGGGTAGGGTCTTTGAACTTAGCAGAAGTTTCCAGTTATCGCGTGGGTGAAGGTTCGAGATGGGTTTTGATTGTCATAGGTTCTATCTTAAATGTTATTCGTGTGGTTTTCGGTTGGTCTTTTATGGCTTTGACAAAAGTTTTTTGTTTATTTGGTAGGAATGCCTTGGATTAGATTATTGGGAATTGATTTTGGGTTTTTTGATTGGCAATTTAAGGGGTTATGTTTAAATAAAAGGCTTGGGTTGGAGGTATATTGTAGTTACTGAGGAAATGTTTTATATAATTTGCTTTAATTTACTAAGACTGTCAACAATTTTTCAGTTGAGAAGAGTAAGTAATGGTCTACAAGGGTTATCCCTATAGATCTATTCTTTGCCAGCTTATAAGTGATCTTTCAGTTGAACCCTAACCATTTGTATATCCACTTCAAAATGATTTTAGGTGTACACTTTTATCAACTTCATAATTCTAAAATATAGCACAAACATACGCTCTGTTTCAACTACCGTAAATATTGCTTATACGCCCTGTTAGCCACCTGATTCACTGCATTACACATACGCCCTGTTACCTACCTCTTGCTTATCCTTCTCCTTGCGGGCACACTCCTCCGCCTTCCTGCGCCGCCACATCCGAAGACTCTCCTCGGCATTCTTGCGCTCCACAAGACGCTTCTTCTCATCGCACCACATCAGAGGATGTTGGATGTGGTCGTGGCAGAAATTGCCACCCATTCCCATCTCATCACTGGTCGTCATTGCTATGTGTTTGCCTCGGGGCAGACGGGTTTCCTAGGAGAACAAGAGAGTCTGGGAGAACGGAAGTAGCGCTGCGTTCAGCAGACGCCGCGTTACTGACTCGGTCTCGTGCCGCGACCAGACCGTTTAACCGCCGATTTGGCTGCACTGATCCGTGCCAGGCACTGGTGGGCCACGGATGAACCACTTTGGTTGTCTAGGCAGCGCCTGCCTAAGCTATTTATAGCCTAGGTTAAGGCACACTTGGGCTAGGCCGCACGTGAACAGTGCGGCGGTCTCTCTCATTGTCTGTCCTTGAAGCCAGACAGGACTGCTGCTGCTGCTGTTGCTGCTGCAGTTCCTTGTCTGCGTAACCGCTGCTAATTTCGTTGGCCATTTAAATATTTTGCCAGTTAGGCACGCTTACCTTTTGTTTGCCTTCTTGGCTTGTTTGCCTAACCAGGCCTGGACATAAAATATACATATATATATTTATTTTATATTGCGCAGAAAATTGTGCCATGGCTGCCCTTAGCCTTAGCTTAACCCCATTTCGTGCTGCGAAAAGTGGGCTAAATCATCAATATTTGGCTTAAAAAATCTGCTGCTGTTGCGTGCAATTTAATCCGAGACTTGTTGAAGGTTTTTAAGCTGAAATACTCTTGGGCATTACTCATACGCCCCATGTGGCAGGAGCTAGTATTTCCCTCGCCACAGACACTGAATTTATTTGTTTGGCCCAATTCTGATATCAGCCCTGCCCGTCGCAACATAAAGCACTTTGGCCATGTCCAAAACTATTTCACTAGGTCGTCATGGTCCTCCATGTTGTTGTAGCTGTTGTTTTTGGCCAATATGTTGCATAGCTACATTGTTGCCCCATGCCTCCCATAACCGGCATGTGGGTAATGTCTGTTTGATGGCTCTGGGTATCTTTGTGGGCACAGCAATCAGAAATTTAAGCTTTAAGCCTTTGTTGTTTCCAGGAAGAGAGGAATTTAATGAAGCATATCTCACCACTCAGTTAAAATTCAAAAAAACCCTTTTATTTGTTTTACAAAATCGAATTTTTATTCATCTCTTTAAGTGTACAAATATCGTAATTACATGTATCAATATCAACATCATTATCATCATTTTGTCGCAGCACCCATTTGAACCGATGTTTAGCCAGAATGAGCTCTCGCTCTTCTTTAATTTTCTCAGTGTAGAGCAGGCTGTAAAGGAGCCCCAAATAGTCTTGCTTGATTTTTTCAAAACTATATACACTAACAAAAAAAAAAAACGCCTTTTTTTGCTGACTGACTTAATTGAGGTTGTTTTTTATAAATTAAAATAAGAACTTAAATTATATAGAGTTTAGTTTTCTGTTTTTAAGGCATTCCAAAAAGGGCTTGTCTTGATCGATTTTGTGTGAATGTCTTATAAATTACTATTGCGGAGAAGAAAAAATGTTTTAAAATTAAGACTGGGGCAGCATCCGCTTTCATTTTCTTATAGAACATATGTATTATATATGCATTTCATGCGCGAATGGTTCAAAATATAATTTATTTATTAATTTTATTTATAAGTTTGTTAGGTTACATTTTTGTGCTGCCGGAAGGGATTTTGAAGAAGAGTGCAGGCATTGAACATTGAACCATTTAGGCATGAAATGTCCTAAACAAATATTTAATATTAAATAAATTGTTTGCTTTATGCTTTGTTATCATAAATATCGTTTACACATGGGTTTCTTTGTTGCATTGACTAATAAACAATTTCCTTTCGTAGTTAGTACTTTTTCGCATTTTCCTCAATTTCCTTTATTTACGTTTGAGTTGCCTAAGCTGGCAACATTATCCTTTAGGCTTGAATCATTCTGAAGAGTTATTTGTACAGATTTAATTTCTTCTTTCTTTACTTATTGTTGGCTTCTCGAATATATATTTCTCTATACATAACATATATAAATAAATCGTTCGAAAAACATTGCATATAAAATTTGTTAAAGTTCATTAAACATCTCGTATATATTTATTTATGTACAGCGAAGGTTGCCGTTAATTATGTTGTTTCTTTTTTTGTTTGTTTGTTTTTTGATTTGTTTATGCAATTATTTACAGTGTCAACAACAAATGCCTAAAAACTAAATAATAATTCTTTTGTTTACAATTTTACGTTATCCTTGCTAGCTCGCTGGCTGACAAAACTTAACCGAAACATCGACTGTGTGGCCTACATAACATTATTATTATTGCATACGATTAATATGATTACGTTAAGTGTTACTTCATGCGATTGATGACTAAGTCGGCGACGACCTGCAGGCCCTTCTGGTACGGCGACTCCGTCAGCTCCTGGGCCAGCCGTATCGCCTCGTTGCAGTGCTTCTTGGCCAGGAAACGGGTCTGCTCCAGGCCGTGTGACTTGTGCACCAGCTCGAAGGCACGCTCCACGTCCCCGGGCTCGCTGAAGCGTCGCATCACCATCGGATTCAGCTCGGGGTACTGCAAGAGATGGGAAATTTCAGGTATTTCAATTATGCAGCCATTGCAAGTTGGGGTGGGTCCGGTGGTTGGATATTGTTTGCCAACGCACTGCACGCGGCGCTGACCAAGATCGCGAGCTGCATAGCAAATGGAAATTAGCAGTGCCGGAGGCGTTAATCGCCCCGCTGGCAATTGAGTTGCAAACGCATTCGAGCAGCTGACAGGCCGGGCGTCCGTCCAACCACCCACCCAACCACAACACCTATGATATCATCACCTTCGCCGCCGGCACCATGAATACATCATCCACATTGGCGGCGCGAAGGCACTTTAGATGCAAAGCGTACCGAGATCTGAGCAAATACACATTACATCCCCACACACAGCATATTCTCTTCGCATTTCCCATAAGGAAATGTCGTCTGAGAACTCACCTTTTCGCATGCAAAGAGCACCGGGGCGGTGGCCAGGCCCAGCTTCAGATCCGCCGCCGTTGGCTTGCCCATCTGCTCGCTGGAGGAGACAAAGTCCAGCATGTCGTCGACCAGCTGAAAGGCTAGGCCAACGTTACGTCCGTACTGGAAGGCCACCTCGGCCACGTTGTCATCTGCTTGGGCAATCACGGCGGTCTGCAGAGTAAGAAGAAATATTTAAAAAGGGGAATTTTAAATCAAGAACACAAATCAAAACAATATATCGATAAAGTAAGAGGATCCTATTAAAAATATCGTAGTTTACTACAAATTTCATTTTGTATTTCTTTTTGTTAAATTAATATTATCGCGAATTTCGATATACAATAATATATCGATCAAAATATAAGTCTTTTAATTTTTTTAGATAATTAAGATCGACATAATCGATAATCTCGATTTATAGTATATAATAAAATCGATCAAATCCGATAACATCGATTACTTTCTGACTCTAGTTTTGTATAAATAGAGAAGAATATATTTTTATCGTTAATTGTATACTAATAAATCGATAAATATCCAAATAGGATTGATATTATAAGTACTTTTCGGTCATCCATAGTTCAAAGTCAGTTGCAGTTGCAACAATGGGCACAATGACACCGACATGCGTGCAAACTAATTGCCGAATTAAGCTCAAGTCCGATAAATACGAAATGCGAAATGCTATATTCAAGATTCCAGCTTGAAATTGCATGCCGATAACGAGTACTCACCGCCTTCAGTGCGTTGGCAATCAGCGATGCGGTCTTCCTGTATGTCTTGGTCAGGTAATGTGCGAAGCGCTCGTTCTCCGTTTCCCTTGAGCCGAGCTGCATGAACTCGCCTTGAACCAAATCGGTTAAGATCTGCAAAAGACAGAAGATATACGAATATAAGATTGGCAATGGCAGACACAATGCGTCATAAATATGTCAGCGATTAGTAATGTTTATGTCAATGGCAATGACTTCCCCTACTGTGATTGTTCTGCAATCGCAGACGTTGGGTTTTTCCCACTCCAAGTTGAATGAATTACGCAATTCTTTTTGTAAGTATAAATAATATATAAAATTCCCTTTTAAAGAGCCATAATTTTAGCTTAAAATCGATTTATTGTATAGGCCATAACTACTGTACTTTCAAACTGCGAATAAAACTTTATTTGCCAGGCTTATCCTTCTTCAAAATCCGTAAAGCGTTTTACTACGCCCCAAGGGAGTGTGGAACTTCCGCATGGGTGAAGCCTCAAATGCAAATGGCAAACACAAAATTGTGCCAAATAAATCTGGCAAACAAGATTTCATTCAGAGCTCAATAAGAGGTCGGGTGGGTAACCGATGCTACCTGACTATTTTGGCTATTGCCCCGTTTGTTTGTTTGGCACGCCCTTCGCCAACTCGCTTTCGATAGGCATTTTCATTGATTACGGCGGCCAAAAAACTCACAGATAGTTGTCAAAATCTTTGGCAAATACAACCCCTGTGTGTGGGAGCTGTTTCGTTTCGATCCGATCCCAAGGAGCTCAAGGTGATTCGGCCAATAGTTTCTGGCCAAAAAGCCCGGCCAAATTCCAGCTTTCAATGTTAATTAACACAACTAGCAAGTAGCCGTAAAAAAAAAAAATAATAATAAAAACACAGTCAAAGACAAGTGCGTGAGCTCCAACAACGGCCAGCAAAATGCATTTAGAGCCAAACAAATTAACACAGAGACGCCTTTTAAGCAGCGAAATGAAGCCAAAATGATACCAAATGCTGCAGGCTAACATTTTTTTTTATTTTTTCTCGACCGCAAAATGCAAGTGCACTTTGTGAAACAAAAAATGGTTAGCCTCGAAGCGAGTTTGTAAGACACGTACATGGGGAATTTTCTTTTTCAGCAGTCAACTTCCGACAAGGGGAATTTAGCCAGCAAAAAATATATATTTTAGCTTTTATTTAACTGCAGGCTAACTATTCCTCTTTTTTATATTTTTTTTTCTTATAAAACTCTAGTTTTCTTTGATTACACTTATCTTTTATCAATTACCTCATTCCGTCTCGGTCTTAACGGTCTGGTTTAACCCAAAACCCACAGATAGTCATAAATATACTTGATTGAAAGGCAGACGGGCATTCTACACATTTTATTAATGCCTAGCAATGTCTTAGAAGCCGTTGAAATTATTCAGGCACGTGCACGGCATATTAAACACTCAACAAAATCTGATAAATATTTTCTAAAGCTTGGAGATTGTGTTAGATGAAGAGAAACAGGCTAAAAGAGGTCTGAAAAATACAAAGATATCACTCCATAAATTCTAGTTTCTTGTTTAATATTGGTTTAATAAAATAAGTTATTGAAATATGTATTACCTTTTCGTAGTTCCTCTGAAAAAAGCTAACCCAAAAGCTAAGATAAATGCCTCTTGTTATCATGTTACATTTCTACATGTGTTTTTTGGGCAACGAAATCAAAGACACGATTATGCAAAACCAAGTCTTAGGTCTGGGGGAGATTTTAAATAAATAGTTAGATACCCAGAACTAGTTTCCTAATATCTCATGACCTAATGGCCCTAAAGAAAGTTTCATTTTGATGGGGTCAAAATGTTTTTGAATGCTAATAAGCCAAAATTATGCGTTAGATACACGAGTTCCGATAATCATGGGCAAATGAAATGGACAAATAAAAGTAGATAAGTGTCTGGCAGCCGCACCTTGGATTTTGGATTTATCTTGAAGCCAATCCTCAGGTGTTACGCATGTTTCGCGAATTGAGAAAACCCATCATCGCAGCGAGACGGAGAATGTGTAACCCAAAAACGTAGGCAAGTTTATTGTGTTTGCTTTGGCTATTAACTTTGCCGCGCTCGATTGTGTAAATATGCAGAGAAGCTGTGGCTGCTGTGGTCCCAAAGAGAGATCCCCGAGCCACCTTCGTTTCCAAGGCAACAACAGACCTAGTTTCACTCTCGTGCCCCGCCACCGAAAGTGAAATTGGCAGGTGTGACTAATTTTAAATTTATAGAAACTACGTGATGCATCGCACTAAGCGATGAAATATTTCTACGGAATTCCAAAGCACGAAAAGAGTAGTGATGGCAATAAAAAATGAGGATATAAAAAGGACATTTGAAAAGGTTTAAAATAAGTCAGAAACTTGTGAACTATAAAAGCTAGAGTCTTAAATTTTTGTAGAGCCATAATATTTATTATAATATATTTTTCTTTTTATTTCTTTTTTATATTTTACCACAAAATTTTAACTCAATCGAACAAATATTACTATTTTTAGTGCTAGAAAGTATGCAATGCTTCCATGCATTAACCTATAGGTAATAAGTTAATCATTTTATCATAAAATAAAATTATTTTAAGGCAGTTAAAGATATTCATTTCCTTGATTCCTTGATTTTTACCGCTTTAACAAGACATATCTGACCGGAACAAAAACAAATTGGCTGCACTGCCACTGTAACTGCAACTGCAAGGACGCAGATGCAGAAATGCAATAAAAAAAACATCGGAACATCGAAACATTAAAAGTGAATGCCGCCGCCGTTGCAAAGTTTTACGAACTCTGGCGAAGGGCAAACCTTGGACGATTCCCAGGGACGCAGGAAGTTAAATTACGACTGGTTTTGGCAATGCTGATGGCAGGGGGGAAGTTCAGTTCCCCAAACAGAATGAGCAACTTTCATAATTTCAGGAAAGACAAAGGTTCCCTTCTGTTTGCCCAACAATTGTGTGAAATTTGGCACCCGATCTGATTACGTACATTCATAAAAATATATCGTATAAGCCTATTTACAGAGAGACGGAGATAATTCATTTGAATCCGGGACTTTTTAGTGGCTAATTCTTGGAGGAAGCAGCAGCCTACCCCTTTTTCAGAATGAGTTTGGCAAACAGTTGGGCGTTATTTGTGTTTGCCTTGGCAATTAACTGCCAGCATAAAATGTGCGAAGAGGGACTTGGTAACAACGAAATGTTTGGTTTTTGGTTACAGGTGCAAAAAACTGTAAAGTTTTTTAGGTTGGGTTTTAAAGATTTTAATATTTAGTTTGATCAGCAATGGAAGCGATGGGAAGAATGTGTTTTTAAGGTAAAGACTAGTCCAGAAAGGAATTTCATTTTTTAGAATATAAGCAGTGGCATATTCAATATATTTTAAGCTTTAAATTGATATACATTATCATGTAAACCTCTCTTAAAAGCATTCATTCAGCTCTGTTCTTTAAATTCTTTTAAAAATTATTCACCTTTAGCTGTAGTCAATAAATCCTACACATATCTCACCAGAATTCAGGCCAGTTGTTAGTCATATTCTTTTAAAAAATTATATATGCTTACCTGACTCAGTACAATCGTCACATCGTCGCTGCGCAGACGTGCAATCATAATCGAGGCAATCGATAAGATATAATCGCCAGCCATTGTGACCTGCAAAGAGGATGTTAAGACCTGGTCAGAAAATATAGTGACTACGGAGAAGTACGGTTATATGTTGCAACAGTTAACAGCCGTTGGCAAAGACAAAACAACCGAAAATTAACTGACATGACTAAGACCAGCTCCAAGACAATCAAAGAGAAGACATTAAAATTAACGGGCTTTGAGCTTCGGGCTCTTTTGACGCTTCTTTGACTTGTAAAGATGATGATAAACGAAAGCTGGATTAATTTATGCATTTCAATTTGAAGACATGTCGAAAGGGAAACTGCATTGAGATCGCGATATGTGGGTCTTTTCGTCTGGTCTATTATTAAGTTTAATGAAGAGGCATCAGCATCGACATCCAATTTGAGGCCTTTTGAGTGATGCAAGATAGCTGTTGACAAAGTCAATAAACACTTTGAATCGAAATACGCAACAAATTGATGTCAAAGTCAGAGGCCTGGGAGCTGATGATGCTGCTGCTGCTGCGGATGATGATTAGTGCCATCTTGATTGCTGTTTTGGTTGCCGAGTGGCTCTAACTGGGCGCGTGTTTGGCTTGGTTTGTTTGGCTTCAGCAAACATCGGTGGCACCGATGCCTAATATTATCACGGATCTCCTTTGGATTCGGACTGGGACCTACCTTTTTATGATTCCATAGAGCATTCACGCTGGGCTTGCCGCGTCGGAAGTCCGACTGATCGATGACATCGTCGTGCACTAAGCTGGCCGAGTGAACCATCTCCGAGAAGAGGGCGATCTGTCGTTGTTTGTGTACTAATTGGCTGTCAAGGCGATAGGCAAAATATGATTTTTAGTGATTTTGTGGTCTTGGTGGGGCAAAAAGCTACAAAAAGCTACCGTGCATTAATCTGAAATGGCTGAAAAGCGTACATTTCGCAAAGCCATGCTAATCATTTACACTAGACAACAGGGCAAATACAGAATTATCATAGAAAAATATTTTAAATTATTTTTAAAAATTTATCACAAGTTAAAGAATAATTTGAATGGATAATAATGAAATTTAAGGAAGAAATTTTAAATATTTTTGAACTAGAAATCTAGTGAAAATCCATAATTTTTTAGAGTTTATAATTTCTATTTCCCTGCGATTCAGATATTTTCAAGTAATATTTTCTTTGAACAAAAACTCACTGTGACTCGTTGTTCAGGTGATAGTTTATCGCCTTGGCCATCAGCATGGTGACCATGGGTCGCAGCGCCTTTCCCTGGCCATCAAAGTAATAGCTGGCAATAGTGTCCAACTCCGGCTGCGATGTCCCCGACTTTAGCAGCTGGAAAATAATGAAACAAAATAAATAAAGAGAAATTACTCACACCTTCTAAACTCTAGACTTTGGCCTAAATTAGCAAATATTTGTGTTTTGGTCGCAAGCTACGAAAATCCCCCTAGCTGGGTTTAAGGAAAAAACCATCAATGACGTCCCCAAAAACATCTCAATGGAATTTCTCACAAAAAAAAATCTTTATACGCGTTATTTATCTTTGTGGTTTTGAAATAATTTTTTTTATTATCAATTTAGTATTTATTATGTGTAAAATTAGGTTTTATTATTGATCGTTACTTCGTTTTTTACTGCTGTTTTAAAACTATATAAGATATATGTAGGCATATAAGAAAGCTAACAGCTGTCTGACATTAATTAGTTTTAAAACGAAAATAATAACACGCTTTTAAATGAGAATTTTAGAATTAGTTCCAGACATTACAATAACCTTCTAACTTCTAATTTATTTTTAAAAATTAAATAACTTTTATTTAAAGGCATAAACTATTTTTAAAATGAATTTGAACATATATTTCATGAACAAAAACACAAATAATTATAATAATTATTATTAGAAAAGCTTATCATTTTTATAACAGAAATGAATAAAATGGTAAGCACGTATAACCCATGATTTGCTAAGATGGCTGCCAATATCCTTAGTTATTGGTTTCCTGAACGTCTAATTTATGATAGACATTTGCCCTTCCATTCAATTTCCCTGAGCTAGGGCTCCTGATAGATATTTCCCTGCAATCCCTCAATCACCCCCACTTACATATCTCACGTCGTCGTAAAAGTACTTGAGGTCATCATCCAGGATGATGTATGGATCGATCTGGAACTCTCGCACAGGACCCGCCGGCTGCTGTGTGTGCACCGAGCTGTGCTGGCGGAGATTCGTCTTGGAGCATTGGGAGTACTTGAGGCTGTGGCTGCAGCTGTGCGGACTTTGCTGGAAAACAGAAAAAAAGAGAACAGGTAGAACGGCGGTTAGCGATTTCTGGTAAATGCTGCAATTAATAACAAAGTGTGAATAATGGAGGGGCAAACAAGTCACTTAACAACTTTCAATTGTGGCGCTGCCGCGCCTAACGAGTTTTGCCTTGCACACCGTTGGATTTTCTGCCTGCCAGTTGCCGAAAATTAATAACTGGAAAATTGCAGTGGCCGGGGCCTGTAACCACAGTAAATGGCCAACTAATTGAAGTCGATTGTCGACGCCCTCGCGCGACTCTTGACCTTGTCGGCGAATTTGAATTGTCGTAGCCGCAAATCCTTTTGTTATGGCCACAAGACAATGCGACACAAAAGAGAGCAACACGCGCTGCTAAATTACCAGGCAATATGTTGCTGCACTTGCAGAAAAATATGGTCCTAATTGAATTTAAAATTTAAGTTAATAAAATTAGTTTTAATTAAAAATTTTAGCTAATAAAAGAGTGCTATACTAAAAATATAATTCAAAATGGAGAAATCAAATTTCGATATAAAAAGCTACAAAGGCGAAATTGTTATTGATATGATGACATAATGACTTTTTGCTCGATAATTCGATATTTCAACATTAAATGCTATATATTTCGATAAAATTCTCTAAATCAAATTTGAGTCAAAATATATATAAATATCCCAAAATTTTGCAATATTTCTTTCTCTGCAGGAAATGTGCCTCGCCTTTCCGTTCGATCCGGACTTGTATTTATTTTATTTTTCGGAGGCACTTTTATGTGCAATTATGCAATCGCATTTGTTTGCTTCTTGTGCAGCCTGTCAGCCAGTCAAGCCGTCAGCTAGTCAACCAGTCAGCCACTCAGACTGTCAATAGGAGCCGCACACGATACGATAACATGTAAATTCGATGTTGCCAGCTGTCAGCAGCAACGGCGGCGGCGAAGGCATTTTTAACGATTTCAAATATTTGGCTATGACTGCGATTACACACACACTCTTTGGGGTGGGGATTGTGGATGTTGACCCACTTGCTCCCGGGATCCTGGGAGAGTCACTACAGTCAATGGCCGTAACAACGCCCTTGGTAACGGAGCTTCTGCAGCGAGCAGCATCATCATCATAAACATCATCTTCGAAGATCGTCAATATCATCGTCTTTAATTTGGCCCACACGTGTGGACCTTTTGGGTGTCCAAAACTGGTTGAGCATCGTAAAATAACCAAACAAATTGTTGGCCAGAGCCAGAGTTCCCATTGAAAAGAGCTTGTAATGACCCAGTTTCATATTTAATATGTGTCATAAGCATCGGCAAGGTAAGGGGGCCTTTGGCTTTTGGCGAGTAGAAAGCGAGCCATGGCTTATTACAAAATCCGAGGCATCACAATTACAACAGCAAAACGCCATCAGCAGCAGTAGCAGCAGCAGCCGGAAGAAATCCAATTAAATTCGAGTCGTGGAAACTTTCATTTTCAATATGTGCGCCAAATTAAAATTAGTGCCATCAGCTGGCCACCGTTACTGTTGATATGATAATATTTGCAAAAGCCAAAAAGCGAATGAAAGAAACAGAAATTTGTGGAACGTGCAGAAATGCATTTAATTGTGGCTATTTCGAGTTGCCCACATACGCCGTCAGACTCTTAAGCACTGTTAAATGGTTTTTACGACCGCAAGTCACAAGTCAAGTCAAGCTAACGTCAGCAGGTGCCCACGACAGCCGAACGGATTTTAAGTGTCTCTAAGCCCCATGAACCTGCTAATGCGCTCACTTTACAGCCAGGTCAATGCTCTTGCCTGCCTCTTGCCTGCATTCTGGCCAAGCATCGCATCTTGGCCGAATATATTTTGCGAATTAACGTAGAGGATTATGGGCTTGTTGCGTGCACAAAGCCAAAAAACAGAGGCATTAAAACGTAAATACATAGGAAGTACACTCTTAGCCGTTGCACTTGGCTGCCGAAGATGAACCGAGGAGGACTTTCAATCACTTTTTTTTACAATGCGGTTGCTTTTATAACCGGAGAAAGAAATAAGGAAAATAGTCTAGAAAAGTCGTGGGTGTTCATAGTGAAAATATATGCTAATACAAAGAGGAGTAATCTTATTTAATGAGTATGTAAAATATTTGGTTAGATGAAGGCAGGAAATAATAACCAATATAATTTATGCTTTCATTATTTTTAGTCAATATTTTTTATTTAAAACCCACTCTTTTCCACAGGTCTTAAGATTGCCTCCAATAAGCTTAAACCGCACTTGGCCTGACTTAAAAAACCAACCAAAGATATCCAGTTAAACCTCCTTTGGCAACCTCCACACACACACAAAAGAGGAGCCGCAACAATTGGCAGGCCAACTTTCACATCGATTCAAAAAGAAGAAATAATAATAATAATGATCTTCGGGGCGGCAACAACAATGCTTTGGAAATAATTATCTTTTATTTGGTTAGCGGCACCTCTGCCAATTTTCATTTAAATACTCGCATTTCTTGCACTCATTAATTTAATTGTGAACAAAATTGCACAAAATAGGCGGCGAGCGCAGTGATCACAAGGCAATTGCAGCATTTAACGGCGTGTGTGCAAATTGAATAGAGACAAGTGCAAAGTAAAAACAAAACGAAACACAACATAAAAATCAAATCAAATAGAGCTGGCATTTGTTCGCCACAGGGCGCTCCCACGACATAATCCTCTTCAGCTGCAAAAACCCATCCCAACCCACTCCGGTGTCCATTGATGGCGCGGCGGCCTCAGCTCAAGATGAAGACATGAAACGATGAAAGTATTTAGCCAGCATTTCGAGTGCCTCGCACTGATTGATGCCACTTTTGATTGAAAGCCTTAACAATCAGCGAATTGCAACATTTTAGCATTTGTGTTATGGATTGCCTTACGACTCACTTACTATACTATATATTGTGTCGATTCGCAGCCGCATTGTTATGATTTCTGCTCTTGTTTCGCTCGCTTTTTAAGGCAATTTGTATGCGGCATATGGTGGGTATATCATAAGCGATATGTGAACAACAGACAATTGCCTTTGCATGTTGCTATTTTTATGGAGGTCGGGCATAAGTACGAAAACTGTTAACACCTGTGATTTACAAGCTAAACATGCTAAAAATTATTCAATTAAAGCAATCAAGTTAACAAATTAATGCTTAGGCTGCATGGCAAAACAGAACATTCTTTGCGCAAGGCTGAACCTTTAAATTGTTTATAGTAATTATATACAGATTACTGTACAGAAAGGATAAAATATCAGAGTTTTTTGTTGAGCTGAATCATCGCTCTTTAACCCTCTCTAAAATTTCTTAAAGCTAAAAAATTTTAATTGCTTCTTTTGCTTGGCCGAAAAAGAAATGCCTCTGTTGTTGCCTTGATCGAACATGACGGGCCTTGGTAGCGGAAGCGGCGGCTCCAACATTGGCCAAAACCGGAGACAGAGAAACAGTCAAGAAAGTAGCAACAACCGCCTCTCTTTTGGCTCTTTGAGGGCCACAAACGAATCGGCGTCCGAAGACGAGGCTTTGGACTTATACTTTCCCTTTTTGTCATCGCTGCGGTTGTTTTGGCCATTGCCTGCTGCTGGCTGACATAACCAAGTAACCGAACGTAGGCCCCCCCTACTACCCCCTCTATTGGCTGCATATTTTATATATACATACATATATATTTATATATGCTTTTGCCGTTCGATTTTCGTAGCTTCTTCATTAGCCGCAGTGCCTGCTGGCAGCAAGTGGTTTACATGCGTGTTAACATCTCAGCAGTTTCAAGTGAGTGTGAATGCCAAGTGCCGAGAGTGTGTATGTGTTTGCCTGAAAACTGGGCAATTTGTATTTGACAAAGCATATCTGTGCCTTGTGCCACTGAGAACGCTTCTGGGGGGGCGACACTACACAGTAGACACAGTACACATAAATTAGCTGGAAAATCCAAACATAATGTATCCACTTTATTTGCTAATGTCTCCATTGCGAATGCTCAATGCGTCACGGTTTCATTGCGTCGAAATTAAGCCCCATCCGAGACTATGACAACTGCAATCGATTGACCAATTGAGGTTCGCAAATCAACGAATTAAAGATGAGTTTCCACATAGCAAACGGAAAAAGATACAGTTCCGGAAAGGGATGCTTAAAGAACCGCGAATTCCAGTGGAGTTTAAATAGATATATAGATAGTTAAGGAACAATTAGGTTTCAGAGCTCATTTGCCTTTATATAAATCTCTTAGTGATCTGGGGAATACCCCTATTATTTCAAACACAAACTATAATGAGTTGCCATCCCAAAAATGGATTCACTCGATGTGATTTTTCATTTATTAATTGCTATAAACTTGATTTTCGATCCAGTTTCACTAACTACTTTCCGGAATCGTACATCAGCCATTGAATCACATGGCATTCCACCGTCACTTTGGATATTGTGCAACCCGAGTGCGATTTACAATTGAAATGAGTGCGTGCTTGACCAACGCGGCGGCTGCGTGATATTGGTCTATGTAGGCGACTTAAAACTCAGGCAGCAAAACCAACTAGAGCGAATGCGTTTTTAAACGCTTCAACTTGCAAGCTGCCGCAAAAACTATGAAAATAATTTAATAGCCGAAAAACCAAAATATTTGTTGGTGTCACAGCATTCACAGCAATAGGTAATTATAACAATCTGTCCAGAGGCAAGACAAAATAAAATATAGCCGAAAAATTAAGGTACAAAAAGGAAAACCAAAACTGAGAAATGTTTTTGCAGACCAAATGGAAACCAGTTATTAGTGGAAAACCTGAAAATTCAAGTTTATCCTGCATTGACTGCTTTCGGGGAGCTTTGGCTGTAAATCAACCAGGTCTCCAATAGTCCAAAAAATTACATAAAACGCGCGGCAGCACAGACAGGAAAAAAACAACAAAATTTCAATATGCAAAATGCAAAGTGCAATGCGCGTGCACTCGCCGTCTAATTTGTTGATATTGATATCTAGACTTTGGATTTCGAAATACGGAATTGTAAAGCAAATTCCCATGTTAATTTGGTGAAACCCTTGGACAAACCAATGATGATGGGAGCTCTCAGAATGCAAGTCCATGGAGATGGAGAGACAAAAACAAGCGGTCCAATCAGTGTGGGAAATGAATTCCCCCCGCATCGCAGATAGGCAAATTTATGATAATCACTGATAAAACATTGGAAATGTAAAACACCCAAAAGGCAGGCAAGTGGACCAATGGACCAACATGAGCGACATTGATGAAATGTGGGCCTGACAGCCCAAATATGGCTTTGGGTTTGGGCCGGCCATTGGGTTGCGCAACTTGGTCAAAACTAAACTCGAACCAACATCGCTGGACGGCAGCGGCGGCGGCGCTTCTTTTTGGGCTTTCAAATCGAAATCCGAAAATTTGTTGTTAAGGAAAACAACGCTGAAATCATTAACAGTTAACAGTCTTGGCGCGGCGGCAGCAGAAACCACCGAAACCGAAAACCGAACCCGAAACCAGTTTAGGACAACACCAAAACGCATGCGTCTTTCTGGAATTGGGTCAGCAAGTACGGCCCGAAAAATACCAAAGCCAAAGGCAAAGGCGAAGGCACAGGCACTGGCAAAGCCACCAGCAGCAGCAAGCGGTCAAAGAGACCATTGCAGGTGTAGGACAGGTTGAATGAAAGTCAACCCAATCCGCTTAGGCATGCCCACATCCAATTTTGGTTTCGATATTGGGCACCATAGCCCCTTGTCCTCTCCTCTTAACCAATTAAACCATAAGCGATTGCATATTAAAAATAAATAATAATAATATTCAGCCGCCAGAGAATTAAGCGTTCTGGTGAGCTTCAGTCGCTGGTCAGTCTGTGGGTCAGCTACGAGTGAAAGTGTTTTGCAGAAATAAAGATACAGTCACAAAAGACAACGATTTACGATGTATCAGATGTATCTTTTAGCATATCTGCCACTTTTTTGTGTCTCTTGTTTTTCACATATGTATGTATTTATGCTCAAACTGATGGCTTTCTCACAAAGAGGTTAACGGAAAGAGATGTGAGGATGTGATTGTGAAATATAATTTTAGGGACAAGCGGAACAAGAGCTATTAATTATTGAAATGAGTTTAAGGCTAAGATTATTTTAAAGCATTTAAGATCTTAAAACCAATAGCCATGCTTTAACTTTATAATGCTTTTGGAAAATGTTTTCCAAGATAAATTAATGTAAAATGTAATTAGCTTATTAATTATATTTTAGATTTATTTCATGTATTAATTACCTTTATTGTCAGCAATAAATTTCCTTTATTAATGCAAGAACCTAAAGCTTTTTTTAAATAACCTCTCAAGCTTAAACTCTTGCCCAAAAAATTTCTAAACAAAAAATTTCATTGAAAACAGGTCGAGATTTGGTTTCACTTTCACGCGACCAAACCCTCGCATTCAAATTAAGCACACTCACACGAAGAAAATATATAAAAAACAGCCAGAGAATCGACGGAAATCAATCAACCAACCTAAGAGAAACATCTAACTATGCCCAGAGACTCTCTAATCTCTAATCTAATTTAAAAATCGCCACCTTGAGAGTATGAACCCATCAAATTCACACGCTGGCGTTAAAACTCTTGGCCCGGCTAAAGCTCATTTCACGCATTTGCAATGAAAGTGAAAAGCTTATACATATATAGTGAGGAGGGGCAAATGCGGAAGAGGTTGGTTTGGAAACTAATTCGAGTCAAAGATGTACTGACTGGCGATAACGAATACTTAAATACGCAAAGCTGGCCAATCAGTTTCTTGCCAAATTCGTGTGGCGCATAGATAAAGACTCTAAACTTTTATTTTCCTTTACTTTAATTTTTTTTGTCTGGTTTCTTTTGGCCAAAACAATGGCCGGTCGAGGGGCGGGGGAGCTTGGCAAATGAAATGAAGAAGAAAGTCAAAGAAACCGTTAAAAGTGAATTTCTTCTATGGCTGCGGTTGGCTCGCCGCTTGATTTTGTTGCTGTTGTTGCTTCTGCCATTGCCGACTATTATTAGTTGGCGTTTTGTAGTTTTTTTTTTTTTTTTTCCTTTAGTTTTTTATTTATTTTATATTTTTCTTCTTTTTTGGCCAGCAGCAGCGCTGCCAGCTGCTCTGCCGCTGCGACGTGCGCTTTCTATTTGCGTTTTGTTTATTGTTTACCTATGATAGATGAACGTATCAGTTTCCAGGTGCTTGCTTTTGTCCCGTTTTGAGCGGTGTGTGGATGTGAGTTGGGCATAAAACCAATTTGGCGTCGAATGAATTTTTATTCGGCTTCGAAAATGAAACAGACAGAGTCTTAAACAGCCGAAATGCATAAATAACTCGATAACGATAGCTGCATACAAAATATTTTACCTTTTCCAAGCTTTTGTTGGCGCCGAGAAATGCATTTATTTTGTTTTAAATAGATGTTACGTTATGGGATTATTTAAACCAGAGTTTGACTATTTTTTGAATTATTTAAAGGGTTTAGAGATATGGTTATTTTAAAGGAGAATCAATAAATGATATTTTAAGGATATTGATATGTGTGATATTTGAAACAAGATATGCTTTTATTTTAATTCAAATAATATAAGAATAAATTAATATAGTTAATATAATTTGGGATACTTTAAAATATTATCAAACTATTTTTTTTATAATATTTCAAAGAGGTTAAACAATTTGAAAATATATCTCCATTTAGAAATATGTATGTCTCATCCAGTCTTTAAAAATAAATGAAAATATTAAATTATTCCTAGAGAAAATTTGTAAATTTTTCCAGCAAAAAAATAGCTGCGCTGTGCAGATCAGGGCCGCTGTGTTGAGTATCAAAGGTGTGCATTAAAGTGAATTAAATGAAATGAGCTCTTAACCTTTTTTTCAGACAAATATCAGACAAAACGGCACAACTTGATGTCAAGGTTTGGAGATCCAACTACGGTTATGTGCATATAACCATCGAAGCCATTGAATAATGGCCAGCAAACTGCATTCAATTTATTGCACTCGCAATGCTAAATCCATTAAATCGAAGCCACTAAATAGGCTGGCTGGCTTAAGTGGCGTGCCATAAAACAATTAACTAAAAAACAAATGTGAGAGAAGCCTATGCATTAATAAGTGGCCTACACACACTCAAGGCGGTAAGTAAGCTATTAAATTGAAGGCGAGCGGTTGAATGGTTTCGATTTGGCCAATTGAATTTAAAGACAATAGCCGGGATTGCCTTTTGATTTTAGCCATAGAACAATTAAGGCTCCCAGAACATAACCTTCACATGTTTTCCCCAAGAAATATTGCTCAGCTTTGAGTAAATAGCTTTGTGAATAATATTGGTTTACGAGTTATTTACGAGCCTTGTTTAAGTTACATTTCTCATGGCGCGTCATTCAGCCAGATGGCTGAGAGATTACAATTATTATATGTGATGTATTTTTATTACAAAAAAAAAACGAAATAACTAAATTACTGATAGCACTTTGTTAGCTGATAAGAGAACAGCAATTGCCGTGTTTGATTAGAACCCCGCGAAAAAGCCACTTGCACTCAAAGAGCCGGATATTGCGTATACGGCGCAGGTCACAATTTGACAGGGCTGTAATAGTTTCACATGTACTGCTGGAAATCAGCTGTGCTTTTTTTTTTCTACGGGCTATAAATATTGATAAATACGGGTAATAAATCATTAAGCAAATATGTAACTATGCGAAATTGCATAACAAAAGAAAGAAATGAAAAAGTTCAGAGGAAGAAAATCATCACAGACTTGTCAACAATGTAAAAAGTAATGACAAACTGCAAGCGGACAGACCCGAAAGAGAGCCACCGATAAAAACTTCACCTTGCAAAAATGCCAGGAAAAACATAAAAGTTCGGAAAATGACAACAAAAAAAAGGCTAAAGCACAATAATAAATACTATAAACGCGGCGGCAGCTTCCGCCAACAACATACTATCGCGATTTTTGCGCGAATTTTGCTATCTGCGACTGTGGGCGCAACAAGTTGTGTTTTCTTCGGCTTCGGCCTTTGGTTTGTTTTTTTTCTTTCCTCCTCGGTTTCACGCTACTTGCACAAAAGCCAGCGACCAATTTCACTTTCATTTTCTTTTTGGCTTTGCAACTCTTTCAGCAGCAGCAAAGAAAATGCAAGAAAACGAAAGAAAAGCGGGACTGGCAAAAGCCAAAGTCACGCAGACGCATTAGCGGCAAACACTTGGCGCATGCGCAGCAGCAGCAGCAGCAGCCAATGCACTCTTGGCCAGGTTCGGTTTGGAGCTGGCAATGAACTCACCATCAGATCGGGGTAATCCTTGCCGATGTTGAAGCTTAATCCGTGAAAGAGTCGCTGCGCCTGCAGCTGTGTCTTGGGCAGGGCCAAACCGGGATGGGGATTCCCCGCATATCCTGGACGCGAACCGACACCGGAACCGGAAACGGAGCCCGAACTGGTGCCGAAGAGCTGATATAACAGCTTGTGCGTCTGCTGGCGACGCGTACCGCACACAACGCGACCGGAAGTGCTCAAGCAGGCCATTTTTTGTTAATATTTATATTTTGTTTGGGTTTCTTGTTGCTTTATTTTTCGTAGGTTTTCGGGTGCAGTTGGCCAGTGCTCTTTTTTCACAGAATTCAAGACGAGTCACTCATTGAATAGTAAGCGGCATTATTCCTTGATATTTATTTGTTTGCTTAATATTTTCTTTTTTTTTATGAGTCGCAGGATCTGCGATTTTGAAATGCGCGGCGATTTCGGTGTGACTTTGTGGCTTTGGGGTGGTTGTCCACAGGCGATTTCGAGCGCGGTTTGCTTGCGTCTGGCTCCAACAGCTCCAACGAAGTGTTTTTGCCAGCCAACTTTTTTTTGAAACGATGCGCGCGTGCGCGCCGCCAGGTGTGGTAGGTATCCCCAGCACAGGTGAGCTGCGAGCTGTGGTGAAAACGGAAAGCCGAAGATGCAGGCTGCCGATTCCCCACTGCGAGGTGCGAGCCGAACGCCGCTTGAACTTGACGTTGAGTGGAGGCGGGGGCAATGTGTGACCCCGCGGACCTGTGGGCAACGCACACTATCCGCTCTTCTCGCTTTGCCCTTGCTCCACTCTGCTGATAAGGACGGCTCCACTCCGCCTGCCAGCCACTACGTCTCGACCTCCGTCAATGTCCTCATGTTCCAGATCCGCTTAGCCACTGGAGGATGCCGCTTGTACCGCGTTTTCCGGACTCGGAAATAGTTTTTATTTAACTCGCTGGGAATTTGCACCTTTTCACTACTTTATTTTGACGTAACAGTGCAGAACAGCTGTTGAACCAGCTGTTGACCGCTCTCACGAATAATATCGGCTGCAACGTGCATGGTGACGTAAGGCAGCCGGCACGCTACGCTACGTTAGAGGTGGAAGTCGTAATAGAGCGGAAGATTTGAATTTTCCCTGCCGGGATAACGATTCAGGAAATTAAATTTTTTAATGAGAAACAAGATTTGTTGCTTAGCTGCTTAGTCACATAGAATATTTTCGACACCTATAGGCCTCTCCATTGATAAAACTAGCATTTTATATATATTACAAATTAAATTTAGGCTATTAAGTAATATTTTATATAATAAAAAATTTTTTTTAAAAATATATCTCTTAATTAAAAAAAAATATATTCATAAACTGTATTTCCATAAATATGTATTACGTTTTTTTACGTGATGATGTTCCTGTTATCGATAGCTTGGCCGTTGAATCTTGTCCATCCCTAATCACGTTTACGTAAATCCAGCACAATTGGCCGTAAAATGTCGAGAAATTTGTTTTTATCAATTACAAACTTTATTAGGAACGTGGAGCGCCTGTTCCTGCCACATGGAGGACATCCCCCAGGTTGGTAATTGAATTATTTGCCTAAAATTCATCAAATTAAGTTCACACATCTTCGAAACAGCGCTGGCTTTGGCCGGTTTCCAGCACGAGCACAGCGGCCTCTCTGGCCAGAAATCATCCCAGGAATTCAGCCTGAAGCAGCTTATTGGCGATGGCATCTTCTGGGCCGTACCCAAGCACAGGAGATCCGTGGAGAAGCGACTCAAGCGGAAGTTTGGTTATCCGGAATATGTATGGAAACCTTTGCGGGAGAAGAGGAACATCCGCTCGTGCCTGCAGTGTGGTCATGACCACGAGCTGGGAGTCCTGTGTCGTAGGTTCTCGTGAAATCCATTTTAAAGTCCGAATATAATCAATCTCCAACCCTCAGCCTTTTGCTACCAGAAAGTCCTGAAGGAAACTGAGCTCATGCAAGAAAAAATCCAGGAGAATCTGGGCTTAGATCCCGTCGACAAGGAAGTAATCGTTCTGTACGAGGGAGAGAAAGCCGAACAGTCTGCCGAGGAGCTGAAGGGCAAGCGCATTGTCGAAATGAAGAAGCCCCGTCCCATGTGGTTCACCAAGAATCTGCTACAGAAATCCACGCAGCAGTTGTCCGAAACCAAGGAAGTCAAACCCTCCGACTTGGCCTAGGTCCATAGCTATAATTGTGCATTAAAACTACCATTTTGTTATCAACATGCCACTATTTTACTATTTGTGAATTGCAAGGACTTGGCTTGCTTCAGGAATCCATTGTTAAAGTCCTGGGCACTCATGGGTTTTCTACCTTCCACGCGTAATTGTACAACTTCCAACTGACTCTCCTGGTCGCAGCCTATCAAGAGAGATTTCCGCTTGCGTTGGAAGCTAAAATGACCGGGTTGTAGGATGGGCAAGGGGCTGTCAGGTAGCCGGATTTCCAGAAGCTGTACTTGCTTGTCCAGAAAACTTGTGGTAAGGGGTTTGTAACCATATAGGGCTCTATGCAGGCGGTATATATCAGAGGCAGAGAGCTTAGACCAGTTTATCTCTGTGATTTTGGTTGTTATTTTGGGAGCTAAATGAAAGTTGGCTTAAAAATGGAATATATTTAATTTGTCGGATATTTTACCATAACTGGCAGCTGTATTATCCTGGGGCCTAGCTTCTCTTAGTCTTTGAGACAAGTTGTTGACAGTATCCACCAGTAAATCAGCTCCTAATAAAGCTAAAGAAGAATGCAACTCTGGCATGAAAACGTCAGGTTTAATGGGAACCTCCTGCTGAGCTAGCACCTGAAATATAACCATTGAATATAACTGATTCTTAGCTTAAATAATCTATGAACTTACAGCACCAATATCAAACCGATGTGGTTCAATTTTCATAATAGAAACCCCAGTGCTGGCATCACCCTTCATTATGGCATAGATAATGGGAGCAGCTCCTCTCCATCGAGGCAAGAGACTGGCATGAACATTGATCATTCCCGCGGAGAATCCATTAATAATGTTAGCAGGTATGAGGTGACCAAAGGAGACCACAACTCCCAGGTCGTAATTGGAACATACAGAGGCATCTATGGGCCATTTCTGAAGCGGCAATTTCTCTCGCTCTGCATAGCTCCTCACGCAGTTGGCGGGACTCTTGAAGGAGGTCACCACACCCAGGCGGTCACTAGGGTAAATAATATTTTAAAATCTTTTTAAAAGTTAATTTTTTATCAAAAACTCGCCTGCAATTTTTATGCAGCGCCTGCAAGCTGGGCAGGGAAAAGTTGTCGGTGCCAAAGAAGAGAATTTTGGGTGGGTGGCAGGTGGCATTGCAGCGCTTAATGATAGGGCACACATTCTGCCATACTTTTCTCTTATATTTGTAGAAATTATTTACTAAAGTCTTGCCGTAAAACATTGGAAAATGTGTTGGATAATAAGCCGCGTAAACAAAACCAGCTGTTCTTTAAAGCAAACTGGTCACATTGCGCAACTACGTAACGATAAGCGGTAATAACGTGAGAGAAATACTGCAATTTGGGAGATGATAAGAGGAAAACATTATTTAGTACGATGAAAATACTGCTGCTTAAAACTATCGTCACGAATTGTAGTATTTTTTGGAGTTGCAAGCACGGTCACACGAATGAGAACGCAACAAAAAGGAAATCAAACGAAATCTACGAAAAAAACATTAGCTTTCGACTTCAGCTGGCCTAGAAATCGGATGCAAAGATCCTGCTCCCGCAGGTGACTCGCAATGGAGGCAACCGCTGCCAAGACCACGGCCCCGGCCAGTTCCGTATCCACCAGCTCCAATGCATCCAGCGACAAGATGAACTACGCACTGCAAGTGGCTCTGCAGACGATAAAGGAGCGATGCATTCAGTTGCAGCGCCGCGTGGCCGGCATGGAGGAGGAAAACCAGCGCCTGCGGGAGGCCTCCGCCATGCCTCCTCCTGCCGGCAATGGAGTGGCTGGCACCGGCGAAGTCCTCTCGCTGCGCGCACAGGTTTCCGAACTGCAGCGACAGAAAGAACAGCTGGAGGAGCACATCGGCATGATCTCGAACGAGAACCGACGCCTCTGGTCGCGCCTCTCACAGATCTCCAAGGACCAGCAGCAGCAGTTGGCCCAGCAGGTGCCCAGCTCCCCCGACTCGCGTGCCAACCTGAGCCAGAACCTAGTGCGCTCCAAGACCTTCACCCAGCACTCGCCGAATCCGCACCTGCGCCACAAGATGCTATCCGATGGCCTAAGGGACCTGAGCCTGGAGGAGATAGCTCTGGATGACTTTGGGACAGGCGATAGCGAGCTGGCCTATCCCTACAACCTGCAAGTGGAGGAGCCGACCACAGAACCAGATGCCAATGTGGATGCCAAACGCTGCATGGACGGGCTGCAAGAGATGCGGCGCGAGGCAATGAAGCAGCAGCAGGAGCTGAGCTCGGCGCTAACTTTGCTGGAGAGCCGTATTGGTAAGGGATCGTTAGTATTAATAGTAGCCCCATGTAACCACTCCCGCATCTTTGAACAGCGCTGCACCCCTGCCCAGATTGCGCCCAGAAGTCGGCTAAGAAGCCGGAGATGGCCGACAAGAGTCTCGAGACGGATGAGAGCCTCAGCAGTGAACTCAAGCAGTATCCAATCGAGTACAATGGACATAACGGCACGCCGCCCAGCCAGCGCATCAACATCATCCAGGAGAAGATAAAGGCAGATGCAGCCGATGCCATGGAGAAGACCTGCCCCATGTGCGGCAAGGTGTACAACAGCCAGGTGACCTTCAATGCCTTCCGCGAGCACGTGGAGATGCACTTTATCGACGACGCCCTCGAAGGAGAAGTGGAGAGCAGCGTGGAGCGGCAGTTCGAGTTCGTGTCGCACACAGTGGGCGACTTCTGACCCAGCCGGCGCATCTATTTCGCCACCGAGCTCTGACACTCTCCACTCTCTGTACTAAAACCAAAGCTGTCCGCGAAGTTTGCGACAGCCACTGGCTGCAGTTTGACTGCCCAGATCAGCGTGCTTGTTACGTTTCTATTGACTAGGCATATAAGCGTACATCTACATATACATATATCAAAAATCGTTTACATTATTCTAATTTTAATATACATAAACCGCGAGTGTGCATGAATACTTAGCTATTAGTGACAGAATACGAAATACAGTTAAAATGTAAAGCCTTGAAAAATGTTAAGCCACTTTCTTTGGGTCCACGAGCGAGCGAGAGATGATGGAAAAGTGAAACCGCCTTGGCCGGCCCAGCATAATAGCGACAAATGATGTTAGCACCGCTTGTGGCCATTGTCGGTCTAATTGGATCCTCTTATCTGTGAGTCACCCACTTATGGAACGTTCGACAAAGAAGTTTGCGGTGAAAATATAGTGTGCTGTAACTGGTCAGAGTATTTCCCAGCGGTTATGGAAGTGACGTAGTCGAAACCTGTCCGGCAGCTTCTGCCAAATATGGATGATTCAATTTGAATTCAAATTATTTGCCAAAAATTTGGCCATTAGATTGCCATTGATAACAATTCAAATGCAAAACTACTTTCTTTGAATGCATTCGTAGTACGAATTTCGTATGATGGCACAGCGGGCATTGAGCTTGTTAAAAAAATTAATTATTGTTGGGGATGCATAACAAGAAGAAAATTTGAATATGATATATCATACCTCACTTAATATTAAATCAATAATATTCTGAAAATTTCGAAATTTAATGTTTCGAAAAGTATTGTAGTCGATAATATTAAAAATAATATCAAAAAATGTTTTAACAGTTACTTATTTTCTTAAAGTAACTTTTTATAATTATATTTTATTATTTATTAAATATAATATTGATTTATTTATTAAAAATTAAATTTAGATTTTTAATCGGTTTTTGGTGAAATATTTTTGCCATCCCTAATTATTATTTAAGGTATGCAAATTAGTTTTTTTGAAATAATAATACTTTCAAACAAATAAAGATCTTTGTTGGTTTTTCAAAAACCTTTATAATAAATATATAAAGCCTTGTTAGTGAATGTTGAAATTTCATCTTATGTAATGCTAAATGCTATTGTCTAAAATTTATATATTAAAATATTTCTCTTATTGAATTTAAAATTACTTATTTAATTTACAACTTCAACGTAATTTTATTTAGGATTCAGCTAATGTTAAACGTTTTAGTTAACAGAAAATGAAACTTAAAATAAATGTAATTATAATTAGCTTATCCAAAATTAGTATTAACCAGCTTGTAAAAGTAAGCCAGAACCTATTTTATTTAAGTACCAAACCAATTGTATTTTGAAAAGCCTTAGTTCCATTCACCAATTAAAAAACCCAAAGAATGTGTAAGAGTTCAGCAAACTTTGTCAGATCTTTTCCGCATTTCCACAGCATTTATATTTATATGGTTTTCCTCGACACATTGCGCAGACACACCAACAAATAGATCCATCATTTATCATTTCGAAAACAAACAGCTGCAATTAGAGCGCCACACTTGCTGCTAGTGGCTGCGGCTGGTGGTGCTACTGTTTGGCGCTAATCACGCCCCACTTATGCCTCGAATTTAGATCCGATTCGATCGGATACAGTTCCATTCCAATTCCAATTCCACATCCACTTCCAATAGCAGCTCCCCAGACGGTGAGTCGACGCTCCACTATAACCCCGCTATAAAAGTTATCGGGCCATTTGTGGGCCGTTTCAGTTGTTCGACGTTCGCAGCAGCAGCAGCAGCAGCAGCATTAGTAACTCTGCCACCGTTAGAGCACATCTCCCTCGCATTCGCATCGCATCGAATCGGTTCGGATAAATTATGTAAAATTTTCAAACGACTCGAGACAAAAGACAAAGACACACGCGCCCGCTAGAATTAATTAAATATATATAAACCCATAATCAGAACAATCACATCGGATCGCAGATCTGCAACAATGCAGTCGAGTGTTTTTCACAAGCTTTTACTACTGCTGCCTCTCGCCTATCAGCATACATCAAATGGTAATTGCAAGCCCAGAACGCACTCCCACTGGGAACTGCCTACCAGGAAGTGCGTGTGTGTGTGTGTTCGAGCAGGGAACTAATAAATCCCAAAATTATTAATATTAATAGTTAACACCCAGCGGGTCTAAACTCTTTCTCCCATATTCACCGGTCTCCATAATTAATCATTCTGCCATACCTTGTTTGGCTCCCGACATAAATGAGAGAGTCGTCGTCCGTCGATGATCGAAACAGAAGTGAATTTATTCACGGTCTTGGCTAATAGGATTACCGGACGACCAGCTTAGCTGGGCTGAAAGAAAGTGAAAACTATTTGAGGCATTGTTTTTCGCTACAATTTCGAACTTGCAGATGCCGAGACCAAGGTGACACATTGGAATTACGAGCTGCACGGCGAGAATTGGGGCGGCACCTGTGCCTCAGGAGTGCGACAGTCGCCGCTTCAGCTAGCGGTTCAAAAAGTGAGTTCTAAATTTTAAATGGGTTTGTAGAGATCCATAATTAAAGGAGTATAAGATATACAGAAGAATTTCTATAGTTATGTCTAGACTCTTTACTTTTTTTGTAAATAAAAAAGAAAAAAATTAAATTAAAATTATGTATCACCTTAATGTGTATTAATTATGCGAGCAAAATATTCAGGGCTAATTTGTATGCGCATTTATTAAGACCCCGTCTTGTATTTTGTTGATCAAAATCGGTTAGGAATTACTAAAAATATGTAGTTTAATCAGCCCACACATTTTAATCACAACAAATTCTTTCCCCAAGAATTTTTCCATTGTAAACTAAGAAAGATAAACATTTGAGGGACAATTTTAATATTTACTATACGGAAATGCAAAAGGCTCCCGGTGTAATGCTCTTTAAATAATTATGATGTTGAGTAAGTTCAAAAAGTGGAATATGTAATTTGATTATAGCATTGTGATACCCAACTTCGACGTTGAAAGTCTTTGACAGCTAATTTGATAAGCGAAAACGAGTTGTAGTACAAATTGCTCCCTCGAAATGAATGCCTATTTTACGCCACTTTTCACATTACAAGGGGTAATGATTGTTAAAGAAATTATTATTGTAAAATGAAAGAGCTGGCCAATTTATTTCAATAACTTTTGCTTTCTGTTAGTCGCTCATCGTGCCATTGCCCCGCATCTTCTTCGGAAACTATGATGTAAAGCTACGGGGACCGCTCACCCTGGAGAATAATGGACATTCGGGTAGGTCAGGTCTGACTTTTATATAATATCGATAATATAATACCGTTAATTATAGCTCACATGGATATACCAGCCACGACTAACGGCAAGAGGCCGTATATAACTGGTGGTCTGCTGAAGGGTCGCTATGTGGCCGATGGCTTCCACTTCCATTGGGGATCCCCGAACCAGCGGGGATCTGAGCACTCGATCAACAAGCAGCGATTCGATGTGGAGCTGCACATTGTCCACCGGAATGCCAGATACTCGGATGTCAATGAAGCCGCCAAGCACAAAGATGGTCTGGCTGTTATAGGAGTAATGTTTAAAATTGTCAAGGTAAGGGGGGTGTTTCTTAAAGGTTTAACGGTTAAAGAGTTATTTTGAAAGCACTAGAGAAATATTCTTAAAATTATACTCACAGCATTTTTCCTTGTAACACATTTCTAATCTAACTTCACGTGATATAAGAATTGCAAACGCCAGAAATAAAAATGTAACTTAATATTTCAAGGCAAAAAAAGTACGTGTCATTAAACTGAAAGTGTGTTTATTGTGTTTGTTTTGCTGTGTGCATATTTATGAATGAAATTTTATATATAATATGTGAATCAATAGAGTAGGTGATAAGAGTAAACCTTGGCTTAACTTTATGATAAAATTAGTAATGGGATTTACCAAGAGCTACCGCATACATATTCTTGTTCAATTCCCAGTTTAAATTCATTACTCTGGATAGTATAAATAACTTGAATATTAATTATTATTATCTAAAAAAAAATTATGTAATATTTTACACTTCTCTACAGAATCCAAATCGCCTCTTTCCTGGTCTAAACAAAGTCCTCGCCGAGTTGCCAAAAATCATCAATTACAAAGACAAGTCAGAGATCTCTGGCAGCTTGAGCTTGGGTCAAATGCTGGGCAACTTGAATCCCCGTGACTTCTTCACCTATCGGGGATCACTGACCACGCCGGAGTGCCAGGAGGCAGTCACCTGGACCGTGTTCTCTCATATCCTGCCGATATCCTACTCATCGGTTTCGAGGTTCTGGCGTTTGCGGGACTCTGAGGGCCACAGACTGATCAACAATTACAGGTTTACCCAGCCGCGAAATGGTCGACCGGTGTTTTATAGAACCGGCAAGGATCTGAGCGGGGCTTACCTGGGAAAGTGATGAAATTATTATTATGTTATAAGCTGTTACCTGTAAATTATGTATTTATTTTAGTTAGGTTATCTGTTTTTGTTAAATAAAATGTGTTTATTTAATATTTAGAAATATGTTTGCAGAAATTGCAGTAGTAACTATTTTATTTGATTTTCTATTGCATCTTAAGTTACTTCCATTTAATATATGCTAAAAGTAAGGGAATTGTGCAACAGCCGGGTCAAGAGCAGAGAATAAGTCGGTTGCACCTGCTCTGTTTGTTGCAACAGCTGTTTAATTTTTTATTAGAATATCGTAAGAGGGAGACTTTTCTTGATGAATGAAATAAAAATGAGTCTGAGGTGTTCAGAAATCACAATTCCTATAGTTTTGAAAGAAAAACGAATGTTGTTCTTAACCGTTATGTCAATAAGGGTTAGAAACTGAATAAAAAGAATTCAAGAGAGCTTAAGAGACTCGATATATTTAATAATTGATCACTTATAATAAAAAATGGAATATTACTTGATATTTGGGAAATTATAAAAAATGCACTGAATAATATTATGGAACAATTTAAAACAATTCTCTTTATTATTTTTAACAATACATTTTTTTCGGCACTGGACTGAATTAAGTTTTGGGTCAAGAGCAGTGGCACTACCGTTTTATGTATAATCAGTACTTGGGTTTTCACAACAAGTGTTTCCTTTACATTAAAAATGAAATTATAATTATCTTTATAAAATAATACAAATTCTCCGAATAATATTTAGGAATAATACCAATATCTTGGCAAAGTAAACGAATCGAATTAGGGGACCTATCTTGGAAATAATCTTCTTAATGGGTTAAGTGTGCTTATAAAGGATAATAAAACATTCTTATGATGACAACAAAATAAATACCTCATTTGTTACCCAAGTTCAGAAGTGGAAATGTCTTGGTTAAACTATAAGATAAGTATTTTATAAGTTTACCTTTAATCGAGACGGATTTCCAGACAGCATTTATAGGCAATAAAGCTATAACTTTTATAGAGATTTTATGAACTTTAAAACTTGAAAGACTAATGTTAAAAAATGAAATCTTTATTTTATTTAAAGCCTTTAAATAGGCTTAACTATAAAGCTGATATTAAAACCGTCAGTTTTGCAATATTCAACCATAGCCAGTTGCCCAGGAAATGATAAAGTGACCACTGATTCACTTTCAGTGCGAATCACCATCCATTCCAATAATTTAACCGCCGATGATCCTCCTTAATTACTCCCTTGAATCTTGAATCAGAGCAATCAGGGACTTACTTCTGTCTTAAGCGTCTAAGAAATTCTACAATTGTAACCGCCTTTAGTAATTACGGACTCTCGTTTTGGCCACAGTCAATTACCAAAGTGGTTTGGCAACCGTAAAAGTGTAAAGCGATTTGCAATTTTCATGTAAATTGTGCCCATAGGCACACAGGGCTAGGCTGAAAAGTGATTAGAACCGATTGCTCTTATCTGACTCTTATGCACACCCACTTGGTGAAAATTATTGCACTTGCCAGGGTCTGCCAGGGTATAAATGATCCTCCTCTGTTCCGAGAAAATCACAGTCTTGCTGCAATCTTCAAAGGGAACGGAACACAGAAGTGCTTGCTAGAAATGTTCTCCCCCAGTCTTTGGTTTCTGCTGACCGCCTTGGGGTGCACTCTTGCCTTCATAGGTAAGTGGTTTAGGATTAAGTTAGGAGTTGTGTAATTTTTGGAATATTTTTGCAGAGATACCAGAGGAATACCTCGCTGAAATAAGGGAAGATCAGGCAGGTGAGAGCGCTGCTGGTGAGTATAACTACGATAATCAAGGCGATGACTGGCAGGGCACCTGCGCCACTGGTGAGAAGCAGTCTCCCATAGATCTGATTTTTCAGGATGTAAGTTTTTACAAGAAGTTTTTAGAGCTTAAGGGATTGTTAATAATATATTTTGAACAGTCCAAGGTCAGTTCTATAAGCCGTCTGCGTTTCAACTACTATAATCAATCGCTGCGCACTCCTTTGGTGATAACGAATAATGGACACACAGGTACAAGATAATCTTTTCTAGTTTTCCCATCATCATCTATAATTTCCCTAGCAAACATGGTCTTACCCGTTACTCGCGATGGCCATCGTCCCTATATAAATGGGGCTTTGCTGCCCGGGGACTTTGAGGTCCAGAGTGTCCACTTCCACTGGGGATCGCGGGATAGCAAGGGATCGGAGCATGCCATTAACTTTGAGCGCTACGATGTGGAGATGCACATCGTCCACAAGAACACACGCTACGAGACTATGGCCGAGGCCACCCAGCATTGGGATGGTCTGGCCGTTTTGGGTGTGATGTTCAAGTCGGTTAATCGCCTGACTACCCAGCATTATGGTCTCAATAAGATCTTCAATCAGCTGCCGCGGATTGTGGAGTATCAGTCGAATGCCACGATTACGGGCCAACTGAATGTGGGACAGCTTTTGGGCAATATAGTGACAGGGCAGTTCTACACGTACAATGGTGAGTTAGGAAAGGCTTTATAATAATTATTACAACTGACGATCTTCTGTGAAGGATCTCTAACCACGCCGGACTGTGCGGAGGCTGTGACTTGGACTGTCTTCGACGATATTCTTGAATTTCCACATCGTCAGATCGCAAAGCTCTGGAACCTGAGGGACTCGCGGAGAAAGCCATTGATAAATAACTATCGCAGCTTGCAGGACACCAATCCGGGAATTAGAGATGTATATTATCGTGTTATACAAGATAGCATTTAAAGAAATATCTATTTTCTATCACTTTTTGAATCTAAATGAAGTTGGAAATTGGAAATATTTTTTCCTTATTCTAACTCAAGGAAGTTTATGATATTATTTCAACGCAAAACATCTTTACAATAAAAACGAGCTAATTATTGATAATTACTGTTATTACGTAATGTCAACATTTAATTAAAATATATATTTAATCAGTCTGAGGATCGGTTTATTTGAGAACAAGTTTTTAAACTCCCATTTAAGTGAGTTCCGGTTAGAGTGATTCAAGTATGTTTTGCTGATTATGAATTGTAATTGTAAAATTGTTATCCAAGGTCATCAAAATATTATATAATCGCATTAGCTCAAAATGTTTCCTTAACAAGAGAAACAAATATTTTAAAAGCCTCTGTTTTATAGCAATGAGCTTACAACAGAGTGTCTGCTCTTGCCTAAACTTATGCTAAGCTTTTCGTTCTCAGAAGAGCCATTAATATTTATTTGTTTAGCAAGCTTATAAAAGCAATTGTTTAAAAGGTCCTTGGAAGTCCTGAGTTTTCAACCTAGAAACTTAAAAGCTTTCAAAGCTCGTTTGGAATTGCCAAATCTGGTTTCTTTAGAAGGTCCTTAAAACTTGTTTATTTTGACTTTCAAATTGGTTTGGCGGTCTCTAAAGATATTCAGTCTTTAATTTTATTTGAGCTAAAAATTCTTGTATAGCTATTTAAGCTATTTAATTTAAAAAAAAATAAAAAAAAAAATATTTAATTAAAAAGAAGAGCGGCTCGCTAACTTACATTTTCGATTGTTTATATTTGAACCATTAATAAGAAATATTAATTGCCTGCAAAATTCAAACAGAGGAAGTCAAAAATAAATATTGGGAATCAATTTAGCTGGTGTCCCTTTCGAGGAAGAAGGGAATTCCCCTTCCCCATGTCAAGCGAGGCTTCCGGCTCAGAGAAATGAGGCAAGGATACACTTGGCTTGAGGCTTTGTCTGAATATGACAGATTTACTGCGCCATATATACTCGCAAAGAGATATGGCAAACTATTGGCACCGGAATTAACGCCGGAGGAGGAGGCAAAGGCGGAGGACCAAAACGAAGCAAGGTAAGGTGGATGCGAGATAAAGGACAAGTCAGCATCGATGTTACTCATACGCCGTGTGCCACGCATATGCACGCACAGTAACTCCGTAGACAATTTGCATTTGCAATTTTTTCTGCCCCTTCTCCTTACCCTCTGCCACCTGTCCCCCGTCCCATACCCAGTGTTGGTCGCTTTTCGCGTCTCGCTGCGCATTGCATTTTTCACATTTTTCATTTCCGTTTCCGTTCGTAGGTGGAAAAGAAAGAGAATACCCTCCATACCTTTCCCAGATTTTTCCCGGCGCTTTGTGCGTTTATCTTGGCCGACTCTGGCCTCTTCTCCTTCTCTTACTTGCTTATTTGCAGATTAATTTGGCTGCTGCTGCTGGCGTTCACCATGAGGTGTTCCCCATTCACCTGGAGAGCCATTTGTCGCCAATCCAAGGTATCAACTTTATACCGTCGAAAATGTGTCATTTCCGTTCGTGCCAATATGTTTCAACAATCACATTTCATAGCAGGCTTTAAAATTGAAAATGGAACCTTGGTATCATTAAACTTCTATATCATAGAAGTTTGGGTTGAAAATTCAATTTCTTGTCTGTCATCTAGCTGAATATCCTCTTCTTGAAATCTGTAGTTTTATTTTAGAAATATCACTGAAAGATTTAACCCCATCATCACTTAAATAGAGAAGTGTTAATGACAAAGGGAAGCTTTCTACTAAGAGACAGATGATGATTTCACTCTGACAAATTGCCTTAAAAATTTTGGATCAATGTTATTAATTAACTAATATAAAATATTTAGTAAAACCCCAAGCAAACGAATTGCTTAAAAAAGCAAAACCTGTTGTAAACTAATTACCAAAATATTTAATCAGCTTTAAGAGTCAGAGTTCAAAAATCTTGATCTCTATGGCCACCACCAAAACGTGTCCTACGCAGCTCATAATCCGTTGGAGTGAGAAACATGTTTCTTTTTCGGGGGTTAAGGACAAGAACAAGGACAAGGACACAAGTTGTTCCTGCTGCTGTCGCCGCTGATGATGATGATGTTTCCGCTGGCTGACATTTAACGCGCATTTAACTAATTTCATTTTAAATTGTTGACAATTAAGGGAAATTGCCAAGACGAATCGGGAGCAGGACCAATGCCTATGGCTCCTGGTTCTACCCACTGCTACTTCTCCTCATCGGCTTCCCCTTCCTAGAAAACACCACGTGCCATGTCGCAGTTAATTTGTTGGCAATAAGTTGGAGCACCAGGCCTAATTACAACAACACGCACGACATGACTGCGAAATTTTCATTAAAATCAGCCAGCGTTCGCTGAAACAATGCCAGTGTTGGACGAGTTGCAATCGAGACGGAACAGGAGCTTCCATGGAGTTCAGAGATCCGAAGCGAGAGCCGGAGAGGCTGCCCGTTCGACTGGCGGTGGGTCGAGCCGCCTGGTGGATACCCAACCCCGGAAAAATAGTCATTCAACCTGCGACTGTGCCCACCGCCACTTCCGCGGAGGATGCGCGAAAACTGTCATTTGCCGCCGCTTTAAAGGATTTGCTGGAGAACCTGTCGTTCCATTGTTACGGAAAATTGGTGGAGCAGGGTCGGCGAATTCAGGAGCGGTAGGTGACCCACCCCCAATCCCATCCGGAGTCGGGGTTCTTTTCAATTAGCATTAGCCATTACCAAATCGGAGGATGTATCCGTATCACCCGCAGCTTCTTCTGGTTCGTTTTCCATCTAACCGCCCTCAGCGCCCTAATTGCATTCCTCTGGGGCACCTACACCAATGAGCAGGACGCCCTGGTAACCACCATGTACCACCCGATGTATCCCATTTGGAAGGTGGAGTTTCCTGCGGTTTCCGTGTGCAGTTTAAACCGCATCTCGCGGCGTGCGGCCTGGCGTTATGCCCATGATTTGTGGGTTCAATCCTGTGTGTGAGATCCCTGCAAGTCCTTTAAATATTTCTTTTGGTTTTAATAGAAGCAGCAAGGATCCCAAGATGCGCAATTCCAGCTTCTTCTACGACCAACTGAAGACTTTTATGTACAGGTACTACGATTCGACGGACCTGCAGGACATAGACAATGCCCTTCGTTTTCAGAGCTTCCTGGATAGGTTTGATACGGATGCCGAGGATCTGTTTTTTAATACTAGGAAAAGGATGCATGCTTTGACTCCGAACTGCAGCGAAATGTTTGTGAGCTGCAGGATAGCAGGAGGACTCTTCAACTGCATGGATCAGTTTGAGGAGACGTTGACGAGCCATGGCTTCTGCTGCACGTTTAACTATGATGGAAGGGAGGTTTCTTATGAAAATAATTTAAGATTAAATTTGGATTATTTACTATTTTTTCATGTAATCCCCTTACAGGTACATCAATAAAAGGGACTTTCGTCAGCGCTACTTTGGTCCTGACATGGGCTTGGTTCTGACTTTAAGGACTCAGCCCAAGGACAGTTTCTACAAGATCAGTGGGCACAATGGATTTCTGGTGAGCCCTGAAAATAATATTCAAAGAATTTATTTAACACTTAAGTAAGGATATTTCAGATCTCCATTTATGAGCCGCACAGTTATCCGGATCCCTTTTCTGGCGGAGTTGCTGAACGTATCGCCGCGGCGGGCGTTAACACTCTTTTGCCAGTGCGGGCCAAAATATTCGAGACTTTGCCTGAGGCTCGTAGCATGAGTACATCTGTGGTGAGGTTTTAATAACTTTATAATGTGTAACAACTACAAAATACTTAATACATTTAAAATAATCCTAATAGCCCTAAATATCCTTATATTATGAAAAATATTATTCCATTTTTTGTACAATTTTCGGAAATCAGCGCAAGTGCCTGTTCGAAAACGAGATGCCTTGGATCTTCGCCCGTCACTACACCTTCAGCAAGTGCATCTCCGCCTGCCGAGCCCAGAGCGTGGTCAGCCTCTGCGAGTGCGTGCCCTTCAGTCTGCCGCACAGGTACATCGATGGGAACGAGAAGCGCATCTACTGCACGCTGCAGCACCTGGCTTGTCTTCGGCGTTACCAGTGTGGGTCCTGAAGTGGAGTTAATCGCATATTCATGGGAATAAATATCTCCCTCTTCTCCTTTTCATTCCTCTGTCTCTGCTCCTGTCCAGTCAAGTGGTTGAATGTCATCACCAGTCGCGAAAATGTGACGGGGCTGGAGCATGAGCTGCAGGATGCCCTCTACTGTCCGCTGTGCCTGGCCAGCTGCACGGAGACCCGTTACAGCGTGCGGGGTGCCATGACCCTGGGCCTACCGCCCACCATTCCGGCCAGGAGTGTGCCGTAAGTCCACCGGAACGGCAGATTCATTGCGGTGGAAATGGCGATTCGTTCGCTGCTTCAATTTGCCTTCCATGAACGGCTTTCTTTTCAATTTCCATACGGAGTCGGTCCCGGACTGAGGGATGGGTTCCTCCTGTGTTGCCAATTCAGCCTTTTTATTGATTGTTTATGCTGGATTTTTTTTTTTAAGGAAAAGAGTTTAAGGAACTTAAGGGGCTTTGAAATTGAAAAGGAATATTTATGAAACTTTCTTTTATACAATTAAGTTTTTATATTTCTTTTGCTTCTGATTTTTGTTAAGTATTTTAATATTTATTATTTTTTTTATATAACATTACGTTTTCTAAAGTATAAAGATTTTATTTCGTATTTCGATAACAATTTGGCTTTGGATACCGGCAACACTGGATCTTCTCTCCCATGACATCGTAAAAGATTTTCATTTTGCAGGCAAAGCCGTCCCGGACCGCGTGCCAATAACAGTTACGGCCCCGGCTCCAGTTCCGGATCCGGCTGGGACTCATCCTCCTCCTCCTCTTCTGCCGAGCTGGCCGTGGTTCGTATTTATTTTGCCGAAACGCACATTCAATACTTTCGGCAGATTATTAAGAGCGCCTGGTACGAGACCTTCAGTGAGTAGTATTTGGGGACGGAACCCCCGCCACAATTTTGCATATCTCACCCACCATTATGCCCCGTGCCAGGTACAATTGGCAACATCTGCGGCATTATAGCCGGTTTCTCGCTGATTGGCATCTGCGAGCTGTTGTTTTTCCTAGCCAAACAATTATGGCAGGCATGCCGGGCGGAGCTAAGGGCCGAGCTCGCCCACATTCAGGCGAGGCACCAGAAGAAGGACCACACCCAGGAACACATCCGGAGGGATACCAGGGACCGTGCAGAGCCAGCGGAACCGGAAATGGAAGCGGGCCGGCCGATGAGGTTGTTTATACTGCCGTAATTGAGCGCGATGCATCGTTAATTTTAAAGCTCACTGATTTTTATGCACATCCCCAGCAGTGGAGTCCAACTCAAGTGCACTTACTTTGCATTGTCACATAAAAATAAACAGAACTCACGTACGACTGCCAATTGGCGACGGGGGGAATGGCCAAGTCCAAGTAGCCGGGCAGCTGGAGTTGCCAAAAAGGCCCAGACGGTGACATTAGCGCCAACCGTTGCCACATTCCGGCTGGCCAGTTGCCCATCCGGGGGTCAGTCCAGCAGCCTGCGGACCACAGTTCCCCGGAACACTTGCAATCAGCATTATCTTTTATTTGTCGTATGCAGAGTTGGCAAAAAAAAATATTACTAAAAAAATAAAGGGAACACCCGCAGGCAAACAAAGTGCGACGGCCAGCTGCCCGAACCCGAAATCAATGCGGAAAAATCAAGTCTAAATTCGAGGGGAGAACACCATCTTGACGGAGTCTTCGCCATCGTTTTGCGACAATTACAATTTCAATTACTCTTCTCGAATTACTTTTATCTGTCGAGTAATTTATTGCCAGCTCAAGAAGTCGGCGAACCGGGCGAATAAGCAAATTTTTATTTGCCTGAACAACCAAATACACTGAGGCTTCATTATTAGTTGTAATTTTATTGACAAAAAAAAATATATATACCATATTTATATATTTATATATTTATTAAAATATTCCCAGGACTGTCCTCTATATTTACAGCTTGGGAAAGAATAATAAAATTACATTTTGTTGTAAATAAATATTTAAAAAACTGTTCTATTTGAAGAAAATGAAAGAAAAAGGTATTTTACATTAAGACTTACCCAAAAAACACAGTTTATATTTTCCAAAATGAAATAATTTCTTTTAATAATTAATTTGTACATGTTTTAAGTGTTTCCCTGTGTAATTTGAGTTTTTGTTAAGGCTTTACCTCAATGAAATCTTTGATGGGTTTTAACTTCTGCCAATTCTTTTCCACAAAACCATCAATATACAGATTCATACACCTCCACCTACACAAACAAACAAACAAACAAACACAGACTTGGTCGAGAATATATGCAAATTTCTAGGAAAATTGAAATGATTTCCCATTGAATTCTGTACGCCAGTTGTTGGCTTTGCCAAGCATAAAACTGCCTAAAAATTGCAAAAAATTTAAATGAACGCACTCCATCGAGAGAGAAAAGAGCCGAGTGGAAAGCATTGTTAAACAAAGGGGGAAGGAAGTTTCCACAGCGGTGGAGGACGACTACTGAGCTTCGCTTTGGCAGATCCGACTTCGTTCCATATTATCGCACAATACAATATGTACATTGGATTATTTCGTTTGTGTGAGTTGGCCAGGGAAACCGAGCTTCTGTTCCCGGTGGGCGGCCCTAATCCTCCCCCTCGGTGAGACTTTGCATCGCTATCAGCTTGTATAGAATTTCAACCAATAACACAAAATATGCGAACGAAAATCAAAAATACTCGTACTACTTTGATTTTTATTTTTTGTTTTCAATCCCCGTCGCCCCCTTATATTTTTTTCACCTTTCTTTCCGCCACAGGGGAGTTGAAGTTTTTAATTGAATTCCGTGTGGAGAGCGGAGTTCTGGTGCTTCAGTGCTTTTTGTAAGTTTTATGCCAAGTAACTGCATCAAAAGTGCAAAAAGTTGAAATTGAATGAGGCCAGAGGTAGATAGAGGTGTGGTAGGGTAGGTGAACGATTAAGAGACTGGACTGCGGATATGGAAATTTATGGATAGAGTTTTAAGTCTATTAGAAGTATTGAGGATACGTTTAGAAAATTAGAAGAGGTATTACAGGGACCTGTATTTGAAAGTCACGAATACATACTTATAAATCTGTACTATATGTACTTGATAAACACATTTTCTTTTCATCAAAATAAATGCAGTTAATGTAGAATTAAGCTGCTTCTACAGATAGCAAAAGGTTTTCTATAAAATCCTTATATATCCTTAGTGCATAATCCATGAGCCCCAAATTCCCCCAGCCCTCTTCAGTCTACTTCCACTTTTACCATTTTTTCGACACATAAATAAAGCTAAACATCCTTTGTGGCCTTATGGGGTTAAGCTAAGAGGATAACCCCTCGACGAAAGCCAATGAGCGGAGGTCCCTTCTTTGCTTGCTTCCTTCCTTCCTGCCTTCCAACATGTAAATGGTGCCCAAAATCCTGCAACCCATTTAAAGCACTTCTCGCCGCTCCACCGTATCCTCGTTTTGATCCTAGCCTCCTCTTCCGTTGCCCGTTTTTAAGCACTGCCAGAGATGTCAAGCTCTCTCCTCTTGCCGTTTAAGCTTTCAATTTCGCTGATGCTGTTGCACGATGGGGGTCAGAAAATTAGTAACAAACAAGTGAATAGGAAATATACATACCTTATGGTTTCCTGTAACAAGATTAATAAAGAAATTGTTGGAAAGTAACTTAAGTAACTAAGTAAAAATCATAAAGGACAATACTTAAATATGTTTCTGTTAGCTTGCCTTGGGGTCCCCAATCACGAATAATTAATTTCCGATACAGTCTAAAATTTTACTCCTTTTTTAAGCCACATAATGTCCTATTTATCTCACCGTAGCTGTGCTTGGCTGTGCGTTGAATTATTTAGGACGCGAGTGTCAGCGGGCCGCTCTAACTCGGCTTTTGCAAGCGTTTCGCATTGTACAAGTGCGTGTGTGCCAGTGTGTGTGTGTGTGTGTGTTAGCCAGTATTTATTTTCCCGTCTACACGGTGTCTGCAGCTCCTGCGACGCTTCCATGAATAAACATGCAAACAAATTACAGCACTCGACAAAACCCAAACAAAGGCAGGGACCGCCGCGCCTGCGAATTTTTAGCACCTGCGAACAAAGTTTTTTGTGTGTCTAGAGCCAGTGAACAAAGAAATATAGGCTAAAAATTTAATAGCAATTTTTGTGGCGATTTTCATAAATATATGTATATTTTGTTCTTTGAGCACCTTTAATGGCTGCTGCGTTCCGTGTAATCACTAAGCTGCACATGCCCCATTGAGTTTTTGGGCAGGTCCAATGATCGCTTGAATGGCTGACTCAGTAGCTGAGACTCAGTACCCATGGCATCAGCTTACGTCAATGGGAAAAGCTCGCTCAAGCATTTTCCAACAGCTGGACACAGTATGCCTGGAATGCCACTTCTTATATGTGATAAATATAAATAAAAATTTCAGGGAATCTGTTATCGAATGAAAATATATTGAATTTTTAAATATCGAACAATTTTTGCATTTAATATTTTCGATTTTATAGAAAACTGTTGATTTTTTTCTATTTTGAAGGTTGGAATTATCAAACAGAAAATTTAAATATGCAAATACAGAGATATAGAAAGAAAACTATAATCTTTTTTACCGGCTTTCGAGCTAATAATCGATATAATATCAATATATCGATTTTTTATCATCCATAATCACTGAATACATTTACATTCACGAGTTCAAACACTTTTTACACCACTGTTTCTTAGTCTGGCCCTAAAAAGAAGCTGAAATTGTAAATTCGGAGGGCTGTCAAAAATATTTGAAATGCTCTTAACGCCGACCGAATCACCCCCCGGACGTACTTTTACTCCAAACCACGCGACTAGACATCAATCAACACCTTCGACAATTTGATTGACAGCGTCAGAACGATCGCATGAAAATAAATCTGTCATTTGCATTTCAAGTTTCGTTTGAAATCAATATAAATATAGTACTTGAAAATCGTTCTGGCTGCCGTTGCCGTTGCTGTTGTTATTATTATTATTGCTGGCAAAGTCAATTTGTCAAAAACACCAACCCCCCCTCGACAACCGCCCACAGCAGATGCTTGTCAAAGCTTTTCATTTCGTTTCGTTGCATTTTCCGTTCCCACTGCGGTCACTGGAAAAAAGATACAAAAAGCATAAAGGGGAAATCCCTCAATGTTTTCTTTCCATTGGTTTGGACTGCAGCTTAAAAACAGATTTTCCTCGCCCCCCCGTCCAAATGATGTACATATGTATATATAAATACGCGACTGTGTATGATTTAAATGTATATATTAAAACCGCATATTTAATTAATATGAAATAAATGATCGGGAAATAAATAACGTTTTGGGGCTGGGCACCAGAGACCTGAATGGGGGACATTGGCAAAATATTGGTTCACGGTTTGGCTTTAATGTTAACGCACTTTGCACTCACTCACTGCACTGCCCTGCCAGCCAGACTATTTATTTAAATCCATATGAAGGCATATTTGTTGTGTTATTTAAACGCTTTTGCGATTCTTTTATCGTTGAACGGCGGAGTCTGGCCGGTTAATTATTTTAAGCTTCTTCATTACAATGTCTGCGGGCCCTGAATGGAGGGCCGCGGCCATGGTAAGTTATGCACACGGAGTGAATTCGGAGTGGTTCACTCGTATTATCCCGAATAATACAGCACTTTATCTGTAGGTACGCGGGATTCAATTATGCCTGCATTGTATAATTCTTTGCAATGAATTCGCTTCACCCAAAAACCTGTCTGCTTAATTAAGAAAACATTTTCAATGAAGGAAATTTATTCAATTTGAATTTGGGAAGCCAGAAACATTTGTTCAATAACTCTAGATCAAAAGTTGGCTTATTGGTAAATTATTTTATTCAATTTACTAATTACTTTTTACATTAAATATTAGTTAAATGTGGAAAACAATTGCAGATTGGCCTTTTGTTAAATTATTAACACTTTCTTTTACATTTAAGGCCAGATCTCTTAGCATGCCTGGGACTATATGTCATTTTCCTGAAAGGGTTTATGTTTAAATTTCATCGCGGCTAACATACACCGACAGACAGTTAAAATTAAACGGGGAAAATGTATATAAAAGTAATTTCAATTGGACTCTTTTTAAGCGTGAGTTTAGAATAAACATTTGTTTTATAATACAATTTATTTACAATTATCCAATATGCAGACCTGTCATTTATTGGTTCAATCCATTCCGATCAAGTACCACAATACACAACCTACCCAAAACGATGCTGTCCATGGACCAGCGGCCGGGATGGTGTTGTTTCCGAAACTCTCTGATGGTAGAATTAAAAAGATACATCCCATTTGGAGAAAGGGTCAAGGCGATGATTTTGTTAATCAACGATCAAAGGGCAAAGCTAAACTCTTTGGCAAGCAAAAGTCGGATACAGATGAAACTGCCGATAGTTCCACTAAGATGACCGAGATGACTGTTTCAGTACCGGATTTAAAGACTGATAGGTTCGGAAAGTTAGTGTTTGACACTTGGGGCGACACCTTGGGAGATCCAGTGGAAGATACACGCTTCAAGGAGTATCACCGCGGCAGTCCCAGCGTTGAGTTTCGGGCCCCCATGATGACATTTTCGACATATCGAGAAGAAAAAGTACCCCAAATTATTACCACCGCAACTTATTTTACCGACCTACCCACAGTCTGCGCTCGTAGGTCCACGATCTTTAACAATCCGGCCGTGATGCAATATTTAAGGCCGCGTGTGTACAGCAGAAGGTTTAACGTTCGGACGGTGTGGATGGATCTTCGGAAGGAGATCTGGGATGTGGGAGATTCACAGCAGTGTCACACGGCAAAAATGACAGATTGGAACAAGTATATTAACTGTGCCATAAGGCGGAACATGAGAATGGATTACCTAGTTCCCAAGTACCCATTACACCAACAGGGTTACTATTTCCATCTTATAAATCCCTTTGTCGGCGATAAAGAACGGACACATAATAGCGGAGAATTTTCTTTTCCGGGCTTTAAACCGTATTCGGTTAATAACCGTATTCGTAAATAAGAAAAGTGCACTAGAGCCTTGCTATTGGACTTGGAAATCGCTTGTTGTTTAATGTTCCCCCAAGTGTCTGTTATAGAGCTTACATATGTATATGTAGAGATATCACATAGTTAACACAGAAAACTACAATTTATAAAATAAAATGTATGTTAAGCTGAAGTTTTTGTGTGTTTTAACATTTGGGAAGATGTTAAATGGTGTTTTAGTGACTATTTTTATTTTTATTTCTTTTTATTTATTCTGTTAATATCAATTATTTAGTAGTTGTGGTATCTTCTGGCAAAATACTAAATAAGAGATTGGTGTGCTGAATATTTTGCTCTCTATATTTACATTTGCTCGAGCTAAGTTCCCACTTTGCATAATTCAAGGCTTCCCTTGTCTATTTACTTATTAATGCACTCTAAAAAAAAAAACAGCCAGCAAAAATATTTATAATTACTGGCGGAAGAAAACACCTAAGGGACGCGCCGGGACGTCTGAGACTTGTGGAGGAGAATGATTCACCAAAAGCACGGCTAACTTGCCGCACATTTTTCATTTTTATGTTGAGGTGAAAGAAGCGTAAAAAAAAAAGAGCAACAATATCAAGATAATTTAATGCCTTTAAAACAGCGAAATGCCGTTAAAACCAACAAAGGAAATCGTTTTCCGTAGGATTCGCACCCGCCGCTTCTCTTCCCCTCGGTCTTGTTTTCTGTTATTATCCCGTTGTCGCCTGACAAATAAACACATACAGCCAGACGTCCGTCCTCTTAGAGGGAGTGCAACAACAGCAAGAACATTAAATTAAATACATAAATCATAATTTTTTGTTGTCGTTCGTTGCCTGCCAACAGGGCTGAGATAAGGTGAGAGGGAGTTTTTATTTTTGGGACAGGACAGGAGTGTTTTTTGGAGGGAAATGAACTCGAATTAAACTTTAAGGCGGGGCCCTAAAGGAAAATACAAACAGGAAATATGTTAATAGTTGCTTTTTGTTCCATTTTGTTGTAATTAAAATTGTCTACCAGCTGCAGACATAGTTTATCATTTTATTTTTTTGTGATTTGGGAACTAAAAGTGTCTTTATTTTATTTATTATATAAAAATGAAACCCGTTTCCCTTTGTCCCAGCATAACTTGATAATATTAAGAAAAAGTGACACAGAAATAAATACAAACTTTTATTGTTTTGAAAGCTTTGCAATATAAGTACATCTCCAAACACTTGTAGTAGATAAATATTTTTATTGAACTAAAAAAAATTATTTCTAAATGAATAACGTTTGCCGGGCCCAGCGAAGCGGATCAGGTCTGCTAGTATTTGTTAATGAATCATCCGAATAATTAATAGGCACTAAACTGCCACACTTTTCCAATCACCCCCTCAATATCGGACAATGTATCTGCATAATTAATTGTTAATGATGATAAGTTGGAATTAACCAGCCTCCTCGGTACTTATTTGCGCACAGATTTAAAATCAATTTCATATTATTTGCCAAATCAACTGTAAGGGCGATAAATTAGTAGTTTAAATAAATCAAACTGCTACAAAAAAATAGCATATAGACAAATTAATGGGCTCCGGTCAGCCGAATAAAGTGAAGTGAACAATGAAATCGTATGTAATGATAGTCCCTTTAAGAACTCCTTTAAAAAGCAGACCCTCCTCCCTCTCAATGGAATTAAATATGAGAGGGCCAGCCTGGCACCATCTCCACGAAAGGATTTATAGGTTATCCTGGGAAATCGAAGCTGCCTCGGCTAATGCCAAAAGTGGTGGCCTAAATAAATCCACAAATCGGTTTAACCCAAACTTTCTAAGGGTGTGTTGGGTGCTGTTTGTCTTTTTTACGATCCCGGTTTTTGTTAATGCAAAAGTGACTCCCTAAAAAGGGTGTTAAAAGTGCCCACACCCACACCCACAACCGTCGTCAGGTTAACTAAGCAGCTTGGCATAAATTTGTACTTTCAAATATTTGCCTGACATCTAATTTTGATGAGCAATTTTTTGTAATACTTTCTGTGTTTCTCTCGGTTGCGGTTTCTCAGTTTTGTTGTCACTTTTAATTGTTGCATATTTGATGTACTACACACCGTAGCTCATTACGGGCCAAGTTTTACGGCTTTTTCACGACGCCGCCGCCCATCAAATTTCCCTACCGCTTCCGTTGCATATTTTAGTTAGCTTTTTGCTTAATGCCCGAGATTCCAGTTTCCCCTTTGACGGGGATTTCGCATTTTACTGGTTTGTTGTTTCTTTTTTTTTTTTACAATCTCCATTAGAGCGGTCCGCGCCTGTACATAATTCCTATGTGCAGTGCTGTAAAAGTTGCATAAAATAAATGTGCACCAAAAAACCTGCAATAATAATAAAAATAATAATTTGCGTTGCCAACGCAATGACCAAGGCTCCGCCGAGGGTCGCACTCGCTATCGCATTTCCAGCTCGGAATTTGCCTTTTCCCGCTGCCTTGCGCTTTTCTGCTTCATTTTAAACGATGATACTTAAATTTCCATTAAAGCACTTGCCGCCGCGGCCATCAATAAACGTGGCCCGGCGGAGGGGCAACGGACTGCGTAGTTCTGTATTTTTTTTTTTTATTTATTCTTTTTTGTATTTTCCAACCAAAGTCAAGCATACTCTGCGGTTGCCACCCTCATTTCCCTCACCCATTTCCCATTTCTGACTCCCGTCGCTGCTATGGCAAAAGTGGAGGTGGTGGGTCCAAATATTTACAGTGCACAACTTTCGCAAGTATATATAATAAGTTTGTATTGGCCAGAGATGCACAAGTTGTGTTGGAAACCCTAGTTGGGATATTCTTTAATTTAAATACAAATTGGTTTATTGTTTGATATGGGGAAAAAGTTTAAGCTGTTGTATTTTCTCAGCTGTTAATAATATTTATTGCTTGTGGTCTTGAGTCTCTTGGTAATAAAATTGCATTAGTAACTGGGAGTAACTATCAATAAATTATAAAAGTAATTTTCAGTATTTTAGTTACTCAAATCAAAAGAAAACAGGAACTCTAAAAAAGATTAAAGGTAGATAAATAAAGTTGTCCTCAAATATCACTTAAAACATATAATATACTTAAAGTATAATGAAGTATAATTATATAAAAATATGGATAAATTGTAGTTTTACTTAAAAATAAGAAAAGATTTCATCAGATGTGAGGACTTAATACCTAAAATTATTCTTTAACCTTTTGGAAAGGGTTCCTTAATTCTTGAAAACTATATATCCTTGTTCGGTAAGGACGAATATCCCATACCTGGTGGCATTTCTTTTTGTAGGCCTGCCAATGTCCAATACAAATGTGTATATATTTATATAATTTATATGTAAAAGCATTCATTGCCGCAATGACGAGTGCCACACAATTTCATTACTGGTTTCTCTGTGCATGTATATAGTATATATATATTTTTTTTTTCGCCCAGTTTTTCCCTTTTAAGCAACTGGGCAGGCCGCAAATATTTGCACTTTAAAATGAATTTCACGCAAAGGCAGCGGCCTGCTGCCGATTTTGCTGCCGGCCTAAAAAGATTGTTGTTGCAGCCGATGAGAAGTCGCAACCTGCGGCAAGAACGGCCAACGAGAAACATCGACGCACTCGACCGGCATTGAATCCGATCCATGGCAAAATAATTATATAATGTTGCCAGCTGGAAATATATTTATGAGCCAAGAAGAGCCACTGGGCCCACTTGGTCCACTTGGTCCACTTGGGCCACTTGGCATTTCATTGTTGACTTTTTAATTCCCAGATACGTGGGCCCCCGGGGCGAAATGGGTAAAAGATAATGATAACTCTTGGCCCATCGTGGCAGGCTTAATAATAATGATAATGTGTCATAAGGCAATTATTCAGTTGCAAAAAGTTGGCTGAAGGGCAGCGCAGGAACCGCATAAAGCATAAATAAATATCCTGCAGTTATTTGGAGTGTGTGTTGACAGCGAAATTGATTGCAATTAATGGGGGTCCTAGGCGATACTCCATACTATGTATGCATGCTTCCAGCACCAGTTTGTGGACCAGCTCTCCAGCTCCTCTTCGGCCTGAAGTGCAACAGTTTGCGCCTGAGTGCCTCCGCTCAAAAGATGTTGACGGACAAAGCAAACAGCTATAGAAACTGAACTGAAACTGAAACAGAAATGCAGCCATTCCGGCCAAGACAGGCCCCCAGTCAAGTGAAGTCGAGTCAAGACGTCTTGAGATGCCTTTGCATGGCTTATCAATTAGGCAAATTAGTTGTTTATGCTTGAAACGCACATCTGCAGCTAAGTATGCCAAGGCATACTAAAATACCAACTAACTAAGTTGTTTAAATACAGACAACTGGACCTAAAGACGTTGGGGAAACATTTGAAAATCAATTAGGGCCTAATCCAGAGGCACCCAGAAAAAAACACAGAAATAAATACAAAGCCAAGTAAATTACTTTAAACAAAACACAAACAAAAATGTGAATGTTGAAAGCTGATCAAAAAGATTATATTTTTGTTTTTAAGGTCTATATATTACTAATTTTCTGAACTTTAGTTTGAATTGCTATACAAGATGGTATCACAGACAGAAAAAATATTTAATAGTTTGTATTATTTTGCTCTAAAGATATTTTTTTGAATGCAATATAAATAATATATATTTTATAATGTTTTAAAACTCTTTTACAGTTGATATTTTGTTAAAAAAAACCACAAATATTTGTGATTCTTACATTTCTTCGTGTGCAGCAAAGCCAATTTGGCTGTGTCAATAGAAGGAAAAGGACATGAAAGAATGCCTTTGCCTTTGTCAGCCCCCAGGGGCCAGGGACTCCACTCGGAACTCGACTCGGAACTGGGACTACGACCCGGCAAGCATGTAAATATTCAAATCAAAAGCGCAATTGAATGTGCGAGTAAATGTCATCGTATCTCGCATTCAAATCTTTGATTGCCAGCCATTCAGGACGGCAGGTTTATTGCACTACACTTGGCACTCAGCCAGACGAGTGGCGGAGAGTCGGATGGTCGTCAGGCAATCCGATCCCATTCACCTGCTGCTCCTCCAGTTCTCCGGCTCTACGGCTCTCTCCGGTTCACCAGCTCCGATGACACCCAGACACTGTGCCGGGAATCGACACAGAATAGCTGCCAAATGCCAAATGCCAGGGCACAAAGCGAAATAAGGAAGTGTTTAAATAAAAATGTAAAGGACGAGGAGAGGAAGAACTAGGACTGTGTGCCGGGGCAGATCTCGCGGGTATGTGGCATTGTGGCCATGTAGGGTAGTAGTGGTTGTTGCAGCAGGAAGTTGGCACAAGGCACCATGGAGTGGCATTGATCTTAGCATTGGACACGGCAGAATACTAAATGCTAAAATGCTAAACGTTGAATGCCGAAGCCCAACCGAGGCTGAGGTTGAGGTTGAGGCTGAGTCGCCTCCAGGTCAGTCATACTTAATTCCAAGTGGGTTTCGAGTTGCCAACTTGATATTGAATCGTGAAAGGGCTTTAGCTTCGAGTGGTGGCTAGTTCGTTGAACCAGGGCCCTCGAGTGGAGGGTCCGGCTCTCGCTCGATTATTTAATGGGGCACTAGGATTAAGCCCAAGTGCGGAAACGAGGGTTTCAACTAAAGTCTTAACTGCAATTAGCCACCAGAAATTTCTAAATTGTATTATTTATTTTGAAATGGATCAACTTAATGTATGAAAATAAATATCTGTGGAAGGTAAACACCTTAAAGACCCTCTCATCTTGGCCTTGCAATGCTTGCTCAATCAATTAGCACCACATTGCGTATGACTGATTTAGTACTGGGCTTTATTTATGGCGGCTAAAGGTTCGTTTATCGATGATGCTTTCGTTTGCATTAACGGCCCTGTTTGCCGTCGGAGGGAGTGACTTGCAATAGCTAATAAATATTTGTGCAACGTTGCGTATGACTAATGTGCGCTGCAGTGTGTATGCGTGTGTTTGGGCATAAATTAAATGCCAACCAATGCAAATAGCAGAATACCAACCGATGATGGTTGTTTGAATTGCGTTTAAATTCATTAAAATTGAATACGTTTTGAAAATTAATTAAAAAGCCACTCAAAGTGTCAGCTTGCTTTTGCCCCGGGCCGTTGATTTGTCCATTCGATTATGGCCAGTTAGGCAAAAAGGGCAATTAAAACCTGAACAGGCCACGCCAATGGCAATTAAAAGTGCATAATAATTTTTTACGTTTTTTGTAAGCTTTAGTTATATTTTTTTAGGGCAAAAAAACAAGTACAGATTATGAAACGTGAGCCACAAAAGGTTGCCGGGTACTTTTCATTTCCATTGTCATATGGCACATGCCATGGGGAAATTAGAAGGCAACTCCAGACTGGGGGGCGTGGCCACAATCACATGGATGCCGGCTGTTGTATCTTCCATGGATTCCTAGATCCCGGTTTTCCAGAATCCAGAGACCAGACCAGGGAGAGCTTGTGTGTAGTTAAACACGTACCCAGCGAGATGACTTCACCGGCATTGGCATTAAGTCGTCCGCTGGAGTGCCTGCGTTCGTGTCTTTGCCGTTCCACTCGAGGTGTCTTTAAATGCGACGAAATCTTTATGGAGTCGCCTATGTGGCAGCATCTTCTTGGAGCATCTTTGGAGTTGGCTTATGGCAGTGTGTGCGCAGCATCTCCGACGTATCTGTGATGCGTAACGCTGCCTGGATGCTTTTAATGTCGCACAAAAGAGGGTTTTTGGACTTTACAGTGCTTTATGCCAGTTGAAAATGTTGGCAGCTCAGCTGTAGAGGAAGAAGAGTATTTTATTTCCCTTAATAGTCGGTGCGGTTTTATATTATTATTTTTTTTATATAATGGATGAAGGCAGTTTCTTGTTTTCTTAAAATTTCTTTAATATTTATTAGCAGAGTATTCAATCTTCTGTGTAAGTAAAGGCTACTTTGGCCCAGAGCTTTTCCCTCGGTGTTCTGTATGCATTTATACATTTATGCTAATCGCGTTGGTGCGTCGTAATGCCGCTACTTTAAGTCTTTTGGCTTTTAAAGCCCGCAACGCAGCTGCCAATCCCAATCCCAATCGCAATTCCCATTCCTGTCCCAGTCACAATCCCCAAACCCAATCCCTGGCTTGTGTTACATTTGGGAATCAGGATGGAGAACCAAGAAGCTGAGCTGGAAGCCCACCTATGTCTGCGGTGCATTTTCTCAGCATCCTTTCATAACACCAGGCACAGAGCCTCAGCTGGCTGGCTGGCTTAGCTTCCTTGTCGGCGGCTCTCACAATGCGCTTTGTGTTCGACTTGTTTGAAAAACTATTTTACATTTAAGCGCGAAATTCCACACTATGAATGAATTTTTCATGAGCCCGCGGACAGGGGCACTTGACTCGACTCGTCCTGGTCCTGTTCCTGGTCCTCCTTACAGCCCTACATCATTATCATCATAGGTTTTGGCCTGCTGGGAGCTGTTCCAGTCTAGATCCAGTCCAGATCCGAGACCAAACCCTTTGGTCAGCTGCCTGGCATTTTAATTGAATTGATTATTTCAATGGTTGGGTGTGATGCTGATGTTTGTTCTCCCAATCCCCAGCTGGGTTGGCTTTCGTTTAGTCTGGCTTAGTGGAGTTTTTTGGGCACGTAAAAATAATAATTATTTGCCTCTAACTTTGAAGTTAAACAGAGCTGGGCTTAGGGAAGATACAAATGTCATAGAGTTATGTTATGTATCTTTTAGCATAGGTTTTAAATGAAGAATTCTATGACTTTATCAAAACTATATTCAATGTAATTTATCAATGCCATCCATATTTCTACATTGTAAGCGATACTTTTATATCGATGGTCACATTTCTCTTCTCTAATATATGTATATCCCTCGCTCCAGAATCCAACTCCTTTGCATGCGAATCGGAGTCGTAGCCTCCAGCTAAATTGTGTTTTATCTGCTGCAATTTAACCCAAATTCCGACGCTTGGAAATTGCATTTGGAGCAACGCGTTTAGGTTGCCAAAGTGCAGCCAACAATGCGGGCGTGTCCAGGTAAAGAAAGGCCAAGAATGGCAGGGAACAGGGCCCAGTAAAAAAACGAAAAAAAAAACAACTAGAGAAGAATCCGAAGCCGGAGACCACCACAAGCCAAAACCAAGACCAAGTCCTAGTCCCAGTCCAAATAAGCTCGAGGCGCAACTATGTAAATTGTTTGTAATTTGGTTCTGGTTTCCATTTTAGCCCCGGCTCTTTCAGAGCTTTCTTTGGCCAACAGACCGACCGGTAAGTGCTTTTGGCATTCTAACAAAATGATTATTGATCACTTAATAAGAATTTTTCATACAATGGCGCCACAGAGAAAGAGACCCCCGCAAATCTGGTCTTTGTCTGTACCAAGGACCTTGGCTCCCTCCAGTCACAAAGGCACTTTTAATGAGCTGCCCACGCAACGGTGCACTTTAATGCAAAATAAATAAAGCTGGCAAATTGACAGGAGGGGCCTGGAATCGAGTTGGGGACATGTCAAAGCGAAAGTATCCATTACTCGCCTGCCAGTTCCGAGTTGCAATTTCGTCAATACACCTTAAGAAATTGTGTAAAAGTTATGAACAATGTTTTGTGATTATAAAATCTACAACAGTATTTATTTTTGGTTTTCCTTAACTTAAATTATAAAAACAAATTCAGTAAGTAATTCAACTTTTACTGTATTTGTTTATACCTAATTGATGTCTCAATTTTGGCGCTGTTTTCGTCAAGTGCTTCATCGTGAAGGGCAGCAGTTCGATTCAATTCAATTCAATTCATTCGGCGTAATTTCAGCCATACCTCCAGCGATAAGAGAACAAGATGTTGGCAACGGGAATGCTCTGCCAGATACTCGTACTTGTGCAACCGAGAACAGAGACACGAATGTCTCGAATGGAGATACTCGTACATCTTGTGCTGGTTTTTTTTCTGCGTGCCCATAATGATGCCGATGAAATGCCATGGCAATTGAAGGCAGTCTCAGTCGCAGTCTCAGTCACAGTCTCAGTCACAGTCTCAGCCTTCAGCCCGATAAGATATTCTATATTCAAAGACAGATACATGGGCTGGGGAACATAGTTGCGACCTGACAAAAGAAGCGGCTCCAGTGGCGCTGCCGCTGACAACTTGAGACGAGAGATAATTTGCTACTTGAATGCAGAGATACATCGATGATGCGAAATCAAAGCAAATTTCAGCAGTTGAGAGCTCAGGAGCTCCGCCAGCAGTGAATCATGCGGATATTTGGGCTTGTCTGAGCCCAATATTTGGCCCGGCCAAATCATCGATAGCTGGGCAAATTAATTACCGAATTGCCAATTCATTTTCAATTATAATTGAAATCACTTTGCCCCAAAGTCGTGACTCTAGCCGGAATCGACTTCATTTATTTGGAGATTTATCACGCAAAAGCAAAGTTTATGGGCTCCTTGAGAGTTTTTACCTTCGATTTATGATTTTAATTCTGTCAAATCAAAGAACATATTGAAGAGGAAACTCAGCGGGCGGTGGCGGTGAATTTCCTCGCAGCGAGAGTGATTTCCCAGCTGGGGTTTTCCGCTTAATGTGAAAAGTTAATTGCTTTCGCAGAGCGCAGCCATGTGGAGAGCAAGAACTTTAAGCGAAAAGATTTTTCCGTTTCGACAAGAGTGACCCATTTATGGTCCACTTCCACTTGCAGCGCCACTTCCAATCAAAAGTGAAAGAACTTACCTTCAAATGCACAGAGATAGCCATCTCGTCGTTGCAGTCTTCGTTGCAGTATTTGCTCGAGCTGGAAAAAGTATCTCATGGCTCCGCTATGGGTCTCTTTCTCCCTCCGTTCGCCGTGGAGATTGTCATTCTGCGATAAGCCGTCGCCTGCGGGCCCAATCTAAATGAAATCCAGATACATTTGTGGCCGCTGCGACCCAGTTTGCTCATTCATGTAACGAAAGCAAAAACTATAGACAACTTGTGCAAATTGACTCATAGGCAAATTTTACTTTCCTGGGCCTTTTTTCTTTATCTGCCTCGCTGTGTTTTGCTTTTTATCGTTTGCCATTGAAATGGTCATACTTCAATTGAGGCTCATAAATTTTTACAGGCTGACATTTTGTTTATTTATCTAAGCATTCGGGCGTGTCTATTTTTAAATGGCCTGACTAACTTACCAACTGACTTTCGCACCCCGTCAGGCGTCAGGGAGTGGGGAAGTCCACTCAACCCGAGAGGTTGGCAATTAAACGACATTTGCCAGACGCCAGGACAAACAATGACAATTACATTTACAATTGCTAAAATGTAATAAATATCCACAGAGTGTTTGCATTTGCTCCGTAGATTCTGGGGGGTCTGGAAAAGCTGGCAGCGGGCAACGCCCTTCAGAACGCTATTAATTTCCGCGCTGGGAAAATTTTTATTGTCGCGGAAAGTAAAGTTTATTACGCTCTTCGTAAAGTAAACTTCAATGGAAGTTCTGCCAAGGGGCGTGTCGCTTTCGCAATTTCGCATTCAAATTAACATTTGATTACAACTCAATTCCGCACCATTCATTGCCAACAATTAATCAATATAGTAACGATATGCAACTTAAATGGAATTTGTTTATCAATATTTTAATTAGGCTTTGACAGCGGCAAGTGCTCATCAAGATAATTCACATTATACCGTTTACCTATATATTCAACAAATTCGAATTTATCCAAATGCCTTTTTAATGTGACAGGTATTTTGATAAATTAACATTGAATCGATTCAAAGTTAATGAGCGTATTTTAATTATACCTGTTTTTCCACGACAATAGTTTATTTATTTTTTAAGCGGGAGTAAATTTTGGCAAAAGTTTTTGATGAGTAGCTTGAATATAATGAAACTATTAAAAACTTAAGGCTGTTTAATATATTTAAATAAATTATTATTAAATGCATATTTTTCTAAGATTTAATAAACTATAAAAACAGTTTTTTTTAAATATTTTTAGAGAATTTTATAGTTGGAAATACGTTAAAAATAAGTTTAAAGATCAAAGGAATTTTTGTAACTTAGATTTTAAATTAAATAAATAATATAAATAAATAATAAATCCCATTTAATCTATATTTTAAATTTTATTTAATATAATATATTATTTTAAATTTATAAACTGTTGTTACCAACTAATTCTTGACATTACAATCATTTATTAAAGTAATAAACAACAATAACTTGTGTAATACCTATCAAATCTCTTACCAAAAACCTTTAGGCCCCCCCAATCAATCACCTTCACAATTCCACGTGCTAAAAAAAAAAACCAAAAGAAAATACCAATTAATTAATGTTCCGATAGCAGCTATCGGCTCTATTGTTGATTGATTGTTGAATATTTTACCCTATACCCAGAATGCCTGCTAATTGGAAGCATTTTCCCTGCGAGGTTGCAACCGAAAATGAAATACATTTTGAGCGCAGCAATTTATATTGAAAATTCCACATGAAATTTCTGCTCCAAAAAGTGCGCAGAGCAGCAAGAAAATGGAAAGAAAAGAAATCATGAGCAGAGAGCAAACATGCCGAGCATGGAGTCCATCCATCCATTCCTCCCCATCTCTAAATTGTATCCGTTGCACATACAGAAACATACATATGTGTTTGTATATATGTATAGTATGTTTTTGGAGAAGAGTTCTGCCGCCATCCATCTGGGCTCCTTTGGGAGCAACTGGGTTGAAAATGACACACCATGAAATTACATTTATGCCGGCAGTGCAAATACTTACAGTTATGAACCGGAGAACCGGGGCTTCTCGCCACGAGACTGTATCTAATACACTTGAAACTCTGTTGCCGGGCGTCTCAATGGGTCCATGAGACTCATGTGTGTGTGAATCGAGGCTTCTCCCAGTCAAATGTCACTCTTGCCACTTTTGCTGCAATTGCAGAATGCCCGAGTGCTGAATGCTGAAATGTGTGGCAAATATTTATACAGTTGCCGCTGCTCGCTGCTTCGCTGCTCGCTGGGTGGCTGGCACATTGCTCATTCGCCACGTAGGACTATTTGATTAAATTAGTAGAGTGTAGTGTGTAGAATACTTGGCATGTCCATGTCCATAAATGGCGCCAGCCATGTTAATAATTAAGTTGACAAATTGCTTCCTGCGGGATTCCAGCAGAAGTAATGCAAATATTTTGCTGGCCCGGCAAATAACTGTGTCAACTTCTTGCCGTAGCAAAAGTTGGCTTAATTAAAAGCGGACTGCAAGCGAAATTCTATCAAATGGCAAATTGCTTCCGTTCGTACGTAACCCGAGAGTCAGTCAGTCATCCTCAGTTCGGTCAAAATAAACAAGACGAGAAAGGGTAAAACTGGGCTGGGGGAAATTGCGGCAGATACTATAAGCTTGCAACACCTCATTTAAGCGCTTTGTGTTGCACACATTTTTTCGGTATTAAATTACAATTTGCCACGGCTTGTTTGTTGTCTCAGCAAAAATAACACCAGCAAACCGAGGCAAACAATCAGAGAGCGAGGGGCATGGACAGCCGATCCCTGAAACTGAAACACAATGCCAGCTAAATAAACAAACAGATGCAATAAACGAGTGCGATTCGGTGCAGGATTACGGTTGGCAAGGGGGCAGGAGCTTGGCCAGACAGACAGCCAGAGTAAGAGTCGGAGCCAGAGCCCGTGTCATGGACAGTGGCAGGGCCCAACCCAATGTCAACGGCGCTGCGAAGTACGTTTTAATCGACAAAAGAAACTGATGCCGAGACACACACTTTATATCCTTTGCTTTTATGGATAGATTTGAAAAGTATTACATAAATTACCAGGACATTACTTTGAGATTTATAAAGCTTTGATTGAATCAAGGTTAAGCAATAGAGACATAACTTTAAACTTTATTTGTTTGGTGATCCTTCTTACAATAATGAATTTATTAACATTATTATTGCTTAAAAAATATCCTCTAAATCTGAATTTTACCCTACATGACGGTAAGAGATACTTTTCGATGACCGATACGTCTTAAATTTCTGTAAGTAATGAAGCGAAATGCAATTAAAAGTAATTGCGTATCAATGGCAATTCGCTTTTAAATGTGGCAGCAATAAATCTTCAGTGGAATTTAATGGATTCTTTAAGATTGCCTCAATAAAAATCCAGCAGTAGTAAAGGTTTATCAAATTATGAGGATTGAGTGGGAGTGGGATTGTTACTCCGACTGGGAATGGGCACTAGGCAGTAGGCAAACATTGGCAAGACCAGGGAACTGTTATTCCCGTCTTCAGCAGCTTCGTTTAAAGCGGTAAACCCGCATCATGACCAGAATTCTCAGCACAAAAAAAAAAAGAAGAAATATAAAAGGAAAATGCAAATTTTGAACGGCAGTGAATTTTTCTTTTGTTTTCGCTGCACTGCAACTTCCGCATTGTTGACCATGAATAAAAATTTAAGTTCTTATTGTTGGGGACACAAGGCACGTGGGCTGGGTAAAGAAAAAAAGAAACACCAAGAAAACAGAGGGAAAACAAACAAACAAACACAATCTGGCCATGTTCGGCCACAACGCCCACGAAAAAGAACTTGCGCTTCATTGATTTCGCGGGGAAGTGCTCTCCCGGGGTCAAGTGAAGCTCTGCTTCGCCGGCCCAGACTTTCTAAATCCAGGACGCCATTAATCTAGCAAGTGTCCGGCAGTATGACTAAATTAATTTTTGTTCTGGTAGCCGCCGAACACTGGCAGCACAGCTTGTACTCCTCCGGTCGTGATTTATAGAGCACTCATTTAGAAAGTTGCTCTACAAGCGGCCACAGAGGCCTCTCAGTGCCTCCAGATTCAGCCTGTCTGTTGCACATTGTTTGGCCAGAACAGTTCCTTGTTACAGTTTTGTCGTGCCTGCCTCAGTTGTAGCGCATCCACGGAGAGAAATCGCTTTGGTATATAATATGAATATAAATTTAACTCGAAACACAGAGAAACTAAAAGGTTTCTTACCTATATTGATAAATATTTTAGTATCCTCTTTAATATCTTTAAAAATTATCCTACTGATACACCCCTACTTAAGCTTAATAAAAATTATTTTTATAGTTTAGTTTTATAGTTTTCCCCAGTGTCTGGGCCGTGGTGTTGCTTTTCCTGGTTGTGCCTTGGGCTTGTTCTCTTTGGGGTTTAATGAATGACATTTGCTGCTGCGGCGGAGTTTGATTGAGTTGTTTTTGACCAGCCATGATAGCCAATTGGCGGTGGACGATGGTCGTTGGACGATGGCCCGATGGCCCGATGGTCGATGGCCGATCCACGATAGGCGATTGCAACTGTCAACTGGTTAATTGGAAATCACATTCAACGATCGATGGATGCTCTCAAAGGCCTGGTGAGGGGAAGGCACCAATTAATGGGGCACAACCTGGCATGTTCTTCATTCATAAATTCGTGTGCGAAAATCTTGATTTATATGTGGCCAGCTGGGCTTTATCAGTCGCCATAAATTATGTGATGCGCTTAAGCGTTTTATCGCCGTTTAAAGAGCGAGCGCCTTCCTCGGCGGTGTTTATGACAATATTTTGGCAGGGACTATATATTTTATACTTTCGTATATAGATGGATGTACTTGCCCCCTCTAACATATTGGCAAGTGGCCAGGCACCAGCAGCAGTGGCTGGCAAAATATTTTCGTATTTTATGAGGCTCTTTGGCTAAAAGCGAGTTTTTATGGCTTTGCTGACGCTTCACCCAGAGCCGCAACATTTTAAGGGTCAGCCTGGGGAAGGGGAAGCATTACAAGCCGGAGTTGCCATAAATGTTGTCACATTATATGGAATCATATTCGTTGCATCTTGAGCTGCAGTGGGGTTATCATATATGAGCTTTGATTGGCCGTCGTTTAGGAAGAAGGGCACATCTTCACTCAGAGTCACGTCTTGGCCATTGTAGTTTGGCTTTACTTTAATACTTTGTATTTTTCAGCTCTCAGCTGCTATTTTCGCTCTGCTCAAATGTACACTTTACACTTTTATCACCTTTTTCAGCGAGAAATAAACATTAAATCAACACAAAAGCTTAATTAATTGTTGCTCGTCCCTGCAGCCGTTGTAAGCCCTCAAAGTGTTGTCCCTGTCCTCGACTAAAGCAAATAAATTGAGTTTTGAGCCACTCGGCGAGTGGGAGACAAAGGATGTCCATGTCCTGGCCAACTGCAGGGGCATTGATGTGGCTTTAAGTGTTGGGGCAATCATAATGAAATATTGGTTCAACAGAGAGAGGGAGAGGTAACCAGAGGTGGCGGCGTGCTTTGTGTTCCGTCACAAAGGCAGGACGGCCGTCAACAGGATACGCCTGGAATATGGCCAGGATATGGCGAAAGCCCCACTCAAAGGCTCAAAGCAAACAGCGGCAAGAATTCGTTTCATCAACCCGATGCGCCAGAGCCGAGCCAGGAGCAAAAACTATGCACGCAATTCGTGATAAGTGTCAGGAGTGTGGAAATTGAAATGCTCCAAAGGATGCAATAGTACCGCCATGGCTCCCGGTATCAGCACACACACGTAACACCATTTGATATGCCTTTTGTGTGTGTATATATAGTCATCCCTGGCGTGGCCAATAACCATATCTCGGCCACCTGGGGTGGCAATGAGGCAATGTAGGCAGTGCCAGTGCAACCTGCATTTATAAGAGAGGTAAACAATATTTAAAAAAAAAAAGGAAAAGGGTTTAATGAATAAAAATCTCTCCTAAGATATAAAAGAATTTAAGTCTTTGCTTGATTAGCATTATTTATTAAAAATTTTATATTAATATAATTGTATTACATCCCCAAGAGAAGTCTTTTCTTTCCTTTTAAAAAGAATCGATTTGTGTAAAAATTGGCAGCACTATTGCAGCACCTTACCAATGGCAGTCAGAGGTCTGAGTTTGTGTTGTCATTTGTGGCACGTTTGCACGCTGATTTGTTGTTACTTTCAAATTGGATAATTGCTAAATTCTTGCTTATTTTATTGTAATGGCCGGGACGATAAATGTAATAGCAGTCATTAGGAGCTGCAACAGCAGCAGCAGCAGCAGCAGCAAGCGAAGCACCAACAGCTTCCGTGCTACGTACGAGCTGCAAACGAGTTGGCCAAAACGGGCTCCCATGTCTTGGCCAGGTACTGCTGGGGGTATTATATTGGTCTTGCACTTGGGCCAAGTCTGAGGTCTGAGGTCTGAGGTTTGCTTTGCATGCTGCCACTCATTAATATTGCGCCCCTGGGGCGAGCAACCAAATTGCAGTTACGTGTGGATGTTGCTGTTGCTGCTGCTGCTGCTGCATGTTGCCCATGTTGATGCACCGCAGCAACTCCTGTTGTCGTCGTCATGATGCAAGTGCTCTTTTATGGCTTCGATTGCAATCTGTTGCGAAATTGAAATTGAATTCAATTGGCAGGGCATCGCACCGATCGGAGCGAAGCGTGATTGATAAACTGCTTGCCGGCCATTGACACAGTTGCCATAAGCCATAAACAATTCGACATCGAATTCTTGTCACTCGCCTAAGCGGGTGTTAGTTGGCTGATTGATGGACTGACTGATTGATGGCCCGCGGTATTTATGGCTGCATTTAGCCCTGGCCAATGACAGAGGCGACATGTCCACGCCCCAACGAGTCAGCTGGCCATAAAATTGCGTTATTAACTTAAAAGGTTCTAGGTTCTGGGTTCTGGGTTCTGGGTTCTGGGTACTTGGTTCCAGGTTCTCAGGTTTCCCTTCCTGTCCGTCTAAAAGACAGCAAACTTTGCAGCCGCAAACAAACACGGGCCAAAAGATAAAAGTGCAGGCTTATTGAAAAAGTTTCGCGACAACTTGCACTGAATGGCAGACAAGTGTAAGACAAACTTTGCCGCAAAAGCGACAGTTTCGCGTTGGCCTTTTCGCAAGTCATGTGCCTAAGAGTCTGGCATGTTTTTCAGGCGGAAAGGATATTAGCTATTCCATTAGATACTTTTTACAGAATATAATTTCTTAAGATACTTAAGATTCCTGTTAAAAATGATCTTTAAATGCTGTTATATGACATTAAATATTTTAATTCACTTTATTTTGCTAACTAATTACTTCAAGTGGCCTGACCGTAGATAATCCTTTGATAACCCCTTCTTAAAGCCCACCTTTCAGGTGCTTAATATGCCATTTGGCAGGGAATGCCAGTTTCGGGTATCTTGCCAAAAGATGCTCCCTTTGAAGTTCATCACTCGAGCTGAACTTTGGAGACAAGTGGCACGCCTCGCAGCAGCAAGTCTAGCATTTCAATTTCACTGAATTTTTGCTGAAATAAATGTCCCCTCGACCGGGCTCCATTAAACAAATGTTAGAGGGCTGAAGTGTGGCAGTGAGGCAGCGGGTCGCATGATTAATTTTACAGCTTTGTAGTGATTACAAGGCGGCGTTCCACTTAATTCGGTGCGAGCATCATTAATGACTCGGGGCCTGGGCCTGCTCCAGTTTCGTTTCGCCTTTTGTGCCGCTGCTCTAACGAAATTATTTAGCACAGAGCCCAGGCACTGTCGCCTCATTACGCAGTTCTCCGGCTCAATTGAAACTCTTGCCACCAGTCATCACATCACATCGCGTAACATCACATCAGGCATCAGGCACACGGCTTTGCAGTGTTCCAAGCCACCCACTTGGCGGCACTTGACTTCCGCTCGAGTTGAAATGCAGCCTGTGAATGCAGCAAAAGAAATGCCAGAACGCACGAGGCTCTACACAAAAGCACTTGGAGAAATGTTTAATTTAAAATATTTAATAAAAAGCACAAGAAGATAAGAGAAAAATATAACAACTTTGGCTTGCCGAAGTTAGATTCCTTTCTTGTTTTTTTTTAAATAAATATCTAACTGCTTCGGAAGCTTGTGTCCCTCAGAAAGATTCTAATTGCTCACCTTAAGAATACTTTACTCTCACCTCTTCAGTACAATTTTCGCTCAGTGTGCACAAACACTTGGCAGATATAGACATCCACATGAGCACCACTTAATTCGCTTGATTTGCTTGAAATGCTCCCAGAGACGTCTTACAGGGTGAGAGATAAGGTGCCAAGTCCCCTGCCAGCGCTTCGTTTCATTTGATAAATTCATTATATGTATTTTTTTTCGGGTCGGGTTTTATTTATGCCCACATATATCTGCTGGAATCCCGGTGTTTCGTTTTTTTTTCCCCTTCCTCCCTGCTAGCCTTGACAACTGTTGCCATTAACAACATCGCAGAGAAATCGAGAATGTACCACGTACCACGTGCCACATGCCACGTGCTCCAAGCGCCATGCTCCATGCTCCACGCTCCTCGCTCCATGCTCCACGCTCCTCGCTCCATGCTCCTAATGCGTCTCCATGGTCTCGTTGGGTGTGTGTTTTCCTTTGGTTTGACAAAGTTTTTGGCCATTTACGAGTGTATATATATTCATGGGCTGCTGGCTGAGAGTCGGAGTGGGACTGGGTAGCGCCGCAGCGCCGTTGTCTGGGTAAATCAAATGAGATCCGCCTGAGATACATTTAAATGCCGGGCCCAAATATTACTGCTCCGAAATTCAAACAGAAACCGAAAAGTGCGAGCCTGGCAGACAAAAAAGTTTCGATTCGGCCCCAGTGCAAACAAACAATGCTCTCGACAGACTAATTATTTTAGCTGCCGCTACCAGTGCCAGAGTCCGACTGGATCGCGGGATGAAGACACAAACTAATCAAAATATTTTCGCAACTTTCCATTATGAAGTGAAAAGTTGACGGCGCTGGCGTCTTCGCAAGGCGGGCAGGCAGGCAGGCAGACATTGCTCTTGTCTGCGTCTGAGTCTGGGTTTGCATTTGCATTTGCATGAACAATGAAAGGCAAATATTTTGCTGCTATTGACATTCATCTGGAGGGTTCCGACTTGCCGTCTATATCTAGTATATATACCCCGACCCCGCTGGGCATTCAATTAAGACAAATTATGAGCGCGTCCTCTCGCATTTCAAGAGCTTCCGCTCGAGGAGCATCTGGCCAAAGTCAATGGCAAATGACGAATTACGAACGAGACTCTGATGGCTGGTTGACAATCTGCAAAGTGGTCCTTGGACAATTCGGATTATATTTTTTTTTGTGCCAAACTATAGTTGTTTTTGACTTGGCGTGCGTATATATTCCACTGAACTCGGCTCCGACATTGCCACACGCTCTCATGCTGATTTATGAATTTAATTAAAAACGGCACAGCGACACAGGGCAATTTCAGCTTGTTCTGCGACCTGCAGACAAAGCTCCGTCTTTGTGCCAAAAGAAGACACTCCCTTGGCCCGCCGAAATGCTTTTATGATGTAAGAAATAGTATTACTACACAAGGGGAAAATGTGAGGACCAAGAAATTAATATAAATAATAAATTTGAGTTGGAATATTTAAAAATAAAATGTATAAAAGGTCCAGCTACTTAAGCATTACTTAAAATTAGTTTATATCGTCTTTTATTGGTATTTCTAGCATTATTTTCAAGCCCAAAGTTAGGTCAAATTTTTAATTAATATTTAATGACCAAGTCCACCTGCTATTTCCCATTTTCCTGTGTAGATTAAGCTTTGGGGTTTGAGTTATGTGGGCACGTGTTTGTATTTAATTAGCTGCGGCCATGCATCTTTAGAAATGTGCGTTCGCTTTGTTATTTTGCCATATTTAAAATGCGCCTTTTAAGCAATTATTTTGGCCATCTAGGCAGCCAGGCAGCCAGCCCAGCCATTGTGCAGCTCGAGATGCTTCTTGCAGCTTCATTGCGGAGTTTGGCTAACAAGATGCGGCAACAAAGTTGCCTAGAATGTATATGCAGTCGGGCCAGCAGAATGCCGCGAGTATCTTATTTTTGGTGGCTGCCGTACCCACATAATCAAGACAAAGCCAAGAGCAGCACGACAGACCAGGAGGAGAGGAGTGTTCCTCCTACCAAAATGTTAGGTTCATCTTCTCTCCTCCCTCCAAGGTGCCCTTGGCCCTGCTCTTTGGCTTTGACTTTGGCTTTGTCTGCGCTCGCTTCTGGCGTGCCATGTTTATCTTTTAACTAATTTTTTTCCATGTTGCTTTTTGGCCCGCGTACTTAACTTTTGTGGGGCGCGTGTGTGTGTGTGTGACGATGCTGAGCATCTTTGGTGGAAGTAATGGCCAAGTCGCCAAGAGTTGCATGCTGCAGAAGTTTGCTTTGCGCCCGCCTCGTTTGCGGCAAGCGAACCGCTCCAAAAGCAGCCACAAAGCCCAAGCAGAAGCTCCATCAGGCCTGCCCGAGGCCCTGAATCATTCACAAATGAGTTGCAAATTAAATAGAACTTCTTTCAAGAGCCCTGAATAAGGAATATTTACATTTCTTTAAGGAAGTAAATGCTTGCTCAAGATTTGTAGTTCATATTTCTAGGCTTTAGAAAAAGAATTTTTAAATAAGTATCAAAGTAATTTATAGTTTTAGTAAGATTTGGGGAAACATTAGATCTAGAATTAGTTTATGAGTAAATCTTCCAGAAGCTGTACATGATTTACACCCCAGAGACAGTGCCAGTCATGCTTGTTTGTCTCTGCGACATTTTCGGTGGCTGCTTAGCGCACTTGGCGCGATAACCGCGACAGGTTGATGCCGTACTTGATTACCATTTGACAATGCGGCTTAAACGGGGCCCTGCCGCAACTTTGGTGGCGCCACGAAACCGACTGCACTTGCACTATCGATATCGTGTTTAATTAAAGCCCAGCCGGATCAATTTGTGGGCTGCTGCTTCGGGCATGACACGACCTAAAATTAGAATCCGATTTTTCGGGTTGTTCAAGAAAGTCCCTCCTAGTGGGCCATAAATTGCGGATGAGCCCTGGGCCAAGCTAACCCACAACTCGGCCGACTCGCTTCCAGTTAAGATAGTGTCACACGGCCAGCAAAACATTCCGATAAGATCGGGCCACGCTAAAGTCGTCGTCATCGGGGACCACTCCCCCGCCATATGGAGTACACACGGAGTACATGTGGACACGAGTGGCCGCAGATACCTTTGTTTTGGTACACATATCTATGACAAATGTTCGAGTCGAGTGCGCCGGCGATAAGCAGATACTAATTAATAACCGCCGCCCTCTGGCTCATGTCTGAATAGCCCAGCGGAGGCGCGGAGTCGTCATATGGCTACCTGCAAAAGGTATTTGCCAAAAGAAATGGCCAGGCGAGCGATCGATGGATCGTAGTAGCTCGGGGGCGGGGCGTGGTCTACCCATAACCAGTTGTTGGATTTACATGGCAAGAAATACTCAACTGGGTTGGCCATCATCTTGTCAAAAAAGGATATGGAAATGTGTATCATATCAAGTAGAAATAATTCCCTGACTCATTTTAATATTTTTTTGGGTGAATTTTTAAAGATATAATCTGAAGATAAGGTTTCTATTCCTAGAAATGATAGGTCACGGTAAATAAAAAAAGTCCCTAGCTCACTTTTTCTGAAAACCCTCTCTGGTAATTTATATTTATCATTGTTCCTTTGAGTCTTCTAGTCTAGTCTAGTTTCTAGGTGAAAATCTAAGAAAGTAAAAACAATCAAGCTGCATTTTAGTGAACTATATTTTTTAAGCCACACTGGAAATAAGAAAATATGAATTCAAAATACTAATTCAAAGGCTTCATTTGCAAATCTTTGGATTAAAAAATCCTAAAAAATCTCTCACGTTGATTACCTTTTCCTCACTTTTAATTTTTCCAAGTGGCCTTGCAATTTCCATTAATTATGACCGCAGGACGGGGCGCTCCGATCGGCGGCGGCAGCTTCATTGGAAAAACGTGCAAAACGCTTTGGGCCCGAGGCAAATCAAGGCCTAAGCCAAGTGAATGATTCAAATCTCTCTGGCGGTGTGCTGGTGTATGTATTATAGGCGCCACCGGTGATCCAAGAGCTAGTCTACAGGTTGCATGCACCTAATCGCCCGGCGCCATCGTCAGAGTCCGGCAAGGGGTCAAGGCAGCGCCATGCTGGAATCTCGGACCACGCATCGCCCGGACATCAACGCACCGCGTTTGCATTCCATTAAATTAGCCGCCAAGGCAGCTCCTTATTAGCACCATAATTTAGAATGCACGCCCACTTCTGGAATGCCCGCTTCCCGATCCCTGGATCCTCCAAGCTGCAGTCCTCCAGATGCAGTCGATCCCCGGTATGGGCGACTACTGTGCGGTCGCCGGTTTTGTTTGCAATTTGTTAATAGGTTGTGGCATGCAGCATGTAAATACCTAATGCCAGTCTTGGAGCTGGACCAGGTCTGGAGTCTGGAGGCTGGAAACTGGACACGAAGCTGCACTGCCGAGCATTCTCATTAGCCATGCGGTTTGCCCGGCTGCCGGCTACCGGCTGGCAACTTAATCCGCCGGGGCGAGCGCTTATGCTAATGCCCAGTACTGTCCGTGGGCCTGTGCCTATGCCATGATGTGCATTAAATTTGCACACGGCTTTGGCCAAATTAGCCGGTATTGGCCAGTTATTTAAGGCATCTATTAGTCATAAAATCGATTGGATGGAGCCCATGTCCAAGCTGCTCCCTGGGCTCATTCGCACGCCTCGGCCACGGCTCGTACTTGACTTCTGAACCGGCGCCCACCGAGCGTGACTGGACTGGAAATGGAGCCACACCAAACCCAAGCCCAGGCCCAGGCCCCAACCAGACGGCCGAAAGACAGGCCTCAAACACGGCACAGAAATTGGCTAACCAAAACTAACAACAATGATGGTGACTGCTCCCCTTGTTTCTCGGTTTCTCAGTTTCTGAGTTCTGTTCAGATAGGAGATCTGAGTCGCGTTGAGCGCTCGAAATAGAATTTTTCCCACCATCTAAAAATAAAGCGACTAATGCAATGAGTATTTACATGAGGGTTGGCATCGGAACTGCGGCCCCCGACTACAAAATGCTCTCCGAAACTAAGTAGTTCTGAAAGATCTCTAGATTGCAAGATAAATGGTATATTTGTCGTTTATTTGTAAGCAAGGAGGGTGCACATTTGTCTTCGGTGAAAGTAGCTATGATCCCACTTAAGGTGGATTGTTTTAAAAATAAACACTGTTTTTAAGGTAATGTATTTATAAGGTGCAGTGAACGTTTAAAAAATGGATTTTTTATATTTTTAGTACTATAAAATTAAGGGAATAAAAATCTAGGAAAACATTTAGTTGATTTTAGTAGAGAATCTAGTTAGAATTAATATTTCTTTCGAAAAAGAAGTAAAATAGCAGAGTGATTCTTATATATCAAATGAAAAGTATATAAGAAAATTGAAAAAGTGGGTTTCTTAAATTTTTAGTACTATAAAATTAAGGAAAAACAATCTAGGAAAATATTTAGAACGATTTTATAAGATAACCTTTTATAATCAAAATTTAGCTTACGAAATAGAAAAGAATATTTTTGATCCCCTAACCTAAAGCATTTAAAAAGGCTTTAATAATATTTAGTTTGGTAATATTACTGCTACTTATCATTACCCCAAATCTTATCCTAATCATAACCACTTTTCACCTACAAATATTTATTCAACTTCCTTCTAGGAATAACTTCTTCCGAAAATAATAACAATATTTACCCTTATTGATAGTATTGCCAATATTTATTCTAGATAATTTTAATAACCATTTGTATTCCTGTCTACAAACTGGTGTTATCACCTCCCCGACCCTCGTAGCTCAAGTACCCCGTCGCGTAGATGGGCAAAAGCCGAGTTCAAAGTCTAGGCAACGCATTACAATAACTCCGAGTTTCGTGTTGGTTCTTTTGTTCTGTTCAGTTGTTTATTAATTTACCCATTTATATATAGTTTTTCCAAGCTTGCGGTTAGAGGAGGAGTTGAGGGAGAAGTTGGAGTGGAGCTGGAGCCGGAGTCGGTGGCTTTTCATGGTTCAGAGATGCGGAGACGTGTGACTGCAAATTATAAGGCCGGACCGGACCACATAATAATAAATGAAAATGTCTGTTATTCTCATGTGCAAAAGGAGAGGCCCTCGCTTATTATGCAGCTCATTTGCGAAGAGGGCTGGCCGTTCCCGCGGTCTCTCTGATTCTCCCTACTAGTATATAGTCTGGGGAATCGGAAGTTAAGCTAAACAAATATAGGCAGCGGCGTGTAAATGAACTCTGCTCAGCTCTGCTCTGACCTGCTCTCAATCGATAAAGAAAAGTGCTGTTGAGGGAGTTGAGCCCTGGAATTTGGTTTGCTTTTTTGGCTTCGGTTTTTTAGCGCCTCGAAAACAGAAAAAACACGGGAGCCGCTTGATAAGTCCACAACGGACAGCTGTTCGGGGCATCTATCATATGGCGGGGCTTACCGCCTGACATGGGAACATCCGGTGGCAGGAACGCCACGAACGGCCCTCGCTCTGGAAGCAACTGGGAGTTCAATAAACTTGTTCTTGAGCCTCGAAAAGTTTCTGCCGGGCCGAACGAACGAACGAACGAACGAATTTTCAAACTGGCCAGCATCGCCTCCTCCTCGAAAAGGGTGAACTGTTGTTACTGGACGGAGTCCGGCGATACACTTAATTTTGACAGATTACATCTCATTATGTACACCTCGGGGCGGGCTGTTAAAACGAGTTCGATTTCCAGTTCGAGGGAACAGATTGATGGCCAGATATTGGCTTTGCATAGTAATGCGGCCTCGGATCGATCTAAGTTATGGACCTTGCAAATTAATTCCCATTCTCACCGAGGCGAAATTATTTGGCTTCTAGCCGGGGCCAAATCGTACCGATCCTATCCGATCCGACCCGAGTTTTCACATTGTTTATTGCACAGCGAATTGGAGTTCATTTATAAGGCAATTTAAAATCAATTTACTTGTTGCATGTGCCGTTAATTTATCAAGACCTGGGGTAGCTCTCCACCCGCGAGGAGTCAGAGGATCTAGAGCTAGAGAGAGCAGCCTCCTCCATCGCCACTTTTCAACAGTCCCATCATGGGCAATTAATTAAAAATCAAGTGGCGGCGTGGCGAGGCGAGGCGTGCTGGCATTATGATTTTTTCATTGATACAAATATCGCGCTGGCTGTCTGCTCCTGACTGCCCCATCATCGCCAACTTGTTGCCGCTTCGCTTTGGATTTTTTTTTATGGCCCCGTCCGGTTCTAATAGGAGCACATTTATCAGCTCCGTACGTGCGTGGGGCTTAACTGGAATCGCGAGGGAGGTGTTTGAGGAAAAGCTGCCCGGCGTATCAAAACATATAATTTATTAGAAACAAATACAGACTACATAACACGTACGGCCCGGCCGAAGGAAGCTCTATCACCTGTCGAGGCTGTGGGGGACTGAAGCAGGGATGCCCAACCTGGGAGCACCGAGTCATAACAGACAGAAATACTACTTTCTTGGGAAAGATAGAATATTTATAGCAAAGAGAAGGGACAGCGCGCCAAGCTTGTGCACCCCTGCTGCACTAAGACTAGATCTCTATATCGTAATGAGGTGAGGATGCTCCAGGATCACAGTATCACTCCTCTTTCGTCTCTCCCGTCCATAATACATCCCATATTACAGGCAGTAGACCAAGGTCCAAAATAAAGCATTGAACAGGATGAAGGCCAGCGGGAAGACAAAGCGTGCCTTCCGGTCAATCCACAGGGACACCTCCTTGGGGGTCATGGTGGCAAAGGTCTGCGGGGGCTTCTCCTTTGTCGAGTCACCCGACGATGATCCTCCCGAGCTCTCGTTCTCATCCAGACTGATGGCCGAGTCCTCGCGGCTGAGACTGCCACCGATTATGATGGGTGTCTCGATGGTGATGACCGTGTTGTTGGGACTGCAGGACCTGTCCATACTGGTGGTGCTCATGGTGCTATCGGTTCGCTTGTAGCCATGCCGCCGGTGCTTCTTCAGGTGCGGCACGAAGGTGGACTTGACGATGTACTTGGTTGTGCGCTTCTTCAGCTGCAGATCGTTGTTCCGCCGCCAGATTGTGTTTACGAAGGCGAACTCCACCAGGCTGCCAAAGATGAAGATGGTGCAGACCAGGAACCACACCTCGGACATGGTCACATAACTGACCTTGGACAGGTTGTTCTCCTGCGAAAGCGAGAGGGTGATGAAGGACAGCAGGGTGGTGCAGCCAAGGGTGGTGCGGGCCGGTGTCTGGTCCGCCTGCAGCCAAAAAGTCACCCACGAGATGGTCACTATCATAACGGAGGGCAGGAAGTAATCGATGACGTAGTATCCCACCTCCCGGGTCAGCAGCACACTGAAGCTAATGGTGCTATAGTTGCCTTGAAGAGCTCCATGGGTCATCACAGTGCCGTTGGACACGCGAATGGACTCGTTGTACAGCGATCCGATCAGGTTATACTCCGTCAGCTGAAGCTGCGTGTCAAAGCTCACTGGGTTGGTGGTCTCCCAGTGCAGCTCCACCACCGAGGTGTTGTACATCCAGCTCTCCAGGATGGTGGTGCATTTCTGCTCGTCGAAGGGAAACTTCTGGAAGTTCATCCAGCAGTACAGGGTGGCCTGCAGTCGTGTGGAAACCAGGATCGTGCCATCCGGATAGATGGTGGTCAGCTCATCCTTGGCACTGGTTCCCAGAACACTGGACGTCTGCTCGTTGGTCAGGAAGATGTGTGGCACCCAGATCAGCTGCTTCAGGCCCTGCTCGCCCATGATGGGCTGTCGCCGGTGGGGCATGTACTCGGAGTAGGCCAGGCGTGGATCCTTGTAGCGCAGCTGCAACAAGCCCTGCACATTGAACTGCAGGTCACTGGAGTCCAGGTTCTTCAAAACATAGATATAAAATCGGGCATATATGGGTATGGCCACGGGCTCGCCATTCTCGTCGAAGTTCAGAGGCGGCACCATCCTGTCGTAGCGACAGCTGTCCGTCAGCCGCATCACGAACTCCATTTGCGGCAAGGATTCGGCGCTCATCAGCGAGGGACAACCACTGCTCACAGTCTGCGTAAGATTTAGAGTTAAGTCGTAGGCGTTGGAGTTGTTTCTGGGTGCCAGCATAACGGATCCATTGGTACCTTTAGAAAAATTTAAAAATAAATTATGGAAATAGAATAAATTAAAAAATATTACACATTTTTTAAAAGTATGTAACTTTTATTCAAAATCTAAACACATATTTAAGACTGCAGGTATATCCTCGATATTAATACTCTTAGTTCTTGAAAGGATTTGAAAAAGTTGTGAAATCAGAATATATTTAGTAGGGGGAATAAATTTTAAACCGCCAAGCTATTGCCATATGATTGATACGTTTTTTAAGTGCAGATAATTTCCCGCAGTATTTGCAATAATCTAGACGTGACTAAAAATATATATTGTGTCATTAAGATATGGCAACCTCAGGTTGAGACTTAATATTAAAAAAAAGCATTTAAGAATGTCCTTTTTCAAGTAATTAAATCATTGGAAAAAGCTTTTTGTTCAATTATTTTAAATAGTTATTTGGTGACCCTTAAAAAATTTAAATCAAAATAAGTTGTCTTATAAATTGTGAAATACATTTTATATCTCTAGAGGCTCTAAATGTCGCATGAGTTTATATTACTTTATAAACTATGAAATTAATAATACTCTGACAAGATTGAATGAATGTAAATATAAATTTAAATATTATTTAAATATAAAAATTCAAACATTTAAGATAAAGAATTACATTACAAATTTACATAAAATTTGATGCCAAATCTCAATAAAATTTCAAGCTAAATTAAGGAAGTTTCTCAAACCAATTACAAGCAAGTGAAATTACTAACTAGAGCTAAATTTGTTGCTTACATTTTGTCTCTTTAATATAATAAAGAAAATTAATAAATAATTTAAAAAAAATATAATTATTTTCTAAGAATTCTCATTATTTATTATATTCTTCCAGAACTTTTCATAAAAAAATAAAATGATTTTTCAATGTCCTATTTCCTTAGAAGAACTATAGTAAAGAACATTTTCCATAGATTTTCTTTTGCGTTTAAAGTCAAAACTTGAATTTTATGCCTTCAAGGACAAATTATCCCTGCCACAGGACATACCCAGTTTCAACTGAAGATCGCTTAGATCAATCCCAAACGAAGTTCTTAATCCCAAAATGCCGAAAAGTGTTAAATATCTGAATATATCCATTCTCCAATGCGTCATATTTTTGCACCGAATCACGAGTCTCGCTTAGTTGGTATTTTCCCGACGATTTTCTTTTTAATTTTTATGTTCCTTAGTTTCGCGCGCTGCGATTTCACGGCCATTCGCTTGGCCTTTTCCCGATCAACTACTTGACTAAATGGCGGACGGGTTGCAAGTTCGCGGACATCCAAGAATATCGGATGTCGGACCTCGGACGGGCTCGGGTTCGGCTCCGCTTCGTTCTACGTAATATCTATTACTAACTTATTTATTTTAATTGCGAGCAGCTTTTAATTCCTCGCCACTCATGACAGCTTGTTCGGGCAATTATTGTTCGGTGGCTCTTGGCCCCTTATCGCACTTGGCCAAAATCGCCTGTAAGTGCTGGGGGCTTCTCCCTCACCTGCCCTGTAATGCCGTTAATTGCGGTTATCACTGCCGCCGGTGAGAGAGAGTGCCGGAGTGGCCGGAGTACGACGAAATGTTTGCTCATGTCCCGGCTTTTTGATTTAGTGGCCAACGAAACGCCAGTCGGCGGTCTTTATTTATATTCTCATACATACTAGCAGCGAAAGATATTCGCTGTCGCACTTGAAGTTAGCGCTGGCGATCGCATAATTGATGATGACCCCTTGTCAGTAGCGTTTGGCTGTCGGTTTATTTTTGGCACAAATATTTCTGCAGCAACCTGGCCAGATTTGATTAGCCAACGGATGTCGATGAGTACTTCAGTCTGGAGAGAGTCAGCCCCAAAAAGAGCTCTTAACAACAGAAGCAGAAGGTATTGGCCCCCTTTTTTTTTTGTTGAATTTTGAATTATGATTGAAAGAAGGGGTAGTATATAACATATTTTAATATATTTTATTATACTTGATCTCTGAGAAATAACCCCCAATAAAGTAAGTTCAGTTGTTATGATAATATTGCTTTGTTTTTTGGGACCATTTATTCCGCATTCCCATTACTGTCATCTGTTTTCCGTAAAGTGCGTGAGAAGTCTAATGATTTTGAACAACTCCAAACCGACTCCAACCCCTGGAGTTCCCCCAACATATCTCTCTATAGAGACCCCTGCTCATCAGCACTTTAATCAAGCGTTCGAAGCGATGAGCTGCCCGCCCTGTTTTACCCAGAACAAGAACGCCTCCCGCTGTTTTGTTCATGGATAGCCATAAAAATTTATGACTGCACAGCAGCACAGACGACGCACAAAACAAAACTACGTCGGAGTGCATTACGCATGGCTGCGACTGTTGTGGCATCCACACCTAGTCTTATCCCCCCAAAACCATCTCCGATATATACATACACACACACACCACTCCCTCATTAATGCACTTGGAGGACTGGAGGCACGTGGCACGTGCAGCAGGCGGCCCACAACATCGCAGATAGCTGCGAAATCGCAGCAGATTGGACTCTTTGGCTGACAAATGTATGGCTATATCAAGTGTTTGTACGTTTATCTAACAGCTGAAAGTTTGATTTATAATATTAAGTGATCCATCTGGAGGTACTTTAACTGGAAATGGTATTAAAATAGTGTATAGAGTAATTAAATTCCTTTTATAATTATTTAAGTCTTTTCAAAAGTAACAAGTATAAAATAAAACTCCTTAAGGCAACCTTTGAATTATCATTACTATACCAAGTATGTAATCACCCTTCAATACAATTTATTTAGACGAATTTATGGCAGATATCATGGTGTATAGCTTAGCTTGAAGCCCACTCTTAACTCACTGATATACTGTAACAATTGTTATATGCTTTTCCCCCTGACAAATTTATACCCATCATAAAAACTGCTAAAGGGTATGCCGTGATTCGTCAGTGCCGCAATCTCCCGCACTAACAAGGCATATTAAAAATGTTTACAATCGCATTTTCACAACACTTTGCAGTGATTTTAACTGCAAGTGGGCGTGAAAGTAGCGTTGATTAGATAGAGCCGGAGTAGGAGGCTAACAGACACAGTAGCTGGCCAACTTGAAATCAATTAAAATCACTCGCTACTACTGCTACCCTCGCCGAGCAGGCCATATAAGTGCGGAAAATCCATTCAACTATTTAATCACCTTTCGCTGCATCCTCGCTGCCAGCAGCTTTCATATTTCATTTCCATTTTTTGAGTGCCAATGCTCTTTGTTTTGTACAGGAGTTGGGAGCCCTGCCGGCGCATTAATTTAAGCCGCCTGGAACATAAAAGCTGTTCGCAAAACTAAGCCGATTTAAGAGCACATTTGAATTCAAATGCCGTTCGTCGAAATAAAAACTAAACGAATCTAGAGCCGGGAGTCGGAGTCGGAGTTGGAGCCCTTTTCCCCGTGAACCCGTGAACGAAAAGGGAGTTTAAATGGCACAAAAACTGTCTGCAAAGTTTGCGTCTGAAGTTTTTAGTTTTTCGGGCGAATGCAAAAATTATAATCCTTTAAACGGCAATCGAGCGTTGTTCTGCGGAGCGCCGAAGATTAAGCCCAAGGAGTGCTCTCTAATTATGGGATGTAATCGAGGGATATAAGAGTAGAAATATTATGGATACATAGACATACAAATGTAGTGTATTGTTTCATTTTTTAAGGATTTGTTTATTGTTTAATTTTTATTACAATTTTGAAAGAATTTCATTAATTAAATTATTGTTCTTTTTTTTCAAAGAAAACACAAAAGGCTTAATCAGTTCTTCGTATTTCATGCTTTTCTTAGAACCTTACCTTCACACTCACTTTCAGGTATCACCTTATCTCACCTTTGTTTTATTGCAACCAATCTGCACCGGGTATTTGAGCGTCGGTAAGGCTTCCTTCCTCCTTCACCTGGCGAAGGTGAGTAATAGTTGCCGCTGTAATTGGGGGATTGGGGGGGCGTGTCCTGGCTGACCGTCACAGCAATTAAGGCTGGCCCAGACTTTCAGTAGACGATGCTGATGCCGGGCAGGTTGACATTGGACACCGGACAATGGCACATAAATCACACGACTCGCCGGACAAGGACACCGGGCCAGGTCCTTGGATCCTTGCGGCTAGATGGCTTGAGGGCTTGTCATGCATTTGATTCCGCTGGAGCTCCAGCTCTCGTGGCTCGTTTATTACAGCTCGGCTTTTTACAACTGTTTCAGCTGGTGTTTTTGGTCCATTCTATTTTATTATTTCTGCAGATTCCCGTCGTTTTTATTGCGATTTTCCTTTTTTTTTATATATTTTGTTCGCTTTCACACAGAGTGGCAGCGGAAGCTGGCAGCGATATTTTCCGCCTTTCCTTCACTTCGATTTGGCTTTGTTTCTGCGGGTGCTCCATTATTGTTTCCTTTGATTTATTTTCGGTTTCAAGTGATTTCCGCCAGCATTCAACACTTTATGTTTGTTTTCGACCGTTTTTCACTTTTTGTTCCAGAACCACCAGACGTCCTTTCGGGCTTTTCTTGTTGCATTTTGAGCAAAACTCTTGGTGCAAACATTTGTCATTTTGCGGACTTGTGTTGGATTTCCATTGGTTTCTGGTGTTTCTGGGGTTTTCGGGGTTTCCTTTTGCACTTTTGCCCGGCTTTTGATTTGCGGTGCTTAATCGTTGGCAGCGTCTGCGGATTTCGTGTTTTTAAATGCAGCCAAAAACGAGGCGAAGCTGGGTTCTGTTCTGGCCATAAATTTGCTTGGCTTTGCTTGAATTTTTTGTTGTTCGTTGGTAGCCAGCACACGTAATTGAAAGCAGCGGGGCAGCTTCTGGTTCTGGCCATTTCGTTTGGTTATCCAACTCGCATTTTTCGGGGCCAATTCCCACTTTGATTCCATCCCGGTGGTTCAATGGCATCGCCTGCACTGAGCCCATTGATTAAGGTTCCTCCTTGGATCCTCCATGGGTTCCATGGCCGGGTGGCTTACCAAAAACTGGCCCGCAGGCTCTTTCGCTGCCTTGTAATCTGTCAAAATTGGCAGCGTTCTGGCTAAGCGGAAGTTCGAACAAAAAATGTGCCACACTAAACTGGTTATTTGTGGGTACACCGAAAAAATATATTTTTTTGAAAATTCTAACATATTGTGGAGAAATATTTTATTTATAATTTATCCAAAGAGATTATTTGGGAGAGTGTTTTAGAGTATATATATTTAATATTTCCAACGATTTATTATTTTAAAAAATATTTATAAATACCTTTCTTGTAGTGCAAACTGTTCAGACCCTGCTTGCAGTTCAATGTCCTCGGTGGGCGTGTCAATTGACTTTGAAATTCGCCAGCCTCCTCTTCGACTTTCTTGTTTTTTTCCATATATACTTTTTTTCTGCCATGAGAATGCATTTATGTCTGCAATGATCGCATAACTGGCACTTGAATGAAGCCAGTCAGTCGCACAGTAAGTCGTGAAGTCTGTGAAACCGAAAGTCTTAAGCCCGGCCTGGCAGACATTTATTATTATTATTTTAATCAACTTTCACACACAGGGAGAGCGAGTCAGCGACACTATATCTGCGGCTCAGCCCGGCCAGCTGTAATTGATCACGCTGCGACAAATATTTATGCCAGAAAATAGAGCCCCCGACACTGAGCCAGCAGTATCTCCTAAGCTGCACAAATAAACACGAAGAGCAGCAAATTCGTATTAAGCGATCAATAATCATGGGTAAATACGCCAATGTGACGCCGCCGGCGATAAAGCCAGAAATATTAACGCAACAGCGGGCGAAGGAGGAGGGGCAGGAGCAGGACCACAGTCATGGAAGGGAGCAGAGCCCAGACCAGTTTGGGCCTGGCTCGTTGCAGATAAACAATAGAAAAGCATAGACGCAGCAGGAAGGGTCAAGCGCCCGGGGCTGTGGAAACGCAAGATACCGGGGCCAAAGACTGAAACCGCAGAGAGATGGTCAGCTGGGATGGAGCTGGGGGAGGGTGGACTCCAATGATGATGATGATGAGCATAGCAAATACAAATTATGGCTGAAAAGCGCTACGTAAATACTGCAATCATTTTAATAGACCAAAAACGGCGGCGCATAAACCATAAACCAAACGCCAGAGCTCCCCGACCACAGATCTCTGGAATGGGTATGGGTATGGGGATGGAGATGAAGATGGGATGGGATGGTTTGGGACCTTAGACGGAGTCTCTTCTCGCTGGCCTCGAAGTAAGTGGCCAAAAATGGACAGCCAAATGTTTCTATGGGAAGTTGAAGGCGTTCGGAGATGGGCGATGCTGCGATGTTGCAATGTGCCTTTTGCTGTTGCTGTTGATGTTGCTGCAATGTGGCAACAAACTGGCACGCGAGCAGCGAAAATTGCGGGCAGCCAATGATGCGGTTTCCCTTGCACTAAAAAAATATACATAGATACATTTTATATAGAGATTCAACCACATTTTGGTCACTTAAATTTCAAAGTTTGTTTGGGGTTTACCATAAAATTCCTTCCAGAGTTTAAAAAAGATTTTTTTAAGGATTTGTTTCAAGAGCTACATTTAATTTATGATTGAAATATTAAACCCAAATAGATATAATGATATTTTAAATGGTATTACTGAGTAATCCTATCTTAAATTCATAAATGAAAAATTCCATAAATTATTGTAAATTCTTTCCGAATTATAAATTCTTCTAAAAATACATTTTCCACTGTGCACAACTTAAGCATTGGAAATTAGCGTAGATAAATATTTCTGCAGAAATTCCTCAGCCGATGACCATTGATCGATGGTTGGAGGGAAGTAAGAGTTCGAGTGGGTGTGGATCTTGGGTGTGCATTGTGTGCATTTCTGGACTTACAGATCTATGGTTTTGTGCGATTTCCTCGGTGGGAGAATGCGAATTCCAATGTGTCTTGAGCACTTGCGGTTTGCAAATTGCAGACAGAATCACTTGCAGGAGAATCGGCAGGCTTTCCTCGGATCCTCGGCACCTCCACTTGGCAGTGGATCATCGCTCGGCGCTCCGTGGGGTGATTTGTGTCGGATTCATGGCCGTCTGATAGACAGCTACAAGCGCACTTAATGCGCTCGACAGGAGTTGGGGCCTGCAAAGGGGGAAGTATCTTTTAGCTATCACTCGCGCGTAATGCTTCGGCGGCGTGCAAGATACAAAGCAGATGCTTCAACGTTCCCTCCCCCCATTATTTAGTGGAACGAACTACATACTCCCACCCCCCTTTTGACGAGCTCATCCAAATCCAACTGCCGCCCCTGTCAATTTTGAGGCATTTATTTCCATAGTCTTAGCCGGCTGGGCTCTGGCTCTCTCTCCTCATTTCGAGAGTTGTAATGTTTTCCTCTCTGAAGTGTTTTCTCGCATTGAGTGTGCGCATGCGCTCTCCAACTCTACACAGATTTTGATGTTTGTTTTGCTCGTCTCATTCGTAACAAAGCAAAGACTAAAAGAAAAGCAAGAGGAATTTAAAAGACTAAAATTAAGAGGTAAAGTGAGTAATTTAATTTACAACCAGAAGCCTAAAAAATAAAAATAAAATGGAAAAAACTAATAAGAAATTTAAACATGTTTTACTTATAAAATAAATATATATAAATATTTTATTTGTATATTTATATATTTATATATTTTTTATAATACCGTAATAAACAGAATAAATACTTACCTTATCTTAAAAACAAAAATAAACTTCATTATCCTTTTAAAAAAGGATATTTAAATTCATAATTCATTACAGTGTTTTTACAAATAATAGAAATTTATAAAATCTGTTAAATTAAATATATTAAAAATATATATTACCCTTTTTTTTTAATATCCAAACCCCTTTACCCCGAGATTAACTTTTCCACGTGCGCTAGCCTCTCGCGCTCTCCACTTGGTGGAGTGCCGGCATTTGAAACTCTCCAAAGTTGGCGCCAAAACCATCCCCCAACACCATCCACACTCGCTCGCGGTCCACTCTGAAACGGGTTCCACAGGGGGCTCAGCAGCGCGGCTCCAAAATAACCGCAGGCGGCCGTAGAGTATCTACAAGATACTCTGTGCGTTCAGTTGCTGTTGGACCGTCGCACGAATCGCACGCTCTCAGCGCTATATCCGGTCTTATCCCCTCAGTCCGGATTGCTCCGTCGCCGCCGAATCGTGAGCAGTTTCGGGTTTCGTCGCTGTCGGTTTTCCGTCTCGGTTTCGGTCGCTTGATCAGCGCTTTCTTGTCGTCTATTGGCAATCGTCTTGATTGCCCTCGTGATTGATGGACTGCAGTTGCCCCGGCGCCTTCGGTCAGTGCAGTCTGTGCAGCGCTGAACTCTGACCTCGTTGAAAATCAAATCTAAAATACATATATCGCAAATAAAGCGAACAAGCGAACTGAACAATCTGAAATTGTGCGCGCCTTTATGGACGGACACTCGAACCCTCGGAAAAGGGAACTTTTTATGACGGTCCCTTGACCAATTCTAAAACCTACAAAAAATCATCAATGAGTATAAAGTCAACGGAAGAATATATCAAATAAAAAAGTTCAATTTCGCCGGTTTACTTTTTTTGTTGTTGATATGTTACTGCGCCTCGCTCCCTTAGCTTTTTCGATATTTTTCGGTTAGCGTCTCGGCGTCGTGTGCGCGGGCTTCATAAATTATACAAGAGCGCATTTTGCGAACGACTTGCAAATAAATAAGCATTTACGCTTTTATTATTGCCCGCCCGCGTGTGTATGCGGCTGTGTGTGCGTGTGCAGTGTGTGTGCTGTGTTGCTCTTGAGTTTGAGCCTGAATTTGAGCCAGAGTTCCCTGGAAATCGCTCCCATGTGGCGCAGGAAATAAAAGCGTAGAAGGAGGAGGGTTCCACTTAAAATATCATCTTCTGCATACAATCACCATACATATACCTATGAATGTGCTCTCGGCTCGTCCATAAAAAATATTTCGGAAACCGCTCTGATTTGTGTGTGCTGATAAGCCAGTGATTGCCAGCCGTAAAACAGCGAGCCGTAGCCCGAACCCCGGGCCCCCTTGTATAAAGACATCACAAGCAGGTAAGTGCGGGGGTTAAAGGCCCCATTATAAAGACCTCATCACGCACATTGAACTTCAGCGTCAACTTCTACTTCGAACTGAAAAGTGCAATGACACCTCTTAGAGCAATGCATCATCATTATGCAAATGGGCAAATGGCGAAATGAGCAGGCGTGCTCCTGCATCCCGATGCAACCTCATCCTCATCCTCATCCCCAACCCATTCCTATTCCCATTTCCCATCCCACCTCCTGCCAGCGATCTGCATAATTGGAGCGCCGTGCTGGGTGTCTCTAACTGGCTCTAATGAATAAATAAGTGCCACTAATAGTTTTCGCACTTCCTGTTGTCGGCCAGCCGGCAGAATGGCAACTGGCAAACTATCAGCTCATCAAATTGCACTCGGTCTCAGCTGCCAGAACTGAATCACGGCAGCAGGCTCTACAGAGGAGCAACCACAACATTGTGTGTAGCTTGTCCATGTTGACAATATTTAATTATGAAGCTGCCATTGCGAGAACCTAGCTTTCGAGATACTTTTTCTTTTCTATTTACTCTAAGGTTACACAGAAAAAATAATAAATAAATTGTGGAGCTTAAAAAAAATTTGATTGAGGAAAAATCTTGTAATATTAAAGGATTCTTCTCTATAATAGAATCTCTTACAATTTATATTAAAGGTTACCTTGGAAATCCTTGAAATATTTTATTAAAATCACAACAGTTTGTATCCAAGTTAAAGTTTTTATTATTATAATTTTTTGGTGTCTACAAAAAGTTCTTTTGGAATGTTGGGTCAAGTCAATTGGTCCATTGTGGTTGTTGCAACAAGAACTTTAGCTGCTCTTGTTGATGTTGCTGGTTCTTTTGCTGTAAATGTTGCTGCTACTGCCGCTGTCATCCTCAACATCATCATCGTTGTCATAATCATTTTCGTTGCTCTTTCCCACACAAATCGGCATAAAAATGTTTTCATTTTGCGCATTTACTTTCTGCCCTTTTTTTTCTTTTCTTTTGAGTTAAAAGAAATTCTTTCTATGGAAATCTTAACAGTTGCCATGGCAAATGTTTTCGCAATTACGACTATTTCTTGAAATATTTTTATTACAAACTTTCTCATTCTGTAAAAAATTGCGTTTTTATATTATTCTTCCTTTTGCCTCGCGGGGGAATTTCTTTTATTAGTTTCGGATATGAAAACGAGTTTGATTTGATGGCAGTTTAAAGTTGTAAGTTGAGCAGAAAAAGCATGTAAAAACAAGGTTTTTCATAGATTTAAAAGGGAAATTTGGTATCTAAAAATATTTTTAGTAATACAGAAGTTTTGTTTATATTTTCAAAATTGTATTTAATGTATAGGAATAATTTTTAATTAAATTTTAATTAACAAAATGACCTTTCAATTCAGAGTATCCGAGTATTTACTGCCTCTCATAACTGCAACTTTGTCACACATTTTATCGGTTGCTTTTTGCGTGTGAAATTTTATTTGCACCGCTGACAAAAACATTTCCTGTACAACTATTTTGTGCACGGATGCCCCGCTTCGGAGCTCCGGTCTCCCCCGGATCGTCACCGGTTCCACGGACAACTGCCCCATCATAGACATCCAGATAGGCATCAGTCAGACGAGGAAGGGAGAGCAGGGACCAGGGAATTGGGACCAGGGAACTGGGAACCGGGAACGCGAACGCTCGACTGACACGGACGGCTATGACTTGCGCAAATAACTAAAGTAGGGAAAAATGAACAGAAAAATAAATAACATTTTCCAAAGAACCGCTGTGACTTCCTCATTTGCTTATCGGCGGAAAAGAGGAGGAAATTTAAAATCAGCCAGGAGATGGCTGCGCTTGATTTCACTCACGCAGACTCATCAACTTTTAATTAGTTGTAATTTGTAAATTCAACGTCAAACACCGACCACGCAGTTCGGCTCCGCGGGGCCTTTGAAGATGCCGCAAATGCGGATGATGATGATGATGTTGTTGTTGCCACACTGACAGATTGCTGATAAAAGGCTCCCCAGCTCCCATGTCCCACCCCAAGTCGAAAGCCGCCTGGTTAACCCTTTCAGCCGCCTCTAATCGCCGGCAAAGTCGGGCCACGAGTCGCGGTCGAAAAGCGAAAAACGCCCATCCATCAGCGATGAGCGGCAGCTGTCAGCGGGTTTTTGGTTACCAATTCTCCCGTCTCTCGGTTTCTGGCTAAATGGATTGGCCTCCGCGCCCCCCTAACAATCGAAATTTGACAAAACTGTTTCGGTTATAAATGACTCTTTGATGGTCATAAACGGTGTCTAAACGAGAAATTGATGTCGGCATTGAAATCATTTAATTTCGGTTGTCACATTAACCAGGCAGAACATCACATTTTAAAGGGGTTTCCGAGGTTGCTCTGCCATGTTCTCTCCATTTCTCATATCACTAATCATCCCCAAAGGGTCGTAAATCAAGCGATTCCCATCTTAGGCAATAAAATAATGCTCCACAATGTAATTTCTGGTTGCTGTATCCGCTTTTTTAATTAGTGACATTATAAATGTGCACTAAAAACAGGAACTTTACGATCTAATTTTATGGCTTTTGCAAATTTATAGACTTTTGGCTCATGTGACACAAAACACAAAACTAACAGCGGCAGCAGCAGCAGCAGCAGCAGCAGCAGCAACTTTCCTAACAACCTCTATAAATCCCCTTCTTTCCCGGCTCAGCCGAGGCACTTAATTAATTTCTGTAAAAACTTTAAGAACAAAGGGCTGTTCTCGTTGTCGTCGCAGTTGTTTAGCTCAGTTCGGGTAGCACGTTAATTTCCAATTTGAAGCGAAAGGAAAATACTCGGCGGTAGGATGGGAAAATGGCTGGAAAAAAAAAAAGTGAACAAGTAATGTCATACATAGGAGCTGCAAAATCAAAGCCCAAAGAAACAACGACGGCGGACAACTAACTGCAAACTTGCAGCCGTAGAGAAGCTGAAACGCAGCAGAAGCTTGCACCAGTTTCGCAACTGAGCAGCAGCAGCAACATCAGCAGTTCTCGATGCTGAAACAGTTACCTGGGCGCTAAACAAAAAACACAAAAAGCGTTGAAAAACTAAAAGGAAAACTGGGGGAAAAACACTGTGCACAGTAACCAAGTGAACCAAACTGAGAAGAGATGAAGATGAAGACTGAAGCTGTACAGAAAGTACACTGCAGGCCAAAAAAAACTAAATGAAATCGATATAAATATGATACTAGACATAAGAAAATGGTAATATAATTTTTAGAAATTTGAATTATCCCCATGAACTTTGTTTTGCCTAGAGCCTCGACTCAAAATTCATCTATCACAATATTTTTTCCTTCAATTTTTTATAATAAGAAGCTGCTTGAGTTATTTAGTTTCCTGCAGTATAAGGAAAGGCTTTAGAAAGTAGCCAAAGAGGTGGAAGAGATAGATGGGAGCGTTGCAGAACCCGTTGGCAGCTCCGCGGCTCACTTCGCCTTGCGTGATGCAATTGCCGGAGGAGCAGCGTTGGAGCGCCAAAAGATTGAAGGCAAACGACAGCCACGTAACTAGAACACTTGACGGTGATGCTGCTGCTGCTGCTGCGGATGCCTCTGCTGCAACAATTTCCAATTAAAGCAGTTACTGCTGCTTCTGGGAGTTGCAGGCTAGAGATTGGAGTTGCTCGGGGAGCTGGCTTATGTGTCGCTTGCGCAATCATCATACAGGCCACCTCTGACAGCTCCAACTGCTCCTTCGACTGGCGCAGCCTCTATTTGATTTTCTATTGCCACTCTCGGTTGCGGGACAGGAAGCCATCCGTAATGGACCTTAAAATACACACTTTATGCCCAGCTAACCATCCCCAATTAGTGCCGCGGGTTAATTGCAGTGACGCATAGTTGCTGCTCCCCGATTCCCGATTCCCCATGGCCTATAGCCGATGTCCAATGTCCGATGCCATAATCCATCTCCATCTCCGTTGAAAGACGCTCCCAGTGGAAAAGGTATACAAGTCGGAAGCTAACGGCCCGCGATTCAGAGCTAATTGATCATTAGGTCTATTTCCGCAGTGAGATGGCAACTTGGCTTTTCAACGAGTTTTTTACCCTTGGCCAGCTCAGTTTTTGTTTCTTTTTTTTTCATAAGTAAGTCATAAAGTGGCAACTTTTATGACAACAGCAACTGCCAGGGCGCATGTTGCACGCAATCGGCTAAAAAAGGAGCGCTAACCTGGGCCAAAATCCAACGAAATTCCAACTTTTCCAACTTGGCTTGGCTTTGGGTTGGGCTGATTTCCTTTGCATCGACAGTGGCAATAGTTTTTTATGGGTTCTGGCCAGGCAGGCCAAGTTCTGTTGGCAACTGGGAATCGAGAACCCAATGGCGGATGGGCAGCGCCAACAGAAGGCCATAAAAGAAAATATGCTGCATGTAAGAGTCTAGAAAAAAGACCAGAGAACTGGGTGAAATCGATTTGTATACGGTATGTAGTTCTTTATTACAGTTGCGGCCACGCCGATGAAGACTTTTGTAGAGCTCAGCGGAGGAGAAAAAATCCACTATGGGGGTGGGGAAAATGCGCTTTGTTTTTCTTTGTCTCCCCGTCCCAAACCCCACTGATTGATCATTGGAGGGGAGAAAGAAATGGAAACGGAGAGGGAAAGGAGCCACTGGTAATCAGAGATCATCTGGGGGAGTAGAGTGCATGGTCCAAGACAGTGACTAGACAAAAGGCATAACTACGTAACTAAACACTTAAAAAAAAATAAGTTATAATTAATAAGTCAACAATTGGTAAAGATAACTATACCTGCTCTGCTTAAGATGCAATTTAGTTTATATTTAAACCCACAAGATACATTGTTTCTAAAGTTATCTAACAGTAATTAAGACACATTTTTCTATATGTAGCAAAAGAGAACATAACTAACTACCCACCTTGAGCCTTCCAGCATTCAAACTGCCAGGAATCAGCGCTGACTGATAGATTTCCCGACAGTCACTGACCCACTGCCCACATGCAAATGAGGCGAGTATCTCACGAATGCAGCAGAGCAGAGTGGAGTGAGTGTACGGGACCGGGACTGGGGCTGGGAAATTGGGTCGGGGGATCTGCTGCCAGATCCAGATACAGAGCCATGCGTTCGGCGGTGCGTTGGCGTTGAGTGAAGTCTTTGCATCGCCTTTCCGTTTTCGGAAAGTAAAATAAAACGAAAGAAGCACATTCCCTGGGAATAGCTGCTGTTGCTGGCGTAGCCTCTGCTCTTGTTGTTTCTGGCTGAATCTTTTGTTTACTTCTCGGTTATTTTTTGCCGCCGAACACATTTGGTTTTTGTTCCACGAAAGATGCTGCCGGTGGCCAGAAAAGTAAACCAAGACCCGAACAGAACAGAAAAGAAAAGAGCTGAACAGAACAAGCGATCTTAATTTACGTTAGCTCGTTAGCTGGAACTACCGTTAGGAGTTTGGCTTTTTACTCTCAAGTGCAGGAATTGCAACAGGCCTAGCCTAGTTTTTCCCCTGTTTTTTCTTTTTTTTTGGGTTTTACTTTGGCCAAAATGCCGATACCTTTTTTGGGCATTCTACAACGCCTCTGCTCCATTGTGTCTGCTGCGGTTGGAGGGCGCGTGAAAATGGCCATGTCGAAGTGGCTGCCAGTATCTCGGCCCGGTAATCAACAGTTTGTGGTCAGCAAATAACGCAAAACGAATAAGAAAAAAACAAAAGAGTGGCCAACGAAAAATAGAAAGAAGTAATGCCATTGGTTTCGCATGCTTTATTGCCAATTGGAAAGTTGGCAAGCCAACTAAGCAAGAGCCTGGCCAGAGATTCTCTAGAGAGTGCCAGTAAGCCAGAAAGCCATTGAAGCCGAGCGGAGATCGGTGTTAGAATGCTTTACGGGCCATTGTCTGAGACGGCCGTAATTGGCCAAGTCGCTATGCAAAGTCATAAATACGGCAAAAGCCCAGCCAAGAGCGCTGTTAAGTAATAAATTGTGAACGGGGAAAATTGATTTAATAACTGCGCACCATTAAAGTGTCTTAATGGCATTCTTCCGCGTTGCAGCAGCAGCAGCGAAGACGCAGCTAATCAACTCACTAAGCCCCAGACTCAGATTCACAGATGCACTCGTACTTGGTCATTCATTAGGCCCGACTTTGAGAATCCATCAAATGCCGCCTGAATGCCAATGCCATAATTTTCCCCCTTCGAAGACGAAGCCTGTTTTTTTCCGACTTCTTTTTCTCCAGCCAGGTGCCGGTGCTGCCGCATCGAGTCAAGTCAATCAATTAGGCATTTCAACACATGTTGTTTACAGTTCTAATTCTAGCAGCGTTTCATTTAAATGCCATCGTGTCTGCGGCAGTAATGCACAGTGCCTGGTGGGAGGAGCTCGACTCTCCATGGCGGCGGCGTGAAATATTTTTAAACATGCCGCGCTCGCTAACGATTTCCTGTTAAATTATGCGGCATTCGTCTTAAACTAAAAGGGAAAGAAAACTTCTCTGGGATTCACACTGGCTTACAAAGGCAAGAGTTCATTTGCTTAAATCAAAGGAATATCAAGATATTGAGTAAAAATATAAAAGAAAATAAAAAGTATCTTGTAAAGACGAAAACAACAGAAGGTAGTTATTTTAAAAATCTATTTTAATATAAATTAAAGGCTTCATAACACGCCAGATTTTTAATCTTAAACCATTGTTAACCAGTGTTAATTGTAAAGCATCTTCTACTTAGTTAAGAAAGGCAATGGGAACTATCTTCGAAACCACAAAATACTCATAAAACACAATAGCCGAAAATCCAACCTTAAATAGCCGCAAGTCACGCTTCATCTTAGGTAATTGAAGCACCCCACTAATGATTGTGTTTAGAACAAAGACCACTCATCAGAGACTGACTGATGCGACTCGAGAGAGATGCTTGCTTTCCTCTGCTAAATCGACCCCCTAACCCATAAACATCTCTCCGAAACAAAAAACCTGTGGAGAAAGACCAAACCAAGGTTAATCAATAATTTCTTAGCTACTCAAAAGGCCATTAAGTGCCGGATTTTGGCTGGAAATTGCTCTGCCGGACGGAATGAAATTCCCAGAACACTTGGACACCAATCTCCGCCGGCTGCCACTTTCGCTAGAGGCTCACAGAGATGCGAAATGAAAAGTGTAAAGCACCTCTAATTTGGGCAGGGGAACCCGCGGAACGTGTCTCGAATGCAGTTAAAAAATCAATTAGCAGCGAGAACGGGTTCGGTTCGGGTCGGAGTCGAGGTCCAGGTCCAGCTCCAGGGGCAGACCCCGGTTCAGTGATTAACGATGTGCCGCTTGGTGGAGTCATCCAGTGCCACTCGTAGGGGTGCCGAGGGCGTCTATTGCAAACAAACATTGACAGCTCACATCAAACGGAGTCGCCAGTTCTGGCCAGCTCTCGACTCATTTAGGCCAGGGCAGGTTTCCAGCTATCAGCTAGACAGATTTGATTTATTTGTCCGCCCACCCACGAGCAGCAGCTAGCCGCAGTTCGAACTTCAGAGTTAATAAATGTTTAACGACCAGTATAAATTTAAATTAGCAAACCGGAGGTCTTTAAAATGAACAAGGGAGTGTAGAGTATAGAAATACTCTTTTGAAAGGGATTCTAGAAACTCCAAAAAGTACAAAGTAAAATACTTTTGTAATGGTTTTAATGGGAATTTCCAATATTATTCAATGAGTTACCAATACAAAGACATAACACAAATATGTTCTATACAGAAATTCCTGTATATTTGTTGAAGCAAAAGATACAATTTATAAAAAATCCTAGTCTTCATTTCTATGTTACCCTAATGATTACTAAAATGGCTAATCAGCTTCTTAAACATGCAGAATTAATTTGCATTTCCAATCTTAATGATCATCATTAACTATTATTAATTAAATCTCTTTTAAAAACCAATAAAATACCACAAAGAGTATAAACCAAAGAAGGTAAATCTCTGAGACTCAAAATTCAAACTCAAAACCGTAAGGCATAAATGATTTCGTAATTGTTATTGGTTTTCCTATTTTTATGATGGCAATTTTCATTTGGCCAATAAAAGTCTATGAGGAGAACAGTTAGACAGGCAGTCTGGTCATGGTTGAAGGTCCAGACCACGGACTCTGTACTCCGGATCGTGGAGCGCAAAGATTCCCACTGATCGCATGATCATTTCCTAATGAATACAAATTGCACCATCATTTGCAGCTGGCCACGAAAATTTCATTTGTGCAGAATTTATGATGACGCATTAGGGGAGGGTATGTACTTTGTATGTGCCTGGGTAATTCTGCGGAGGAAAAGCCTTTCGTTTCCACTGTGAATCCGCGATTGACCCGTATTTCTGCTTACGCTCGTGCCGACATACGCTTAACCTTGACACCAACAACTGGCTCCGAATCTCCGCGTTCTCCCTTCTCACTCTCGCTGCTCCACAGCGCCCCTTTGGCCCCCCCACCACCCTTTCTGAGCCACAATCCGCTAAAGCCAAAGTGCGGCCGTTCGTTTCGGCTCGCCGTTAGATTTCGAGTAATAAAAAGTTGTTTTTTTCTCTCGCTTTGCGCCCCGTCTTCTTCGCGGGATTTTTGCGCAACTTTAGTTTGCACTGGAAAATATTATTTTTTATTTTACAATGTAAATATATATATATATAATAACTATATACTAATCTTTTTATAGTAAGAACAAGAAAGATACCTTTAGAAAGCGAAAGCTTGATACCCTTTAATTTTCAAATTAATCTTTTCTTAATATTTAAATACAAACAACCATTTTTCCAGTGCAGCTTCGTTTTATTCCATTTTTTGATTCGCCCAAAACAATTGCCAAGCATGACTCAAATACAAAAAAAAAATGAAAAGACAGAAAAAATACAGCTAAAAAAAATACAAAAAAATAATCCAAACGAAATAAATTGCAAAATCTTTCGAAAGAAAAGTGCGGCATTTTTTTACGATTCTGTTTTGTTTGCCCGCCTCTCTGTATCTCTGATATCTGGGTGTAATTTTATAGTTAGCTGTGCCTTGTAGAACGTGATGCTATTTGCCTTGCGCCGCCATATCCCCCCGTAAACCCCTTGCTTTTATTACAAGACAGGCAGAAGTAGAACAGGGGACTAAAAGAAATCATAAATTTGCAGAAGCCAAGAGTCTGAATATTTAATAAAGTCGATGGGAATCGAGGCAGGAGGTCGAAACTCAGAAATTGTTTCCAATGAACGGCAATTACTTTCTTCAGTGGCTCCTTCTTCCGCCGGACTCTTTAAAAATGTATGTCAATTGGTCAATTTCCGCCCCTATGCGAGAGTGGGCCAATTAAATGTCATTTACCTTATATGTACGCGGTCAGGTCCCCAGTCCCCAGTACCCAGTAAACCGTAGACAGAAGTCCCACTTAACTGGACTCGAGCTCTCCCCATTAGCCATTCGCCAAAGCAGAGACTATTTAAATATTTATAATGCAAGTTGTCCCGGGATATCCCCGGCTAAATTGCACTGGGGGGCATTTTAATTAGCCAAATGGCCGATTTGCCTTCATAAATGCAGACATATACGAAATTAGTGAAACTATATCGCAATGCCCGGCGGCAATTGACAGTTCAATCAACTTCGGGGCGCAAATTGCCAATGCATTGCAATGGAAAATCAAATATTACGTATACGCCCCGCCAGCCCGCGCACAGTCAACCCAAAACTGTTGGGCGCTCGCTCCACTGGCGAACAGCTACGACCCATTGTTGTGTCAGCGATAACCAAAAAAAGGCAAACAAACATGATGACGACGACAGCAGCGACGACGATGGCGGCGACAGCGACTCCAACACCTTTGGAGTGGCAATTTGTTGGCGCTGCCATCGGGAATCCGCAGCCTGCTCCGGTTTGGCGACAAGCATACTGGCCTGGCCTGGCCCACAAAAGCTTACAGTATGCTTAGGTGAGGAGGATATACCCTGTAAAAAAAAAATATTAATTAAAAGAAAAATAAAAATTAACAGAAAAATTATAAATTGCCAGAAATGTAATTAATAGATAGAATAATTTAATTCAAGAACATTTTTTTAAAAGAGGGTATCTACTATTCGAATTGTCTGAAATCTTCAGTTGCAACTTAAACCCGTTGCGGTCTATGACTCAAGCAATCAATTGCCAACAGCAGCAGCAGCAGCATTTCCAGCAACAACAATGCAGGCCATACTTGAGTGGAAAATCAGGCATCGAGTATCTCAAGAATGACTTAACGGCATGAAAAACTTTTCCAGTAGCTGCGAGGAAAGCCAACAATGAGTGCTGCTAATAGCTGGCAACTTTTGAATTGAGATTGCGATTGCGTGAATGCTTTCAGACGTGTTGCATTTCAGTTCCGGCCGGGCCAACTCGACTCGAGGGTACAATTTCGCGCCGTCGTGCCGCGAATGTGTCAAATGCATCGATGGATATATCAGTAATTTGAATCGCTTGCAAAATTTCCATTCGCATTGCGCAAAAATGGTGCACACAAACAATTATTTTGGAAATTGCCATGGCTGTGTTGTGTTTGGCCATAAATTGTAACAACTGTCGTTTGCATATAAGTACTGGAGTAACGAAACTGTGGATAGAAATGCAAATGCAGGAGAATTGGAACGCACAAACTCCGATTTACGTTATTTTTATTGAGTGCTTGTTTAAAGTTGGCTCATATATCTATTTATATAATTGGCAGCCGTATCTTATTTTGTTCTCCAAGAACCCCCTGAGGCCATACACTCAATTAATTATTCATTAAACATATCCTGTCATGGTTTCCATTAATTTTCAACTCTTTTTTCTAACGTTCGGTGGGTCTATTCCAGTCACAAATCAAACATACCCATCGATCCGTTCCCCCTTTAATTAGACACACAAAATAAATTGAATTACCAGCGTGAGCGTGGCAAGAAGCGAGATACATAATTGCTACCACGGCTACGAGCCACAAAATGTTTAATTTGTTTATTTTTTCGGTGCTTGCGGTACCGCAATTTATTAGCAAGCCGGGGGAAACAAAGAAAAAATTGATTGATCTACCACTGGGCAGGGTTCAATCAAAATGTGTAATGAACAAGCCGGAAAAAATAACACACACAAAAAAGTTAAAAACACACAAAAATTCTCGATGAGCGGAGCGGGAGGGTGTGTATGGTTTTGGTTTGGTTTTCATTACGCGGCAGCGACTGCTGCTCGTAGCGGGTTCTCGTTTTAATGATACAATTTAAAATCAACGCAGACTCATGATTTTGCATATTTCGAGCATTAAACTCGCCTCGTCGACGGCGGCTGCTGCTGCTGTTGTTGTTGTTGTTGTTGTTGTTCTGGGGAGCATAATTCAGGCATGGTTACCGCATTGCCTACTCCCCTTCCCGCTTTCCACTACCAACAATCAATGCCCGACGCCCGCTGTGATTTGACCAAATACTGACGGACTCTAGCCGGCTCTAGCTGCCAAAGCCATCAAATAAATAACCGCGGGACCCGCAGTGAAAGAATGCCGGGGCCAGGCATTGCCCCTAATGTCGATGGGTGTGTCCTGCCAGCCTGCCGCCCTTTTTTTCCTCCTTCTTCCAGCTAAAGCATTAAAGCGGAAAAGCGGAAAAGAAGAGGCAAAATGGGGGAAAAACTGAGGAAGAAGGAGGAACAATGAGGGAAAAACTGCGGGAAAAACAGGAGGAAAAACATTTTGCCTAAATGGCAAGGCATTACTTTTAATTAAAAGCAACGCGAGAGCATTCAACAAAAATTGAACTTGAACTCCGCGACCACATCCAATTCCAGCAACAGCAATAACTACTACAGCTCCAGCTCCAGCTCCAAGTCGGAGCTAAAGTTGAAGCTTAGAGGGAGACTGGGTCCATGGACACATGATTACCCATAAGCTGACATCGCCTCGTTCCACAGTTCGCTGCACAGACTGGCTTTAATCAGTTGGCCACGGCAACGGCTGGCCTGACATTTGATGTTAATTTGCACTGAGCGAGACATTGAGCATACGCAGCGTTGGCCCGTCCGTCAAGCGGCTAATTACCTGCAAACCGAACTTGTTGGCCAAGCCAATTTACAACTTACAAGCCATAAAGCACACACGACATCTCGTAATGTATACATTTTAATCGCGAACGCATTAATTAGCATCATGTAAAACCGCGTTCGTAGGTGTAAATAAAACAGAGCTGCGAAAAGAAATCAAGCCAAGACGATAATAAAATAAACAAGTTTCAGAGTTATTCCAAATGCGTTTTAATAACGCTGGCTGTGGATCGGCCCACGCCCGATTCCAGCAAGTAATTAGCATAAAGCACGTGCGCCGCCAACGGGGCAACGCCTGCCTCATTGGCATGCCGGTGGAGCTGTGAGCAGGGATCCAGGAGCTGGAGGTGGTTGTGCTACCTGTTGGAGCCCACCGAGCTCGAGTCCCTCACAGGTGCGTACCTGTCACGCCCCCCAAAGCGGCTGTGGCCAGGGCAAAGTCTCAGCCAGGTCTGGCCGAACATGGCCCAGAGCTGGCTAAGCCGGGCTCAGCTTGGCAGACATTTGCACAATCCATTTCATTTCGTTCTGCTGCATTTCATTCGGACTTCTCCGCCGCTTGATTTATGTCCAGCGGGCAAGGCACATGAATCACAGCCACAAAAATATCTAGAAAAGAGGAGTATAGTCCTGTTGATATCCTGTAAAAAACAGGAGTTTTATTGAGAGAATTCAATGAAGATCTAATTTAAAACTAAAGTAGCGTAACAGAGAACTCTAGATTTAACTTATTATACATGATCCCCTCTCCCTTACCCTAGAACCCCCTGGATTCTTGCTCTAATTACCCCGTTCTATCGACTAACGTCTCTCTGGCCTAAATCAGCCCAATTATAGGGTAGAGGCCTGCCGTGCCATGCCATGCTGACATTTCTAGTGCAAAAATCTCGACACAAATAGAGTCAGTTGGTGATGGGGCAGCTAGCGGGGCTGTGATCATTGCATTTATTGTCTACCTGCAGATTTATGATCATGCAACGAGCGTGCCGCTTCCCCGGCACCTACAACTAAGCCTTATATACAGTATATCTAGCCTCGATTCCATTGTGGTTGCTACAGCGGTCTTTGCGGTCTGTCCATTTCACGCTTTGCCAAATTGCCAACTTGACCGGCACCAGATGAAAAACCGATAAAGTAATGAAAATGCGGGCAGGCTGGCGTTTTGGGCCAGACTCTGTGTATCTCGGCCAGTGCGCGAACATAAAATGTTATTTAAAGCGAATTTCGGGCACAATTTGTTGTTAATGAATGCACTGTTGACTGGCTGGCTGGCTGGTCTGCTTGCCACAGATTTTTACAGATTTTCACAGATTTTCCGACTTTCAGCGAGCAAATTGCGCCCACAATGAGGTCAGTCAGCCGCACAATGTTCGCCGTTACCTGCAGCAGCCTTACGTGCTGACTTGTGAAAGTAAAGGCCCCAGCTTGCCTGGCTTAGGATCCCTATAGTGCAGTGTATATATATATAGCAAACACCTCCCCCATCAGTGGGGCAACCTGCATACGCCGGCAATTTCGTGTGAGCCCGCAACTAACCTTCACATAAATTATTCCCATCAACAGCTGCAGATACGAGCCAAGTCGGGCGGCATCCCGGCTACAGTGGAGCAGCTTAATGTTTAAGACATCGTGATAAGCGGCAGATATTTATCTGGCTAGCAAATTACATGGGGCAACGCCTAGGAAAAAAGAGACTCTAGAGAGGAAGCAGACATGCAACATGTGGCTGAAATGAGGTGTCGAAACAGTTGTTAGCCGAAGCTCATACGCCCCGTGGTACGTGGGAAAAATGAGAACCAGCGGCGACCTTGAGTAAGAATATTGAAACTTTATATCTATAGCTAACTTTATATTTAAATTCCTTTACAAAATATTCCCTTGAAGTGCCTTACTCTGATTTACAAGTATTTCCTTTGTTGCTATCAATGATGTATGACTTTTGCGAGCCCCCTTCAAAATCTCACTTTAATTGGCTGCCAAGAAATCCATCTACATGTACAAAATATTTGCGTATTTATTGTTGGCAATCCATAAACCAAGCCCATATTCCGTCCATAGGCCCGTGTCTGTACGTGTACTGGCAATCGTTTCGATAACACTTGAATACAAAATGAGGGTCATTAATTTTATAACAAACTATGTTGGCTGGCCTGGCACACTTGAAAAATTCCCAGTTCGAGACCAAGCTGCGGCTCCTACTCCTACTCTGGCTCCATCGCTGGGATCCATCCTCGTTCGGCAACGGCGGCTTATCCGCCTGCCAATGTCGCCTGTCCGACAGTCAGTCAATCATAACCCGTTTCGGCTGCCACAGCCGCTGCCTTGGCGAACAAATCAAAACTTGTTATCGTTTCGAAAAGATCTCTCTAGGACCAATAAAATATACGGCCCCCAAGCCAGGCCAGTGCCAGTGCCAGTGCTAGTCCACCTCTGCCTTCTGTTGGCATAAAAAAGAGTATAAAAAGCGGAGTGGAGCTGCAATTGTCAAGCTTTACGTGTTCGCCCATCAAAATGCTGCACGCCTCATCAGCGGAGTTGGACTCGGAGTTGGAGTTGGAGTATTGGAGATCCCAGAAGCCACGGTGACAGCACTTTAATTGCAGCGACTGTAATGTCACATCCATTTGAACCTGGCTTCGACTAGCATCGGCATCTCTCCTTTTTTTTTGGGTCATGTCAGGCTAATCAAAGACTAGCCCGGGTCACGCCCACGGCCATTTATCAGAATCAGGCACAGTCGCAGGCTCAGTAGGAGTCATCGGTGTCTTAGCCTCAGATGTTGCCTTTATTAAAGGTTACTTTTCTCCTAAGCACTGGGAGAAATAAAGAAACAACTAAAAAAATTACAAAGTAAAAAGGAAACTTTTAAATATTAAAAGAATTTTTATTTGGGAAATTGCTTAGATTTGTTTTTAAAGTTTTACAAAGTTACTTAAGCTAAATATTTCTGAATATTTTAAACACATATCAGTATAATTTTTATCTCTGTGTATTTATACACATTTTTGTTTCGCTGCGACCCAGCCAAACGTGAGCTTATGGTTTATGGCGACTTAATAAGGCTGTGACCAGCCATCAGCCAGCCTGTTGCCCGGTGCCCGTTGCCCGTTGCCCTTCTGGCCGCGATTGCAGCCCTGTCGGCATCTCTCCGGCTAATGGCCAAATGGCGAATGGCCCGGCACATTAGGCACAGTTGGACCAGGAGCCAAAGCTATAGCTTCTCCTGATACTATAAGGGAAGCCTAGGAAGCTGTGGAAGCTCAGGGATGCCGCATGATAAACAACCGAAGCGTTTTAAACGGCTTCATTAATCTTATTCAGCTCTGCGCTGCGCTTGTCTATTAAAGCCTTGTAATGCCTGAAAGACTCTCCAGCTCCGGCTCCATCTCCATCTCGCCTGCTTACCGCCGCTGTTGCTGTTTCTGCTGCTGCTGATGATGAGCAGCTGTGGCAACCGCAATCAGCAGGCTGAGGCTGAAAATCTACTACCTGTCAGCTTCATGTCATTCCGGCATTTTATGAGCTGTTGCTAGAGCGGGAGCTGGAGTTGGAGCTGCAGATGTAGATGGAGTTGGAGCTGGCATAGGAGCGGGGATGCTGGGTGCTGCCTTCAAATAGAAATGGCATTGACATTGCCGGAGATAGAGGGCCCCAGAGCAAGGCTGTGGTGTAACTGTTAGTGCTCACTGCTCACTGCTGCTTACTGGCTACGAGTTACTGGTTACTGTCACCGCCAGCTGTTGCAGCTGTGGGTTTCCACTGACTTTCCTTGGGACTCGGGAAAATTCTAGCGTGATGTGTTAAGCAATAACTCGCCTTTCTCACAGAAGCTGCAAATTCAATTGGGAGAAGGGAAGGCGAAGCATAAGACACTTACAAGATTAGATTTATATAAGATACTTGAGAACTTAATTTATATAAAACAGCTAGAGTTGTCATAAAAGCATTATAAATACAAAGTATTTCCTTTTTAAGTGACTCTAAACCCAGTATTACCTGAGTGTAAATCTCTTTTTTTCCTGGCCTATTAAGACCGCTGTTCGCCACGAACTCTTTACTTTCTTGTCCAAAGGCTTGTCACGTTTGGCCTGCCGACTGCAAGTGGCCAATATCCGCGCTTCATCTTTGCCGAGACGCCGCCATCATCATCATCATCATCCTCGTAGTCGTCGTCTCCGTGGTCGTCATCATGATCATCGGCCTAAACATGACAATTTTCATGGGCTTATCATTTCATAATGAATTTGTTTTGTCAGCCAATAAATTATGGGCAACACGCCGCTGGTCTACCTACAAGGCCCAGGCCCAAGCCGCAGAACAGGCCCTAGTCTGGAAACAACTACATCATAATCATCTAAGCAGCATCGCAGAAAAAAACGCTGTCCTCAGATCCAGACTCCGACTGGGACTACGTCTCCGATGGCTGGGCTTTATCGTGAGACCCGTTGATTTAGTGGCCCGCAGTTTGTTTAGTTATTAGCTCTTGCCCTTTTTGGCCCAGAACAAATTGCATTTTGATTTATACAGCCGGAATGGGTTTATCTACACGCGACAGGAAACGAGCGCGTCAGGCCCCAGCCGCCCACATCAAAGGGCGGGCTGGGACGTGAGGAGGCTGGAAAATCGAAGGGAAAATCAGCCAGTCACTGCTACTCCAGCCCACTCACATACCACATCAAAGGGCATTAAAATTTCCAAATAGGTAATTAAGTAAAACGCATAAACCGCACAACAAGAAGAGTGCCGGTTCAGCCAGTCGATTATTTACACTCGAGGTGAAACACAACAGCGTCAGAGTAGCATCCCGAGGAGAATCCAGCGTCCACATAGGTTGAGAAGTATTCAGATTTCAGTGTGTCAATCAATTTGCCTTCATTTGGCTTCGCTTTTGCGTTTCCGTGTTCAAGTGCAGCGCACACGGCAAAGTGTATTAAATAAACCGCAAAACGAACGCTTAACACCTGCACGGGGAGAAAAAATCGGTGTATAAAATGGTAATTAATTAAAAAGATATTTTAAGTAAAGTATATGAGGTTTTTTAGTGGAAAAGTTAGTTGATCTATAAAGTTATTTCTTCTTAACTTTGTAAATAAGCAAAAGCCTACAACTCTTTCCGTAAGATTTGTATCCTAGAGACTCTTAAAATTATGTAAAAATTCCAAGGAATATATAACAAAAATCTTTAAATTTTCCACTCAATTTATAATATTTTTAAAAGTGTTTATTGGAAAACCGGAAAAGGGTAGATTGATGGCAATACGGAAGGGCCAAAACAACTTGAGAGCCGCAAATAACCGGCAGCACACGGCATACAAATTGTAATTGAGTCGTAGTCGCAATAGCAGACAGAGGGAGGCAACCACGAATCGGAGTCGTAGGGGGGATTCGGAAAGCATAAACCAGGAACTAGGAACCAGTAACCCGAAATCCCCAGGCCCCAGATCCGGTGGCTGGCTCATTATGCCACAGAGAGGGGGATAAAGAGACTGCAGAGCCGTTGAACCGCAACACTAGAGCGCGCGGCGAATACCGAAAAACCAAACCAAAACGAACCTAGAGACCCAGCCGACTGTAAATATTTGGCCATCCTTCGGCACTTGCTCCACTTTTCCCATTTGCAGCAATTAAATACATTAACGAGGGACACTTTTTTAGGGCCTAAATGCCGCCGTCTGCTGACCCCGTTTCCCCAGGGTCCTGGTGAACTTTTGCGGCATGAGACTCTGAACGATGTTGACCACGTTTTCCCTCTTTGCCACTCTTTGCAGTTGGTGTCGCGTTTCGCTGTTGTCAATTTGTTGATTAAATTTATATCGCAGAATGCCATAAATGGATCACTTTTATGATGGCTTCACTCCAGCTGTCTGGAGGGGATCTTATCGACTGTCATCAATCTGATGCAATTGCACCACCCCTCGCGGCCTTGTTTATATATTATTTCGACAACTGACATGTGCCCAATTAAAAACTATACCTAAGTCTACCTATAAACTGGGTGATTCACAGGGGTCTGTTTTCTGAATGGAAGAAATAAATCAAAGGAAAGGCTGGTGGGGGAAACCCAAAAAGAACTGGGTTTGATTTAAGTTAAAGAGTTATTTGAATACTACACATATTTAGAAGTTGTAACCTAGCCTGTTCTCCCTACCTAATTCTTTAATTTACACTAAAAAACCATTAACATTATTTAAATCCTTACATGGCATGCACTTGATTGCTGCTTAAATCAGTGCATTATCGGGTTTCTTAGGCTTAATCTAATCGGATCGCCTAATTGCGGCAATTATGTGAACGAGCTGCGGCGGCCAACTCGTTTTTCACTTTATTAATTATGCAAATTGATTCGACATTTCTGACCCGCATTTAGCTTTTGTATTGCTTGGTTCACTGAACTTGCCCCTTTCTCTGATTCTCTTCGCGCTGAGATTCTTTCGAGAACAAGAGAAATGGGTCACTCGAACGAAATGAAACCTGTTGTTGAAATACTCGCTGAGTATTTAAATAATTTTCTTATTAATGTGCAAATGAGCTTTGCCATTTGACACTTTTGATTTGACCAAGAACAGATTTTATGGGTAGACATAAATGTGTGCTAATGGCTCTGAGGGGAGAAGACTCACCAACTCCAACTCCAACTCCATCTCCTCCTCTCCCTTTCCCTAAGGTTGTCATAAATTTTATGGCTTGACCCAGTGCCTGAAAAGACGCTGATATGACAGCGAGCCCTTTTGCTGTGGGCCATAAATACGAGTGTTTTGGCCCTTAAATGCATGTCGAACTCAATGCAAAACCAAGTGTCAGCCATAAACCATTTACATTAAAAAGGGCTTAGGGGAAGAGGAAGTGGTAGTGGGGCTTCAAGACCAATTAAAAAAGGAGCGGCTAATTAGAGTCATAACTTGTGTGAGGCATACGCATAGTTACCATGTTTTTTTTTTTGTTAAGGAGTTTTTAAGCAGCGAAAGGTGGCAGCAGGTGGCTTATAGCAAAAGAGAGTGGGAGACGCAGTCCCTCAAATAAGTAAATTGGCTTTACCCCGGCCACAAGGCCTTTACTGGGATGCGGCAACTTTGCCTGATTGCCTCGTGGCCTGGGGACTCTCCTGGGCGCCACCTTCGTGTACTTCTCCGACTTCTCCTCCTGGTACTACTCCCTACTCTGATCCCTCTCCTCGAGCTGTTCTATTGCTGCTATTCCTGCTACTTTTACAGCTCAGCTGACAATGTTGCCAATGTTGTACGGTAATTTTACATAAAAGCACATAAAGTGCAATGTTTGATCGTAAAACTTTTTTACGACATTTTTCCTGTGCGCATATATAAAAATGGTAACCAAACCGAGAGGCAGATGAGCCAGCTGACTCCTCGGTGGGTATTTTCCTTTATCTGTTCAGTGGAAGGCGCTTATATTATATTCCCTTTGCCCGCTTCCGGCTTTCCTTTGGCTCATATAAAATTTGTAACACGTGTGTCGCAAGGTGGCCATATATAGAGTAGGAGTAGGTATATAGCTCTGTGGCATTTCTATTTCGGTGCGTAGGAAAATTTATGTTGGCCCGGTTTATTGTTTGGCAGCAAGTGAAACACTTTGGAGAATTGCCAGAGACCAGTATATATACATACATATATATCGGAGGGGCGGAGTAATGCCGGTAATTTGCCGGGTTGCCTGGCCCCCATAACTGCGATTGCAGTTGCAGCTTCCGTTACCTTGAGCTGCCGCTGCAGTTTCTGTGGCTTCAGCCACATTTAAGCACTCATAAAGTTAATGACATGCACAGAACACTCACCCCCATCATCAAGCTGGCATTACTATACTTACCCATCTCGTGGCTCGGATTGCATTGTATCTCGGAGCCATGCAAATGCAACATCAGCTGTCTCCCACTACCACTCCCGCTCTGTGGGAGTCATTAAAAATAAAGCAATTTTCACGCATGTGCCAGACCGAATAGAAAATAAAATGCATTTTCCGCAACATGACGAATGGCTTGATTCTATTTTACAGTTTCGCTGAAGCAGAGTGCAGCCTCCATTAAAGAAAGCAAAGCGAAAAACAAGAAAGAGTATTTTTCTCCTTTAGTTACTATATAATATATATATTTTTTCCTTTTTTTCTATAAAAGAGAGGGGGTGTGAGGCTGGTAGGAATGCAGCGACAGGAATGATGACGTTACCTTTGCAACAGCTTCAGCCTCGGGCAACAACCACACGAACCATGATAGCCAAAGGCGGCAGGGCATACCCTGGAATCGGTTAGGGTATGTTGGAGTATGTTGGAGCTGTAAGGGATTTCCTTAATCAAGTGCTTATATATACCAAGAGCCTAGTCTGCTGGGTAAGCTGAAACATGCCTCAGCCTTTGGCTTGCGGCAGTCGCTCAGTCACAGCAACGCCCCCTCACAGTGAGCCAGTCAAGTTGTCCTACAGACGGGATGCGGTACAAGCATTCAGCCACAGATACACCTCAAGAAAAAGGGATAATAACACTTGAAAAATATATAAAGAACATGACAAAAAGTAGAATCCCGAAGGAAACTGGGCTAGTCCATTTTATTAGCTTATATTTTATGATTCTTCTTGCGAGGGCCAAAGCTTAAATTTATTATTAAAAAATATTCCCCAAATACTTCTTTTTATTATAAATAAATTATTTTCAAGTTTTTTTCTATATCTGCATAATCGATATTCTTTCAAGTGCATTCCTTTGCCTCCAGCTTGAACCCTAGTCCCTAGTCCAAGTTTAACTGCAACGGCGACTGCGGCTGTGGCGCACTTTAAGCGAATTTCATTTGTCTGCAGCGTCAAGCACTTGACAATCACTCACGTAGCCGTGCAGCTTCCTGCCGCCCCTACCTCGGCACCCTTTTGAGGGAACCCCTCTCGCTCCCTTGACGCTTGTCTGGGCTGGAGACCCGGTCTGGGGCTGGGTCTCGTTCTGGCTTGCTCTCCTGGTCTGGCTCGTTGGCTGGTTGGATGGCTGGCTGGTTGGTGTTAACAAGTTCCCATGCAACCGCTTAAATATTAACGCACACACCAGCACACGCTGATTCATTTGAGGCAGCTGTCGTTGTCGGCAACTGTAAATAAATACTCATACAGCACACGGCGCAAAAATCTTGTGTGTCATTGCACTCGACGGTTGTCGTAGCTGGGATACCAACAAGGATTCAGCGAAAAAATAAATATATATATACAGAAAGGAACGTTATAGAGAAGGCAAGGCCTAGCCTAGGATATACCTAGTAATTGAACGTCAGAGTTTGTCCAGCTTAAAATATAATGTTTTTACTATTCCATCCAGGAACTCAGCTCGAAGGACCAAATGCCATGCTCTAGGGTACGATAAACAACATAAAAATATATTAAAAATTCGTTTAGAAAGACAGATTTTACAGAGAAGAGCTTAAGTAATCTATAACCACCCTTCTTGAGCTATCCTGCCGTTAAACCAGCATACCCTAGCTCTCACCAATTGCCAGGTATTAAAACGAAAAAAAAGTGCAAACAGTTGAGAGGCACATACATATGTACGTGACTTTACTCGGGGACAAGACGCAAGCGAAATATTTGCCCGCAAACCGCTACAAATCATTAAAATCATCGAAATGCCAGCGAGGCATAATTAACTGCAACTCAATCAGTCCAAGGAGTCTGGCAGGGGGACAAGGATGCCGGATGCGGAATGCGGCAATGCGGGACGGGAAATGGGAGACGTGAGACGGGGGCAATGTCATACCGGAGCACAAGCGTCAATGCAATTAGAGCCCCGGCTGTCTCGGACAATCCAATGGGTTCTCCAGGCTCATTACGTGCCAAAAATAAGTGAGAAAGAAACGCGCTGCAGCAACAGCAGGCTGTGAATCTGAGTCTGATTGTGGCCCCCGCGTCGTCGAAAGTGGGCGCCAAGACATGCCGTCGACCGTGTTAATTGCTGCAAATGCCTCAAGGTATGCCGGGCCCACGCCCAACGCCCCACCCGACTTTGGCTACTCCAATGTCTTCAGCCGCTGCCACCCCGTATCCTTGCCACCACCTCATATCCACATATGTTATGTGGCAATTGTGTGTGGTGGCTGTAAAATTTATGCCCGCCTGTGGATTGCCAACTTTGCCTGCTTTGTGGCCACGTCCATGACTCTGGCTATAGCTAAGCACAGAGAGAAAAATTAGTAATTGATAATTATCATATATTTGCAGCTCTAATAAATATGAATTAAAAGTCATTTAATCGCTATATAATAATTTAAGGCTTATTAAAGTCACTTTATCCAATTAATCTTTTATATTTAAATGAGAAAGCCTGCACCGTTTTTCTCTCTGCATCGCTAGCCATGCATATTGCTTTGAGGGAATGAGCCGAGCTAGCAAAATTCTTGGAAATTAGCACTGCAGACGAGTAACTCGTGAACAAATATTAAGTAATTTTGCGCACGCATATGTACATACATATCTCAAGAGGAGCATCGAGTGGAGATATATTTTTCCAACTAATTCTGGCCGGGATTATGTCATTGCTCGCTCGCTCGCTGGCTAGCATCTTGGAGAACAGAACCCTTCCCTGTCTGTCAGAGAGCGGAATTTCCCCGAAGTCATGGCATGCACACCTCCTCCATTAAGTCTCCAGTCATTCGGAGTCTGCGAAAAATAAATGCCTTTGCCCTTGGCTTCAATTTTCCAGCTCATTTGAGAGTTATTTACATCTCACTGCCCGCCCCCTAGAACCGAAACCAATAAGCTCCATTTCATAGTCAAATCAACCAACTAAAAAAAGGAGGAGGAAATCACTGCCTCAAAGCCTGGCTTCCACACCCTCAATATCCCCTCCCCAATCTAATGCCAAAAAACCCGGAGCGCCCATTTAATCATCATTAAGGTCTGGCACTCGCCGAGGTTCAGGATTCAGGTTCGCATGCTCTCAGGCTGCTGCTGTCTGAGGCCGGGCAATCCTTCTGATTTCTCAGACTCAGACTCCTCGCTCACCTTTTTCCTTGCCATTTGCACTTTTCGATGCTTTCACGTTTTTCATCATCATTACCAGCAGCAGCTTCTACGCACACAGCGAGTAATAAATAATTTCGTTTAGCCAAAGCCAGTGCCAGAATCATACCAAAAATCCCAAGCAAAGTCCCCTCCAGCTCCAGATGTATGTGCTGAAAGTTTGTTTGCCTTTCGCCTTGGCTCGGTCTTACTTCCGCAAACATAAAACGGCAACGACAGAGCTAGGGAAAAGTGCGGAAAAGCATCGGGACGAAGGGACCCATGATCCATTGAAATATGACAAAATGCTGTTTGAGACATTTTCAGTTATTGATACGCTGCTTGGTCCGTCCATCAGCCAAGAAAAGGAGAAATGAATGCAAGTAGGGAGCGAGTAAGAGTGCGAGATGGGGGGTTTATGATGATGCGTGGCAAAGGAAGGAGAACTGTAAGCCATGAACAGGCAACATTGTGCATGGGTATTGCAGAAATATTATTAATATACCCGGAAAAAGCTAAGGAAAAATAAGTAGCAAGGGTATAAAGGGAAGGACTAGACCAGGGAATACCCAGTCTTCAGATTGAAGAAAACTTGGCAGACTATATGGATACTACTATCAGAGTAAGGAAGGAACTTAACACTTATTTAATCTAGTTTATTTTAAATATATTTAAGAATAAAAGGTTTTACTCTATATTTAAATATGGCTACAACTTAATTTAATTGGTAAGACATTCGTAAGCAGTTGATTTCTTCTAGGAATTTCTTCTGACAAGGGTTACAATTTCAACTGGTTATTTTTTCCCTATAATAACCCTTAAAACGCTTTCAACATACCCTTCACAACAAAATATTGAGGGTATAAAAAAGAAAACGCAGAGGGACGAGCAGGAAAGTAGTAAAATCCCCCGGAAAATTGAAAGCAAAGTTTCGTCTGATAAATAGGCAAAGGCGAGAGAGGCGGGTGTGTTGGCCTTTGCCAAATGCCACACGCACTTTATCACAAATCAAGCCAAGTTTTTCCCCCCATCAGCAGGGGGTGTGGGAGTGTTTGGTGGGCGGAGGTTCTGGCCAAAAGTCACGCCTACCGCCCACCGCCCGCTGCTGCCGCTGTGATAAATTTGATGGGAAAAGAAATTATGAGGGTGTCGCTGCCTGCCTGAAGTCGATGCTGATGTTGATGATGTCCTGTAAACACAGGCTCGGGCATAAAGATATGACGCTATAAATATGCCGGGGCGATAAATTTCCCCAGTGTCATATATAAATGCGGGGAGCGAAGGCGGGAGAAACTGCTCAAAAATCGATCAATGGCATATTTATCATGTGTGCTGCAGGATTTTTGGGTATCCCAAAAACACATATTGCCTTGCGGTTAAACTTGCTCGAACATTTGGGATTAAAGTTTGGTTTTTTTTTCCTCCTTCAGCTATTTGAAAGCCGGTTCAGGGAAAGGTTATGGCTTATTTGAAACTCACATGGCAATTAATCAGTTTATGGCCCACCAAATTGCTTCCCCATTTAAATATACATAACTTCTAGGCGGGGCGCTTAACGAGATGAGCATTAAATTTAAAGAAAATGTTGGAAAATGTTGGAAAATGCCATCGTAAAAGTGCGGCACATAAATGTAAATTGTAATTTCCGCTGTGCCAAAGACCGGGCGGGGGCGTGGCGGCAAGTTGAATGAACTTGTTGGTGCTGCTGCGTGCGTTTGGCTGCAATTAAAATTATTTCCACTGCGTCTCCTCCATTCCCCACAACGTCCATTCATGCCGCCTGTCATTCACATAAATATGCTGCATTTTAATTGATGTTGCTGCGTTGTTGCTGCGATGTTGCTGCTGCTGTTGCGATGCTGCTGCTGCTGCTCACGCTGCCGCTGCTGCGTTGACAGAGTGACCAAGTTAAAGACAGATGTGTGACAGATGCCATTCAAGTTGGCAGCCGACTTTCCATTAATTAGGCATAATATTTCATTAGTGTAATGAGCGCCACTGGGAAATGTGCCAGCCCCTAATGAAAGCACACAAACACTCGGCTAACCATAGGATAGTGTACCATATATCCTATGCAAAACAACTGTCTTGAGGTCTGCGGGGCCATGTGAAATATGTGTGAAAAGCCGGCAAGCCGCTGCACTTGTTGCCAGCTGCTCCTCCTCGGCTGGTGGTGCTGCTGCTGCTGTTGCCTTTCATTAGGCGAGTGCACATTAATTATTTTGCATGTACTCCCCACTATATAGTACTATATAGCACTGTGTGTCGGTTACAAAAGCGTACCTGTGCTCGGTGCTCTTTCTCCGACTTCGTCGGCAAAATTCGTGTGAAGTTACCGAGAGATATCAACGTGAAATACAGCAGACATTGCCGTGGCTTAATTTCGTTTGGGGCTCAAACTAATTTGACGGGATCAACTGTTGAAATGTTAGTCCGAACGGCGTACGGGAGCGCAATCTTAAAATGTTAGTCACTGCTTTAGCGAACGTCACATGCAGTTGTCTATCATACTTAGGGGGGTACTTAGGGAGCCCCTTTATCGGCCGCATTTCTTTTCGGGGGTGCGACTGTCCCCGGTATTTCGTCATGATGACTTAAAACTGGCCCATTAAAGCGTGGCAGGTTAAAGCCTGGCGCTTCCTCCTCCGATACTGCTCAGTACCTCCTCTTCTGGGACCATGTACTATAACTCTAATGACATAATCTGCTTTTGGCCAACACACACACACAAAAACACAAACACTGTGAGAGGCCCTTTAACTAATCCGCTTAAGTGACTTTTGTTGCTGTTGCCCGTAGGTGATTCTTTGCCAGCCGCTGCCATTGCCACTTCCATTTTGCCTTCCCCTTCATGCATATTAAACTTATCGCCGGCAAACAACCGCAATTATAAAATTATAATGATAATGCCCAACTAGGGAGCGGCAACCGCTGACAGTTGGACTGTCATTGCCTCTGATGTTGCTGTTGTGTGGATGTTGATGTTGATGTTGCTGCTGATGTTGCTGTTGCCGCTGATCTGCGTTGCAGATAAACGGCGACGAAGCCAAAAGAGTTATTAAAACAAGGCCTAGTCAGGGAATGAGATACTCCAGCTTTAGCTCCGCTCAAATGCCACAGATAGTTGCATCTCAGTTAGTTACTTTAATACACTTTAAACAAAAATTTTTATTAAATAAATTAAGCAAAGCAAAAAAGGTTTTCATAAAGCAAGTAATATTTAAATTAGAAAACAATTTAAGTAAGGTATTTTCATTATTACATACAGCATAATACAAAATTTATTAAATCCATAAAAAATATATTCTAATTTCTGGAAATTTAAAATAGTTTTTAATATATTTTAAAATAAAGAACAATTCAAGTAATTTCTCAGATTTAATTTTCTTGTGTTAAATTAACAGCTACTTTTTAAATTTTATTAAAAAAATTGTTTCATTATCATATACAACTTAAAAAATACATTTTTCCCAACAAAACTACCAAATAAATTTCTAAAAAACATGAAAAACATATTTTAATTTCTAGAAAATTCTTACCTTCTCCCAGAAATGTACTATAATTTCTTCCCCTGCACTTTCAAACCAGTTGCAGATGCAGTTGCATTCCCACTAATTGCCACAGACGATGATAGCCGCCTAGCACTTGTTAATTACCCGCACATATTAATTGCCACTTTCTATCTTTTTTTTTGCCATTGCAGAAAATGTCAAACGCGGCGTATACTTAATCTTGTCACAGGAGAGAGGGAGAAACGCACGGCAAGCAACATGAACTGCCTTTGTCGCCCATCACGGATAATGTCCGTGCGCATTAATTTGCTGGATGAAACCGAGTTTATACACGAGATCAAGGTGAGTTTTAGCCCTAACCAGCTAAGGTTTTCCAGCGCCAACCCCCTTAGAGTAAACACGGCCAACTCTTTCGTTCATCATCATCGTCAACAGCATTTTGTGGTCTCCGTTGAATGACAAAAAGTGTTGCATACTTTGCACGTGCCTCCAAGTTTTAGGGGTGCACACCCCTTGCCAGGCTGTGTGCCTTCACCCTCATCAATATTTAGTGCAGGGCCTTGTGACTTGGCAAACATGCAAAGTGTCATCATTCACACGTCCATAGCCACAGATGTCTGACGATGTCCCTCTGTTTTCACCGCTTTTCCCTCAGCGTTTCCCCGCTTTTACAGCCATCCATCTCTCGGCTTAAAACTGCTCACGTTTGCCAAATTAAATGGGTCGCCTGAGGCATCCTCGGATCTCGTTGCCGCCCTTTGTCTCCGTCATCCGAGAGCTGGGACATGGGAGCTGAAAGCTGGGAAAAATTGTGCTGATTTTGCACGCCATCTCATAGTTGGCATCATTGTGCGGGCAAATCAAATAAATTGTTGTGATTTTTCTCCACACACACACCCACACTCATACGAGGTCGCGACGGCCTGGTTTCTGGTCTTTGATTTCAGCAAACCTCTGCAAAACTTGTCCAATAAAATCCACATGAAAATGAAACTCGGAGCCAGCATATTTGTATTTGTCTCTCCTCTTTGTCTTTTAATTGAAAAATATTCCGAGGACCGAATCGGGGGCATAAATCAGTTATGAATGGTCTTGGGAAATTTCATTTAAAAGCCATAAAACGCGCCCGATGACATGTTGTATAGTTCCCATGATGAAAACTATATCGATTGTGGATAAATCACATTCATATTTATGGGCAGAAAACAATTGTCAAGGGGAATTATAGGAAAATTAATTTGTCCTTGTCAAAAACAGGAAAATAACTGGGTTTCAGCTCGATGAATTTCAAAGTAATCTGAGTATATTTGTTTGGGCGATAGTTCGAATGTATAGTCAAGATAAAATAGATTCACAAAGTTTTAATATGAATAAACAACCAAAAAACCTATTAAAATTCGCAGCTATTTTTGAACTTCCTTTAAAGGCAACCTTGTGTAGGGTTAGGGCACTATGAATTATGCAGATTAATCTGTAGATGTTCAGCTCCGATAAAGTTCAACTACAACACGATGCCCGATCATATTCAATGCAAATTCATGTCAACTCGCCTGCGATGCCTGTGCGGTCTGCGACATAATTAGCAGTGACTTTAAGGGCCGCCAGTTAATTATGCAGTCGCCCCGAAGTCAAGCCTATATATACTTACTATATATACTTAACATACTATGTAAGTGTAGCCGCAGAGCTGCAAGTGTGTGCGGTAATTGGACCAGTTGAGCGTGAATCGCCCACGGCGACGAGTGGAGCTGCATCTCGGTTCCTGATTGATCGAGCGGCATGAGGATCGGGCATCGGGAAGGGGGCTTTAGCCACGACAACGACGACAGACTAGTTTAGCCATTCCAAGAACTGACTAATGACACTTGCCAGCTCGTGGCATGCGCAAAAATTGGAGCACGTAAAACGCTAATAATCACAGCTCATCAGCGGAGATTTATAATAATTTTACAAGCCAAATCGCCGCGGGCCTCGCACATCGTGCATTAGGAGGCGTGGCCACAATTTGACAATGCCTGGTTTGTGGCCGGGCCTAGTGGCCCCCGGGGGTCACTATTAATGAGCTTAGACTGGTAAGGCGCAGCAGCAACAGCAGAGAGCAAGTACCACTCACTCACTCACTGGCAACTTATCGCTTGTCATTATTGGCCCCGGTCGTCCGGGCGACTCACCTCGTCTTCCGTCGTCCGTCGTCCAACGGCCACATGATTGATAAAAGACTCGCCGACAAATTCCAAAAACCCTGGAAAAAAGCCACGACAAACAACGTCGAAAGCCAGCCCCATGAATGAAAACTCAAAGAGCCGCGCTGCTGCGATGACGACGGTCTGATATGCAAAAATGCCCGAGAGTCGCGGTGGAAAGGAAAAAATGCGTGTGGCCGCCAGCCTCGAAACGTAATTTTATTTACACGGCTTCGGGCAGGCAAGGTGGGAGATGGGGGAGACAGATGAAGGGAGACACTGAGTTTGCCCCAACTGTCTGTCAAATTGCCACCGACGACACCAACGACCAGCAACAACAGCAACCCGGACAGCAATGCCAGGCTGCTGTGTTGATTTTGACGGCTGCCGATGGCACTAAGCGCACGCACTTAAAGCCACCAAACGGCTGCAGTCTGCCATTAGTGACAATCCAAGGGAGAGGGGGAAAGCGTTCAAGGGATCTGCACTGAAAAAAATATTTAATGTTGTACCTGAAGGGTTTCCTTAAAGGCAGTGAAGACCTTTCTTTGTCTTCGATTTTAAGTCGTGTGCCACTGCTGCCAATGCTTAGTAAATAAATAATGAAGTGTAAGGTTAAAACAGTCTTTCCTTAAAAATTTTATATCAATTCTTGCATTTTCAAGACTATATTTAAACATTTTCCCTGTGTATATTAGGAAAGATGAGTGAGATGAGGAGTTCACTTTGCGGTTGACTCGTTTTGCATTTCCACTGGCGCCGAGTTACCCAAACGAACAGTTATATCCGCAACATCAGTCAATGCTGCAATATATCTCACATCTCCCTGAATCTCTCTCTGCCTGTCTGTCTGTATATCTCCTCATCTGGCAAAAGCGGCAGTTGCGTAATCGATATTTCATGGCCATGCCAAGAGCTGTGTTAAACGTTGCGTATGAGTGATTTTTTGGAATGCGTTATCTTGCGGATTATATTTAAGTTGACAAATGAAAAACAAACCCCAAACATGTCCACAAAGTTATGAATGAAATTTTGAGGGACAAATCATTTTTGATGAATTATAATTAGTTTTGATTTTAATTGCTAACATTTTGGAATAATAAAAATACAAAATGCAAATAAAAAGATTTGTCAACATTTATTTAAGAAAATAAAATTATAAAGAACAAACTGAACTAGTTTGAAATTAATTAATCTAGCTCATAATTTACAAATATTTATAAGAACCAGAGTGAAGAACAAAAGAATTAACAAATTTCTGGGAAAAAGAACTCCGCTAATCTGGAACTTACTCAGTCACTCAAAAGCCCTTTGTATGCCGGAGTTTGCCACAAAAATTCCAAGAGGTCTTAAAGTTGGCGAGACAAAAGTTTGAGAAATGGAGTTGAACCCGTCGAAGATTGGGACAAAGCCTCTGGCGCGGCTGTGGCCCTGGAGGCCAGCCAGTCAGCCACTTAAAAGCTGGCAAAACTGTGACAAATGATTTTGACGACTTCATGCCCAGACATGTACCCCTGCAGCCAGATGGGAACGTGTGCACCTCTATATACTATATACATATATATAGACCAAATCTGTGAGTTTGTGGGCCATTTATCACGCTTACCATGCTAATGACATTCGGCCGGGGCGCAGCACCGCAGTAGAAGTCCAAGTCGAGTTGGTAACTTGGCCTGAAGTGCTCCCAAGCAGAGTGGCACTTCTCGCCGTGGTCTTGGCACTTGAGTCTCGGACTGAGTTCGAGGCGGCCAAAATGGTATAAGCCTGTTATTGCTGGATAAGGTTATATAATTATTTCTTAACGGTTAAAGCCGGCTCGGCTATAGCCAAGTGGCCAACTGGCCAAGAGTGTGTGTGGGCTTTGTTTGGCCAGCGCTTGATTCTGTCAATACAGGGTGCCATTTGAGAATTTATGTAAATCATTCCCAGCGCACTTCACACTGGCCACAATGACAGGTCGAAATGGAAAATGGTTAGTTTGAGTGTTTCACGAGCAAACACTTCAGTCCCCCTCCGGACCGACGCGGTATCTGAAATAGCCATAGCCACAACCATTGGCATACGTAATTCCTGGCCAAGTGTATGGGCGAAAAAGTTGGCCAGGCCCCCGGGCGACATTTAATTAGAGTCCCGCTCGTGGTTCGCACGCCGTGCTGGCCCGGCCCGGTCGAAATAAACCTGCAGTTTATGGCCAACATAATTAAGTTAAAAGCTTTTTTACAGTCATTCCATTCCATTTTGACCGAACCGTACCGAAAAACCGGACGCAGCTCGCGCGCTCAAATTGATAATGAAAATGAAAATAAGCAGAGCCCATGAAGCGTGTTTAATGGCTAAATAAATGCCGGCGTCTAGATTTCAGCCACCCACACCTGGGCTTTAGTATCTGGGTATCTGTGATGCTTAAATTCAACGTTAGTTCGTCCAGTTATAGCCGGTAATTCGGGCCATTGTCGAAGGCCATTCTATGGAATTGACCCCTGGAATTTAAATGGTAAAAAAGGTGAATGTTTAATAAAAACAAAGGTAATAGGAAACATTGGATTATAAAAACAAGTTTCAATTTTTTAATAAGAGAATCGACAATCTTATATTTTTATTTCACCTGAAAAAGTATTCTAAAAAATTCTAAAAAATATTTATAATTTAAAATGGGTATTGATCTCAATTTTTATTAAATTTAAATAAAGAAAACAACTTAAAATATATTTTCTATTATCTAATTTAATAGATACTTCCTAAAATTCATTCATTATACATTTTCCCAGTGCACTGAAACCGTAACCGAATTTCAAAATTTACAATACTCTCGCATTCAACCGTATTAAATGACGTAATTAATAAGGGGCAAAAGGTTAGACCCAAAAATCCCCCAAATGTTTTACCTTTTTGGCAAAGTCAGCAAAACAGTTACCCGTCTGTGCCCTTTTCTTTGCTTCCCCTTTTTTTCTTTTTGGTCTGGCGTTTTTTGGGCAGCTGGGGTAATTACTTTATCTGTTGCTGAAGTTGCGCTTCGGTTCATAATAGGATTAACCAAAAGCGCCCCACCGAAAGAAGCTAAAATTTTTGGCTCGAGAGGCGAACAAGCCAAACTGGCCAAGAGCCCGCCCGTTCGTTGGCTTTCGCAGCTGTCAGAACCATAACTCAGTGTCAAGTCGAGACTTGCCGGCTATATCTGAATATCTATCTGAATACTCGCATTCGTATCTGCGTTGGCCACAAAAGCCCCCGCACCGTACCGCAGACAAGACAAAAAGCAATTGTTCAATCGCCGAGGAGCAGCTCACACACACACAGGGGGACTGGAGAAATAGATTTGCAAACAATTTGCAACAATTCAATCAAAAAAACTTTAAACGCAAATACAGACCGGAGCTCCAGCTCCGGCTCCAGCGGGTGGCCAGTTTCATGGGTGGGTGGCAGGCCAAAAGGGGACGGCGATGGGGATGCCAGCTTGACGGCCATCAGATAACTCACTCACTTGGTGGTCCGGGGCACCAGAAACCGAAACAGCCACGGAGACAGCGGCGGCGGTCCCACTTCTTGCGCCCTGTCAAGCTTGGAGCTTGGAGCTGGAAGCTTGGCTGTTTGTTTGCCCAAGCGTTTGAATGGGCCAGCGAACAAAAGCGCCAAAGAAATTCAAGGTGAGTCCCCGACAAGGGACATTTACACCTGGAAAAATTAGACAAGGCTTTAAAATGCTTGGATTTTAGTCTTGAAAATTAATAAGATTAAAGTAGTACCTGTTTCTGATAATTTATAACCTTGAAGCATACATCGATTTTCAAAAGAGTAGCTTTTCGGTTTCAGAATCCTTAAATTTTGGCCTAGATTAATATGGTAATTATTTCTGATAATTTAAAAAATTTCTTTATATAAAAAACAGTCCCTGTAAGCGTAGTTTTCCAAAAGATTAACTTTTAAAATAAATTTCTCTCAGTGCCAAAACTCCATTTCCTTGGCTTCGTTCATTCGGATAAGACTAAAAATATTTGCCAGCCAAACAATGATATCCAGCATTTGCACAGACATCGTGCAGATGGCGGAAAATGCAAGTGATGCCTCTGCGGCGGAAGTCGTAGCTCTCGTTCAGCCGGAAAAGCCCAAGACAAGTTGAACAGTTCGAACAGTTGAACAGTTGCACGTGCAATATTTCATTCAGTTTGCCAGAACGCCCAGATGCGCATATCGAACGGGTATTAGCTTTGCCAAAGGAAACTCTTCTACACTCAAAGAGAATGCCAAAAAGAAAATGTGTGCCGGAAAGCTGCGACAAGCGTCAACAGGCCAAAAAAAAGCAGGAAAAAACAGCCCAAACATGCCGCTTACCAAAAAAAAAAAAGGGGGAAAAACAGAATAAGAAAAGCCGCTATGTGACGATGACGATGACGGGCTCACAACTCATATCGCAGCTAAGGCCAGGGCTTCGCTAAAGCTGTGGCTAAAGCTGATTCTGAACCTTAGTCGGATGGCCAAAGTCAGAGTCAGAGTCAAAGGCTGAGTCGCAGCCACATTCACATTCACATTCGCATCGAGCATTGTCAGGCTTTGTGCCGTTTGGCGTGGCATGCGAAATAAAACTCTCGTAAACAGACAGCGACGTTTCTAAACTGCTAGCATCTGTGGGACAAGGAGGAGCAGAAACTTCAGAGGTGAAGACGACCAGAAAATACTCTAGATTTTATAAGGATAGAACGATTTTAAAGAGTTTCTAGTCATAAGAAACCTAACATATATTTGGAAAATATTTTAAAAATTTATTATTAACAAACTTTAGTCTGATATTAGCTAATAGTTTCCTGGAAAATAGCTGCATCTCTCCTAAAGTAAATTCTAAATCCCGAATCGGAGTTAACCCCACCTGTCCAAGGGTATTTGGCACACGGCAGAGGAATCTCAAAGAGCAGCAGCAGCAGTCGCATCCAGGAGGAGAACTACAAACAGACAGACATACTGACAACAACATCGCCGTAGAACAACCATGGCTATAGACGGGAACAAACCAACAAACCGGCGAACAACAAACCGACGAGACGAACGGAGAGACCGAGCTGAGCTGAGCTGCAGGAATTACGCAAATCTCGTTTGTTGAATGTGTTTTTCAGTTAGGTGAAGATGCGCCAATATGGGATGAGCCAGCAGGCAGGCAGGCAGCAGGAGGATACGGGGAATTTCGGGGGAGACATAAATCTGCTTTAGCATTAGGACCCCAATGCTGCTGGCTGGTTTTGTGCATAACGACGACACGATGTTGCTGCCATTGCTTTTCTTTCATTTTGTCGCCGTTTTGTCTGTGACATTGCAGGCTGCTGCCTGAGTGCTTTCCCTCTCTGGCCTTCTCCATCTCAGCCCATTTCCCAGTCCCCCAGAATATATCTCTCTCTTGTTTTAGCCCCGTTTGTTTGCTTTTTCCAGCTTCTATTTTTATTATTATTATTTTTTTTTTATTTATATTTTTTCTCTTTTTTGCTTACTGCTTTTGGCGTGCCCTGAGCTTAAGACTCATAATGCCGTTATAAACACAAACGAATGTAGCTGCGTTGCTGTTTTGGTGACTGTGTGCATTGTGCACTTGAAAAAATATATTTAAAACAAACTGGAAAATTGGTAGAATATCTTAAAAACTAAATTTGTAAACCAACAAAACTTGATTAATATAATAAAACATTTTAATTAAGTCAGGAATATGCAGGTACCCTAAGATTACAATTTCAGTATATTAAATTTTCTCTCAGGAATATTTCTGGAAATGTTTTCTGGTTATTAGCATGGAAAACTCTCAGAATAACTACCTTAAAAATGCAAAAGCAAACACATACATTAGTGTATTGTTTTTTTGACCTTTTTTGTATTATTTTTCCGACTGCACTGGCTGTTGTTTTTTGTTGTCAAAGGTCAGCGCACGCTTAAGCCAAGCATCGCAATTATACGCACAATGCAATTGGAGAGACTGCACACATATATAGACACACACACACACAACACAGTCACTCAGGGAATTAAGTATACGACCCGTGGATGGAAAAACCTTTTGGGAGCAGATGCCGAGCATCATTTTCACCATCTGACCTGACCCCCATTGCCAACGACTTGGATTTGTTTTTTTATTCTCCATTTTCTGCAGTATGTCTTGCTTTTATTCCACTGCAAGGGCAATAAGCTGGCGTTTCTTCTTAGCCGCCTTTCCATTTAAAAAGCGACAAATGAGCTTATGTAAGAAACAAGAGGAATACAACAAGAAATTCATATAAAAAGCGCATCTATTTTTAAAGAGAATACATAAGGGAACTTTCAGTTTTTATAAGTAATGAAATTATGTTTCACTTTACAAGCTAATCTTTTTTATATTACATTTATTTATAGCTCTTAAAATACCTCCCAACTCTCCCTTTGTACCAAGAAACGCCTTGCGGTCATAAACCGTGTGTTAATTATGTTAAAGCCTGGCTTTCAGGAGATTTCTGCACACGCAATAGGCCGAACTTGGGTTAGTCACGTAGTTAAAGTTTGTCAAGACGCTGATTACGTTTTAGCCAAAAGCGCGATGCTGGGATTTTACCCCGAAAAAGAAGTGTCCCCCAAGGGGTGAAAAGGAAAAGCCAGCGAGGGGTGGCCAGACATGTGTGCTATATTTTCCGGTTTACCACTTGGCGTTCTCTAATTAAGTTGCATGGCAAAAACTTCCTCTTCTTGGCTGACAAGAAAGGCGGGTGTCGGCGGGAGGGAGTAAGCTCATTAAGTGTACTTGGCCAGGATTCGATGTCCTTTGGCTACAGTGCCAGCGACAGCGGGGCCTGGCAGCAACATCAAAGTAAGCATAATTTGATTAAGACATTTTAGCCAAAGACCTAATCATCGTTAGCATCAACATAATCATCGCCCGGCACATCCGGCGTGTTCTTAATTTTTTTCTTCTCCTCCCAGCCAAGTCTGCATCGTCTCCTTTCGCTGCTGTCAGCATCAGGATCAGGCTGAGTAAAAGCTATATCGACATCGGCATCCGCATCCACATCATCCTTTGATGCCCCAGACATCATCTACGTCACTGGTTCCGCACACTGCGACTCAGGGAAATCTAATTTATTGAACTCTGTCAGAGAGTGAGTGGAGTGTGCTTGAGGGTAGAAATTGGCAAAAGAGGAAAATGAGTCCGCCCCCAAAAATGTTTGTCTGGACGCATGAAAAACCTTTTGGGACTTGAACACTTTTGTTTGCACAAGTTTTTCCGGGTTTCTGTGATTAATTGCCGGCTATTGCGGTCCCTTACATGTTTACGTTGATTTTTAGCCATAATTTAGTCGCTGAACGACTTTAGACATGCACGGGGCGTAGTTCATTAGGACGAGACTTATTGGGCGTCTCTATTAGTTTGGAACTTCAGGATTCCACTTGAAGAGGGATGGTTGCTTGAGAAGGGTCCTCACCGAAGTGTGCCAACTTTAAGGTATATTATTTTACTCCGCTCTTACCTCATCTGAAATTCCATTTACTGGCACATGCATTATTAGCTCCTTTCGCCTGTTGGAGTCTCTCTCTCCTCCTAAGTAAGCGGCCACCGACAATATGATGAACGCTCATGGTTCTTATGCATTTTTAAAATGCACTTTCCTACTTGTGTTTTATGGTAAAAGCATTGACAGCAGGAGCAAAAGTGGTGGAGCAACCAGCAACACAACAGCTTCACAGAAAGGACGAAACGAAACAAAACCGGTGACAACAATAAGGACATGTCTTGTGTTGAAAATTTCACAGACCATTGTATTAATGTCCTTGCCCATGTTCACGTATTTGTAATGCAATTTGAGGAGCAGCCTGACTGGCAAGGATGGTAGGATAGCAGGGACTGTAAAATGCAGCTGCACGTTCACTTAGCCACTGTCGACGTCACTGTCAGTCTGTCAGTTCGTCCTGTTAACGACTGTCATCTAATGCAGTCAGCACAAATGCAATTAGTTTTTGACACACACGCAGGCACACACTAGTGTCCCGAGGGCTCCTGGAGTTCATGCAAAAATCCACCCACCTTTGCCCGTTGGGTTTGAGTTGTCATAAACAGATTATCGTGTTTGGCCACTACACATTTGTTTGCAGTTGGATATGGTTGTGAATGTTTGAATAAATAATAAGTACAACTATTGAAAATATTATTGATATATCGAAATTTGGGTCTTTTGAATAAATGATTAATCAATTAATGAATGAATTATCGTCTTTAATATTTATATTATATATATTCCCTTCTTAGTTTTCCTAAGACAACTAACACACAAATGCTTTTCGAATACAAATTTATACATTTTTGACTTAGTTATGATCGATATTTGATTCGATACCATGATAAATTGGCAAACTTTAATACATCGAAATTTTGAGATTTGTTTTAAAAACCTACTAAGAAAGTATCGACTTTAAATTGAGTTATTGATGTATAAATTATAGTACAGTAATATGTTTTATTGAAAATGTGTTCTCCATTTCCAGTTCTCCATTAAAAAATATATATTACTTTATGAAAATATCGATCATCTCTTGCATTCTATATATCTTACCATCCCTAACTTGACTCCATTTTCTGGCACTTGCAATTCCCAAACGGCAACTTAAGCAGCTCGATTTCAGCCGCAAGCCCTGAGGTCAGCAAAATATTTAACATAAATTCAAAACGAATTGCGTTCAAAGTTGCCGAGGAGTTGAGAGTTCCCGAATCCCGTGTCCCGAATTCCGAATCCCAGTGTGTTCACACTTGCCAGCCATTAAGTTTATTACGCAACAACAATAAAGCGGGCCAATGCATGCAAAAGGGAAATGCCGTGTGCAGGATGTGCCAGGATGTGGATGTGGCCCCCAAAGGGATCCTTCGACCGGGCAGAAATACCATAAATAAAACATGGCAGCGGGTCGAACACGGCAGCAACAACGGCAACACCAGCAACAAAAGGCAAAAGTCAGTGTCTGCTGCTGGTCAGTGCCAAAAAAAAAAAAAAAAATGTAAAAAAAGAGAAGAAGCAGCCACAACAAAAACAAAAGGGCCAAAAGCGCCAGCTGCTCCACATGAGAGACACACTGCAGACAATGGTGATGGAGCACAAGCTGGCGTTGGCGCTGGAGCAGGAGAATCCGCTGGCGGGGATGGGCGGGCCTGGCCAGAGCAGCCTTTGCGGTTAACAATAGCACGCCCCTGGCCATAGTTCGGGTGCTTTTTGCGGTTCCTGCAGCTGCGGCCACCTTTTTCGGGGCCGCAGGATCTAGAGCTCTCCCCGGAGAATAAACTCAATTTATTATTGCCACTAGACAGACAGTCGAACGAACACACAGAGGGTGAGAAAAAAGGGAATTGGCATTTTAAAGCTTTAACAAATTAAATTAAACCAACGGAAAATTGTTGATTGCCCGACTTGGGCCGCCTTCGTTTTGGCCATAAATTGTTTGGCCTTCTTCTTATTTGCTCGACCGGCCATTTTGTCCATTTTATTTGTTCGCTTTTCCATTTTGCCATTTTATTTTATCTACAGCACTGCCAAAGCGTGTGCGGAGGCAAAAAGGCAGCAATTTTCCAATTGAATAATTGTCACTGGCAAGTTTTCACTTTTGTCGGCGGAGCTAGCCGAGCGGGAGGACATCGGAGGACCGACCGTGTCTGTGGCCATTCAATGGCTCAACAGTTTGCCAGTGTTTCCAGTGTTTGCCTTTGCCAGCTTTTTCCTGCTTGTTTCCTCTAGCTTTTCCCCCTGACCATCTCTCTCTCTTACCTCAACTCTGGGCCTGCTCTGTTTTAACAGCAATTTTCTTGTCTATTTTCAGGATGATTTGCCGGGCCAGGCTCTGCTGGATGTCGTCTTTGCCAGGCTCAATTTAATCGAGACCTCATACTTCGGCATACGCTACATAGACGAGGAGAACCAGACGGTAAGTGTGTGTTCTTGGCCAGGCACAGCTCCTTTTGGCTCCCTGTACCCCCTTCCTTCGGGCCAACATATTGGTTTTTGAAATTCATTTTCGTTTTCATTGAGATCCACTCAGGCGCGTCGTCGAGCGCTGAAAACTGAAACAAAAAAAAGAGTAGCAAGCCCCACCAGGACTGCAGGAACTCTTTGAGTCTCCTTGCCTGCGGGGCAAATTGCATAATGATTTCGCTTTCATTGGCCCCGGCTGGGTAGTGTCCTTCATTGAAATTCACTCAGGCTTTAGTGTGTGGAAAGTCCTCACCTGTTTTTGTCTCGATTATAGCTTTATTTTCCCTCATTTTACCCGAACAGCATTGGCTGGATCCTGCCTCACGGATATCCCGACAACTGAAGCCCAAATCGGATCCTTATGACTTGTACTTTGGCGTGAAGTTCTATGCCGCCGATCCTTGCAAGCTGCTGGAGGAGATAACCAGGTGAGCAATGTTGAAAATAAAATCAAATACTTTAAGAATTTAAGTTTCAAATATAAATGTCTTTTAGCTCTCCAAAATTTATTGTTTTCGCTTAACGTATCATTATTCCCAATTGAACCTGTTTAAGTTATGAATAATTTAATTTGCTAGAGACCAACTTTTGGCCTTACCATAAATTAAATTTGGCAAATTTAATTTGTTAATTGAGGCATACACACAGACGCATAATTATAATGCAATAAACAACAAATGAAGCGAAACGAAACGCACGAGTGGAGGACTCTGAACCCTGAACTCCGCCTGCCCACTCAACTAATGGATAATGCATTGGGCAATTAATGCATTTATGCTGCCCGCACATCAAGCAAAATGAATTAAAATGGCGCAAAAAAATGTTGCCAAAGGCCAGCAGCACATCCACACCGAAGGCAGTAGTAGTTGGTGTGCAAAATGTGAAATGCAAAATTGAAAATGCAATGCCAAATGTCGCAAATGGGAAAGGCAAACGTAAACGTTTATGTCCCGGTTAGCCGTGTCAAGGGAAATAAGCGGAATTGGGAGACGGGGTTCGGGTTATGACCATGGCCCTGAAAGCCATCGCATCGTCACGTCATCGCTCTCTCTCGGCTCCGCTCGATGATGCGATGCAATGGTGTCTGGGGGCGATTGTGGCATTTATCAAGCATTTGGTGTGTGCAAATATTTGCGCTTTATACGACGACACGTTCGCCATAATCATCATCGCCAGGCGATGGAGCTGGGCTCGGAGGCACTGCAAGTGGAAGTGGATTTGGACCAACCGTTGGCCAAACATCATCAAAATCCATGCCAACTGCCGCTGCACTCTGAGAAATTATTGATCTTGGATTGGAATTATTAAAATTTTTATTATAAATTCTTCAAGATTTATGATAAATATATTTTACTTTATGTATATATATGTATATATTCAGTTAAAATGAAGTTTGGTCATGCAAAAAAAATTATTTTACTACCAATTGAAATACATTTAAATTTATAAAGCTTGCTAAAGAGTTTACTTACAATTAGATAATTGGGAGACTGAAATGATGTCTCATTAGGCTCATTAGGAGTTTGAAATTATAACAAGAATTCTATATTTTTCAAGCTTCAGGGAAATGTCCTAAATTCTGGCATAGCTACAACTAAAAATCTAAACCCAGTTCAAATTCCCTTAAAATTTCTGCAAGTGTTTTCCCGATGCTGCGCTAATATTAGCGCATATAAATGCATCGAAATGCACTCGCAGCCAAGTGGAAGTGGGCGGCTGATGAGTGGCAGGGTCGGGTGAGGGCGTGGCAATGCAATTGGAGCTGCATTATTGGAAGTGCACTAAGGCCAAAGAATATCGTGTTATTTTAGCTATACAAAGTCTGCGGCATACAATAAACGGCAATTGACTTTGGACAGGACAAAGTTGAAAATTCCCATGAATAACAGGGGGGAAGAGAGAGATTTTCCAGCCAGACGACAGACGGCGATATTCAAACACACACCCCCACACACACACCCCCACTGGTACAACCAAAAAGGATTAAGCCAAACAGCCGGCAACTTGAAGTTGGGCCTGCAAATAATTGTGAAATATGATGCCAGGCCTCGTCCACCGTTTATTTGTTTCGTTTCATGATTTCGATGTTACGCCCAAAGTCAACAAGTCGTCGCCTGGTGTTTGTCCTGGCCAAACATCAAAAAGGATCAACTAATTTTATGCCCAGATTTGTTTGCCAACTTGTTAACTGCTTCCTGTCCTTGTCGTTGTAGTGTTGTTGCTATGTTATGTTGTGTTGACTAATGAAATTTGTCGTTTTCAGGTATCAACTTTTTCTCCAAGTCAAACAGGACGTTCTGCAGGGACGACTGCCAGTGGCCTTCGAGTTGGCCGCCGAGCTGGGCGCCTTTGTGGTGCAATGTGAGTAATAAAATTCTAGGGAGTTTACAAAACACAAGTCACAGAAACTTGCCCTGGAAGTGAATACAAATTGAATGTCAAGATTGGGTGTCACAGAAAACATTTATTTTGTTAATTGAAAAGCATTAAAATTTTTGGAAATATTTCTAGAGGAGAATATTAAGTTAATAAACTACAGTACATATTTTTTTAAGTTTTCATCTTACTTAAACTTTGTTACTAGGATATTTTAAATTTTTATTCTGAATTCTCAACCTTGTTAAACATTTATAGTTAAAATTTTCAAATAATTTTGTGACAATAAATCCCTTTTATATATAAAATATTTTGTTAATAACCCCAGTTTTTAACCTTTTTAATTAATCTCTTCCCAGCCGAACTGGGTGACTACGATCAGCGACGCCACTCGAAGGGCTATGTGTCCGAGTTCCGGCTGCTGCCCAACCAGAGCAATGAGCTGGAGACCCGCGTCTCGGAGCTACACCAGCAGCTCAAGGGGATGTCGCCCTCGAGCGCCGAGCTAAACTATCTGGACAAAGTCAAATGGCACGACATGTACGGCGTCGATTTGCATCCCGTTCTGGTGAGTTATAAGCCAATGTGGCGTCCACACATGACCCAAAACCACAGCCCGGGTTGGGATGGTTCACCAGACAGCAACCCGGGGCTTCGACGTTCAGTCAGCCGCATAAAAGGGGTCAGAGGGAAATGCAAAGTTTAATTTCATTTCATGGCAAATATTATAAATCATTTGCTCTCCCATTTCTAGAGTCCCCCGGGAGGGGGAGTTCGGTGTATGATTACCCCGAAAAACCCCCAGTCTCGGGTGTCTCAGAACACCCCTTCTTCTATGCTTTTGTGCTGCGTAAGTTGGCACTTCATTTGCATTTTTTATTGCCCTTTACTTTGATATCAAACCTCAATAAATCACCAGCTGTGTTTGTATACAGAGAATGTGTGGGAAGGGGGAACCCCAACCCCAACCCCAGCACGAACCCCAACTCCACATGGCTGCGGTATGTGGCATGATGTAGCCTTTCACCCCCTTTCACTGACGCGTCGCCGCCCTTGTGTTTGTTTATAGACACAAATCATTGACTATCGCGGCGCCAACTCGGTCTTTTATATGCTTTCCCGGCTTTCCCTCTTTGCCGCTTACCGGGCTTTTCCGCTTCTCTTTTTTTTTAATTTAATTAACAGCTAAAATTACATTTATTTCGGCTTGGCTTTCGGCATTTTCTGGGCCGTGTGTTAGTAGGAACGAGGTAGCCATAAAAATGCCGCCTGCTGCTAATGGGCGAAAACTTTCTTCCTTGTTAACACATTTTTTGGCAATGGCCAAAAGGAAACTTTTTCGCCTGCCCGCCGCCTTTTGTTTGCCAAAGTTTCGCGCGTTCTCATACCCATTTTTCTCTCTCTCTATTTCTCCCGCAGGGCGAGGACAGTGTGGAGTACTTCCTGGGCCTGACTCCTAGCGGGATTGTCGTCCTGCGCAACAAGACGACGGTGGCTCATTACTATTGGCCGCGCATTGCCAAAGTTTATTATAAAGGACGCTATTTTATGCTCAGGATAAGCGATAAAAATGTAAATTCTCAACGCACCCAGCGACAATGGAAGCTATGGAAGCTGGTAACTGGTAACCGACAACTGGGAACGCGTAACGACAATGGCCACTGTGACGATGTGGCTCTAGATCCAGATCCTTCGTCCCAGCCATAAATTTGTTTGCCGACAAGTGCTTTTTACAATTTGCAGTTCGTTCCGCGAGTGAATGGTCGAAAGTTAGCAGTAAAGGGTAGTAAAGCTATAAGAGAAGTCGAATGGGGATTACCTATTAAATTATTTTTCTGGAATTCTATGAAATACTTCAGGAGACAGGATTTAATATCCTAGAAATATTTTATATTGAAATAATGTTTTGCTTCCTCATTATTAATATCATTCCTTTAAGGTTTTAAAGTAATATCCGAAGTAAAATTCTATAAATATATTACACACTTATTTTTCGACTTTTAAAATTCTATAAAAATTTATTTTTTAGTCAGAAAAACTAGTCCAACAACAAAGGAATAATACTCTCTAGGGTATCACATCTTCCCCAGCTTCCCCTCATTTTTTAAGGGCTTTCAATTTCTTATTCGCGTTTTGCAGTGTCGCCAATTTTTTTGTGCGCTCCTTATGGTGACAACTTTTGACTGTCAGCGGCATCAAGTGGCGCCAGGAGCGGAGGAGGTCGCCAGAGCTGGAGCTAGAGCCTCGTTAGACAACAAGTAGCTAGCTGGTGTCTGATAGGAGATAGAAGAGGAGTCGCTCCTGCTGCCAAAACTTGCACACTTTCGGGTGTTAACGCTTTGATAATCAAAAAAGTTTCCCAGCCAGTTGACGCACACAAAAGGCGAAACTTTAACATTTTCCTTCGACTTGATTTTCCCTCGACATTATCTTGCTGTCTTTTTTTTTTTTTGGGCAGCACTTTACACTTTGTAAGCCAACTTCTGCCGAGGCATTCATTCACTCAATTTGCCTCCAGAGCAGGGAGGAGGCCAGCCTTTGTCGGCATCCCGTCCGGAGTTACCAGTTCCCATTTCCCATTCTCCTACCATCGTGACTTGACTTTTGCGCTTATCAACCATTTGCGATTACAAATCCCGCTCTTGTAGAACGAACTCAGCACCTACGGATTCGAGACGCCGCGCAAGTCCGCCTGCAAGCACCTGTGGCGCTGCTGCGTCGAGCACCATGCGTTCTTTAGGCAGGTGCGAGTGGCACCTTTGCCCAGCTCGCAGTCGCATGCCACCGATCTGTTTCAGCTGGGATCGCGTTTCAGGCACAGGTGAGTGTACAAAAAATATAGCAATAATTTTATTTACACTTTACAGAATGGAATATGTTTAAACTTAATTTTATGTTTTAAATTTTGCAAGAATTCTTAGTGAATATATTAAGTAAACAGCGGAATGTTTCAGTAAGAATTTTAAATACATTTTTCCAAGTGCAGCCTGGCCTGACCACTGCCGGAAGTCATACGCTGTGGGTGCAGTCGTGCGCCCCGCCCATCAGATGAAGTTGTAAAATCCCAAAAAAGCATAACTTCCTACACTTCGGGCCAGGGGCACTCTTGGCCGCCTCATTTACTGGCCAAGCCAAGCCCGAAACTGCAGCCAATTAAGACGTAACGAATTTCAATGGGCGGTCACTCGAGTTCATTCCCTCTTGCCCCAAAATGCACCTCATGTGATTAGCTCATTAAGGGGCAGCTCAAGTGGCTTTCGTGGCCGAAGGATAAGGATTAGGGCTGGCCAAGGGCCAAAAGAGCAGGTTCTCAGGGGGAATAGATGCGGCAGTTGCTGGGGTCTTCCAATGACTAATTAAGGTGGCGAACAGATATTACTCTTTTATAGAAGATTAATTAATAATAATGAGAACGGGCTTAAGAGTAACTACAAAATTAATAAGAGTCTTCATTTTTGCAGCCAACAATTCAATAGCTTATTTTTAATAGGTTTAATATTACATTTTACTAATTAAAATTAACTCAAAAAGTCAATTAATTACACACCTTGAATCTTAGTATTTAGAGAAAGTGAAAATTGCTTTGAAAAGTTAGTGAAACAGTCCATAAATGTCTATAATTTTACATAATTCAGGACTTAATCAAGGCCAAAGCAACCAAGCTCGCATGTCAGCTCCTCGAGTTTCCCGCAGATCCAATTAGAAGCCATCTCCCTGGCCAAACAGAAGCAGTCTCAATCCCAGGCCCAACTGCATCGTATCCGTCCAGCGGGCATAGATCAAGTTTACGCCATCGCCTGCATGGCCAACTAATTGGAAGTCCAATAAAAATGTCGGATCTGCCGGCTCGCAACATGAGGAAGTGTTAGGTGGGGATCCGGACTGAGACTGGGGACTGACTGGCAGGCCTGAAGGCCAGCGGGCAGTCGGCCAAAAAGCAACTCGAGTGCAAAGCCCACTAATGACTTTCTGCGAAATGCGGCTCTAAGCTGGAGCAGGCCCACCAAATGCAAGCAATTGTGCATGACGAATGTGGCAGGGGATTGGCCCAGGACTAGGGACAGGACCAGGCCGGCACAAGAAAGGAGACACCTCCTCCCGATGCTCCTGGTGCTCCATGTTTATGACTGACATTTGCGGTGACTGCGGCTGACCATTTAGTTGCTGCGGTAAACTTTCTTGCTCCCAGCTTGGCCAAATGGAGTTCACGTGGCCAACCGTAACTCAGTGAAACTATTAACTTGGCCTAGGGGAGGGAAAGGCCCCGGCATTTCTATTCCTGCCGCTGCTCTGCTTATGTCAGTCGAAAAAAAAAATAGTTTTTTAGGGGCGTCGGCTCATTTTATGACCGGGAGCCCAAGTTCAGAACGTTTTTAATTTGTGAAACAAATGAAAGTTTGCCCGGTTTTTATTTTATTCCGCCAGTGTTTTACAACCTTTTTATGGTTCACTGTTCATTATTAGCCTAGCGTCTTCTATGATTCCTTCTCTCGCTGTTCGCTTTCCTCTCCGTTTTTTCGTTTTTCTTGTATTTTCCTTTTTATTTTTCTTTTCCACATTTCCCCACTTTGGTTGTTAATATTTTTGGACGCCTTTATGCCTACTTTTATGTTGCCCACTCGCATGTGTCTGCCCGCCCCCCGCCACCAACCGCCCCCCCAGTCGTCCGGACAAGTCCACGGAGAAGGATGCACTGGCCGCCGGACGCTCCCCGCCCGCCTTCACCCGCACGCCCTCCAAGCGCCAGCCCAGGCGCGTGATTGATGACTTTTTTAACAGCAACGGCAACGGAATCGGGAATGGGAATGGGAACGGGAATGTAGGCGGCGGAACCGCCAACGGAGGAGCAGCAGGTGGAGGAGGCATCCACATGGGCAACAGGCCGCTGCCGCAGCCCGGACTGGGCACCATCTCCAAGTGAGTACTCCAAATGCCCATCATTTGTTTTCATTCCGTGCACAAAAGTTTTGATTTACCCATCCGTCGCCCATGTGTGTATGTACAAGAGCGTAGACGCCTCCCTTCCTTGTATACCCTAGTAGGTCTTGAGGGGTGTTTACATTTTTACTTGGCATAAGTTATTCTTGGGAGCCTTTTTTTAAAAGTTATATGGTTTTATTATAAATGGTCAAAAACAATTGAAAGGATATCTGAACAATTCTAATTTAAAAATACAATAAATTTTTCCTAATAATTTAATGAAACATTTAACTAACAATGCTTTATTAATTTATAATCATATTTGACTAAGTTCGATATATCAAACAGAATATCGATTTATCGTATGTGTATCGATTTACATATCGAACTTTGCGTCAATATCTATAAAATAATCACATCGATATTTTCTAACATCCATTTTAAGTAAAAAACTGGCAAATGAAAGTTTGCCCATAACTTAAAGTTGAATATAAATATATTTATTTTTTAAATTGATCATTAAAATATTTTAAATTTAAAAAATATCTTGGAACAATCTGATTTAGCAAGTTAATTTCCATGACCAATAACTTCAAAAGTATAAAGGGTATAACATATACGACTTTCCAAAGCCAGCTTCCTAACTTCTTCCTTTTTTTTTCATATGCTTCACCCATTTATATATACGGCAGCTGCTTCCTTTGACGTAGTTGTCCTTTTTGGGCCACTTTCTCCTTTTTTTTTGCGCTTTGGCTTGTCCGCCAGTTGCTTTTTAGTAATCATTTTTGGGAGCTGGCGCGCCGGAAGAGCTCTCATGTGGCTCGTTGGAGGGCTTTCCTTTGATCTGTTTTTAATTTTCAAACATATTTTTGGGATGCTATTGCTATTTGAGTTGAATCGCCGGGTTCAATTTGAAAGGAATGCAGTCCGAAGCACTTCATCATTCCCCGCGCCAGGGCGATCCGGTCCGTTTGCGTTTGACAGGACAAGAGCTCCTCCTTAGCTGGCATTGTCCTGGCTCAAGTGCCCTCGGGTTGCTGTTTCGAATTCGTGTTCAAAATCCATTTAGTTGCCATTTCGAAGGCAGTTACATTGTCTAGACGCAACATTTATTAAATGTTTTATGGTTGCGAACATCAAATTATATAGACAAATAAAAAGTCAGCCATTAGTTGTTTGGTCGGCGGAAATGCCGAAATGTTGTGGAAATGCTCCTTGAGGAGAAAAGTTGAGTCATGCAAGGAGATTTATAGCTGCTAGCTCCGAGTTTCTAGGGGTGTGTGAGTGCTGCCAGGGAGACGATCCTAAGAAGCACACTCGAATTAGACAATTACCAGGGACAATTTCCAGCTGATGGCTGTCGGTGTAAGTGTTGCCCACCATCCGTGCATAAATTACACGCTCAGGCGAGGCTCTAAATAAGGTAATAGAAGCCACAGCCAATCCCGCGTAATCGCTGGATTTCTAGGCGGATCGCGATCGGGTTCTGGTTTGGGTTTGGGATCGGGATGAGCAAATAGCCCGCGTCATTTATCATTTGCAAACAAAGAGAAGCCAGCCCAAACATCAGGCAGCCGGACAGGCCAATCAAGCGGCCCCCACACCGCAGCTTCCAGATCCACAGATGCCCAGATCACAGATCACAGCTCGCAGCAGCAGCAGCAGCAGCAGCATCAGCATCATCCCAGGCGCGATCAGACGAGCGGGAGCATAAATCACTAGGCACGCCTGGGCACGTTCTGGATGTGGAGTCGGTGCTGGACAGAGACTCAGAGCTGGAGCGACGACTCCTGAGAGTACGAAATGATTGCCCGCTGATTGCCAGTGCGGCAATTACTCAATTTTACACACGCGCATTATTTGTCTGTGTCGATCTGGGATCGCTCCGCTCCGCCTCGGACAGCCTAAATGGCCTCCGATGCCGCGGACTTTAATCAACGTTTATGTTAAACAATTTAAATTTATGGCAAAATAATGCGAGACTGATTCGCTGATCTCCCTCTCTATCTGTCTCTAGCAACTACGACAGCCCCTACCGCTCCACCTACAGCATTCCCACCAGCCTGGGAATCCGGCCCTGCCACCAGCAGCAGCAGCAGCAGCAGAACAACAACTCCAGCAGCTACAACAACAACAGCGGAAGCAACCTCCAGACCCCCGACTCGCCCAGGAGCACGAGAAGCGCCCCCTGGCCCCGGTCCCAGCAGAGATCCCTCTTCGGCCACAACCCGTCGAGTCCGCGCTCCGTGAGATCGGTCAGCACGGCGGGCGGCGGACTGCACCATCACCACAGTCACCACAGCCATGGCCATGGCACTAGCCATCATCCGCACCAGCATCATCATCATCAGTCCTCCTCCTCGGCGGCGGCCAATGGCTCCTCGTCGCACCACCATCGCCAGCAGCGGGCCAGCTCCTCGTCCGCGTCGCACCAGCAGCAGCGGTATCGCTCCAGCTCCGTAGAGAGTCACTCCTCCAATGACTCGAGATCGACAAGAAGGTGAGATTACAGTCATATATTACTTTACCTTAGCAACAAATAAAAGAAAACTTAGCTTAGCTTAACAAATAAAATGCAATGTTTAAGACAGACTTAATAATAAAATAAAGTAGAAATACATATTTCTCTATTATCTCTCACATAAAACAATTCATTACCTTCTGTGAGCTTAGAAAATTATATAAGAATTAACTAGTAAGCAAACATTTAACGTCAAACCAATAGTATTATTTTTATTGATAGTCCATAGTTACATCAGAGGGTCAAACTCCGATTAAAGTCCAACACGAAACTATCTTGGGAATACTGGAAAGCAGATAAAAATTACGCGTGTGCCTTTTTTATCAAAATTGATGGATTAAAGAATTTACAAAAGAGCATTCACCACACATCAACTGTTAAATAGTTTTGATAGGGCGCCTTGGGGGAGTTAAGATAGAGTCAAACAGTCTACTAGATGCGACTTTTTAAGACCCTCTAATTCGACATCCTCTTTTAAATGCTGAAATGAAATTTCTAAATTATCTTATCAAAGGAGATTTAATTTTTGATGAATATGGAAATTCCCAATTTTACTGCGTTTCAAATTGAGTCATGAATCTTATCAGGAAATATCTTTATAAATTCCCATAGTGCCCTCAAAATTAGCATATTTGTGTTATCTGAAACGATATAAGATAGCCAAGATGTCAAATATTAAGACATATCAATAAATATTTAATATATAGAAAATCTTATCGAAAATTATGTTTGTTCTTGAGAATTCTCAAGGTTAAGCAAATTATACGTCATGCTATATTTTTATATGCTTTAGATAATATCTTCTACTTAAATATTATAATATAATACTTACTAATTCATTTGGAATTTCTCCTTAAGTTGTATTTTTGCTAATCATAATTTCTCGAAATATTTTTTCAGACACAAGCACCGTCATCGTCGCACCTCCGACAATGAAAGTGAGCTCTCCAGAGGATCGGGGCGCTCTGGCAGATCAGGACGTTCGCATCATCGCAAACACCGAAGATCGAACAGGCATCGACGCGACTCCGCTGGAGGTTCCGACCATGACAGCACCCGGGGACGCAGTTATTCCGGCCATCGCAGCTCCTCGATGCGCAGCGGCAGTGCCGAGCTGATTGACTCCACTTCCCAGTGGCGGGAAGTGCAGCGTCGCCAGGCGGAAGCCAGCCTGGGACAGAGCTCTGTCCAGCAGGCGGCGGTATCCAAGAGCAGCATGGTGGCCCGTAGCCTGCATAGTAACGATAGCCACTCGGACACGCACTCGCACCACAAGTCGCGAAGACATCGCAAGAATAAGTGAGTTTCATGGAAATATTAAAGAGTTATAATTAAATAAAAATTATTATTAAATATAACATTAATTTTAGTCATTAGGTAAAGCAAGTAAACTAAAATTTAACTTTGTAATTAATGAAATTTTCACAGATCTCCTTCGGAGTCTCGCAGTCGCATGTGGAACAGCGAGCTAGCCAAGCATCTGCAATTCGATTTGGTGGACACCGAGGGCATGTCGGAGCAGCAGCTACGCGAGATTCCCTATACCGTGGTGGAGACCACCTCAAAACGGTCCAACTCCAACCTGAAGATCCACAAGAGCAACAGCAAGAGCAGTGTGGGGGCCAAGAGCACGGGCTCCGGCAACACCATCACCAATGGCAGTGGTTCCGGCAATACGGGACAGGCTAGGAATCGCGTGGATCGCATTAGAGGGTAAGTTACAGCTTCTATATTACATTTTATTGAACCTAAAATTACTTATTTAAAGCTACAAGCTATTAATATTAATTTAAGCAGCTTTTTAAGCCTCGAAATATTATTTCTTGTTCGCATAATATTTGTAGACTTTACTATCAAAGCTCGCATCCGCACGAAGGCAACGGTGGAGGCGTGGGCAATGGAGGTCATGCACCCAAGAATGGATCCATAAGGTCGGCCAGCACAATATCATCGAGGGAGTGTGAAAGGAATAATGGTTTAGTTAGGTAAATATATATAGTATATATTTTTCCTGAAGTTATTTACCCTGTAAGGGTAATTATTTGCTTGCAGAATGATGTCCAGCATGAGCATGGGTGACTTTATCTCACCCACTGGCTCAAATCTGAGTCCTCTGGAGAATTCCGCCCTGAGAGTTTCCCATGAGCATACAGATTCGGGCCTTGGAGCAGATCAGGATTATGCCTACTCCTCGGAAAGGTAAGTTTTCTTTACATTTTCAAATATAAAACTAACAAAAAATCTTTTAAATAGTATATAAATATTTTTAAATTAAATTTTCCCATCTATTTTCACACCTTTTTCCCCCTCACAGATCCAGCGACAGCACTCGTTATGGCACCAACAAGTCCTCGGGCGCCTCCAGCGGATCGCACCGCAAGTCGGTGGGCAGCGGAGGAGGCGGTAATGGAGGCGGCAACGGAAACGGAAACGGCGGTGGCTACAACAGCCTCATGCAGCAGACCGTGAGTAACCAGCAGCAGCAGCAGCAGCGCTCGCTGTTCGCCCAGCAGCAGCGCCAGCAGCAGCAACAGAAGAGCCACTATAAATACGCCACCTCCTCGCCATCCACGTCCACATCCACTAACCCCGCGGGCCTGGCGCCCGTGCACAATCCCCCTAGTGCCAACGCCAGTCCCAATCCCAACACTAGCGCTACTAATCCCCGCCTGCTCGCCTACACAACCTTCGAGAACAACCAGTACAAGTTCAGTTTGAACAACGCCCTGGCTAGGAGCTCGAAGGGCGTGCTGGGTGGAGCCGGTGGCAGCAGCAGCAATCTCACCGGGAATATGGTAACAAGTGGTGGTGGTGGTACAGCTCCCGGAACAGGTGGTGGTGCTTTCAGTCGTCAGCGCAGCTTCGTGGATTGGCCCAGCAATCCGGCGTCGCCCTACTACTACCAGGGTCCCTCCACTCAGGTGGCGGGGGTCAAGAGGCGAGACGCCAAGTCGGACATCGGGGTGCCCACGCGGCGGCTCTCCGGCCAGAGTGTGACCAAGACGCAGTTGCTCTCGGGCGGTGGCAATGCTCAGCTGGCCAATGCCGGCTGCTATCCGTTACACTACGCCAGCAGCAGTGTCTCGGGAGCGGGCTACAATCGTCAGCGGATGGGCGGGGCGGGTTCCATGCAGCCCGCCAAGTCGGACCTCTTTCTGTCCTACATCCATGGCGGGGAGTACGAGCGGCCGTACATCTACAACTACAAGATGCCGCAGATGCCGGGCGGTGGAGGAGGGGGTCTTGGTTCGGGAACGGGTTCCCCTAAGCATCCCACGGCCTATCACATCTCTGGCTCCCAGACCGCAGATCCGCCGCCACCGCCAGCACCGCTATATGGCGGCACGGCGCCCGCCAACGATGTCATGTACTATCAGTTCGACAAAGGAGCCGCCGCGCCATCTTCGTCCACGTCCGCGTCGGCGTCTGCGCCCGCGCCCATTGTCCAGCAGCCGCGTCAGTCGGGCGGTCCATTAGTGTATCTGCAGCATGGCCAGAATGCGTCCACGTCGAGTGTCAACGCGGTGCAGCAAACTGTGAGTACGACCCGCGGTCCGCATGTGAGGTGAAAACCTGTCGCATGTCTTCATGTCTCGATGTCTCCATGTCTCGCTGTCCCAGCGATGTCTCTAGTTGATGTTGATGTTGATTTTGATTTTGATGTGGCTGTGTCCCCTGTGTCTCCTTGGTACTTCTTCCTTCTGCAACTTGTTTTCCCATTGTGTTCTGTGTGCCCGCATGTCTGCTACCAGTACCTGTATGTTGCTTCTGTGTTCGCTCCTTAATTGAATCCGTATTTCACGTATATCACTATCGCAGCCGAGCCAAGCACTTAGCTCACTGTACACAGCGAACGGTTTCGCGTCCTGCATGCCGTATACTTGATTTTCCTATTCGTTTTTTTTCTTTTTTCTTTTCTATGTTTTTCAGTTTTTGTATTTCTAAAGAGATATGTGTATGAGTATGTGTTTGCCTTCGTATTTGTACAAGTGTAATAAGTAACTAAAGCTTTTATGTTGATTATTTGGAAAGACTCACTGTAAACAAGGGAAAGGGAGTGGGTCAACAGTGATGACGGGAATGAATTATATATTAAATGGTATACAAAAATTTAAATAAGTTAAATTAGATTAATTTATAACATAAATGTGTCTAAAACATTGGTATTCTATAAAATATATATTAAAGAATGTTTAGTTTTTGATGATAAATCATAAAATGGCCAAAGCCTCTTCGAAATTTCAGAAGATGTAAACAAAAATCTTCAAATAAATATCCAATATTCAGTGTTTAGTCCAACTAAACCTAATTTTTGTAATTATATATATTTAAGCTTGTATTTTAAAATATTTTTTCTAGGTCAAGTCACACTTTTTACTCTCTAAATAATTCTAAAAACAAATCTCTCTATAAAAGAAAGACAACTTAACAGCACTGTCATGCCACTGTCTGGTGTCCTCATACCCTACAATCCGAAATTCTTATCTCACACACTCCCTCTCAAGAGGACTTGAGTGTGTGTTTTTTAAGCTTATCAAAAGGCTACGTCTACGTCTAGGTCTGCACAGACGAGCGTAAAGTTGCCGCTATCTCAGTTGCGGGTTACTGGGAAATTTAATTAACTTAAATTTAAGGCGTGGGAAAGCCACTCGAGGGAGTCTCTGGCATTCATTCGGATTCCCTTGGAATAGTTGAGCGAATCTTTGGCAATAAACATATTCCCATATACCGGGAACTTTTGCCAAACTCAAAAGTATGCTATGCTAGAACTCTTGAGTGCAAAAGTTTGCCCAATTTCACGCATGCCTAATTAACAACTGAAATATTCCAACTAATTTCTGTTTGGAGCACAAATAAATTACCCAAAAATAAAAGGCCATAAAGACCCAGTTCAAGACAAAAGGCAAAGCTAGGGGAGAGAGAGAATAAATAATAAGCAACTATTTGCGCTACATTATCCAAGTTTATATAACAGACAGGACCAGGACGAGGTCCTCGTCCCTCCTAGGACTGCCCAAGCAAATAATTTCAACTAAAGTTGATGGCACGAATTTCGCCGCTACCAAAGCACAAATACTTACAATTCTAAAATAAATTCTGTGCCAGCTTCCATCCCGGGTCACACACACGCATGTGTGTGTGCGAAAATACTTACACCACACGCATATGTGTGTGTGTGTGTGTGGCCCAAATGGCCTCGGGAGCCAGCCAGAGAGTACATAGAAACATTTTCGAAATGTTTGGCATAATTTTGCTATAAAATAAATTTTGCAAAATTGTTTTTCCTAAGCCGGGAAGCAGCTTAGCGAGGAGCGAGGGCCAAGACAACGACCAGGACAACGACAGCCTCGGCTTCGGCTACGGCCACGGCAACAACTTCAGCAGAAATGGCAGCAAAAGCAACGACATCAGCAAGGACATCAAATAAAACAAGCAAATCAAAAATTATGACAGCACAGCAAGGGGCAAGGCAAGTCGAAGGAACATGCCGAACACGGCATCCTGGGACAGGCAATAGGTCCACTTAAAAAAAAAAGGACAGATACAAGATAGTTTTTAACAAAATTAATTTAATTTATAGGCAATTTTGGGGCTTTTTGTGAAGAATATTTCACTTAAAAGAAGTTCTGAGAAACTTTCTAAAAGAATTTTTAAGTTTAAAGGAAATATTAAAAATTCACAGGCTATATTTTCATTTTGAAAATGTCTAGAAAATTGTTGAAAAATTTTGTTTGTCAATTTATTCACAAAACAAAAGATTTAAGGATAGAAACTCTATAAACAAAATTAAATTTTTAGTTTCAAGAGGAAGGGCCAGTCTGGGATATCCTTTATCTCTATATTAAGTCTCAAAGCTGGTAAAAACTTTACAAAAAACCCTGACCATTAACCTTAAGCATTTTCTCAGAGTGCCTGAGAATATGGGATCGGGGACACCATCTTGGCCAGGCCAAAAGTGGCAAAGTGCGCAGCCAGCGGCCAAGAGACAAACGCCAATGCTGACAACCCTCAAACGGTGGGCGGAGGTCCGTGGGTGTGGCATGTCCTTGCCTCTCCCCCCAAAAAAGCAGTTAAGTCAATAAATTTACTGATTTAATGTGGCAAAAGTTTCGATTGTTGTTGTCTCTGTTGCCATTTGTGCTGTGTGTTGTTTCAAGGGTTAGCACTGCCCGGCGGCGAAGGACTCTACACAGACCAGGTCCAGTAACAGGGTTCGTCCTCGTGTAAAACGCCTGCAGTTGTTATTATATCCATTGTCCTTCCGACTGTTTTGTGTTATAGCCGCCTGGGGGGAACACCCACACACACACACCACACTTGGCCAAATCCTAACAAATGCTAGATTAACACAATTGGTAAGCAATAAAGGCAACAAACTTATAGGGCTTTAAGCGATGTACTTATTGGCAGTAAGCTGTTGGGTAATTCGCAAACAGCATTTCAATTTAAGGAATTCGATTTGAAATCTCCTCAAATTAACAAATTTCCCATTGATTTCACATTAATCCCCTTAGCAAAGGTTAAAGGTTTAAGGGCTTGTCATAATATTATGACAGCCTTGGTCAACACCATGCAATTTTAAATTTAGAAAACAATGCCCCGGGAAAACAATGACCGCAGCTGAATTTTCCATAACTCGCAGAGGTCATAAAAAATGCGAAATTGCCAATTGATTTATTGGCATAAAACACATTTTTTCACCATCAAATAGTGCGGAAAATGTAAAAAGCGCTCAACAAAGGGTGAACTTTAAACAAATACTCCTTTATTTGCGCTGCATCCGTGTATGATTTAATTATTCATCATGTCGGCAATTGAAAAGTACTAGACTAGAGCGGAAGGGGGCGGCGGCCCAGCCACGCCCACTCACATCCTTCTTTTTTTTACGACTCTAAACGCCCCTTTGTCTTTTGACCTGCGGGCGGCATATGTCGCTTTTCCGCCATATTTTTATGCATTTTTATTTAAAATGTTTTATGCATATCGAGGGGGAGAGTTTGGAGTGGGGAAAATGTGCGGAAAATGGGGTGGAAAAAAGCGTTGTCTGTTGAAAATAAAACTGAGATAACTAAACAGATCGCGTGGTAGTGGTAGGTTGCAGGGTAATAATTATCCTTGATGGTGACAGTCACTAGTCGAGGTCCCTGACATTGGATGCCTGTCCTTTTTGCCTTGAACCCGCGTGTTAATGAACGGGGCGTTTGACACACGGCCACATTTATGCCAGACAATTTGATGCATTAGCGTGTGTGAGTATCTGTGTGTGTGTTAGCCATGGGCGTGTTTGCCCAATTAACACACACACACACACACACGCATAGATACAGGGGCAAGACAAGGGGCACGCCCATGAGCGGGGGCCAAGAAAATTAATTAAATTCCTCTCTGGCTTCGACTAACGTTCGCCAAGTTTGTTTATGCAATCTTGTACGTGTTTCCATTAGGCTACAATTCAAAGTTCATTATTGAATGGAAATGGGCATGTCTCGGGCCCACACAAGAGGCATAAAAGATAAACTTCTCTTTTACGGCAACAAATACGATTTTCAAGTTGAATGCAATTTTAATTAATAGAAAATCAAACAAACTTGTGAGGCCCAGACGGTTCCAGATCCAAATTTATATATACATTTATATACAAAACAAACTTGTGCTCGGCAAACTTGTGCCATAGTTGGCTACAAAAAGCATAAGCCGCCAGCACACACAAAGGCCTTGAGCTTAAGTGAGTGAAGGATGCCAACGACTACCTCTTCGAGTGTGTTTGTGCACCTTTCTGATTTCATTTACAAATGAATCCCGCCACTGGCCGGCAGCCATCTTACCCCACTTCCGGTCCCCGTCTTTGAGTGCCCTCTGTGTGTTTGTGTGTGTGTGTGTTGACTTTTGGCAAAGAACTCGCCATCATAAAGGCATCAAATGTGCTACAAACGAACGTGTCTTGGGCCAAATTGAATGAGCTTTTAAGTGTATTGAGATCGAGAGACAGAGCCAAGTCGTATTCAATGCGATTAGTTACCGCACATGTCTGCCACTTGAATGGCTTAATGCTTGGCTTAAATGCAAATCGAGGTGAGCTTTTATTTATTAGAGATTTTTAAATGATTGAGGCTTAAGGAAATGTAGGGGGATTATCGAGGAAAAATAAAATGTATGTGGGTTTATCGGGGGAAAAAGGGTTTCCTTAAATTTGAAATTAAAAATAGTGTGTTTTTATAATAAATAGACCTTTTTTAGTTTTATATTAGCTGATAGAGGCTTACTAATAATAATTAGAGGAAAACTGTTAAGTTTTACTTAAAATCGAAACAGTTTAAGGTACCAGAACTATTCCTTTTGATTCCTTTGAACTTTAAATTAAACATACATATTAATATCATTATTAGTACAAGAAAATGCAAAATATGATGATATAATAATATTAAAAGTATTATTCGCTATAAAAACCTATTTTATTTTATTTATAGTGAGAGAAAAACCTTATTACCTCTAGTAGAAGCAATAAAAATCAATTTAAAAAGTAATAATCAAGTAATTTAACTTAAAACCTGAACATTTTATTAATACAAGTTATTTACATATTTTTCAATTATTGTTTTCAACAGCTTACCTCATATTAAAAATACCAGTAGTTCTTGAAGCCACTCCAACTCTGAAACGCACTTTTATGAGTAGTTTGTGAATCAAATTCCAAATGAGGAAACTAGTTGTTTTCCAACAACTTGAACTGCCTTTTTTTGTTGCTGGGGGGTTTTTAAAGGGGCCACCAAACCAAGTTAACTAACCCAGGGAATAACAGGGAAAGGCTAGCCACGGTGCAATCAGCAGGAGACCGCAGGGCGCATTCGAGGGGGAACATACCTGTAAACCACCCTGACTCCCTGTGTAACCCCCCTTAGCTCCCCCTATAACCCACCCCAGCCCACTTTAACCCACCTGTGTGCGCGGTTTGATTCCATTGGTCAGCTGTTTGGCCGCGGGCCACGGTGAACGCAATCAGGCGGACTTTTGTTACCATTACCATTAGCATTGGCATTTGCCATTGTTGATTCTGGCTATTGCAATTGTTTTTGTTGTTATTTCTCTCAGCCTTTCACTGTATGTAATTAAAATTGTGCAACGCGAAAGTTGCGCCCCGTGGCAACAATGGGCCTTCGCCCCTCTATTGCAATTTGTGTAAATTAATTAAAATACCATCGAAGCATATTTGGTTGATTTTGTCAATATTTTGCCAAATTGTAATATTATTTACCTATTGAAATTGTGGATAAACAGCATGACATTCGTTCGTATCGCATGTATCTGAATGCCTAATTCGCAGTTGTTTGTGTTTTGTGCCTAGTCATATATATATATCTGTTATGTTAAATTAGTAATAACAATATTGTGATAAACAACTATATAGACTCGTAAGTGCATGCCCGGTTGTGCTAAAATTAATAAGCAATAGTGTCTGATTAGAGCCCCCTACCGCCTGCAAGAAAGCTAAACCTTGTTTGTATTTTCAAACCACTCCAAAAACCGAACCAACCCCCCGAAACCGAAACCGATACTGTATCCCTAACCCCTGAACCGAAATCGAAATTGGATGGGACAGACGGCGCACTCGTCGTCGCACTCCTGCAGTGAGGAGGACGAGGCCATGCTCGTCCTGGAGGCCATGCAACAGGATGCCCAGATGACCAACGACGAGACCGAAGATACCGACGACGAGGCAGCCGAGGCCGAGGACATGTTCGATGCGGATGCCCCACTGATGTCGCCCACCGGAAGTCACAATAGCACCAACAACAACAGCTCCGTCGGCAACTGTATTAACAACAACAATAGGCAATCGACGTCATCGACAACGGGCAATATTAATTTCGATAATTGCAATGCGAATGTCTACGGCGGTCAGCAGATGGCGAAACAACTGGGGCCAATTACCTCGGCCGGCCAAACGTTAAATTGTCCCAATGCCAATGCCAACCCGCATCCGCATCAGAATCCAAATACCAGTAGCCACCACACCACCAATAGTCACTCCAATAGCCAAACAAAAGCCATAGCCACCTCCAATGCGAATGCGAATGAACACCCCACCACCCCCACAACCGCAGCAGCTGCAACATCAACTGGCACCGCAGCGGCAGCAGTAGCAGCAGCCACTGCAGCAACGAACTCCAATCTGCAACAAAATCAAAACATTTCCTCCAGCTTAGAGATAATCCTATCGCCAATTATCCAAAGTAGTCGACGGTAAGTTTTATATTTTCAGTTTGTTTTCGGTTCCGTTTGTTCGAGTACCGCTTGAAATGTAGGTACAACTGTGCTACCTGTTTCCGTTTCCGTTTCAGTTGCAAGTTACTTGTTACTTGTTACTGTTTTCTGTTCTACGTTTTTTTTTGTAGCTAACAAAGAAATAATACCGATACCGATACAACCTTTGACCTGCATGATAGCAAGGAATAAACAACAGAAGTGACTTTGTCCCCTCTTAGTTGGAAATTGCAATTTTTTTCTGTTCCCAGTTTGGATTGAAGTCGAGCCTGAATGGCACATTGTGTCTGTGTGTGTGTATATATCCACTTTTGTTCTGGATAATGTTGAAGTTTTAGCTTTGAGATGTTACGTTAGACCCAGATAGAAATGTTAAGAGCAGATGGACAATACAGCCTTTGTTTTAAAGTCTTGTTAAACATTGTTGAAATCCTTTTACGAAGAACATCAAAGTGTATTGTGGTTTATTTTAAATGAGAACTAAACTAGAAATTCTGAAGAGAAGAAATCCCCATAAACAAAACAGTGTCAGCGTAGCATTTTCTTAAGTTATTAGGATTTTAATAGATTTCTTTAATTTATTATAAAAAAGAAAAAATATTCTTATGACTTTTAATAATTTATAATTTAAAAAATCCAACAGAACTCCAATTTCAATTAAATTAAGTCCTTAGCAAGTGATTATGACCCGGAGGATACCTTTTGTCTTTGTGACCCCATTTTCCCCGTGGAACATTAAATTTTATTGAACATCTCGGAAAATTTAAAAAATCCACCCTCAATCCTCAACCCAAGACAATGAAAAGATACAGGGGAATACCCGAAACATCTCCTTTAAGTGTGCGAAAACAAAACGGAACGAAAACATTATAAATTATGTATTAATGTGCCCGTTAGGCCTACGCAACGCGGGTAAGGCAACGCCCCCGTTGGGCTTTTGGCCTCCTCACCCAACCCATCAGCCAGCCAGGCAGCCAGCTGCCAATTTTCAATTGCCTTTAGGGTTTGGTGGGAGGGGAGGGAGGCGACAACGATAACAATCGAGTGAAGGAAGCTCGGAACAATGGCTGGGCCAACATTCATTTTCATTTCAATTTCACTTGCTTCTTGCTTTCGTTCTGGATTTACATTTGATTTGACTGCGCTGCTGCGTGAGCCGTTTGTTTTGCTTTTCCCTCCGATTTCCCGATTTTCCTTCGACGTCTTCGACGTTTTTACGCTTGGCAAGGCAACAAAAACGCACAAATATTTATGTAAGCCGACCCGAGCTGAGGCAGTGGGGGTGAATTTTACCAGGAAATTCGACAGCCTATTTACAAATGAATAGGTTAATGTCATTGGGGCGGATTCTGTTCTGTTCTGCCGCGTTGTTTACGAGCCAAACTTGGTCCAAATTGACTTTAAACATGTCAATTTAATTCGGGGGAACCCATGAAACAGCCAGAAATGTCCGCTGGATCTCTCTGTTTGCCTCATTAACGCACACCCAGAAAGTATGCTATGGCGTTGAAAAAAATTACTCATACGCCGCATTGCACGCAGCCATTGAAGCAACAAAATGACAATTTCACAACAAATTAACTACCCAGCCAGGCGAGCAGACAGACCAACATTCATTCCATACATACACACGGAATGTGTGTGATAAACCCGGCAGGCGAGCTGGGAATTGCAAGTAAATGACCTTCAAACTCGATAAGCGAAAACAAAACAAGCGAAAGTGCTAAAAATATACATAATTTTCAGCACACGAAGACAAAAGGCCTCCCCACAAACCAACACACACATTGAGGGAAAATATGATAGGACACAAAACACTCCCTTACACACACACACACACAGAAACATTAAAATATACGAGGCTAGGAAAAAGCGAGCCGGGTAAATGATACTTCTGCCGGCTCGATGCCCCGATGCCAATGTCCCTGTGCCTCCTCCGACCCGCACATAAATACAAATTTCAACAAAACAACAGGCCACAAAACAAAAATAAACCCACAAAAAAATAAGCGATGAAAGCAAAAAGGCGCAATGTTGGTAACAACGACATCCATGAGAAAGAAAAAATAACAACAAAAAAATACAACCAGGCTAGGCAAACATTTCATATCGTAGAAATACTTTGGAGCCAAATAAACAAAATTTTGTAGAAGCGAACAAAAAATATCAAACAGTTGAAAGGGAAAATGGTAGCCTCTAGGGGATTCCAACCTTTGGTTACTCTTTACTTTAATTAAGTTAAATATGTATATTGGACAATACGAACAAAGTGGAAAGTTTCTCAAAGGAATAAAGTTAGTGAAGAATGAAGAATAAACCATAAAAATGAGTCCTTTCTTATTTATAAATCTAAACAAAAATTCTTTAAGTATTTTACCTCTGATATAGATAATTTTAATTCTATAGCCTAGAAAACATTTTAAATTGAAACTATTAACTGTCTTTTGTGTATATTTCTTGAAAAATCGCTTTACTTTCTTGAAGGGTACCTACATCCTAACCCTAATCCTATGCATCGCACAACCCTATCTCTGAATAGAGTATTCCCACAAAGGGTCGACCTTGGCACAGCAACGACAGCTCTTGTTTTTCCGTCCCCGATATGTCCCTCTTCCCTTCTCCACGCCGAAAACCCCTTAACCCCTGGCTTTCGGCCATTTGGAGCCCATCGCGACTTGTGGCTGTGGGTTTTCCAACACGCCATCGAGGAAAGCGGCGGCAACAACAAAGGCGAAATGGCAAAAACTTTACGCATTTTTGTCACAGAAAGAAAATAGAAAACGGGGTGGGAAAAAAGGGAAAGCCAGGGGGACGGAGCAGGGAGGAGGAAAAGTGCTGAAAATGTTGAAAGTGCCCGAGTGGCAATCGTAAATTTGACGCACATTTTTTCCGGAGGGGGAGAGATAAGCTTATGAATGGCTATATAAAAACTCACCCCCACCCAGGGTACATTTTGGATTTCTTTTTTGGTTTATGATTAAATTAAGTAATTATTTGTGCTACGGCGCCAACTGGAATGATAAAAAGTATTCAATTTGTGGCAGCCGGAGGCGATAAAGCTGGATTTACTGCGGCCATAAACTGTGGCGAGCGGCACTTAAACTATACTTTTTTGTACATTAATTTTTGTTCGAATTGAAAAGCACAATATAACGTATACGCACCGTAGTCGCTAGAAAAAACTAACAAGCCCCCCTGACTCAGACTTACTTATACTCTCCACACGACACACACTTAACACGCACAACGCACACTCACTCACCCAGGGAGTGGAAAACCTAAATGCGAAAATCGAATCAACAGCAAGGCAACTTTTTCTAACAAATGCAAATATTTTCTCTCTCTTCTCTCCCCTTTCTCCACTGCAAACCGCATTTCTTTTCATGGAACTGCAACGAACTACTGCAAATACTGCAACTGCAACTGCAACTGCCACTGCAAAACAACAACAATGCGAACTACAGAGCGCAATTGTAAGCGAAATGAGCACAGAATTGTGAGAATTAGCTAAATTTAATTTGCAATAGCCAAAGCCCCCCGACCACGCCCATGCAGTAACAGCTGGCGGCACAGCCTGCCCCTCCAACCCGCCGCCCACAGCCTTCTGCAAACTTTGGCTGCAGCAGCAGCAACAGCAGCAGCAACACTCGCAGCAACAGCAGCAGCAGCAACAGCAACAGCAGCAGCAGCTCTACGAACAAGAGCAGGCTTGGCTCTAGAAAAGAATAAACAACATGTAAGTGGAAAGTTAAATGGAAACTACATGCGGGCCCTGGCAGAAAAGTATGCTATGGAAAGCAGCAGCCACACACGAGCAGCAACATCAACAAGCAGAGCTGAGCAACAATAAACAACATTTAAAAGCCGGCGGGGCCAAAGTTGAGCTAAAAGTTTCGCATTGCGTTGCGGGTTTGCAAATTAAATGCACATTATGCCAACATGTAAATAGATAATGTAGCGAGCCTCTCTCTCTCTGTGTATATATACTTTAGTTCCGGGGTATTTTTCGAGTTCGAGAAACTTAATCAGCTAAGCAAAAAACCAGAAACGAGAAGTTAGCTTAAGACGCGAATAATCAAAAGCCAAAAAAGCAAATGTATCTCACAGATAAACAACAGCAATTGGGGGGGCCGGGCTCCGGCTCTGGGCCAGAGCATAAAAGCAAAAATAAATTGTGCGTTAATGATAAGCGGCGCACATTTCAGCGGCATAAAATTTATTAAAATATGCGCACAAGCCAGACACTGCCAAGGAAGCGAAGACTTGGGCCCGGCCCCCCGAAAAAGTAGGCAGCACAAACATATTTATGCTCGCCAGGCACACGCACACACAAGGACACGCAGATACGCAGATACACAGATACAAGGAAATCGTTAGCGATAAATATAAAATTTTATTGTTGTGCTTGTATCCTGCATATCTGCCATAGCCGTCGTGTGTGTGTGTGTGTTTGTGGGCCTGGAAGTAAATTAAATATACGTTTTTATTAACTACTAAGAACCAATTTGATACGCATTTAAATAATGCCTCTTACACAAGAGCACACAGAATTATGTAAAATTTAATTTTACTGCCAGCAGCAGCAGCAGCAGCAGCAACGAGAAAAGCCAAATAAATGTAATAGCCTACATATGTATGTAATTTAAATAAAATATACTCTAATATGCAAAACTATTTGTCTGTAGCCCCGAAAACTACTTACTTACTTATGCCAACAACGTCCAACAATTTCAATAATATTTGTGTAAGCCTAGTTAAACAGCCACGCAAGCGGAGAACCTTTGACCATATATATTTTAAGCCCTATTTAGCTTAGTTTAATCATTTGCAAGTATTTTAAGTCCGTCCGTTTGTGGTCCTTCCTTCCTCTTGAATTATGTAAATATCGAATTACCGGGCAGTCCCCAGTCCCCCTCTCCTCACTCTTGCTCTCTTTTAGCGACTTCAATCAGAGTCAAAGGAAATATAATATTACTCAACGATTTTGTGTGTGTTTGAAACGAATACGGAATGCATATGAAATATTATCGATTAAAAACACTTATACAATCTTATGCAAATTGGTGTAAACGAAGGGGAAACCTAAATATATACGATTAATGTCTCTAACAAGATTTTACAATGAGTGTGTCACTTTTATATAAATATATATCTAATATATACAATAAAATTACGAGTAATAAAAAATAAACAGCGAGCGACATTTTATACAAAAAAAAAATACAAGCATTCACAAAGCGCGTTTTTATTCCATTTGACTTGGCTATCTAAAGTGGGGTCGCCGCTATCTGGGGCCAAATAAGAAGGAATGCCACCCTCCGGGCCACTTGAGCCGGAGCGAAACAGTAAAAAGCATAACACAGCAGCAGCCAAGTCCCCGCCAGATAAGCCAGCCCGTGGACAGGACGGCCAAGTCAGCGCTCGGGCCAAGTTAAGTCAAGTTAGGGCGAATGCCCGGTGATAAGCAGCCAAGATGCCAGAAGACAAAGGCGCAACTTTCAAGGCGGCGACAATGCCAGGGGTTCGGGTTTGAGTTCGAGGTCCGAGAAATTAGCCAAGTTACTGGCAGCACAAAGGAATGCCCCTCACGAATTATGAATGGCCTGGCCTTGCCTTGCCTTGCCTTGCCTTGCATAAGCTCAGCTCAAGTGTCCCTGGTAACAAAGAGGGCCAAAAGCAATCTCAACTAGCTGAGCTAAGGAATCAGTTTCCACTACAGCGAATAAACTGAGAACTACAACCGGTCCTTATAAATTATGAGTGTGCCAGCTTTTAAATACCAAGTTTCCGTTTTTGACAGCAACACTAGTAAGTACTGTAAGTATCTGATTGCTATAGCTATAATTTGCAGACTTTATCCCAGGACAAACAAGAAGGGGTTACTGAGGGTACTTTAAGTAATTTTTGCAAAGCTCAACAAAGTGTTTTATTTATTTTGTTTAACAATTAGAATGTGTTTACAAATATGCTTTGGATAATTATTATTATTTGGGATCCCATTTCCTTATGTTCGCATAGGATACCATAGTAATTTCAAACTATCTGGACTGCTCCGTTACGTATACGTCTCTTTTTGTCTTCTGTTTATGAAATATAATACATACATGAATTCTTGATGATGTAAACTAAATTAATCCCTTATCCATACGAGAGTATTTGTTTTAATGAAGATGCAAGCCCGGAAAATTAGTGTTCTTAGCTGTTTATTAATAAACAAACTAGAAAGAGAGCTAATTTCGGTTAGCCGAGATTTGTATAACCTTCCAATAAAGTCAGGGGGGCGAAATCTATCATAACTATGTTAAAAATGCATTAAAATTTAATTCGAAAAGGTGTTCTAAGCATCTGCATACAAAATTTAATTTTTTTATTTAATTAAATTATTTGGCCTTTTTGTACATTTGAGACCTACCTCTACTGAGTCCGTTAATACATATTTACAAGTCCATTTCCGTTTTCAGTAAAGTTGATTTTTTGGCTGGCTTTAGTTGACTTAAATTCTTTAAATTGCCGCTTGACGTAATTCAAACAGAGTAACGCCACACAAATTCATTTATTAAAACCAAATTTAAGTTTCCTACATTAAAAAATCCACTTAATATGAAATGAATAAATAAACACTGAAGTAGTTAGTGATCGTTCTCCCGTCGTAGAGTTGCAATAGATAACATAACGCACATATCGGCTACACTATCGATAGCTTAAGCTTTGCAAGCTGCAACCTTCCGATAACATGCAAAAGTAAACAATTCTCGTAAGCAAAAAAAGTTAAGGAAAATTAAAGTAGAAAGTAAAAAAGAGTTTTCTTTAATTAAATTAAGCCTCGGCTTATTGCATGACATTTATTATATTTGTTTATGTTTATTATATTTGTTTAATGTCAAGGGCCATAAAAGCCAACAGGAAAACTCGCTTTCAATAAACCCAGCACAAAGACGCCGCTCTAATCTCAGCCACCCTGGTGAGAGACTTCAAACTCGAAATTTTATATAAAAAAATTACATACTTACACTTGAATTCGTCGGCGCACAGTTTTATGTACAAAAAGCACCGAGAAACAGCCAGTTAACACACTCAACCAAGGATCCAAGAAGGCGTGGGGCGAAGATGGCTTCCCAGGGCAAGAGCAATAATAATGGCCTGGCCAACAAGGTCACCACGGTGATAGCCACCAATGCGTACGGGCCGGACGTGATGACCGAGATCAGCTACACGGACGCCAAGGTCGTTGGCAACGGCAGCTTCGGCGTGGTCTTCCAGGCCAAGATGGTGCCCTCCAACGAGCAGGTGGCCATTAAGAAGGTTCTGCAGGACCGGCGCTTCAAGAACCGCGAACTGCAGATCATGCGGAAGCTGCGCCACGACAACATCGTCACCCTTAGGTACTTCTTCTTCTCCAGCGGCGAGAAGCGGGACGAGGTCTACCTGAACCTGGTGATGGAGTTCATGCCGGAGACGCTCTACAAGGTGGAGCGCCAGTACGCCCGGGTCAAGCAGACGCTGCCGGTGAACTATGTCCGGCTGTACATGTACCAACTGCTGCGGAGCATGGCCTATCTGCACAGCATTGGCTACTGCCACCGGGACATCAAGCCACAAAACATGCTCCTGGACACGGAGTCGGGTGTACTCAAGCTATGCGACTTTGGCAGCGCCAAGCAGCTTGTCCATGGGGAGCCCAATGTATCCTATATCTGCTCCAGATACTACCGCGCCCCGGAGCTCATCTTCGGGGCCACAGAGTACAACACCAAGATCGACGTGTGGAGTGCCGGCTGCGTCATGTCCGAGCTGCTGCTCGGACAGCTTCTTTTCCCGGGCGACTCGGGCGTTGATCAGATCGTGGAGATCGTCAAGGTGATGGGTACGCCGACCTCGGAGCAGCTACACGATATGAATCCGCAATACAAGCAGTTCAAGCTGCCGCAGCTGAAGCCACATCCCTGGGCCAAGGTCTTCAGGATCCGCACGCCGGCAGAGGCCATTGACCTTGTATCCAAGATGCTCATCTACTCGCCCAATGCCCGGGTCTCACCGCTGATGGGCTGTGCGCATCCCTTCTTCGACGACCTTCGTCACGATCCGACCCAGCAGCTGCCGAATGGCCGGCCACTTCCGCCGCTGTTCAATTTCACGGAATACGAGCGAACGATCGAGCCGGACGTCATGCCGCTGCTCCAGCCACATAATATGTCGGCCTCGGCCTCAGGCAGGGAGCAGAACTCACAGCATAATCGGAATCGCAACGCGGCCGGTGAGGAGAATTCTCTGCCCAAGCAGCCGGCTTCATCTCGTCCAAAGACCCCGGAAACGGCGGGCAAAAGAAACCCTGCACAGTTGGAGGCAGCGCCATCGCTCCTCCATCGCCAAGACCTTGGCAACGGCGACCATGTGGCGGTGGGCTCTGTGCCATTGGAAACCTTTAACCTGGCGGAGCCTCACTCGCCGGAGAGCGAGGAGGCGGAAGCCAGTGCTGAAGACAACCTGGACGAAGATGGTGCGGATGAGCAGGACACTGACGATGACGAGGACGATGATGGGCAGTTCAATAGCGCCGACAGCAACACCATTAGTGATGACATGGACGATGGCTCGGAGGACGACGACCTAGAGGATGACGAGTAGCGCACCAGCATTTAGCTTTTCAACAGATTCCTTTATAACCCAGTAATATTCATTAAATCAACAAAATTCCAATTGAAGCAATAAAATAATAAAAATGGTACGTCATTTAAAGATTCTCATAAAAATGAACATTTTATTGTCTTAACAAAGGCGAAATCTTTATTTTAATGAAATGAAATATGTCGAAAATATAAACATAAAAGTCTAGTATTAAAATTTTAATTGTTGAAGTTGGCCTAAAAAAAGCATAAAGTATTTAAGCTTAACTTTGAAGAGCACATTTTAATTTATATATTTTAAACGACGAAGTAGGTAAACAAATCTTATAGGTCCTGTTTGTATTTATTTTAAACTAATTAATCTTAAATTTAGAAAATATTATCCCTTTTTTTTACAGCAATAATCAATAATTATATATTTTCTTTGCGATAAGTTTACCTGATAATTACTTTTTAAAAACCTTAAATATTAATATACTTATAATCATACTAAATCTTTACTAAGGCCCACAGTATACCTAAACTATTCCCAAGAAAGATTTGTGTAAAACATTTCTGTAAATGAGCCTGTTTCTGATAAGTTCCCCAGATAAAGACCATCAAGAAGTTGAAGGCTGTAATTCATGACATTTAAAACCGCCTATGGAACTCGCAAATGGACATTCGAATGAGGGCCCAAAAAATATACTTAATTATTTAAATGCCAACACACACATAGAAACATAGACTAGGGGTGGCGCCTTGCCGCGGTCGTCCTTGTTGAGTTCGTCCCGAATATAAATTTCCGCGCTTTATGGCTGTTCAAATACCGGAATGTGGAGACCCCGAAAAACAGGAGTCCGGCACGCACACATGTCCTGGCCTTAGGCGAGTCACATTTCCTGCCTTCGTCCTTAGTCCTTTCTATCCCTCTGTGTGTGTGTGTTTGTTAATGTGGTAAAATGAATTTTCAGTTTCATTAGTTAAATTGAATAATGGAAAACTTTGTTCGCCGCATTTGACTCACTGCTGTTGTTGTTGCCTTGTCTGGCCTGGTAGCGAAAGTTACACTTCCGTTGGCAACAAACACACACACACAGAGAGAGACACCCACAGCCAGGACACTAACTCACCCCGCACAGGCAGCAGGAGAGCCAGGCAATAAAGCAAATTTATGCAAACGATAAATTTCGTGCGAGGCAAAATGTTTGTTTTGTTTTGTTTTCGCCAGTTGGTGTGACGTCAAGAGGGAAATGCCGGCTGAAATATCCTGGCAGCGAGTGTAGTTAGTGCCTCTAAGTAGCAGTTACCAATTACTCTCCGTGATGATAGAGGCAGAGAGCTGTTGGTAAAGTTTTCAACTAAACTCACAGCAAAAGTAGAATTTAATCCCTGTTTACTTGTATTTAATAACTGAAGAGTTAAAATTAAATAAAAGGTTACCTCTATAAAGGCAAAAATTTTACAAATGAACAAAAATTGAATGTGGTTGGTTTGGTAAAATTTATTTCAATAGAGAAAAATAATTAAGGACTTCAAAATTAAATTAAAATTGGTTATAAAATACAGAAAACTAGGCAGTGAATAGAATTCAATATAAAATATATTCCAATTCCAAAATAAATTCACAGAAATAAAGAAAATTTTAAATTTAAATACAGTAAACAATACACAGGTGAATAATACGTTGTTATTCAATGATGTAAAAAAGTTTCCCCAATATCAAAATAAACTCATAGAAGAAACTATTAGTATTTACAAAAGTATAAAAACTATACGCAAGTTTCAACTTTCATTTACTTTTAGTTTCCGTTATCCCTCGTTGCTCTCAGGATATGCAAAGTTTAAACTGTACTTTCATTAAGCGAGAAGTCAAGCGAACACACACGCCTCCTGAATGCTGACTACTGAATGCGAGGATACTGAAAATCTTTCGCAACAGCGATTACTCGGCAACACTAACAACTAACCGCAGGACCGCACGGCTGCGGGAATACAACGGAATTGAAGGGCAGGACGAGCAGGACGTGCTGGCAGACACTCCGGCACGGCTGAGTAATAAACACGCCGATGACTATTTACAAAGTGTTAGCTGACGACGGTGTTTGTGCGGGTGTTGCTCGGGTGTCTGCTGCTAAACCTTTGACTCAAGTGAGATTACGATATGCTACATAATAGAAACCCAGGCAGCCATGAAGGTGGATAAGCGGAGGCGGTGCTCCGGAGGAGGTGTCTGCAGCAGAAGGATCTCGACTCCAATACTCGCCGGCAATGAAACATTTTTCGGGAACAGCAGCCAAGGGGCACATGGCGGTAACTTGCAGGCATTTTACGGCCGTTTGGGCAGCAGTCCAGGCGGTGGAGAAGCGGAGTCCCGTGGAGCAGGACCAACAGTAACTGGGGCCAGGACACGGCGCTGTTCTGCCTGTCTGTTCTGTGCTCAATGGCTACTAACAAGCAGCCAGGCCCAAGGTGAATGCGGTTAAAGTGTTTTCGGTTAAAGCATTCGTGGGCCAAAAGCATTTGCATAAACAGTAAAACCTTCGCACCAACGCCAAACAGGCAGGCAAGCAAGCAAACAAACAGACAGACAGACAAACAAACAAACAAACAGACAGACAGACGAAAATACAAACTTACAGGCAAACGGATATATCCAGGAGATATCCTGGGGATAAAAGGGCAGCAGAGACTGGGACTTCCTGTTGCTATTGCAACTGCCTGTCGAGAGTGCCTGCAGAATTATTTTATTTCCGTTTCCGGACACGCACACTTGTAGCTAGCCGAGTCGAAAATGCGCCTGCGGTTGCTACCTTTCTGCGCCCAGATAAATTTTCACTAAATGCACTTTTAATGGTCTCCACACGGCGCACTCGGCGAAACTAACCCGGATCCGGAGACCCGAAATGAAACCGGAACAAACCAAATGAGCTGCCAGAGATGAGGCATCTTTTTTGGGAATAATTATATTTTAGATTTTTAGATTTACCTAAGGTAAATTTATGTTTCTTAATTAGATGTACGTATGTTTTATAAATAAGTATCTTTATTATTTTATATAATTATGTTAAGATCAAATAAGTGAAAGCTTCTTATCTTAGAACCCTTTAAATGTATTTATTTTTTCATCCAGAAATGTTATTAAATATTTTTAAAAGAACGATATAATTACCCGAATCCTTTTAATACATTTAGCTTATACTACAATTGTAAATAAAATAAAATTAAAATTTTCTAGAAAAATTAAACATCAGTTTCCGACTCTTTCTATGTAATATTCCAGGATCGTTTGATCGAGATCTTTTTTTCTTAAATTTTATCCCATGAGTAAACACAGCGTGCTCATCTCTGGACTGCATTGGAAATTGTATATGTTTCTATTTTTCGACAGGCAGGACAACCCAGGCAGCTGGATGGGAGACCCAATGGGCTGGGCTGGGTGAGACTGCGGCTGCGGTTTGTCCAAATAAAGCAGTTGAGTTAGTTATGCGCAGCTTGCGGTTTCGCTTTGACTATTTTTGCGTGCAGAAATGCAAAATGGCAGCGGGGTAACGAGCCCGGCAGAGCCTGTGTAAGCGGTAGACAGACTAATTAGGAAATTGTGCGCTTTAATGCAGTTTCCCCCGAATAAACGCATAAATTTGTTATTGAATTTACACGCAAAAGCCGGAGCCAGGGACCAGGACCTCCTATAAAAATGTCAACTATGTATGGTGACAAAACTGTAAAAGTTGCTTACAAAAGCTTGACACAGCAGCGTCCTTCCTGACGGAGTCCTGGCCACATGTTGGCCATTTATGTACTTGAACTTTTGCTAGTCAAAGTTCTCCTGGCTAAAACAGAATCGAAGTTTTAATTGGATTTGCGATTCAATTAACAGATTTGTCAGCATGTTAACAGTTTTATGATGGCGCAACAGCGACAGGACCTGCCGAGTCCTTGGCTGCTGCAGTAGCAAATGCAGTTGCACCTCTGCTGCGCTTTGAGCGAAATTTATTGAAATTGATTTGCCATTTTAATGGAATTACTGTGGCAAGACGAGAGCATTCCCAGCTCGGCGTTTAATTGAAATCTTTTAATTAGTTTGATTTTCCAATCAAGTGGCATCGAAGACAAACAGGAGGATTGGCCATAGCCCAGCTCAATCCGTAGCCCAATCCCCTGCGGTTGATGGCCGCCTTCTCCTCGGACCCGACCCGCATTGTCTGCCATTTAAGGAAAGCCAATTAGTTGCAATGCCTTGAAGTATGCTTTTGGGGGCTGTGGGATACTCGGGCTCTCCGCTTCCCGTTCGATATCCATTATGTTGTTCACGTCGATTGTCTGTCGATTACAAAATCCCTCGTTCCACTTCCCCCCTCTTTCAGCAAAGTGCGCTATGCAAAAGCCTTCCCCATTCTCGGAGTCGAGTCGTTGCGCAACATAATCATTATCCTTGGCTTAGCTCGAGTGGCAGTGTAGCTATATGTACGGGGAAGAAGGGAGGGAACTGTAGGAACTGCGTGGTGGCTGAGAGTGGGTCTGTGCCAGGCTCTGCCAAAGGATTTCGCCTATTGATTCCACAAAGTGAAAGCCAAATCCACATGATATCAATTTGCTTTCAACGTTGCGCCGCTGGCGTAAATAACCGAGACAGCCGAGGGCAGGCTGGCAGGCGGGGAGCAGCGTACAAGCGTGGATTTTCCGGGGATTTCGGTGTGGAGTGGGAGGGCTCTGGTATGGGAGTTTTCCCAAAATAACAGCGACTTCTAGCGTATCACAGAGAGAGAGAGAGAGAAAGCCCCGGGTTCAATGGCACCCGATGAAAGGCGGGGATGCTAATGGTGCGGCAGATATTCCAGCTACAGCCACATCCAAATCAATTAACTAATTAATTTGATAGTGGAAACTATGTGTTCTCTGTATAGTTAAGGTCTAAATCATCACCTAACAAAGGGATATTATAAAATTAGGAAATGGTAGGGTATATAAATAGTAATATCTCAGCAGAAACTACTTTATTTATGTTCTAGGTGTTTATTTTTAGCCTAAAGATACTGAAATTAAAGATTATGAATTTAATTCTACTGCCTTCATGGACTCCTCCCAGTATCCTCAAACTCTCAAACACTTTCTTTTCCCCTATTATCTACTCTTCCCTCCCTCGACACCCACTTATAACCAACCATAACTTACATTAGCTCATCACAGGCATAACCAATTAGGGGTTCCCCTTCTCCTCACTCTCAGCTGGCGCTTAATTTCTTGCCACAATCCGCAAGTTCGCAAGCCAAACTCTGTGGCAAACACAAAAAAAAAAGAAGAGGAAAACGCAACAAACTCGGCAACAAATCCATTATGAGCTTATGCCGCGAGCGTAATGCAAAGTTTTCGCACGAATCGCGAGCTTCACTTTTTCCACTCTCGCCTCTGACAACGTCGAGCAATTATTTTAAATGCGCCGTCAACGCCGCCGCCAAACTAACCAGACAAACAGCGGGGATTCCGGCGGAGAGGCTCCGGACTTGGGAGCTGGAAATCCGCCGAGTCAGAGCCACTGCCAGCGCCAGCGCCGGGACCAAGACCGTACGTGCATAATTAATTCAGCGCATAAATTCAAGACGCCGCCCAAGGAGCCGGGTAAGTCTATGAAATTATAAACTTTATCCTTTCGCGGCTCGAGTGTCAAATGGCGACTGGCTTTTTGATGTCGCCAGACAGTCAGAGAGACAATTCCCGCGCACGACTTTAAATAAATTAAAAACGTGAATGATTGTGCCAAATGGAAAATGCTCCCCGAACAAAGAGTAGCGGAGAAACTGTGCCACCGCTAAGGGGAATCCCCCCGTGTGGAGGGAAAAACTAATCCAGATGTGGTAAAAACTATGCGCAATGTTGCCGATACAGATCAAACAACTTTCAGATAATTAAAACTGAAAGAGAAGAATAAATTGTTCGGTGAAGCGAAAGATATCACGGAGGAGCCAGGAGCAGGAGGAGCCTGGCAGATGGATATGCAAATCCCGCAAAGGACTCAGAAATGGATATGCAAATTGCTGCAGAAAAAGCAAAAAGGAAGGTAAACAACATAAGTAAGGACCGAAATGAAGAGCAAGTTAAGGTGAATGGTGAAAAAAGCCCTGATCAAATATGGAAAAAGGATGAAGGATAGCAAAAACAATGAAGAGTCCAATGGAAAAACTCTGTATCGGCGTACCTAACGATATTTACCCTATCTTTAAAACCCGACAAAGCCTAAATAATAATAGTCCAAGCGGAATTCCGAGTTCTAACAACTTTTTTACTCTCTTCTATTTTCATAAAAAAAAAACACACTCACAACTGCTGTCGCCTCTCCTAGTTCAGAGACCCATTTCCCATTTCCCCGGAGTTTTGCCGCTCTCAATATTGTGTGCTTCAAGTGCTTTTGCTCTTTGCATTTTCGCATTGTCAGCAGACGGCGTCTGCTCCACATCCTTTGATGCCAGCCAGCTCGGTTTTGGTCCTGGCTCCTTAGACTCTTTGGTAATTGAAAACGCAAGTTAATTTCTCACTTGCCTGTTTCTTTGTTTGTTGGATGGCTGGCTGAGCTCTCTAGCCGGGAGCCGGGCACTGTCGCACTTATTGTATTAAGAAGATTTTTCGGCAAGTTTTCGTAATTAGTAAAGTTTTGATTGTGCGCCAGCCAATGTTCATTTGCGAGATTTCCTCGTCAATTGTTCTTCCTCCTCAAATTGATTTCAGTCCATGAACATCAGCATAAGCCGACAGCTGGCAGCACTTTGCATAAATACTCTCCAAGTCCTGGCGACTCCTTCTGACTCTCGGTGGAAGGAAGGCTATCAAAAGCAGCTTTGCACTTCATTCACTCTGGAGTCGGAGTCGTCGTGTCTCATGTGCAGTTGGGGGTCAGAAAGTGCATAAATTTGCAGGTGAAAAACCATCTTGACCAGCTTCTAGAGATGATGGTTTGACTGTTTTTCAATGAGTAATGTATTTTCAAGTTGTACCTTTTTGAATAATATAAAATTGGACAACATTTCTGGCAAGTATTCTAATAATTTCTTTAAGAATTACATTACCAAATAAATCAGACTGCAATAAAATAAAAAAATAAATAAATAAATAGTCTCTACATTTACTTTCAATATTTGTTCTACTTTCTTAGTTCTAGCTTATCTTCACCACCTTTTTATCCATCACTGACTTGCGACAGCTCACACTGGACAGCATCGTCAAGGAAAATGGGTTTTTGCTTCGATTGGCAGTATTCCGAAACAGACCACTTCCTTCAGACAAATCCAGGACTCGTGTCCGTCCAATGTAAGTAGCTTAGAACTTGTTTTACCCACCGAGGCGGCAAAAAGTGCGCACTTCATTGATCAGCATACAGGGAAAATATTCAAAAATTCGTAGTTCGGTCGGGCACAAAGCGATAACCAAATGCAGATGAAGTTTTTGTTTTTTTTTTGTCGCCCGCCCAGGTCTCTTTCCTGTAATGGAGCATTTGAATTTGCATTTGCATGCGGAATGTGCCGGGTGAAACTTTGCCGCCAACGCAAAGATGACAAAAAAGCGGCGGCAGCGTCCAGATAGTGGCATATATCTTCGGTTACACCACCACTCTCCACTGATGCAGGTGCCAGCGACAATTGTCGCAGTCACGTCAGGATCAAAAGCGGAACAAAAAATGCAGACACTGAATGGCAAAGGGAGTGCGAGGATGATGCCAGGACATAGATGCGAAAACAAACTGTCATGTGGGAAAATATGCGTTGCTGTCCTGCCCCGTGTCCTGTTTGGAGTAGTCCGTTCATATCCTGCCGGCTCGGTATCCGGCGAGAGGCGAGGCACACACAAATGAAGCCTTGATGCCATCAAATCGTGTTTGGTGATGGCCGGTGATAGCATTCCCTGGGCAGGTGGGGTAGGTGTTTGTCGGCTTGTGTCCATTGATTGATTTTGCCCTCCTGCAAAACAAACTAATAAGCGAACGCAAAGACCGGCCATCACAGGGACAGCGAGCCGTGACAGGGCTTTTATGGCAGTGCAACAGTGCGTATGCGTGTTGCACATTACACATACGCCGGGAGTGGCGCGGCGACAAGTGCATTTATAACTGCAGCAATCGCTTTTAAGCGCCCAACAATGCAGCTTCCACGCATGAACAGTTCGCAGCTGGATCAAAGTTACCGGCGCACACCGCACACACGCACATGGCATTGGTTCACACACCCCGTCGATACGTATTCGCTATTGTCAACCAAACAACCAACCAAAGAACACACACCTCGCTGGGTGGGGGGAAGGTAGGCAGGTAGTTGGGAAGGAACATCTATGGATGAAAGGCCCCTCCAGCTGGCATGTGCCGAATTGTAGCGGATTTATTCGATATGTTACTTACAAATTGTTACAGTCGTATAAGCGTGAAAAATCTTTATTTCCTATTTATACTTTTGAAGTTTAGTTTACACAAAATAAATATTTGTTAGTACTTAACTAGTAATTTTAACAATTACTTTTAATACATATATAAATTCCAAAATCTAAAAAGCTTTATTTTCTGTATTCCATCATTTTTAGCCAACAAAGTTAGCATTTTAAATTAATTTTAAAGAAAATTGGCTTATAATATTTTAAGATTTCAATTAAATTTCATTAAATTTAGTATACAATTTTTTTATATTTTCTTTGCTAAATTGTATCTTTTACAATGAACGTTTTTGACATACCAAAGCGACACCTGGCGAGATACTTGCCCAACATTTGACAAATTCGAGCTTAGTACTTTTTCCAAGTTGACAAAAGGTTGCGCTACCCTGAAAAAATAGTTTTACTTAATTTTTTATTCTTTTTTAACGCAAATCTTTTAATTTTTTATTTTTCATTTTATTCTCCAGTTTATAAAGATTTAATAAATATATAATTTTATATTCCCATTCGGAGATATATACATTTATATATACATTCTACAGTTTACTGTAACTATTCTATTAATTCTACTTGGTTTCTTAGCATTTGAAGAGAATTTTCAAAAAGAATATTACATGTCTGTAAAAAACGACTGTTAAAAGTATCTGTAAAAAGTATCTGTAAAATGTAAAATAAAATCTATGTAAAGTGTAAAGTTTGTGTTGCACAAGGAAAAAAAAATTAATTAACCTATGGCTTAAAAAAAATATCGTAAACTTCGATAGCTTTATTTGATATGTCCAAAACAAGATTGAATTATTTTTTTTTAGTTCTGCTAATTTGTATTTTATAATTAAGATTTCGATTTTAAACCAACAAATAGAAATTATATCGTAATATTTAATAAATTAAAATTTAAATGTTCTCTATTAGTTAAAAACCAAGCATCCTCAAAACGACTTTTTGAATATCCCACGCCTCACTCCCTATAATAAACACTCAAAAGCTCGTCCAGGACATGCGCACAAGGATTCGTCTGACCTTGGGTACAACAATAAAACCCGAGTGCCGGAGAGCAGCCAACGCAAAGCTGATTGTGCCAAGCCGAAAATTTATGCGCGTCCAACAAAGGCATTTGAATCGCCGTCGCGGCGAAGCAAAAAAATACTCAGAAAAAAAAGCACAGAAAAGCAGGAGGAATCCGAGACGCATAAGTGCCTGGCCAGGCCCATGACCAACCTCCAAAGACCCTTGATGAATGCCTGAGCGTACACGACCAGGGGTTGCGAGTGGCCAAGTGTGTAATTTGCTGTTCGGAAAGGTTCTCAGGCAACGTGGTTCCTCTTATCAAAGAGCTTGAGGAGGGAATGCCAAGCTCTGCTCTGCGGATTGCTCTCTCCTCTGCTGAGTCGGATGCTGGTGATGCTGTAACCACGAGCACGCCGTCAGTAGAACGCGAACTGTGCCCACGACAACGGAACGGGTCTTGAGGCTTGCACACATTTCATTCCTTTTCCTAATAAAAAACGTAAAACTATATATAAAATTTAAACTAGAAGTTCAATTAAATAAAATAAAGAATATATATTTTATTAAACCTCTATAGTTTATAAAAATGTGTAAAAGAATTTAAAAACCGCTAGGCTTAAACTCACGGAAGTTCTTAAGCCAAAACAGAAAATCAATTTCATTTTGTGTGTAAGTATCTCAACGAAACCGTGACATTTTGTCCTGTGTGAGGTTATTTTTGGTTTTGAGCGTCACAAATGGCAATCAGTGACGTCACAATGGAAAGGAAGCTATGCCCAATGCCACCCACTCACTCACTCATCAGCTTCCGAAAAGCTTCGCCAGACACTTTGGCGCCCCTTTTTGTGCTTAATCAGCCAAACCATTCGATTTTAATATTAATATTAATATATATACCATAATATAAGCCAGAGTCTGATGCAATGTCAGCCAGCGATTTGGTCAGTTGTCATTCTAGATAGAAAAAAAAACGTCACGAAACGTGAGATTTCCATTTCCCCACTTGAAATGCCAGCTAAGTACCTGGGCTTAGAGTCGATCTCTAAATTAATGTGCGTTGTCCGGGGGCAGGTGGAAACATAATACCCGCGCGGCCCACCTATTCCCAGCAAGGTGTGTTTTGCCCCTCAACTTATTGGTCCCTGGCACGCCGGCAGTATCGATACCAAAACACTCTTTCTGTTTCATTTTTTGGGTCAGTTCAAGGCCCCGAGAAGGTGAGACAATACCTTGGCCTTGACAGAGAGCCTGAAATTTATTGTTAAATCACAAAGAGTGCGATTTAATGGAAGCGCTTAGGCTGAAAACCCGCCATTTGTCAACACAAACAGATGTCAGAGATTAAGCATTAGGTATACAAATTAAAGTAAGAATTTGCAGTCTGTATTTGTATATATTTTGTGGGGTAAATTGAAAATAATTAGTGCGATTAGCATTTTACTCTCTAAAAACTTTGGGGAAAGTTGCAAGTGCCGAGAAAATTAAGTAATTAAATATTCAGTCAAGCTGATATCTAACAGAATAAAGATATATTTATTGTTAGAATATATTTTTTAATCTAATATAATTTTCTTACCTGAATAAAATCATATAATAATCAAGCTATATAAGGTTACTAAATCAATTGACTAACGTCTGAGCTCCCTCTTAAAGTGCCACACTTCACGAGGCCGCAAACGTCGAGCTCCAATTATCCAGACAAGATATGGGTACTGTTTTTTCAGTACCTTCTAACCGGGCCTGGCCTGGTCCGTGTGACGTCGCTGTACGCACCGCCAATTGTCGTTAATTCAAGCTTATATACACAAATTACTAATAAAGGGGAGATTAAGCAACTCGATGATGGGCCACTTAGCAGTTTGGGAACCAAACCGGCCTGCGGAACAGATCAAAATATGTATCGACAGCGGGATCAGAGACTGGGATGAGAAACGAATCGGATTCGTGTCTCAGCCTTTGTTTCTGTGGTCAATAAACTCGAATGGCCCGAAGCCAAATTTAGGGTAAAGTAACGCTCAAAAGCGGCAAACAAACTTTGCTCGGATAATAATACAAGTTATTTAAATAGATTTCACAAAGAAATTGCAGGGAATTCTCAGAGAATCGCCGGCGCGACGCCATTGTACTTCAGTTGGCGGTGACAGATTTGAATTAAGTCATTTGTGTGTGGATGCAGCTCGTACGCGGCGCGGATATATTCAATTATAGATCGGGGCAAGTGGGCAGGAATGAGGATTTGAATATGCGCGCGAAAATCAGATCATCTCGCATCTAATTTGCATGTCTAAGCGTTGCCAGCAGCCTATGTGTGAACGCAGAAAGACAGACACAATTGGTCTTGCAAAAGATACTTTTGTATCTCAAAAGCCCCTTCCCAGTTCCAGGGAAAGGTACACCCTTAGTTCTAACTAGTCGGTGATTGTTACCACACTTGTGCAAACACATAGAAAACCTTCAACTAAATTAGAGTTGCTCTTGAGCTTGTTCACGTGTGCCTCTCTGTATCTGTATCTGTTAGATAAAAGCCAGCATGTACCCTTTTCCGCCGCCTTTCGAGGCAAACACGAGATAAAAGAACCACTTTTTCGGCAACCACCGAATCGCAGTCGAGACCCGAAAAAACAAAAGGTAAGCGTACATCGACCACGATCACGGGAACAAACAAACAACGCGGCGTCAGAAACTTGTTTCGGGTAAATTACAAATTCAAAAACGTTCAGAATGCCGGTTAGAAACAAGCGAGCCTCTCGGCCCAACATCGAACAGGTTCGAAGTAGCGCAGACTCGAGCTTTTTTAGGGTCTAACAAAAAAAATCTCAAACCATTAAGGTTTATAGAAGTAAGATTTTGGTAGTACTATAGTTTTTATTTCATCTTAAATGATTTACTAGGAATTAAGGCAGAATCCTTACTAATTAACACACATATTAAATTTATGGTTATCAGAAAATCATCAAAAACGCTCACTACTTGTGCTATTTGGACAGTCACACTGTCCTTACTCTTAGTTACAGAAAACGTACTTTTCTGAGAGCAAGTACCGGAACTTAAAAAGATTTACCATACAGTTTTAGAGCCCTAGAATAAAGAATATTTTAAATGACATCTCTGATAAACTAAAAACAATAATAATATAATAATAAAAAATCTTTTAAAACTATAAATCTTCTAAAAAGTCATAAATAGAGTTCACATATAGTACATACATACCTTAACAGTAGGTGATAGCCAACAGCCGACCAGTCCCGAACCCGACCAATCTCCGGCAGAGATTTCCGCCGCGAAGATGCCTCGGAGCGGAGCAGCCGCCGCCGGTGGTTGTCAGTCTGCTATACCCGCTGACAGCGAGCGGTTCTCGATTCCGTGCACCCGTTCTCGTTCTCGTTCTCCGCCGGAACTTTTACTGGCTAACACAAGGCAGTTGGCAGTCAGAACCCTCTCTTGGCTTTCACACGGCGCGAAAAGTGCTCGAACCTCTTGAGCAGGTAGCAAAGCCTAATCTCCTCTTAAGTACTCGGCGTTGGGCAAATAGCATAACATTTAAGCAGATAAAATATATTTTTGCTCTTCCGTGAGCAACACTTGTGTTTGTGATCAAAATATATACAAAAATCCAGCAAAATTAAGAAAAAGGTGTAAATAAAATGGGAAATCGACCAATCGGGAAGGCAAACGATTAATTAAAACGCATGAGGCGATTTTGGCAACTCGTAAAAACGCTATCAAGAACTGCCCACAACAATTTATGTGTGCATATATACCGAAAATGTTAAATTCTCGTTTAAAAGTTATATTTAAATTATAACTCGGACCTGTTGATGCCTGGCATGCGACTCGAGCCGGTTTTTTCTTATTTTGATTAGGATTTGAATACATTTAATTCAAAATGAATAAGCTTTGATAAGAATTTTTAGTTTCGTAAAAATGCAATCAGTAAATGGAAAATAATCTTGTTTTGGGAAATTAAAGTTCAACCAACTGAACTTTTGAAAGAATAACAATTCGAATGTATTTATTGTTTATAAAATCATACCTCCTGAGACTTAATTAACACCTTTGATTATCTCAGGCTAATGAAGAGATCAAACCGACTTTCTTATTTATGTAAATTCACCATTGTTTCTTCTTTCTCTTTAATTGCGAAGTAAATCACTGTAATTTTCAATATGTGCTCATAATTGTTACTTAGATGGCCCAGCAAATTATCAGTATCATGTTTTGAGCACAAAAAACCAACTAATTTTTCCATAATTAGCTTCAATTAGTTGATAGCCAGAGCTATGTTTATATTTAGCACTTGCCTCGAAATTGATAGCACATCTTTTAGTTCGGCAACAGTAATTTATAAAAGCATTTCTGCTTACTATAACAAAATTAATGGATTTTTTCGGTTCTTTTGTTGAAGTATATATTTTACCCTGTTGTGTTTACGCTTCAGGTGCGCACACGAACATCATTTTGGATAGTGAATCAATAGATTATGGAGTATCTTCATATAGGCTAGATTTGGGTCAAGTAAACGGGTGAATGTTTTGCCATTATGAGGTAAAAGTCCATTATATATCAGCTAATTGCTCGGAATTGAACTAATGACTTGCCCCGGCGTTTGCCTTTCACACTTTGGCTTAAAAAGAAATCCAAAAAGACCCCTCGAACCAGTGACTAAGCCATGATGCAAGCCCAGTTGCATTGTAAATTCCACAGATGCAATTTAGTGGTAGTATTTCCCGCTCGGATTTCTCAGGAATTCCGCACTAAATAATTGGAATACCCCGATTTTTCATTACAATCCATAATTTATTCGCATTGCGTCAGGCGAGAGATCTGGAGTAATTTGAACTTTTTCGACCGTTCGGCTTGGCTGGTCAACTGTTAAGCCAAGAACATCGTCGGTTTAGACCAATTAGTTGTCGAGGCAGTGTTATAGATCTGGTGTTCATTAGTTTGTTCACCTGTTTGTTTTGCTTGTGCCATTCTACCAGTTATTCCATAACACACACACACAGAATTTCATTCTGTGTTATTCTCGCCTCTGATGTTATGCTAATTTATGCGGAGCGTGGGTCCAGCTTTCGCTTTGAGGAAGTGGCCGCCACCCCCTTTTCCCTTTCTACCATCTGGTCGGTTTTGTTGGTCATACTAAAGTAAACAAGTGGCGTGACCTAATCCCATAAGTGGGCGGGTTCCGGCGGGAATCACTTCCTTGGCTTTGTGCCGGGTTCATAGGCCCACACACGTGCCGTTGCGTCAAAGGTTTATCAATCAATCTTCAGGCTCCGTCAAACTTTTGCTGAAATAATAAAATGTCTAGGGGTTTAACGAACCACGATTGGAAATTTTAATCTCGAAGGCATTGCTTCCTCGTCGGCAATCAAAGAAGAATATCAATTCACGCTTGAATATTGAAAAAATCTCAGACAGGGAAGCCTTAAATATTTATTATATAAAATTAAAGCTCAACCTTTTCAAGTAAAAATTTATATAAAAAGGCCTTTAAATTGAATGCTAAAACTCCCAGAATAGCTTGAAAAATATTACATTTTCTTTTTTTTTTTTGGTTTCTCTCTCTGCACTTAATACTTTAAAAGCTTGTGTCGAAAACAAAGGTATATAAAAGTCAAAGTAAAAGTAGAGCAGATTTCGTTACTTCTCCTCAGCCAATGACCTTTAATTACCTTTCACTCCCAAGAAAAACAAAAAAAAAAAAACAAAAAAACAGAAATGAGAATTACAAAAAGGAGAATCAGTGTGAAGAAACACAACCTTCTCGCGAATTCTCCAAGCTGAGATTATGAAATGGCATGTGAACATATACGTGGAACATTAAATTGAGTTATCTGATAAATCCCAAACAAACATTGCTCAAGAAATTAACAGAATCGCAACTTGGCACTTAATCTTGAATTTAATATTTCAGAGTTTATCTCGATTTAGCTTTTCTTTTCCCCTTTAAGAGCTCGCAATTAGCACGCCATTTCTCAAAGTCAATGACAGAAAAAGCCCATCCGTCACCGGCTGAATAATTAGTATCATTATAAAAAGCAAGTTCATTAGGGAAAATGTATATGAGAATTGAGGAAAAATATTTTTTCATTTACAATAGTGTACTGGATAAAAAAAGAATTTACTAAAATGTTAAAGCAACTAAATACTGGCTATTTATGGGTCTATAAAACCATATTGTATACAATCATTAATCGATGGGAGAGAGAAACAGTGTAAAAAATTGTATACATACATAAAAAGATATAAACAGAGTATAGTAGTAGCCTTTTTGTTAAAAGAATATATAATTATCAAGAAGTCAAAGCTTTAATGCATGCATTTATTGTTTAATTTAATATATTTACAGGCTTATAAGGTTATATAAATACCTATAAATTACAAATTGTTATGGATTTATTAATAGCTTGGAATTTTGAATTATCATATTCGTAAGTAGGAGGCTTAAAGCTGTTTAAATAAAAACAGTAAACTGAATTAATGACCCAGTTAAGCTTTACTAAATATTATGCCTAGGCTTTTCATTATAAGTTATAACTTTATTTACCCCTACCGATCAATTCCTTAACTCGCTTCCATTTCTTTCAGGTTACTTTTTAAAATCCAAGTGCTGACAGCATGGAAACCGAGTCGCTAAATCGCAAGAATTCCTCGCGGAAGAGCTCGATAGTAAATGGCAATGGCGATGCATCCACAAAGTTGACCAACGGAGATGGTGGAGACGGCGGCGATGGCGGCGGAGGAGAGGTTACCCTAAAGGCCAAGATGAGCCTGCTCAATGGCTGCACCGTCATCGTGGGCTCCATCATAGGATCGGGTATCTTCGTCTCGCCCACCGGTGTGCTGATGTACACGGGCAGTGTTAACCTGGCCCTCATCGTTTGGGTCATTTCCGGTCTCTTCTCAATGGTGAGTGCCGTCCCGCTTCGTTAATTCGATTAGTGGGGCAACGTGAGCAGCTCATAAATATTGATGGCCTGGTTTGCAAATGGGACTAGGTCTCAGACACCTGTTGCCAGAGCTGTTCCAGGTGTAAATAACTTGCTGGGGCGAACAGCTGGCAGCCAGGGAAAGTGCGAAGTTCAAGTGGGTGATACATGGCAGGACTCTCCCGCTCAATTACGAATGCTGGCAGGGTGCCACTGCGTCGCTTAATGAAATTATTGAAATTCCTGCACCCAATTCAGTTACCCAGCCACCCACAAGAACATGACAAGCCCTTGTCAAAGGCACGCACTGCGGCTTGACTTCGCCCACGATTCAATAAAATTGCGTATACGCAGCATTGCCAGTGACAGATGACAATGATTGGGCTCTCGCACTGCCAAAACACTTTAAAGAAAAAGGCACAGCCTGATGTTGACAACAGATGAAATTTTTCTTTAAAATATGAAAATTATTTTATATAAATTTAAAAAAGAAACCCTACTATTTAGCTTTAAATTACTTTTATTATATTTTAAAAACCCGAACTTCAGTAATTTTGTTGTATTAATTTCCTAGGTTGGCGCCTATTGTTATGCGGAGTTGGGTACAATGATCACCAAGTCCGGTGCTGACTACGCTTACATCATGGAGACCTTCGGACCTTTTATGGCCTTTATCCGTCTCTGGATTGAGTGCATGATAGTGCGTCCCTGTTCCCAGGCCATTGTGGCGCTAACCTTCAGTACCTACGTCTTGAAGCCCTTCTTCCCGGAATGCTCGCCGCCGGAGGACTCCGCCCGTCTCCTGGCCGTCTGCTGTATCCGTGAGTATTACATCAGTTTTGTTGGGCGGAAGAACCTCCGTTGGGCCAAGGGGGGGCCTGCAGCCGCTATCAATGCACTCCGCGTACTTGACCTATAGATTAGACACACAATTTAAATGCATCCCCTGAGTATAGAGCAAATAAACACGCTGAAAGAGTTTGCCACATGAGGCTTATCAGTCAGTGTGCCAGAATAATGGTTCGCAGGGGAGGCGGGGCGACAGTGGTTTGTTTTTGTTTTAGCTTGGAAACAAATCCATACAGATTGGACTGCATATGGGAAATAAATGTATATATAGATTTTTTTATAGTCGATAAGAGAGTTTGAAAATAAATTGGAGGTCTCCGATATATGTTAATCACACAAATTCTTTTTGATAGATCGAAACAATACAAAGACTTCAGCTTTTAAGATGATTAAAATAAAATTGGATAATTCTATATAGATATTTAAACGATTATGGATAATATTATACATACATACCTTACTTATATCAATTACAAAGCTAAATATACAGCAGCCATTTTCTTAGTATATAAAAACATTAAGATAAACTTCTTCAATAAATAATTAAGTCTGGGATTCTCCCAAAAAAGCGATTAAAAACCATTTCACGATTGCGATGTGTATTGAATTTATAAAAAAAAAATCATTTGTTAAGCTTTTATTTCGCTTGAAATGGCGATAATAAAAAGCCCTCAGTTTAATGAACTTTAAGCCGAATTAAAAAAGTATGGTGAATAATCGTGGAAAGTCATTTCCCGATTATCGCTAGATTTTCCACATTGCCCAAACCCACTTGTTGATAGTGCCAGATGGCGATTCCACCCATTACTTATTTAATAGTGATTTAATTGTGCGGAATCAAGTGCGTTTGCCTGGGACAATAGTCGAAGCAATGCAATAAATAACGAGTTGTCACATTGTCACATGTAAAACCTCGCGTTATTACATCACCCACATGGGTCGTTCGCATCTGTGGACTTATATCTTTGGCGTGACTTTAAAGTCGTGATGGGCTCCGGCTCCAATGTGGGTTAAGCGGTCTTCTTAGCCCATAATATATGTATTTTCATTTTATTTTGCAGTCGTGCTAACCCTGATCAACTGTTGGGACGTTAAATGGGCCACCGCTGTGCAGGATATCTTCACATATGCCAAAGTAAGTCGTTCTAGATTGGATTTCCCCCCGGGTCTGGGCTCATCAGTATCTCTCTCTCTCTCTTCCCGGTTAGCTGCTGGCCCTGTTTATCATCATTGCCACTGGCATGTACCAACTATATCTGGGCAATGTCCAGTACTTTACATTCGAGAACACAGACACCAAAGTCACATCCCTGGCCCTGTCCTTTTACTCGGGACTCTTCGCCTACAACGGCTGGTAAGCGGCTTAGACGGGGTCCCTTGGAGGGACAAGGACACTAACTAATTGGATTTATTTGTTCTGCCGTTGACAGGAATTACTTGAACTTTATCATTGAGGAGCTGAAGGATCCCGTCAAGAACCTGCCCCGTGCCATTGCCATCAGTTGCACGCTGGTCACCGTTGTCTATGTCATGGCGAATGTCTCCTTCTACACCATTCTGTCGCCGGATGAGGTTCTGGGCTCCTCGGCTGTAGCGGTGACCTATGCGGAGAGGGCCTTTGGCATGCTGGCCTGGACCATTCCAGGTGGGTTTACAAAAGGGTATAACTGAAGAAACGTTTTTAACTTTGTTCTCTGTTTTAGTTTTCGTGGCCTTGTCTACTTTTGGGGCTGTTAATGGCATCTTGCTCACCTCTTCGCGTCTCTTCTATGCCGGTGCTAATGAGGGTCAGATGCCGGAGATCCTCACCATGATCCAGATCCAACGATTCACACCCACGCCGGCTGTCCTGGCCATGGCTCTGCTCTCTATGTTGTATCTGACAGTGTCTGATATATTTGCCCTGATCAACTATGTGGGCTTTGCCACCTGGGTGAGTTAGCAAGGGAAGATTATTAATTATAAATAATAAATCTATAATGTATCCCTCCAGTTGAGTATTGGCGTTGCTGTCCTGTGCCTGCCCTGGTTGCGCTGGGCCCAGCCCAATCTTCCGCGTCCCATCCGGGTGCCAATGGTCTTCCCCATTGTCTACCTGATTGCCACCATGTTTGTGACCGTGGTGCCGATGTACGCCAGCCCTGTGGAGACGGGTTATGGCATCCTAATGATCCTCTCCAGCATTCCCGTCTATTTGGTGTTCATTGCCTGGAAGAATAAGCCCATCTGGTTCCAGAAGTGCATGGGTAAGTTGTGATGATGAGTACTGGGGGACCTGAACTCCACCAGAAGCCAGGAGCTGCTTGTTTCCTCTGATTTTTTTCACTGATTCACGCTGTGCTCCTACCCAAAAAACGTGTTTTCAATATTCTAGGCGGACTGACACAAGCCCTACAGAAACTGATGATGGTTGTGCGTCCCAAAGCGGCGTCAAAGGTTTTTAGTTTGCTATTTATCCTAGTTTTACTTTGGTTTAACACTCAACTCGCCCACATCCACACAGATTGCCTGCCTCAGCACTAACAACAACTTCTAGATTGGTTAATTCCTAACTTACTAACTAACGACCAAAAGTTTTGCACCCTCAAAAGTTTTCTTTGCACTTCTAACTAGCTAAATTGTAGATACTACTTATGATTATTCTTTCATATAATTGTTATAAATAATATTTTATATTTCCTTTACTTTCCAGTAAGCCTCACACATCTCCTACAAAAACTGCTCATGGTACTCGGCAAGCAGAAGAAACCAGCTCAGGTGTAAAAAGTAACGAATGTTCTTCGGCCGGCGAATATTTAGAGATTTCAGAGTTAGCCAGCAAGCAGAGGAAAGCATTTATAAGCCACACATTTAACTCTGCATCATGCATTATATAGACAAAGTAAAGCGCTTTTGTGTAACCAATGAAAACACACATACGAAACAAGAAAATATATACTATATATATTTTTATATACACATGTATATGTCCTAAGTTGAAACAAGGCCCAGTGTCCAGTAGGTTTACACACAGATTGAAGCCCAATTAGCTGACAGCTCCTGGACCCGGACTCAATGCAAAGACTGTGAAACGAAAGGGAAATTACAAGGAAACAAGATGTCCGGAGCTGAGGGTTAATTTGGTTGTTTTTTTAAGAGAGAGCAGAACGAGTCTTTTACGATTTTGGAGTATTCTCAAAAACCCACATGAATAAAATTAACTTTAATTTGTTTATCGAACTTCAAACAGATTTTGAAAGCATTTCAAACTATTTGCAATTTAGAAACCAGGCTCTACGCGCAGCTTCAAACTAGTGGAAAAACGCTTCAACATACTCAAAGGAACGTTCTACAGAGCTTCTAATAATAATACTTAAACATTATAAATATTTTAAAACACAGCCGATTTTTCATTGATTTTATTAAGACTAGCTTTAGTGGCACTGCAATTTTATATCATCATCTTCGGTTTAAGTTAAAAACTATGCTTAGTTCGCTCAGTGAGGTTTCATTTGTGCATCAGAGAGAGAGATTACTTCCTGTGACAACTGCCACTCGTACAAATACCCAACTAAACCCCAAAACCATCGCCTAATGCACATATCCAACAGGAGAGACGATTTCAACAGGAACATTGCCAACATACATATTAATACTTAATGAGAAATAACTCTATATGGAAATTGTTGTCTAATTACGAATACGAATCGAATTGATCTAGTATTGATTTTAACATTCATTAGTTGTTGTTGCTTTGAGTGTTTGACAACCAAGTGTTATTCATATAAAAACAAAGAATATTATTGCCTAATTAGCATTCAACTATTTAACTGTTACACACACAGACGTAATATGGAGCCGCAGCTGGGGAATCTGTTTAAACAACTATGAAACATATTGTTGACAATAATATTGTATTTATAAATGTATATTATATTATATATGTATACCCATACGAAACCTCTGTCTTTCTGAAAAAAAAACAAGTAAAGTAAATTGACAATTGAACGGGATTCCTCTTATGTTTTCCTCCAGGAAAATGGAGTTTTTCTAGGCGTCACAGGTGGGAGAGAGTAACATCTAGAAAAACTTCTTATCCCTGGAAATGGTTTAGTCCTACTGGTTAACTACTTATATATTGAACCAAGTGGACTCTCAGGTTCGCAATCTCCCTCTGCTTGAGGGTCTTCTCTGCCTCGGACAACTCGTACTTCTTGGTGCTGATATATACCTTCAAAGTGGATGCGTAGGCTGATTTTTCTGCTTCTAGTTCTAGTCTCTTGAATTCCCTTTGTAAATCATGGTATATTTCCTCACTGGCAGCCCCATCGCCTAGGCTACTTCGCGAACGTGATGCGTCGCCTCCACTTTCGTCTCTTGTCAGGCCCAGATCCTGGTTAATACACCTCAACTCCCGATGGAGGTCCATAGATTTCCTTTTGAAAAGATTCACAAAGTGCTGCTCCATGCCCAGCTTGAGCTGCGTAAACTTGGCATCTATTCGCTTGTACCAGGCGGCCAGGCCATTGTAGTCTTCATCCGAGAACTTGGAAGAGCGCCGACAATGAGCCATCGATATATTGGGAACCGATTTCACCGAGCACCGGGAGGTGCTGTAACGATTCTCTTTACTCAGGCCTATAGACATTTGCGAGGAATAATTCAGGTCGGTTTTAGCCGTTGACTGTCTGCCTTTTTCCAGGGAACTATAGGCCACGTCGGCCAGTTTCAGGACTTTGCGCCGGTAATCACTGAGTTCCGGTACCATTGGCAGCTCGAACATCAAAAGCGCTGGAGTGGTAGTCTTAAAGTCAAAGGACTCCCTCAGGCAATCGTTAAGAAGAGTATTCGAGACCCCTCCACTCTGCCTGCACTGGGGCACACTCTTGAAGAACTCGACCAAGTCCGTTCGATCCTCGCTGTTGAAGATATGGAACACCGACAGGCGAATCCTGTGCTGCTTGGGCTGGCTGTCGCGGTACACAAACTCAAAGTCCAAATAGTCATCGCCAATGCCGCGTCCTCGCAGTCCGGTCAAGTTATTCACAAGCCACTGGTGTAGATCCTTGGTGCTGGAGAAACTCTTTCCATTCAAGCGGTCCCGTCGCTGTTGTGGTGCCGCTTTAGAGTCCAAAAGCAGATTGATCATGTCGAATTTCCTCACATCGTAGTAGTCCACATTGATGGCTTTCAAGCGGAGACGCAGAAGCAGCATCAGTTTGTCCACCTCAGTGACGAGCAGGCGAGTCAGCAGGCTAGTATTGAGGTTCCTTTGAGATGGGAATCGCAGCAGGCTGCCATGACGATGGTAACGGAACATTTGGGCCATTAACTCCGTTAATTCCGACCTTATGTGAGACTCAAAGTCATAGCCAATGGCATCGAATTCCATGTGGCGGTAGTAGCGGGGAGGTTTCATACCAGGTTTTCCCACGGCATTTGAGATCCTCAGCAGCATAGCTTTGTTGTCCATAAGCTTTATCTCATCGTCTAGGCTAGAGTCATCGGAATAAGTACGACGCTTGGGATCCGTGAGGGCCACCATCACACGATGGTATCTCTTAGTGAGAACATTGCTGTTCATGGTTCGGAAAATCCTTACTTTTCTCTGTATGAGATCAATTTTTGAAACTTTGGAAATTTGGATAGTCTTAAAATAAGCCTTTTGAATTTAGACTGTTATTTCAAAACCCTGAAAGAGCTTACAGTCTTTTAGAGATTTAAGGGGTTAAGAGTTAAGGTTCAACCTATTTTAATAATAGTAAGAGTTGGGACATTTTAATAAAGACATTGGTTTATATTAGACATAAAAGCAAATGGACATTACACATAATTTAAATATTCTTTTCCATCAGATTGTTTAGCTTCTGCAGATTGACCTGCGAGGCCTGCAGCATGTGACCAAACTCAGTGTTGGCTATCTGCTTGAGCAGCTCCTCGAACTGGGCCAGTTGCTCGTCAAAGCGTTGACGATAGTGCTTCAGCTGCTCCGCCTGCTGGACGTACTGCATCAGAGAGGCGTGAACCTGCTTGAAGCGATCGCTGATCTCCTTCTGGCAGTTCTCAAGCTGATTAAGCTGGGCAAAGGAAGTGCTAGATGACTGCAAGCAAGTTGATGAGCATTAATTGACTTCTAAATAAGTAATTCCACTCACCATGGTATCCAGCTGAGGAGAATGCTGCTGACTGGCCAGGTGGGCCAGGACTAGCAGCTGTGCATTCCTGGCATCCACCTGGGAGCCACTGGCCAGCACATGGAACATAATGAGCATGTACAAAGGCTTGCTGCGGCTTTGATTGGTGGCGTACTGCATGAAGGATATGAGTTCGGTGCCCACCAGGGTAGAGGTGATCAGATCGTCGCTGAAATAGCAACGCAGTCCGCACAGCGAGCTCACACTCAGCTCCTCGAAGGCCACCAGCAGCACGAAGAGACGAACACTGAACTGGATGCCCCTCTCCTTGTGCGCCACCAAATACTCCACCTCCAGGGCATCGTGGCCGACTCCAGTGCTGAGATCTGCTCGCAGGCGGTACTGATTGAGCAGCCAGAGCATCAGGCCTTGGGTGTCGCAGAAGGCGCTCTGGGTCTGCATGCTGTTACCCGTGCTGCCCCGCTGATCCTCCTCCAGCAGCTTGCGGAATCGAACTATGCCGCGCTCCAGATGTAGTTCCTCGCGCTGCAGCTTCGCATTCACCTGGATGACTAGAGTATCCAGCAGGAACATCAGATGGCACTCGCGCTTTACCCGCAGATGCATGGCAAAGCCGTCACGCCGCTCCACGAAAAGGCAGTGCAGCAAGGCGGGAATCTCATCGCCGCACTCTTGGGTGGTCAACACATCAAAGCGGAACTTCTGGGCCAGGAGCAGGTGAGGTTTAGACGCATTCTGGCAGTAGAGCAGCCTGAGAGTGCGATCGTCCAGAACGCTCACCTGCCCGCCATATTGGAAGGTGTCAGCCGCCGGCGGCTGCTCCTGCTGTCCCCGTCTTGGCACAGGTGACTCCGAGAAAGTTTCCCCCGCCGGTTTATCCGATTCTTGAGGGGAATTGGTGTTGCTTAAAAGCACCACAACTCGGGTTTGCTCCATGGTAGAGATTTAAATAAAATTCACAGAAAAACACAAAAGTATTTCAGAGACTCAAAACACGACAAAAAGTTACATAGACCGCGTTTCACCGTTACTTTTGAGCTTCAATGGAAGGTAATGTTTCGTTCGGTAGCTTTTAGAGAAAGGTGGCATCGCTCTAGGTAAAATAAAAGGTGACGAACGCCACCATGATCCCTTGACTGAATAAGTGGAGTATGGGTTCAGAAAGAAGATTTTAATCGAATAATTTTATTTAACGAATTTTCAGCTTCAACTTCTTTTCTTCCTTTACATAACGAAGACATTTTTGGAAAGCCTTGACCACGCAAAATGAAAACATTCCTAAAATGGCCAAGAAGCCAAGAAGAAAAGTGCCCAAGACATCCAAACTGTGGTAAGTGAAAAAGTCCAGTTCCCTGCCGGCCACTCTCATATGAGTTGCTCCCTTGTGCCGCAGAATATACTCGGTCCACCAGATGGCCGTCTCCAGAGGCTTCATTGGACGATCCCTATACAGAGACGCTCTTGCTCTTGCCGCCTCTTCGAAGCTCTTCTCTGTCAGCAGCCGTAGGACTGTTGAATTAAAGTCCTGGCTGGTCATTTTCTTCAAGTTGAGAACCAAACCCAGACCTTGGCTTTTAACATGCTCCATATTATTGAACTGGTCGAAGAAGCAGGGCAGTCCCAGCATGGGCTTTCCGTAATGAATGCTTTCGATGGTGCTCAGCAATCCTCCGTGGGTTATGAAAAGCTTTACCTTAGGATGAGCCAGGATATCCTGCTGTGGGAACCATTTGCTAATAAAAACATTAGACGGCTTTCCAGGCAACTGATCATCATCGAACTTCCACAGGACACGCTGTGGCAGGTTGGCAAAGGTATCCATAAGTACCTTCCGAAGGTCCTGCGACAAAGATTTACTTCTGACATTGGTGCCCAAAGAGAAGTATATAACGCCATTCTCCCCAGCACCTTGGATGAATTCCTCCAATTCCTGCGATAAAGGTTTCGGCTCCTTATCAATATGCAAACCTCCCACCTCGATCATATTTGGTACATATGAGCGGGGTGAACTCAAAGTGAAATGCTGATTAACAAAGATCAAGGCGTAGTTTCGGGAAATCTCAGATAACGGCTGCTTATCGGCGATTTTCGGAAAATATTTTCTGTAGAGAGTCTCCTGCTTTCCTCGATGCCGCCAACTCCAGTTCATCCAAGCAATGGATCGATCTAAAAAGTGGGATAAGCGACCGCGAAATGTCTTCAAATCGTAGAGGTTAGATGACGGAGACTGGATGTACGACATGGGCGATATATTGCCCACAAGTCCATCGATTTTCCAGTCGGTGCCGTAGGGAGCCAGGCCAATTATTGGAGCCTCAAAGGTAGCTGCTAAGCCATAGAGGGCATCCAGGCGCCACAGATCCGCAATGACCAAGTCAAACTGAGCCTTTCCCGGGCTGAGAATCTCTCGACGCACTCCGTCACTACTCAGCACTGTCCTTGTCAGATTAAGAGTGTATTCATTGATAAAGTCGTTACCCTTCCAAAGGCTCTTAGGTTTATGTACAGATTTAAGAATTTCTGAAGGGAAAATGTAAAGGTTAAAACGGAAATTTTAACTAAAGTAGCTTACCTTCAAAATTATCAAAGACTTCCGGGACAGGTACATCGTATATATTTTCCACAGGCTCTTTTAGAGGAAAGGGATTCACAGATGTTATTTCGTGGCCTAGGGATGCTAATTTCTTGAGATAGGACAAGCCGAAAAAATAATGCGAAGGACTTGGTATAGGAAACAAAGCCAGGATTCGAGCAGCCTCCAGATAACCGGGCAGGAGACATGCCAGCAGGAGAAACCAAGAAGTTTTCATTTTCTGTAACGGGCTTGTGCTACCCTCGAGCTCTCTATGAAGACTGAATACCGAAGCCTGATAAGATCAACCTATATTACAAGGCGAGTGAAGGGAGGAATAATTTTCATAATTTCACTTAGATAAGCTAAACCAACAGCTGAAGCTGGCGACCTTGTTTTAATATTTGATCAATCAGTCGAAAGATTTATAAAGTTCAAGATTAAAGCTGTTGTTTGAAGTAAATAAATTATTGTTTTATTTATTTTTATTTTCTTAAAAATATGAAAAATACAAAATTTGTTAATCGTTATATTCTTGTTATCAATTTATATAATATTAAATAATATAAATAAATAAAATAATAAAACATTTTATAATTGTTTAATTTAATTTTAAATAAATTTTATTTTATAAATATATATAAAATAATATAAATTAATATTCATTTTATTTTGTTTATTTTATTTAAAATTCGATTATATTTTCCTGGCGCCACCGTACAGATCAATAACCAAAATTTATCGATAATTGCCAGGCTATCGACCCTCTCGCACCTCTAGCAAAAACTGTAGTACAAAAACGGAAAACGTTTTCCTCCTGGAAATAATTAAAGAAAAGCTCAACAGGTGGAATTTTGACACCGTAAAACTGCAGGAATCCGCGGAGTACTCGATTAGATAGGAAGTTCCGGCGGAAATAAAACCGAAAGTTATGCAGAACGCAGCTGTGGGGGAAACAGCTGCCAGCGGTTCCCAAAAATTACGCCGGCCGGACCTCTTATAACCCAAAGAGCACAAAGAGGAAACCGGAAGCCAAGCCAGACCGTCACCAGTATTCCCAAGCCCCCGATGTAGCGAGGGTGCTCCATAATTAAGTAAGATTTAATGAACAACAGCCGGACGCCATGGCAGCGAAGGAATCTTTTCGCGAGCGACAGACCCAGGAGTTGGAGGTTATTAAGGTAAGCAGCTGTTGAATAGCCGATGAAATAGTGACGAAATCTGCTTCTCCCCTTTCGTGCCTAGGCAATCTTCGGCGGCGATGTGGAGGATTTGCGACCCCAGACCAATGCGGCGGTGTGGAAGCCCACGGACATCAAAATACGGCTCACACCGCTGCGGGACTCGTCCAATGGCCTGGAGGCCTATGTCTGCACCAAGCTCCATGTTACCTGCCCTTCTAAATATCCAAAACTGTAAGCAAAAAAAGTTTCTATAAGAAAAGAATACCAATAATTATAATATCAATTTAAGGCCACCGAAAATCATGCTGGAAGAGTCCAAAGGAATGTCAGATCAGCTCCTGGAGGCGCTGCTCAACCAGCTGCAGGCCCAATCCCAGGAGCTACGCGGCGAAGTGATGATCTACGAGCTGGCCCAGACCGTGCAAGCCTTTCTCCTCGAGCACAACAAGCCGCCCAAGGGCTCTTTCTATGACCAGATGCTGCAGGACAAGCAGAAGCGGGAGCAGGAGCTACTAGACATGCAAAGGCAGCGGGAGTCGCTGCAGCGCCAGACCCTGATGGATGAAGTGGAGCGGCGCAAAGAGATGTTCAAGACAGAGGCCAAGCGGCGAGGTGAGCCGAGGCGCAGCATGAGCGAGTCGAATCCAAGGCATCCTAGCTCCTCGGAGAGTTCGGAGAACTCGTCGCCCTATTATCGTGGCCACATCTATCCCAGCAAGTGCCTGGATCATCGCAACACGGAGACGCTTTACTTCCACAAGGTGGGCAGGCAAATACAGCGGGGATGCTGTCTAGGTGAGTGCTGGACTTTTAAAATTATTTGGGAATTAGTAGTGAAGTCTAACCCTTTCCCAGGACACTCACAGCGTGGCTGCATTGCCTACACCGGCATCGACATGCACTGCGGCCAGCTGCTGTACATCACCGAGTGGAACATCAAGTACTGCCAGCTGGAGCAGCCATGCAGTGGCGGCGGCAAATGCCACTGGAGCAGCGAAACGAAATGTGCGGGCAATCACCGCGTGGACGAGGTCATAGCCTCCATAGAGAAGCAAGTGGCCACCCTGGCCCAGCTGCAGCACAAGAACCTCATAGCCTACGAGTGCGTGCTGTGCATCAAACGCAAGGAGGGATTGCTGGTATATCTGGTGCAGGACTTTCTCCTCGGCACCAGTGTCTTTAGCATCTCATCCTCGCTGGGCTGGTGCATGGATGGAGCTCGGATGGTGGCCCGTGGCATGCTGGATGCCCTTATATTCCTGCACAACAAGGGCATCTCACATAGCCATCTGCTGGATAGCACAGTCTTCATGGACAACACGGGCAATGTGCGCTGTTCGGACTACTCGCTGGTGCCCAACCTCCTGGAGCTGCTAAGCGGACCGGGTCAGAGCAGCAATCGAGGGGATCTGCCCGCCTTGGGTGCCCTGGTGGAGAGTCTTATGCCGACGAATAGCTACGAAATGCGCGACTTTGTGGACAAGTGAGTGTTGGATAACCCAAAGATAGCCTCTCCTAATCCCTTATTCCTTACAGGTGCAACTCGGACCGCACTCTGTCGGCTTCAGAGCTGCTCGAGCATCCTTTCCTGCGCTTTTATGTGGACAATGGTCAGCAGCAGCAACTAGTGCAGCTTCCTCAACAACGACACCCCAATCCCGGCCAGCGTGTGGCCACTGCTCTGCCCTACCAGATACCCACTTTGGCTTTAAGCCAATCCCGCCTACGAACCGAGTTCGAGGTGCTTATGTATTTAGGAAAAGGAGCTTTTGGGGATGTCCTAAAAGTACGCAATATCCTGGACAACCGGGAGTATGCCATCAAGCGGATACCGCTACCCGCTCGCAGCCGGCAGCTATACAAGAAGATGACCCGCGAAGTGGAGCTGCTTTCGCGTCTAAATCACGAGAATGTGGTGCGTTACTTCAACAGTTGGATTGAGAGCGTGGATGATGCAGATGCCGCCGAAATGGACAAGCTGCTGGGTGGAGAATGGTCACAGAGCCAGCAGGAGCTGAGCGGGAAGCCTGCCAAGTCGCCCCAGTTGGGCCCCACTATAGAGGAAGATGAGGACGAGGAGGATAGCTCCTCCAGCATGTGGAATGCTTACATGTAAGAGAAGCATAACCTGCCACTCCCGAGACGGATTAAGAATTGTTTTATTTTTTATGCAGGCCTGCTTTGGAGGATTCCGATTCGGATGGCATCGAGTTTGTGGACTCAAACGGGCAGGTGGCTGTCTATGACAACGAGGAGGAGGAAGAGGACTCCACCAGGGGCAAGACCAGCTCACCAAAGCCTCTCATGCAAGTCATGTACATACAAATGGAGTTTTGCGAGAAGTGTACACTACGGTGAGGTTTTTGATGCAAATTCTAATAAGAACTCTATCCTAATAAGATCACATTTAGCACCGCCATTGATGATAATCTCTTTGACGACACCGATCGACTGTGGCGCCTGTTCCGGGAGATCGCTGAGGGCCTGTCGCATATCCACCAGCAGGGCATCATCCACAGGGATCTCAAGCCTGTAAACATTTTCCTGGACTCCCATGATCAAATCAAAATAGGAGACTTTGGCCTGGCCACCACTAGCTTCCTGGCTCTGCAGGCTCACGAATATCCAGCACCCGTTCCTGTACACAATATCACCAGCGCCGAGGACGGAACTGGCACCGGGAAGGTGGGCACCACTCTGTATGTGGCTCCCGAACTCACGGGTAATGCCTCCAAGTCGGTGTACAACCAGAAGGTGGATATGTATACACTGGGCATTATTCTGTTTGAAATGTGCCAGCCGCCGTTTGACACAAGCATGGAGCGGGCCCAGACCATCATGGCCCTGAGGACGGAGTCTATAAGCATACCAGAAAGAATGCTTAAGGATCCCAAGTACGAGAAAACGGTGAAAGTAAGCTTTTCTTATATACTTTTTTACATAATTTAGTATCTGTAGTTCTTCCCCTTCAGATGCTGCAATGGCTGCTTAGCCATGATCCCGCCCAGCGTCCCACGGCGGAGGAGCTGCTTATTTCAGATCTGGTGCCTCCCGCTCAGCTGGAGGCCAACGAACTGCAGGAGATGATTCGTCATGCCCTGGCCAATCCGCAGAGCAAGGCATACAAGAACCTGGTAGCTCGCTGCCTGCAGCAAGAAAGCGACGAGGTCCTAGAGCACACCTACCACTTGGGCAGCAGTCGAGCCATGAAGTCGTGGAACTCTATTGTCATAGACGATATAGTTTCCCTCAATCCGGTGATTGAGTTTGTCAAGGCCAAGGTGGTGAATCTCTTTCGGAAACACGGGGCCATTGAAGTGGATTCCCCGCTACTGTCGCCGCTCTCCGCCAGAAATAGTCGAGCCTATGCCAGTGCCAACGCCGTGCACCTAATGACCCACTCTGGATGCGTGGTGGTGCTGCCCTGCGATCTGCGCACCCAGTTTGCCCGTCACGTGACCATGAACGGGGTGAATCTCATCCGGCGCTACTGCGTAGACCGTGTTTATCGCGAGGAGCGGGTTTTCAACTTCCATCCCAAGCAGAGCTACGAGTGTTCCTTCGATATCATAGCACCCACAACGGGCAGCCACTTGGTGGATGCAGAACTGCTGTCGCTAGCCTTTGAGATAACCAGCGAGCTGCCACGTCTCCGTGAACGAAATCTGGCAATACGCATGAACCACACGAATCTGCTGAGGGCCATCCTCATCTACTGCAATGTCCCAAAGTCGCAATATGAAGCCCTGTTTGAGGGCACCCTGGACTTTATCGAGTCGCGCATCTCCCGCTTTCAGTTTCACTCCAGCATCACGCTCATCATGGAGAAGTCACGCACCTCGGCCCAGACCCTGATGGATATGCTGTTGGCCAACTTCCTGTTGACCGGCTCGAGGAGCACTGTGGATGATTCTGCACTGAAGGCCCTGATGCGGGGCAAGGGGGAGGCGGCTTCGCTGGCGAGAGGTGCTCTGAGGGAGCTGGAAACTGTGGTGGGCCTAGCCTACAGCCTGGGCGTCACGGTGAGTAAAGGAATTTATACAAAATTCCCTGATCTTGCAGCTTCCTTTCCTCTCCCAGTGTCCCATTCACATTTGGGCGGGTCTGCCGCTCAGCTTCGAGCGTGCCAGCAGTGGTGGCATTGTTTGGCAGATGACTGCTGACCTCAAGCCCAATCGTTCTGGTCATCCCTCGGTTCTGGCAATTGGCGAGCGTTACGATGCCATGTTGCACGAGTTTCAGCGGCAGGCACAAAGCTTCAACTGCGCCTTGCCATCTAGGGGAGTGCTCAGTGGCGCAGGCATGACTTTCTATCTGGACAAACTGGTGGCCGCCGTGGAGTATGCCAAGGATTGTCGAGCCATCGATGTGGGCATCTGTGTGTGTGGCACGCGACCGCCTCTCAAGGATGTAACCTATATCATGCGGCTGCTCTGGTCGGTGGGTATCCGCTGCGGCATTGTGGAGGCCGCCAGCGAAGTCGGCGATGAAGCCCAGGATCTAGCTCGACTGGGAGCTCTGCATGTTATCCTGGTGGCCGAGAATGGTTCCCTTCGAGTGCGTTCGTTTGAGAGAGACCGCTTTCAGGAGCGGCATCTAACGAGAACCGAACTGGTGGAGTTTATTGAGAAACTTCTAAGAACGGAGGCCATAAGCGGAGCCACTGTGGACAACTCCAGCCAGGTGTTCAACACGAGTGCTGGTGGTGGTGGTGGTGGCGGTGGCAGCAGCGGCGGCAAGGAGCGCGGCGAGAATGGACTCAGCACATCCGCCTCGAATGCCACCATCAAGAACAGCTACAGCTACAGCCAGTTGCCGAATCTGCAGGTCTCCTTCCTCACCCACGAAAAGCCCACAGCCAACTATAAGCGGCGACTGGAGAATCAGGTGGCGCAGCAAATGAGCTCCACCCTGGCTCAGTTCATCAAGAAGGAGACTTTTGTGGTGCTGGTGGTGGAGCTGCCGCCGGCTGTGGTAAATGCCATTGTGGGAGCCATCAACCCGCGGGAAATACGCAAAAAAGAGACTGAACCGGAAATCAACTTTGTGATTGAAAGGTGAGTAAGTAAATACTCAAATTAATCTTAATTTAGTAAGAATTTATATCTTACAGATTTCCCAAATACAAACGCTATATATCGGATATAAATGACGAGGTCATGGACTATCTAACCGATGCCAAGACACCAATTGTGGCCTTGTACAGCATTTCCGATTCCTACTACCGCGTCATCATCTAACCCACAGCAAAACTAAAGATGGCCGAACTACTTAGTAGTGCTCGTCCCTAGGTTAAGCTTCGAATTGTCACAAAACTTAATTTTTGGCCAAAATTCTACTTTAAGTGGCTGTGTTCTCTGATGCCATTTACCCAATAATCGAATCAAAATTTGTTTCTATAAGTTTAACTTCAAAGTGGAGACTAAGGAAATTGATGAGATCCATCCAGAAATCTAAGTTTTTCAAGGTCCTTTTCCACACATTCGAAAAAACAATTCACAAGAAATCTGTTATAATTAGTTTTAGTCAATATTTCTTACTTGGTTTAAAGTAAAACGAATCCTATACTGATGCTGTTCACGCCTAAGTCAAAAGAATAGTTAAAAACTAAGAAAAAAAAAAAATCATATGCACGTAAATATCAATTTATAGAAATATATTTTTAACTATACATTGAGATTTTAACTTAAAGTTTGTAAGTTTCAGTCTTTAGAGGGTAGCCAATTGTAGGGAAGGCACAAAAATCGGTACTGTCCGGTTTAATATAATCGGAAAAGAAAAACAATTTGGAAAATTTTTATGTTCAGAAATTTAAAAATTAAATTTTATGTTTTTTTTTTTATATGTTTCGTTAATAGCCATAATGCAACATTTTCCCTAATATAAAAATCGATCGATAAAATCGATATTTTTATACCCTTGCAGGGTTTTATAATTTTAGTCAAAAGCTTGCAAAGCGGTAATTTACGACCCTTTAAACCATATATATTCTTGATCAGAACAAAAAGCCTAGATCGACTCAGCCTAAAGCACTTAAGTTAAAAATTGAATCCCGGGCTAAGCTTCAAAATCACTTATTTTACACACAGAGCAAACCAAGATTTGAGTCTTCATCTATATTTTATAAATACGTACAAGTTTTAAACACGAAATTTATATAGCCTACAATAAAGTTGCATGTTTCAAAAGTGCCTCCCATTGGGAGTCCAAACAAAAATCACGCTCCGTTCTCTCCCGCGGATTTGTTGAGGGAACGGGCTATGCCCAAGGCGGGGCCTTGGAGGACCTTCCGCGAGAGTCGCATGAAGCCGGAGACGGGATCACGACCAAAGTACTTGACCTGGATCTCCTGACCCACCTCCAGGTTCAGCGCCGAGGGATGGGCAATCTTGCGTTGATCCAGCTGCGAGTTGTGCAGCAGGGCAGGTGGCATACTGGGATACAGGACGACCATGACGCCGGTGTCGCGCAGCTCAGTGATCTTGGCAGTGTAGATGCCGCCGAACTCCAGGTCCGGCACTCGCTCTTTGACCATGTAGCCTTCGATCAGCTCCTTGGCCTCGTCCATGGCCGCCTGCGAGGGTGCAAATAAGGAGAAGTTGCTCTCGCCCGAGGCTGTTAAGGTGGCTCCGGTCTCCAGGTAGATGCGTTTCATGTGCAGACCGCTGGGACCGATAAGTTGGGATCTCTGGTGCGGCTCCACGGTAATGGTTTCGCTCACGGGCCAGCTATCCTTGCGGTACTTTCTGGAAATTGAAATAATTTCTTGTATAATTAAATAAATTTTCCAGTTAGTATACTCACCTCGGCTCCCGGATGGCCTCCCCCATGATATCCAAAATCTTAGACTTGGCATCGGTGGCCTTTTGCAGCGACTCCATGACCACCTTGAGCGGAATGCCCGGGATCTTGAGGTCCGCCTGAATGGCAGTGAAGCCCTTTCTCGTGCCAGCCACCTTCATGTCCATGTCGCCCATGTAGTCCTCGATTCCGAGTATGTCGGTGAGAATACGATAGTCCTGCAGATGCTTGGTGTCCTCGTTCTCAAATTTGGTGACCAGGCCAATGGCCACGCCCGCTGCCGGGGCACTGACCGGCACTCCAGCGTCCATGAGAGCCAATGAACCGCCACACACGCTGGCCATGCTACTACTCCCATTTGATTCCAGCACTTCTGAGGTGAGCCTTACAGTGAAGGGGTAATCGTGTGGGAGGGTGGGCAGCAATCCCCTCTCCGCCAAGGCTCCGTGACCCAGTTCTCGGCGACCCAGAGGACCAATCCTGCCCACTTCTCCCGTGGCATAGGGCGGAAATTCGTAGTGCAGCATAAAGTTTTTGGCCTTCAGACCACCACTGTCCAGGGCAGCCAGGGAGTCCAGTTTCATGGCGCTCTCCGGCGAGTCCAGGCTCACCGTGCAAAAGACCTGCGTCTGACCGCGCTGAAACAAAGCGGATCCGTGGAGCGGCTTGTACATGTCCACCTGGCAGGAAATGTTCCTCAGCTGGTCGTAGTCCCTGCCGTCACATCGCTGGCCCCGCTCAAAGATCAGTTCCCGGAAGATGGTTCTACTGGTCTGGTTGAACTGCTCGCCAATTAGGGAAGGCTCCGTGTCCGGAAAGGAACTCCACACCTTGTCTATCACATTGGAGCGCACCTCATTGACTGCATTGTCTCGCGAGATCTTGTCGTGCTGTGCATCCTGGAAGATCTCCCTAAGCCGCATCTCACACATACTGCGAACTGCCTGCTCCAGTTCCGGGTCCACGGACGGCGGAGCTTCCACCTCCCTTTTCTGCCTGCCGTATGCCTTCTGGAGGCGTTCGATCTCATGAATGATGGACTGCGCCTCCCGAGTGCCCTGCTTGATGGCCTTGAGGAGGTCCTGCTGCAGCACCACATTGCCCTTGCCCTCCAGCATCACCACCAGGTTCTGTTTGGTGGCCGAAACGACCAGGTCCAGTTGGGAGGACTCCAGCTCCCTTCGGGTAGGATTGATCAACACCTCGCCATCACAGAAGCCAACTCTGGAAGAAAAATTATCAATGAAAATACTCCTATCTTGGGTTTCCCCACTCACCTCACAGCTCCGATGGGTCCATTCCAGGGAATATCACTCAGCGACAGCGCCATGGAGGCAGCGTTGATGGCCAGTATGTCCGGGCTATGCACCGCGTCCATGGCCAGCATGTTGCACACCAGCTGCGTCTCCGTGCGGTAATCCTTTGAGAAGAGCGGACGCAGGGAGCGATCGATCAGGCGGGCGGAGAGAATCTCCTTCTCGGAGGGACCCAGTTCTCGGCGCATAAAGTTCATGGGAATGCGGCCGGAGGCGGCGTTCTTCAGACGGTAGTCCACCACCAGCGGCAGAAATCCCTGACCCGGCGAAGGCTTTGGCTTGGCCACCGCGGTGACCATTACGGCGGTGTCTCCCATCTGGCACACGGCGCTTCCGTTGGCGAATCGTGCCAAGCGGCCGGAACTGAATGTCATGTTACGTCTGTGGGGGAACTCGTTGCGTTATTGGTTTAAACATCCCCAGTGGAGACCAAATACTCACCCATTGCTGAAGTTTACCTCGACGGAGGGGGCTTCTCCATTGGCGGCACTCTGGACACTTCTTTTGTGGCTGGAAATTGATGGGTTCAGGCATCTTAGGCGGTAGTTGAGGAGTTTCAGGGATTTCCTTGTGAAAATCATGGTCATTACCTAAAATCTGCCGGTTGGTTCCGGCTAACACGACATTTGAGTGCCCTGTAAACATGAAGATCTTTAATATGTTAATTGAGTTTGGCTTTTAGCTTACCCTGTATGATAAATATTTTGTATTATTTAAGTTGTAATTTTTGGTGATTTTTTTATTTTAGTTGAGACCTCTTTAAAAATGATAGTGCTTATTTAATTGAAGGCAGTGTGCAACATGTGTGCGGAGAAACAGCTGATTTGATGAAGTTGCCACACTATGTTACCAATTAATAGCGAAAAAGTCTGGCAACGCACCAGTGCTGCCAGACCGCGAGTTCAGGCTGGTTTCATCTTTTTAGTGTGCCCAGAGGCCGTGAAAGCAGAAATCTCAATTTTGTTCCCAGGTTAGGGGCTTTCCCTATAGATTAAGGGTTTTTTTTAAACTTGTAATAATACTATGTTATTAAAAAGCATTGTTTAATTCATGATTTACCCAACAATTGCAACAATTTTTGAACTGAACAAATCTAGAAACTTTCTGTGAACGAAAAGGTTTTCAAACCGATTTTTCAGAAGATGATCTCAATGCATATGTATAAAAAACATTAAAATAATGCAACAAAAAGATGTTTTCCTTAAATTTTATTAAACTAACTAATTTTTTAAATGCAAGGGGAAAACTGGATTTTTTAGGCGGAAATTTCAACTTTTTGGTATTTTTTAGAGGCAGAGCCAAAGTTTCATCTGGCAACACTGGTTAAAAACCTATAAATACGGGTGAACGGCGCATTCGAAAAAAAAAAATTCCAACAAAAACAACGGCGGAGAGTGCGTTGCTGCGCGAGGGAAATTTTTTCGAAAGCACTACAATTCGCGGACCATCGCCATTCGTTTATGCAAAATACCGCCGCAAAAGCAGCTAACCTGGCTTAAATCGTATAAAAACGCTCGAGTTTCTTGGCCATAGTTTTCTGCCCGCCGCGTGTGTCGTTGTGTGTGCGTGTGCATGTGAGTGCCCGCCCGCCCGTCTCTGTGTGTGTGCCCATCGGTGTGTGTGTGTGTCTCAGTGTGTGCAATCGTGGTGGTGAGCGCTGCCGCCGCCGCAACAACAACAAAAAGAAAACCGAAATCGACAAATGCGGTCAAATTGAAAAGAAAAACAAAAAGAAAAAGTATTCTCGGCCAGCGCAAAGCCAAAAAAGCAAAGCTAAAAAGCACAAGCCAAAAAGAAAAACGCAGAATCCCACGGAAAAGCCGGAAAAATTGCCTTCTAGGCGTGTCGCTGCTCTGCCCGCTGCTGCTTCTTCTTAGTCGCCTCAGTCGCTTCAATTTGTTTATGCTGTCCGACAGAGAGAAAGAGAGGGAGCGAGAGCGCACTCTTATCAACGGACAGACCAGACCGATTTCTTATCAGACCCGCCTGCCGCCTGCCGCAGATTGTTGCGAAAAGTTCCGAATAACAGAAATTATTAGGAAGCCGCATTAAGCGCGGTGAAATAGCGCAGAAACGAATTGGAAAATCAAACAAACAGGTAAGTCATGCAGACTAAGTTGAAAATAAAGCAATAACTACAGCGCGGCACAAGGCTCTTCTCTGTCTCTCGTCCGCCGTGGCGGCTTCCTCTTTTAATTGTCACACCTCATTAGCCGTCCCTCTCGCTCTGATAAGTGTTTTATGGCCGTTTCTAGCCATTTACACACGTTGCCTCTGTCGCCTGTCGTGGCTGGTGTGTGCATTGCTAATTAATTGCATTAACTTCAACGATGCAGGACCGCAGTTCTTTTCCCCTTATCCTCTCACTGCTCTTTTGACGTTTGAAAAGTGAAAGCAATGGGAATTGCGTTGGCATTTATCGCTTATCAGCTGGCTCTGCTTCTTCCCTTCTCTCCTCCACCGCACTCATTCTGCAAATATGCAATCGCACACACATACAAAAAGATACAGCCACGGGACGGACATGCTAAATAAACAAACAAATGCCCGTATGCATATTTATAACTCATTATGCTATGCGTTCTTCCGGTTGTCACTTTCCTCTCTGTACTTTTTGTGGCCATCGGAAATACTTTTGACCCTTGGCAGAGGGTCGGTTGAGTAATTGAGTCTTTAAAAAGTCGTAAAAGCAATAATTAATCAATAGAAAAAGTCAGTCAAACAATAATTCTCTATGATTTTAGAAAGAAATTATTTTCTGAATTCAGAAAAGCTTTACCAAGGTCTATAGAACCATTTGGAAAAAATGTAGATATAAATATACAAAGTATCTTAAAATAAGGATACCCTGTTTTATAGGACACATAAAGTTTTGAATTCCAAAAGATATCTAAAGAATATAAACCTTTTATCTTCAAATAGTTAAAAAGCTAAGACTAATTCATTGGTTTATGATTAAAAATTAATATTTTCTTTTTTAATTATGTATTGCAATTTCCCTTTCCTTAAAACATAATTCCACATTACAATTGAATTAACTCCATTAATCTAATCAATAAAATATTTTACCCTCATTGAAAATCAAATATTTTTAATGCACACCCACCGCAGTCTAAAAATAATTGCAATCTATCGTGGCAGCTCACATTTTTCAAACATTTATTTCCGTAACATCAAAATAAGAACTCAAACCAATTAGTGAAACCATTTTGAAATGACCATAAATCAGAATCATTCCAGCAGGGCCATAAATTGCCGTTTTCATTTGCAGCTGACAAATGCGAGCCATTAAAAATAGTTGTTCTGAAAACAAAACGAAACGAACCAAAGTTTTTCCCGCTTTTCAAGGGCGACCCCTCGCTATATATAAATATATTCATAGCCGATCTCGATATGTTTCTTATCTCTTGTGCAATGGTTTGGCTGGCTGCCGGCTTGGTTGTTGTTTTTCTGCCCCAAGTTGGACGTCATTGTCAGAGGCGAGTGTCTCTGATTGTTCCAGAATCGAGGAGGACTGCATAATTAAGACGCGCTTAGCATTTGCTGATAAACATTTCCGGTTTTGATCCCGGGAGTCAATGTGCCGCAGCCATCACTTCAGACAGTACGAATAGTAGCCGACAACTGCAGATGGTTAAAGTTCACGATGTGGCGGCGGTATCTCTGATGTGACCCCATGTGGCGCCCTTTTCAACTGTCAAAACTATTGCCACTCGAAGGGCTTGCGTCACAGTTTATCGACTCAACCCATTTCCTCTCCCTTTGCCCTTTCCCATTCCCATTCTCCCAGGCTGTGAATCCCATTCCATCGGGGTGACGTAGGCAATTGGCAGAAACATGTGTATCCTGTGTCGTCGTCTGCCAAGACAATAATAAACCATCAATGTGGGGGTCGGACGGTCGGACGGCGACCCAGCCCCAGAGCAAATAAAACCCAATCGAATATTATTATCAATGAGGGCAGGACCCAAACAACGAACCCCATTTACTTTACCGGGAGTGTTGGCCACATGCTGCTCATTCTTGGCAGGATATCGCCCGGACCGGGAGCGGGACCCAACCCAACCCCTCGTTTTTCCAACCGATCCAATGCCCAATCCCTAATTCCAATCGCAGCCCGTAGTCCGCCGTTGTCCGTTGTCCGGGCCACGCCCTCGTGCCATCATCGTCGCCTTGCGCTCTAATTTGGCGCGACTTTGACACTTGTTAGCCAATATGTTTTTGGCTCGTGTTAATGGCCCAACGGGAATTGATATTAATTGCCCCGACGCCCCCGCCGCAGTTGGCTGGGTGGGCGTTGCCGATGGTCAATATTGTTGGTACCACAAAAAAAGAAGGAATGCCTGGAAATCAGCTTAAATCAATTTTTGGTTCATGCCTGCCGCTGCCGCTTTTGTTCACTTGCTGCCGGTTTGCCCAATCGGCTTACCACCAACTTTTCGTGACTGTTTTTGTTGCGGCTTTGACTTTTGAAAAGAACCATGTCCTCCCTTCTCCCTCATATTCCCTGTTCAATCTAATTAATTCCTGCAACCCTTGAGGCAGAAAGATTTAGATTTGTCTGGCCCTAAGAAAGGCCAGTCGCCTTTTTGAGTGAATGAAAACTGAAAATGCTCACTTTTTTTCTGGCCTCTGTTTCTCTTTCATGGTGCCTATAATAAAACTAAATTCAATTAGAACTTGCAGTTGGAGTTCCCTTTATTTCTTCCCCGTCCCAGTCCCAGTCCCTGTGCGTGTGGGAAAAGTTGAAGTGAAATGTGAGAAAAGTTTGTGGAATATGTTGGTAAAAGTGAAAAAGCGGGATGAGGAGTGCGTGTGGGATAGGGCGCAGCAGTCCTTATTAGTTGCCAAAGGAAAACCCCTAAGGGCATGCAAATTTAATGGAATGTCTTCAAGTGAAAAGCAATTTAATTATGGTTCTTTTGCTTGAATATCAATTAGATGAGAAGAGAAACCGATATGCTATGGAAATAGTGGCACAAGGTTCGTCCTTTCCCATCCTCTGGGTAAACAAAAAGGCTACAAAAAATAAAACCCCGTCATTCTTAGTTTGGTTTAGTAATTGACGAGTTTTCAATCCACATCCGATCCCTTCTGCCAAATTCGATGATATAGCAATTCGCTCCTGCCTAGTTGCCTAGAGTTGATTCCTAATGGCTTCTCCGTCCTTCACCGCTGGGGAGAGCTTACCTAGCACAATCCTCTTAGGGGGCAATCGCATTCCAACCGAACACCTGACGCACCTGGCCGGTGTGCCTTCGTTTTGATAAGAAATTCCTGGTGCTAATCAACAAGACAGGCCTGACAGGTGGGCGGTTGGGCGGCGACAGCGATGTAGCAAACAGAAGCCAACCTGCCGTAATGACCTTGATAAACTTTCGTTCCAAGGAGCGCTTCTTCTCTTACGGTAGTAAGTTGGCTCCGATGGCTTTGCTTTTCTTGGGCTGTGTTTGCCTAGAGGCAATTTTATTATTTGCTCTCGTCTGCCGAAAAACGTTTTACATTCACCAACCGCCCCCGAAATTACCACTCCCAAATAATAAAAAAAGAACTCGTAAAGTACACATAGACCAAACAGAAAAAAAACAAAAAAAACAAAGTTTTTCTTTGACATTTTTCTGGTCTCTCTTCCTGTTTCCCAAAAATTGTTCGGCTTATGCCGCTTCGACGCTTTTGTTGTCTCTTTATTTTTCAGTTTTGATTAAAGACAAACCCTTGTCTGCCCCAACTCCCCCAACAGCTCTAGGTCCGACCCTCAGCTCACCTTGCTTTGACTGAGTGTTATTACCACTTTGTCGCATCAACCTTTAAACTTTGCCATTTTATGGGACGCTCTGCTTGTGCCTTTTTCGACTCTATCCGGTTCTGTTTTTGGCCGGCTTTGAGGGAGGTCCAGAAATTGGATTTTTTGTTGTATTTGTTGGGGGCCTGCTGCTGCCTGTGTCAACAGACAAATAGGATATCATGATCCATCAACAATGCCTGTCCAAGGCACACACACCCACTGCTCACCGCCCACTGCCCGGCGGAGAATTCCAAAAAAATTATGCAAAGTGTCATTGAGACTTTACAACAACAAATGAGAGGTAAGGAGAAAAAAAAGGTAGAGAGTTGTCGGCGTCTCATGCACTTAAAAACCAATCACTTGTGCATTGACCCTCGCAAGGGAACCACATTCAGGCAGAAGCAAAACCCAAGCCATTGCCAACAGCACAGGCTAAAGAAGCAGCAGCTGTAAATGCGACAGCAGGCAACGCAACGTGGCCAACACCTTGACACTGTGTCGTCGGCCAAGTTTGGCGACTTGGCAACAGAGCCAAAAGAAACGAAAAGGGTGGGGCAGCAGGAGCGCAGCTAAATTGGCCAACAGTAGTCGAAGAAAGGCACACTCTTGGTCAATTTAAATCAATCTAATATGTGCCATACTTAACTAGAATGCTTTTTCTGCTTCAAATACATATTTAAAATTTTTTAAATACTTTTTGACGCAAACAAAATTAAATACAAATGATACACATTTAAGAGTTAATAAATATCTATTATACGGCAGGATTTAAGCCAAATAGGAAGCAGCTTTCAACTGGTTTTAAGCCGGTTTTACGCCTAAATATAAACAAGCTAATTTGGTATAATTAAAATAACATATGGGTTATGGCCTTGAACTTTACCAAACCTGTTTCGGTGTAATTTTCGTAAATGGCTGGCACTCAATATTAAATACAAAGTGAATTTTCGCCAGACAAAGATCATGACCAAGCCAGATCGTTACAAATTGATAATGACTCTCATGCAGAAAAGGGTATAGCAACATTTTTATGCAAAAACTCGCTGGCAGAACAGGCTCCCCAGACCGAATCTGACTTTGTCCGGGGATGAAGCGCGACCAATGAGGCCCAAGTCGAGGTCCCGACCATACACATACGTGTAGAATTCATTAACAATAATGCGCAGTGGGAAGGGATAAAAGGAGGAGCAACAGAAAAAAAAAATCAAAAGGGCCTGGGAGCCGAGTACCAGGAATTTCTGTTTAAGCCTAATCCTGGGTGGTCTCCGCGTTGCTGTTGTTATGAAAGAGGTTCTCTTTAAAGGATATTAAAGCCGAACAATTGTGTGTCGTGATAAATCCAATAAAAGTGAGCAGAATTCAATTAAAAATTCAATTGGATTCTTAATTTCTACCTAGAAAACTCTGCTCCTAAACTTAAATGATAAAAAAGCAAATTTTTAAATCCCAAATAATTTTTTTTATTCATTTTCAGATACTTTACTGACAGCGAATTGGTAATTTTCTTTCGCGAAGCCAAAGGTGAGTTGGTCGTTCTCAGAAACTGAAAGTATTTTATCTTTTCAATTGATAGCACAATCTTTTCACGTTTCGCTATAAATTATGTCATAGATAGACTATTTGTATAGCTCTATATGAAGTGTTTGATTGACGAGCACACGCTCATTCAAATGAATTGTCATTCATTCAGCGGAATGCTGGGTGCAATATTTCCTAAAAGAAATTCCTAACTGGCATCGCTTCAACGAACTGTGTTATCGTTAATTGTTTTTTGCCGTCGATGGAGTTTGTTTTTTTGTTATTTTTTACAAAATCGCATTATTCATTTATCTTTTTTATTGCATTTGTCTGTCCCGGAGAGCACAAATCATTTTTCATTCATTCGGTTTAAATCGGAAGGCACTTACAAGCGGAGAATCAATGTGCAAACACTTTTAGAGCTTTTAACTTTTTCTGTATTGTATTAGTCATCGAGTTACTTGGAGTGCTTCTTGTTAAGAGGGTATATCAGCTACTTAATCGCATCTTTTTTAAGTTTCTGTATATATTTGGATAAGCAAATAACCCAAGAAGTCATACTACGTAATTAAATTTATAATAGCTTTGGGTGAAATTCCATAAGTGATTATTTGATATTTTCAAGTATTTAGATTGACTAATCGCCAGAGGAGCCTATTTAAACAAGGGAGTCATTGGGTAAATCATAATGTTACGCATTCTTCTCTTATCAAGGTATAAAATGGTTGAATTACCCTGCGGATTAGGGGAAAAACATAAGGTTATGAGAGAGAGTTTTAACACTAAATTTACTGCAAATAAAAAATGTGAATAATCCCTTAAGAGTCTCGTGTTCTTGCTTCTTGAACACTTGTGCATTCGGACGTAAATGTGTTTCATGCCGGCTTTGGACGCTTTCAAGTGTGTGCTGAAAAATTTAAACTTTTTATTTATTGTTAAACATTTTTAGACATTTGTTCTCCTGGCTGTTGTTGTTTTTTGTTGCCTGATCCTTGCCACATTTGCAAAGTTTGTGCCTTTTGTTACAGCGCTGACATTTTGCTGCAAACACACATACAACGGCTTTTGTTGATTTTTGTACTTACTTGTATATATAAATATATATAAAGTATATCTAACTTTTGCCTAGGTAATTTGCCATTGACGCCTACAAAGGGCGTGTGGGCGTGGCAGATGGCACCACTCGGCAGGGCTGGCAATGGCGATTAGCAACAAAAAGCAAACTTGTTAGCAACGTACATACATATTTTTTATTCTGCAGAACTTTCTGTTGCACTTCAAATTTAGTTTGTTATTTTTTTGGTGTCCTGCTTTTCCATTTGTGTTATTTTTCCCCTTGCACTTGGCAAGTTTATGGTGCCGCACTCGAAGTGGCTAAGAAACTTTACCGACCACCATTCCCGGATTCAAGTATCCCGAAACTCTGTTCCACCGCTGACATTCGAGCCATCGAGCATTTACCATATTCCAGTTACGTCCAAACATTCGTCGAAGTCCTTGGTGACGTCGTAACAAATTTTGCCTGAAATGTTTATGAGCTCATAAATTCTGACACAACGTTGTGGATACTCCTCAACAGCCATTGTCTGGCTACCTGGGAGTTTGCCTTCGCGTCCTCATTTTTTGTTGGAATTTCTTGTACTTTTTTTTTCGTTTGTTTCTCATGCGTCTGACAACTTTTGGCACATTTGTCGTACATCAAATTAGGAGCAGAATGCCCGACGGCGCGAAATGATTGAGCATTTGCATTAAGCCGAATCAACACAGCACACAGGTACACCCAGACATGCGGCAAATCGTGAGGAATGTAATATCTTGGTGCCCGCGGGAATCGTCGACTTGTGAAATGCCCTGCAGGTACTCGAAAAAATCAATTTCAATAAAATATTTAAAAGTGTGTGTGAAGTTTTGCACTTCCGTCAGATATATAAGGTGTCCTAAGAGGATTTGCCTCTGGAAATCTAAAGCGAAGTGAGGTTGGAAAATGTAACTGGGAAATTTTAAAACTACTAATTGCTGAACATCATTATTCTTATATAAAAAGAAAGAATCTGGGTTAAAGGACCAATGTTTAGAGGAGAGTGAATAGGAGTCGCACTCGCCCTTTGTCCTAGAAAGTGAATAAGTTAAGTTTTTAGATATGTATATATATATTTTTTAAATTTTAATTACCAAATTGGTATGTAATATAGGCATACCCATTTTAATAAAGCCCACAAAATGCCTCTTGATGGCCCCAACACGTCATTATTTTCCCAGTGTCTTTCCTTGGTCAATTTTCAGTTACATATTTTCGGTTAGCAAAAAGCCAAAGAATGAAAAGGCACAAAGGGCAACACAATAACCAAATGAGTGTTGCTGGCCGGCGGGAGAACAGAAAACTTTGAGCAAACATTGACTCAGTTATTCGAGTTCCATTTTTATTCGTCCGCCGACGACTCGGGTAAATAAAGCATTTTCAAATTTGTGCATATGCATGTCAACTCAACTCAACTGGGCTCATCCAGTCCTTCTGCCCCGGCCAGCTTAACTCGGCCAGGCCTCGTCATCGCTGGACAAGTGTTTGTGTTGCCAAGTTGGCTATGATTGTAGCCAAAATTTTTACTAAAAAAAATCATAAAGAAAGGAATATAATCCACCTTTTAAAGGAATTTTAAACGTAATCCTTTGGTTATTTTTATTTTTTATCCTCAAAGAAATAAAGGATTGGATAAATTTATTAAATTTATTAAGCTTAATAATATTGATACATTTAACTTAATAAATAAATTTAACCATCTTAGTTTTACTTATTGACCTTTTTCGAATCCTTTGTGTCATCTCTGATCATCTGCGGCCTGGCCGGAGTGCCAGTGCCTGTTGGCTGTCGTCATCTGCTGTGGGCTTAGCTGTCGTCCTCGGCTGGGCCATTTCACCAGGTCCGCAGTCGTCCGGTGACCTGGCCGCCTGGCACTGACATTTACTTAACAGCCCGTCTGTCCAGGTCCTTGGTGCCGACTGGTCGCCGGTCAGATTTCGAGAGTCTCTCCTTGACGCGCTGATGCTGATGATGCACCATAATATTTAATTTATAATTAAATGCATTTTATTGGCTCAACGGCCGTTGCGCTTCGTTTGCTTTTGCCACTCTTAATGAGACACGAAAAGAGATCAAAGGGCAAAGAGAGGGAGTTTAATTATACCAAAAATACCTTGGATTCACTGACTTTTCCAACATTGTTCGAATGGCAAACACTGGTAGCCTTGAAGTATTGATTTTGGGGCAGGCCACGGCAGATTGATGAGGAGGTATCTATGTAGACGAGGACTTTGTGTCATTAGGAGGAAATGGAAATGTAAAATTGTGTTGTTCGCAAGCGATTCAATTCCACTCTGATGGACAATTGGTTTATGTGTTGCCAATGCATTTATGATGGCCAGAGCCCGAAAAAAAATGCATAGCAGACCCCATAGTCTGTGTGTGTGCGCTGATTGATAAATTCGTTAGCAAGAGTATGTAAAATTTCGAAAAAGTAAAAAAAAAAAAACGACAAATGGCCAGAAAAGCGATCGATTCGGTTTGTTTGCCGTTCGATTAGGAATATACACCGAACGGACGTGTGCTTTTTTTACGTTTTTATAGCGACTGTAATTACGATATATTTTTCGCCTTTGAGAGGTGTCTGACTATTTCTTTATGCATTACACAGCGAAAGCGCTGCCGCGAGATCCAAATGACTTGACCGGCGAACTGAAAAACCATTCATGAGACCACAACATCAACAACAACAACACCAACAACAACAGCAGAGCTACAATAATAATGACAAGCTTTTTACGCAATCGCCAGCCTTGTGCCAAATAATAATAATAGTAATAATGCGCAAAAATAATAATAATAAATAAACTACCGCTGCAGCAGCGGCTAGCAGCAAGAAATAACATGAGGCAACGTCCGAATCGAGAAAATAAAATGCCTCAAGTTTATTTACATTAAAATCGCATGCACTTTGTGTTAAAAAATCAATTAAAAGCGCCGGCCGTCGCTGGCAATTAATGCTAATGGCCAGAAATAAAACTAAATTAAACCACCAAAGCTCATAGAGACGTGGAAACTGCAATGGAAATACAGAAAATTGGAATCTGAAACCGAGCAAGTAATAAACAAAAATATTCTGGGAATATTTAATAAAAGTACCACTGGAAAATGCAAATAATTTGTAATATTTATATATGACAAATGTGTGTTTCTTGGAAGTGGAACGAACAACTGCAGGCACTACAGTATTATATGTGCCGTAAAATATGCAAATAGTCAGAGGAATATGAAAAATGCAATCAATAAATTGAAAATTTCAATGCATAAACAAAAAGCTTAATAACTTGTGAATCCGGACGATTGAAACTTTCAATTGCTGAATGTTGTTATTGAGGGGAAATGTCGGTATTTTAATAGTTTATTTTGTTTTTCATCAAAGAAAAGTGGTAGAGTCTGAAGGAGGGATTGATGATGGGCAAATACACAGTATGTTATAGTGTGGAAATACTTTCTATGTTTGTGAAAATGGCCAGAAAATATTTGTGCAGTCAATAAATGTAATATTTCTCTGCCAAACCGAATGAGAGATTGCAGCTTTTAATTGTTGAGTTCTCTTTGTTGTGGGCTCTTTTTGGACTTTGTCTTTCGAGTGAATTTAAGAAAGGAATATTAGCTTTTTTTTAGAGTCTTAGTGTAGCAAAAACCCAAATCAAATGGAAAGTCCAATAATATACAAGGCACTCACGTGGGAGAGAGCTTGGTGAGGGAAACCTGTTTCTGACAAGGCGGCGCTTAGACTTGCTTAGACACTTTGAAATAGAATGATTAAATGAATGTTTATGCATTGTGTATATGCTGTCGATTCCAAATTACGTCACTGTGACGTCAAACACAAACCGCTTTTATTTTTATTTATTTATTTCTGTGTTGTGTTACTTTTATTTATTCGCCGTTCCTCCTTGAATTCATAGCAGGTGGTGGCGGGGGCCAGCGGCAAATGCCAAATTAAAACATGTACACAATGTCAATAATACATCGTCATAGTATTCAAATGAAGTTTGACAGACACACGCACACACCGCACGTTTGCAGACCCAGTCTTTCGCCCGTTGTCACCTCACTTCACCCACCACAGGTGTAGACACAGCTGGCCTTATTCACCGGAGGCAGACATCGGTGGCTTTTGGCCAACAGCAAAAAAGAGAGCCAAGAGGCTTAGCCAAAGGCAGCGACGACTAACTGCGAATAGGTCAAAATGCGGGCCTTGGCCATTGTTGGCCATGTGGGTTGGCAATTATAGCAGCTCGTTATATTTATATCGCACTGTCTATAGCGTGTCTAAGCAAATAATCAAAATTTGTCAGGTAGAAATTCGACCTGAGAATATGATTTGATTTTAAGCTCTAAAAAAATATAACAAAATATAGTTTTTCTTTAAATCATTAGATTTTTTCTCTGCTTTATATAAACCCAAATTTCTTTAATAAAACTGCTAATGAATCCCTAATTTGATTATCACACTTTAATTTTAAGTGTTAGTATTTTTTCATTTGCGGTTAAAAATAATATTTGGCAACAATTTCAATTTCCTATAATAACACAAAGCTATTAAATGTTTCTCTCTCTCTAAATTTTCAATTACATTTGCCAAAGTTAATAATTAAAGCAGCAGCAGATTATTTATTACTCCCATTATTATTATTATTATTGCTGCGCTTTACACGGCCGTGTTTACATTTTTAATTTAATTGCGCTCATTATTATGTAATAGAAAACAAGCTCGCTGAGAAGTTCACATCGAAAAGCCGATTTCGCAAAACCAGGGGCCAGGGAGCAGCTTGAGATGGAATGAGGACCGCATATCATCGGCGGATCTGTCGCCGTCGTTGTTTCTCAACGCGCTCAAGGTTCCTCCGATTTGAATACAGAATACTGAGTGAGCCTCATGAATGGATGAGAGCTTGACGGAGTCGTCGGAATTCGTGTGGCGGCGATCACGAATGAATGGAACAGCTCAAAGTGCCGGCAGCGGGCGAAGTAACAATAACAATAAACATATACAAATTCCTATGCCATATTGCGGTGATCAAATGAAAAGAACACAGTCAACGTCAGGCATATAGAGAAACATAAATTCCCGGGGGAGAAGAGTAGGAAATAATATGCTTTGATGAAAACATTGATATGTTTTAAAAGTAGAAATGATTGATCAATGAAATATTAGATAAAATTGTATCATGGGCTGAATTTAAAATCGATCATAACTTAACCAGAAATGCATTATTGGTACATATTTGTAAACTATTTCATTATAAGTAACTAATATGCGTCATAGAGAAAATTGTTTTACATTGGTTATCAGTAGATATTTATATTTTTATAGCCCACTTACCCATGCGCAGACTGTCCTTGAACTACTTAACAAATTTAAGATAAATACGGCTTTCAAAAGTGATTCACAGCCATTAGCCACCGGCCACACCCCCGCCCGCACCCACTCGCCGGCCATATATCTGGATATATCTATTCGACAGCCAATGATGATTGCCTATGGCCCAATTGCGTTTGTCGTGTCTCGATAATTTTCGCACCATGCAAATTAGGTAGCCAGAGCCAGAGCCAGAGCCGCAGCCATAGCTTATTGCGAATTCGAATTGTTTGTTTCGTTTGCCTATTGCTGATTTTGCTGTGGTTACTGGATGTCACTTTGCTGCCGACTTCTAATTGTATTTTCCAATAGGCCAAACACCGCCTGCCTGCCTGCCTGCCGGTGACTCAGCGGCTGTGCAATGACAAAAGAAATTATCACATGATTATCATATGATGTTGTCGCTGTGCCTGACCGTCTGTCTCTGATTTGCATGTGTTATTCAATTCAATCGACGATTGATTTGGGCTGAGCAATCACCTTTAATGAGTTACCTCTTCTTAGGTTTGTGCCTTTTTTGCTGTAAAACTCCAGAGAAATAGAAAAGGCCAATGACTTTGAGATGCCTTCAAGGCGTCAGCACGTACTATATCCTTGGAATATTTGAGGTGAAACCCACCAACGATCCTCCCATTCTACCGCCCGAAAAAGGAAAAAATTCAGTGAGCATTCGTCCGGTTCGGGGTCCTGTTTTTGGTCCTTATCCCTTTCTGACAACTTATCCCGACTTGTTTGCCGTCTGCCTTCATTTTTCGCCTTTGGTTTTTGCTGCTTTCGCTTCTTTTGTGCTGCATACAAAAGATTCAGAGCTCACCCGTTGTTGTTTTCCTTATATATATTTTTTTTAAGTATTTCCAGGGTATAAGTGAGTGCAAGGAGTGCTGGCACTAATCCCGGGACAAGAGCACACCCTGTCAAGTGCCCGAAGAGCCACTTGCGAGGCATCCACTATTCGAATACTTTGAGCTTTTAATTTATTCGAATTTTTTACCCCATTTTTGTGTTCATTTGCAAGAATTCTTCCCTTATTTTCCAGCAGCAGGGTGCTGGCAACTGGCAACTGGCAGACTGGAGGTCGGGGATATATGTGCATGGGGAGTACTCACGAATATATATGTACATATATACAAATATATATAGTATATATATGTATTTGATTTTGGGAGGGTGTTTACACACTCGCCATTGAAATGCAGCCAAGCATCTCCGGAGCAGAGCAGCTTCCGCTGCATAAATATTACGCTACTTGTGTGCATTCAGCATTCTGTGCAATTTATTTCATTTTACTGCCAACTGCCAGCTTCAACTTCAACTTCAGCTTCAGCTTCAACTCCAGTTTCATTCTCGGTCTCAGTTTCAAATTGAATTCTATGGGAGAGTTTTTGCGAGACTTGGTTAGTTGGTAACCCGGACATGAAGTGCTCTTGCCTGTTTGCTGATTAGCAGCTGCCGGCCAGCAAAAGTAGCTTTTCCCCATTTCCTTCCCATTCATTATTTTGGCAACACATGCGGCCGCACCTATTCTTGGCCCAAATTGGCATTCTGACCTCTTGGCTGCTGTTCCTCTTTGTGGGAACTTGGGAAGTTGCCCAAGTGCTGTATGGCCTGGCCAAAACTTTGTTACCAAACTTTAATTGCGCCTAATTGTTGTGTTGACAAAACCAAAAACTTCTAATGAATGAGATCTTGTCGAAAGGAAGTATCAAAGCTGAATTTTTATCCGGTTTGTGCAACAATAATAGCTTTTCAAAAAATCTTGTGGCCTAAACTTGTTTGGTTTCTATTCATTATGAGAGGGAATATGTTTTTGATTTCTGTTGCGTAGAGTTTCCTGCACAATTCCGTTTAATTATGGAAAACAAATGCAGTCTTTATAACAGACTCTCTCATGTTAGCTTACCAGAACTTGTTCATTTTGGCCTAATGGATTCCTTTTATTAATTGCAAGTTGGGATTTTCAAAAGTTTTTGTGCCGTTTTGCACTTGGACAATGCATTAGTTGCAGTTTCTCGGTTAGAAGAGCTTTTAAATAAATAACAATAAAATGCAGAAAGCAACTAAGATAAAATACATGAGAATGAAAACCATTTTTGGCCTTTGTTTTGTGGCTGTAGAGAAGGTTTGGGTTACAACCATCATTTTGGTTGCAGAACCTTTCCCTCTAACCCAGAGTATATTGATTTTTGAGGGTGCTCTCTGGCCATTCTCGTTAACGTTATCATTGCGCAGCCAGATTTATGCATTTACGTCAGCCATCGGGCCAATTATGGGTTCTGTACCCTTGGCTTTTTGGGCGTGGCAGTGCATGGTGCCAGTAATAAATGCAACAAATTTTGGCCAGAATGGCGGCAACAGGAGGAGTAATACCAACTCATTTACACAGGCCATTAATGTCATAATTTCTGGTAGGAATTTACCAAATGCTAATTAGTTTTGAGGGGCACAAAATGAAAATAATTAATTCAGAGAGTCGTCATTAAACTAATAGCTGAGAATTATGTACACAAGAATAAATGTGGTTTCTATTGTTGGGAATTTGCGGATATACTCCATTAATTTAATTATCATAAGTTGTTGTTACTATTTATTAAATATTTTAAATAGGTTTTTTGTTGACAAATATGAATAATTTTATTTTCAAAAATATAGTTTATTATGGGGTATATATATATATATATTTTTTTTTTTTTTGCTAACAAATTCCGATTTCTAGGAAACTGCATTACGCACTGAGCTCCGGCACTTCTCCCCTCGGTCAGTTTATTTTTGTTAGCAATTAAATTTTCATGCGACATTCAAAACACATGGGGGAACTGCAGCGTCCAGGGAAAGTTGAGAGCTGTGAAAGCTGAAAACAAAAAGTCGCGTAATTGAGTTTGCCCAGTTATCTGTTCTAACTAACTGGGTAACTAACTAGGAACTAGTAACGAGGGTGGCCCAGAAAGTTGCTGCTGTCGTTCGAAAATGTCAAATAATGGCAAATAAATAAGCCAGAGATAAATGAAAATATATACTGGCTTCGCACGAAGGGATGGAGGACCATTCGAGGCGGGAAAAAGTCAAGGCGACTCTTCGAGTCGACTCAAGTTGTGTGGCCATTTCTGTGGCCGCACAGTTTGGCCGAATTAAATCCAGTTGGATCGTAAACCTTGAGCGCTGTGTAACCCAACAAATCCTCACGCTGCTTTGGCTTAAATTGTCTGAAAAAGGGTTTATGGTCATGACATTTTATGAACTCAATGAGGGCCAAAGAAACCGAAATGAAACGGAACGCAGCGCAACCTTCGGCTGTAATCTACATGAAATTGCAAACAAGTATTTGGCCCCGCACATACATTTGTGCAGGAATTGTTATTGTGATTGCCTGGCCGAAAGCGTTTCGTAATAAGCTATCTGGACTGACTCTGGGCCCAGACTCTGGCTCTGATTGCTGTTAACATGTCGTAGAGTTTTTCCCCGAAATTTGTTTTGTATTTGGCCTGCAGGCGGACGAGGGACATGGGATTTCCCGCCCCCAACCCCACGGGGATCTCCAAGCGGGCTGCTTTTGTTCCCTTGATTAGGGCCACGTACATTTCAATTAAAATGTCGCCCCCAGCGCCAGAAATTAAGGAAAATCCGGGAATCCAACAGGCGCAGATTTTCCATTTCCCTTGGTTATCTTTAGAAGGGGCCTACTTCCCATTTTTGAAAGTCCTTTCTGTCCCTCTGTTTGCAATTGAACGCGCAGGAGCTACAGTTCAAGCCGTCGAATGGGAAGCATTCAGACATGCTTCCGCTTTTCACGAGCTGTCTGTCTGTCCCTCGAATCTTGGATTCCATCCCAACTCATTCTCTGCCGCCTACCATGTTTGCGTGTATTTGGCATTTGGCAGTGGTACATGTTTTTCCAATTTCTGCTCTGGTCTTAAATGCTTTTGCGGCCCTTGACAGTCGGATATTGTATGCGTTGCGTGTGTGTGGGTTTTTCGCTTAGCTCTCTGTCCGATCGAAGTGCTGAATCACACTTGATGTGGGGCGAAGGATTTGCAAGTTTCTGTCCCTTAAGTTTTGCCAGCTTAGACGCGAGATAAATGATTTCCCAGAAGGATTATAGAGTAACTTAGCAAATTAATTTCATATGTTATTGCCTTTATTACTATTTACTTAAATATAACTATTCACTTGTTAATTTGCTACCTATCAGCCGCTACTCGGTTTTTTGTAATATGTTTTGTATATTTTAGAAAAATAATGATATTAATATTACTCTACAGACTTTTCTTATATTTTCAAATGCAAAATATATATATTGAAGAGTATTCCGTAGCCCCCCTAACTTCTATATACCCTTGTTAAAGTGTAGGGTATATTTTATTATTCCTTTTAGTATCTGTGATATGCCACCATTCCGCCCACAGTTTCCACTTATTTTTCATGGTGTTTACCCTGATGCCTCCTGGCTCCTGCCCCCCCAATACCGCTCTCTCCATCCCCCTGGTGCCGGGCACTTTTCGCCTGTCCTGTTTTTGTGTGCGCGACTTTCACTCATGAATAGTTAAATCCGCCTCCCGAACATTTCCCTGCAGCATTCCAAAACGCTCTACCGTACCCCCCACGGCCCTCCCATGGCTGCTTTCCATTTTTACCATTTTTTATTAATGAAATCTCATGGCTCAATGAAGCGTAAACTCCCCTAAGCCAAGTTCAAGTGTCCTAGAAGCAGGCCAAGGAAAAGCGACCGGCTCAACCGTTAATGGGCCGGCTCAAGAGCCGGCCAAACGTGTTTTCTTGTCGGCTCGGCATCGGCTATCAACTTCAGTTCGGTTTTTATTGATGTGGGGCCGTTCTAGTCGTGTTTGTTTGTTTTTGACTTGACCAGGATCTGTCAGACGGCTGATTGCCTCTCGCATTCATAATCCCCGCCCATTAATAAGCCCCGCAAAGTGGCCATGTTAATAGAAACGTTCATTCCCCGTCCACCGCCACCGCACCGCCCCGAGCGCCAGGCTCAATGATTTGATGCCGAAAAGCAATTTATCTAAGAGCTAATCAAAGCTGGTTCGGTCTGGCATCGGGACCGCAATCCTTTCGGCTCGCAATTAAAGCCAGCCGAGTGCAAATTAACTTTGGCCATACTCACATCCTGGCGAGCATCAAATAGATTGAATAACTTTGTGTCCAGAGCAGCCCGAGGGCAATGGTGATGGAGATGTCTGAGGGATCGGGAGCAGAGCGTGGTGTTTATTTCGGCTGTCTGTATTTGCCCATTTATTTGATGCAAACATCGAATTGGCAGATCCGCAGCTCAGCAGACCGCAGACGCATTTTTCCAACTACCACTGAGAATCCAGGTCCTGGGGGCAGCGCCTCCCAATGATTGCTGTTCCCGACCCGTCCGGAGATTCAGCGGCTGCCACCGAATCGACTTCATTATGGGAGTGCTCTATTGAATTACGTAGGTGAGCAAGGATATCGCAGGAGTGCTGGGTATCGGGGACCATCATATTTTATGGGCGCCATAAAGTGAGAGCCCCAAAGGTTGGGCGGCTGCTTAAAGCCCAATTTATAACGTGGCCGATAACAGAGCCGCACGCACATGGTATTTATCTTCATCTTTCTCCCGGTTGCTTGTAAATATTTAACTTGCAATTGGTAGAGCTCATATATCTTGGCTGGCTGTGAATCATTTACTCCGCGTTCGCTTTGAATATTTGAGCCGGCTTTTCGCTCAACTCAACTCCCTGCCACTTGGGACAGCGCAGTACTACCTTCGTTTTTTATCTATGGCATTATTTATGCCACGCATTTAGGGATGTTCAAGGTGTCGGAGCCCAGTGACATTTAAAAATAAGTCCCAGAAGTATTCATTTACCAAGGAGAGATAGGGTAGTCACGACAGGGTACATTGATTCTCTTAAGATGTAAGTGATTTTTCTTTTAAAATTAATTGGGTTTTTAAAATGTCAGGATATTCCTTCCAGGTATACACCAACCGTAATGCTTACCATTATTTTTATGTTCTTTTATAATATTTTCTGCTCTCTTTTCGGCTTACACTTGGTCGCAATAAATTTTGACGATGCCATCGGGTCGCGGCACTGGTTGGTCTACTTGGTCCAGGGCCCAGGGCACTTGACTCGCACTGGCATCAATATTGGGGCACAAAAGTAATTTAATGGACTTTTAATCTATTTCTTTACTGCCACTGATCAAAGGAAGAGAACCGAGAACAGGCGCCACAAAATATTTATTAAAATTCTGCGCGTAAAAAAATATAAGAAAGAAAGAAAAATGTTGATGATGCGTGCCATGTGCCGCTCTCCCTTCCTGGGTACAAAATTTCATTAGCTTTTTCGGCCTGCCCGCCCATTTTTTTTTCCTTGTGAGAAAGACTTTAATTGCCTGTCAATGCTTTTTGTGGCAGCGCATAAATCGATTTTTAAGTAGCTAAGAAAAAATATGCTAATCGCAGCAAGGGCAGCGGCTATAAACGTGGCAGAAAAGTGTGCAAACGTGCCCGGAAAGGTCTATCAAAATGTGTATGTGTGCCGGAGATCCATCCATCCCATCTTACTTTGATGTCAGTCGAAGTTCCGAGAAGGGGTAAAAGTTTTACTCTCGGTAATTAGATTTCAGCGCAACTGAAATACAAAGATGAAAGACTTGAAAAGAAGTAAACTGAAACAAAAGCGAGTTTTGCTACCTTCATTTTCCTCCAGTTACTTGCAGTTGTATTTTGGAAAGAACATTACAACGCAATCCCTTTATTGCGTGTGTACTTTTCTTAGTAATCCGAAATTTTCCGAAATAATTTGCTCTTGCATTTTCCGTACCCAAAAAAAGTACCAAAAAATAATAAAAGGATTTACCGTGCTGCAAATAAATTGCTGTCAATTTGCTGAAACCAAATAAACCAGTTATAAGCCATTGATTGGCTCATGTAGTTGTTCTTTTCCGCCCCCTCTTTTTTTTTTTTTTTTTTTTTGGTCAAATGAACTCTGAAAAGTATGCTTTGGTTTTTGTATCCATGGAGATTGCGCATACGCATTCCGAGGATTTGGTTATGCGTCAACAAAAATTCAGGCACTGCAGGAGCAGCAGCAGCAACCAAGAGTTTATTTCTCCATTTCGTTCAATTAATATTCAAATGGTTTGGGCAGAGGGTAACCGCATTTCCTTGGTTTTCCTGGGTCTTATGTTAAATTCATAAATCATTCTCGCATAAATATTCGATGGTCTTTTTGGAAAATGTTGCATAAGTTTAAATACTTTTTGGCCGAGGGCGGTAGAGGAACATTTGCCGAGGCATTTGTCTGTGTTTGTGTGCCTATTGAGGCATAAAATCCGAAGGCTCTGCTTCCCCCTGCATCTTTCTCTTCGCCCAGCATCCGGCCCTCTGTTCGTTCGCTTTGTTCTTTGTTATTGTTCCAGGGCGGTCGTTGGGTGGCAATATGTTTGCCTTATTTCACTTTGTGTTGACAGCAATGACCCACATGCATAAATCATAACTTGTTCGCTGACACAAACTCACACCACACACGCCATGCACACACACACACACCCAGCATGCAATACATACACTCTCTAAGAAAATATTCAAAATTTAGCGAGCGGCAAGAAAAACATTGCTGTGGGGGAAAATCACTTTTTGAGCAAACAATTTTCGGTCAATATTAAAGAATTATTTTATTTTTTATTTTTCTTATGATAAATGACACACAAAATTAAACAGCAGTTAAGCTGCAAAGTATTTAAATATTTCTGTCATGTATTTAATTACAACAAAAAATAAAATACCTAAAACTTAATTTATGAATTATTCCCTTAATAAATAAACAGCTAACGCTGCAGGATAAATAATTCATTGTTAATATAATTAAATGTAAATGAAACTAACAGAAATCAGAAAAAAAATTAATTAAATAAAATGGGAAAGCTGCCACAGACGGAAAATTAAATTAGTATTCATTAAAAACAATGCAGCTCATTATGAAATAAATAAATAAATTCAAACACCTAAAAAAATTTATTTTATTTCCATGAATTAACCATTTTCTTTCAAGTGTAATACATTCCCCAGCTTATAGCATAAAATCAAATACTAAATTCTAATAAAGAACTCTCGAGAACTCTGAGTAAAACGAATTTATTGTGTACAAATTCAAATGCAATTTATTAAAGCACAAATTAGCAAAGAGCGCCAAGAGCAAGCGGTAGTCAAGCGTTGACAGCGTTTGGGGAAATAAAAAAAGAAAGGCAACATGAATAAGCAACGAGAAAAGCTTTCCACTCCCAAAACACACACTCCCACACACACAGAGAGAAGTACACACATGACACAGACATATGGACGAGGGAACTTTGCATATGCATATCTGAGTGGAAGGGCAAATTATGCATGCAAACAGGTCGAAACAGCAGGGCCAGGACATCCAGGAGATTCACCAGAGCAGCTAGCAGGTGCAGGGAGCAGGATGTAAGGAGCAAGGAGCTAGGAGCAACGTGAAACAGGACACTGGCAATCTAACGGTTCGATGCGCATCAAAGTATGCAGCAGCCTTTAAGTGTATCTCGGTTTTGCCAGGAATTCGAAGCGTTTCCAATGGCAGCGCCAGCAGGAACTCCCTGGCGGCTGGACTTCCAGCTACGTGCCTGTGAATAGAGCTCGAGCAAGCGGCACTCAATCGTTTGCAATGCGGGAATCATAATTTCTTCCGCTTTCCCCACTACCTTCCTCTCTAAACCCTTTTCAAAAAAATAAAAAGAAATACGAGCAGAGCAGAGAAAAAGCGAACCCAATCAGAAGCAATCTCGTCCAAAGTCTCGCTTGTTTTCTAAACCGATACCGCATAGCTGTCGTGCCAGTTGGGGTTCCAGGAAAAATGGTCCACTTGGCAGCTATGGCTGCATCGAGATGTCCTTGCCGAGGGTCTGCGGCATAAAGTTTACCAAACTGGGTCATTTTTGGCATACTATAGTTGTTGGCGCGCAGCTTTATTGATTGCCAGCAGAAAAAATGACACCAGTCTTGGTCCGGCACACTGGACAAGGACTATCTTGCTCTAGATTCCTGCTACAATCTGGTTCTACACATATATCATGGCAAAAATACAGGCTAAGCATCTTCCTGACATTTGCACAGGACAGAAAGAGCCACAAACAGACACTGATTTAAGGATATTGATTTAAGAGTATTTTTCACTTTAAATCTATTAATAATAGTTTTGGTTTATAGGAAATTAAAATATGTGTTTAATATGCTACACTTAGGTTCTTTTTTTAAATTTTTACTTTTATGTATAACTCGTATTCCTGATTTTCTACGTGTTTTACGTTAAGGTGTCTGCCTTTCTGGTCTCTAATTTCCGATGAGTTGACAGAATGTGTAATAGCGATGCTGTTACGTGGATCCTCCTGCCTGCTAGCTGCCTTCGATTATCATAAGTCAATCGAGTATTGGCCCAGCTAACCGCAAGCGTCTGACAGCCGCATGCTTGTGGCTGTCTCCGCTGTGCGTTCTGGTAATGCGATTGCAGTGTTATACAACACCTACTGACACGTCTTTGCGGTCGCTCTGAGTAGTTAAATACACACAAATACGAATGGGAAGAAGGTATTTGCTCGTCAAGTGGTGGGAAATCTGATTTCACAGTGAAAATAAACAAGTAAATTACATGATTAGCATTGAGGCCCTAAAATTTGCACAAATTAAATGTGTGACAGCGAGTTAAAACCGCAAGATACTAGATAGGATAATAACTAATTAAAACTATAATTAAACCCTTAACATATATATCAAAAAAATATGGAAAGTAATAACGAAAAGTGTCATTTTCCTAAAGCAAATACTTCTACTTAATAGTAATTAATTAGAAAGCCGGTTCTAATCTTCAAAATATAAATATTTGCCTCGAGTTCTGAGATTCCCCGCTGAAAAATTCATTTCAGCTGTATAAAATAATCAAAGCTTTTAGCTTTTAATTCCATTTTCCTTCCAAGCAATTGTCCAAAGTCAAACTCAACAGGGAACTTTTTGTGCCGCGCATTAAAACGCTTGGCATTTCTATTTCCCCCCGGCTCATAATGCAGAGAAAAGCGGAAAATTGTGGGAGGCGGAAAGAAAGGCGGACAAAGCATAAAAGACTGCGAGGGAAGAGAGAGAGCTGATTAAAATTTTGCAGCGACCGCAAATTAAAGCGAAAACATTTTGAGGGAGTCCGCGTGTTTGTGCGACTCCATGGAAGCGAACTGCAGGCCAGGCACATGCAATACCACCACAGGCGCCAGGCGAAAAAGTTGATCCTTTGCCGCACCCAGCCGGAGTCGGGACTCTGGACTATGGACTTCAGAGGGTGGGATAACACCAGGCAACACACATGTTGGCCCCCACACATGCACGTCCAAGTTTAACGCAAATAAATTGCGCATTCAGACCAAAATTAACACGAAGGCGGAGGAGGAGCCACCAAACTGGGTGGGGAACCATAACGAAGCTTAAGCACAAAAATATGTGGAGACAAAAATACGGAAGCCAGCACGGAGAAGGGAAAATAAAAACGAAAGCCAAGTGGGCAATATGACTCGCTTTACCCCACTGTTTTTCCAGCTTTCTTTCTTTTTTTTTTATTCTTTATATCCTTTGGATTGCGTTTTCTCTGCTTTTTGCCAGCATCAGCAACAAAATGCAGACAGTAACAGGATGCAGGAGACTCCATAACTTACGGAGTTCCAGCAGAAACGCGCTGGGATATCCGTTTTGGGCAGGCATTTCCATGATTGAGGTTGCCCTCCGTTAAGTCTGTGACGGCGACAGCTCCGCCATGTCGGTATTTGCCTTGCCTTTTGCCTACTTGTCTATGCATGGGCCGTGGTGGATTGCAAGCAGATCCGTTGCACTGAGAAAAAAGGAACCTAGGATTATGGAAAAGGCACTTGGAATATTATCAAAAGTACTTAGATAATTACAAGTCTGTCTAAGCCTAAATAATAAGCCCTTACCCAAAAGCCTTTTATTCAAATCCTTATGTAATAATAAATATTGAAAACCTTTAAAAACAGTCATAATTTTGTCTCAGTGCCCGAAAAACGACCTACAACTTCGCGTTTGGCATTTAAATTGATGTATTCCGAGTCTCTGGCTCTGGCCATGACTGTCATAAATGTGATAAGGGATGATATGCCTTGTTTCTGTTCTGCTCCCCTTAATGCCCTTTCCTTACTGGCGCGCGTCCATTTACTGACATTTGGGGCCCTGACTGCTTTGTCTTAATTAATAAGTCAATAGCTTGAATGCTTGAGGCTGCTTACACCGCCGCCCCCAAACGACGGCAGCTGCTCGCCTCCATAATTTAGTTAATGCGCGCCTAAACTAAGGCCGCTGTCAGGCAGGACCTCCTTCTTCTGCTGCTCCTCCTCCTCCTGGCCCCCTTTACTCCATTCATGTCCCAAAATCACAGATGCTCTTGTGCCCAACAAAGTGGTACAGATAGAAGCAATTTGCCTGCGAGACAAGGTGACAAAGGTATGCGCGGCTGTAGTACATGTGTATGGTAATGGAGGCCATAATAGAGGCGGCTTTGGGCCATGTAGAAACGCGAATACCCTGAGGAAACTTTAATTGGATGTGGGCAGAAAGGATTATTTGAGGGAACTACCTTAATTCGGCAGATAAGTAGGTTTTAAAGAGATAAAGCTGTCTAACTTACAAACTGAGAATTGGTTTTGGTTTGTGGTTTCCATGGCATTAATTAACTATTTAGAATGTTTTGAAAACGTCAACTGAATGCTGCCTTAAGGAACTCTCATTTGATTAAGCACTATCTGAATTTTAAAGATACATAAGACCCAGAAACCTGACTGTAGCTTCTCCAAAAAATATGGAAAATAATGTCATTTGAGCTGAAATGTCTTTAGAATAAAATACCCAAAAGATTTGACATATATGATATATCCCAGGTACTGACAAAATGAAATGAAATCAGTTTGAAGCCTCCAAGAAAGCCACATTAGCTTTGTTGCCACGCTGGCAGGAAGTGTTTGAAAAACTGGCTGTAATGCCGCCGCTTAATTTCGTTATGAGCCCCATGCACATTTACGCCATTTCGTAACATTTTCATAATGGCGTCGCTGCCTGCATATGGGTGTGTGTGCGAGTGTGAGTGTGGATGACTGACAACATCGTTTGGCGGTTGAGTTTTTTTATGCCGGCAACGTTGTGACAGTGGCATCAGCCTCCGCATCGGCATTATGCTGGGCCTAATGGCGCAAATGTTCAATAAAGAGGCTTTTAACGTGTGCTCTCTCCCCTCCCTGCACTCCTCCTGCTGCTCGGCACAATCGATGAACTAGAGAGAGGATGGTGGGATCCTGGCATCCTTGTTGTGAATGTCTGTGCAATCTGGGCCCCCTTCCAATGGCACTCCCTTTTTAGTAGCCACTAGAACGCACTTTATGGCCCCTCACCTCGGAGGCAGTACAAATGAAATGGCCATATTCATGCCCATTCGAGTTCTGAATAATACATGGCGGCCGTAAAAGCCATGTTTATTAGGGGCTCTGATAAAAATTGCAAAATATATATATCTATATATTTAGCTCGATTGGTTTGGGCAGCCCATCTTGGGGTCCGGGCTTTATTTATTTGGCTACGCATTTCGAAAACAATTAATTTCGCCGGACTACAAAAAAGTGGCCTGTCCTTCCGCTTGGCACCCGTTGGGTGTGTATTTTCGTTGCCTAATGCTTGAAATTTGTTTGGAAAATAAACACTCGCATGGCCGCCACACTTTCATGCCTTGATTGATGTGAGCCGAACCTCCTCCGGCGCCGCCTTCCCACCTTCTCCTCAATCTCTTTGCGTTCCAGCACATGGTGCGGTTTCGGCTGCTGCTGTTCCGTTCCATAACAAATAAATCTATATGTAGAGAGCATCATGAGTTCATTTTTAATTAAAAATTGCCTATGCCCGCGATCCAATAAATTCAATTCAAGCGAAACTTTTTTGTGACGCACAGACACTAGAGTTGATAAGTGAAAACTAAGCGCCTTGGCCATAAAAAAAGCAAGTATTTTTCTTATAAAAGTAATTACAAAATCATCTGGGTGCCATATAGCCACACGTTCCTACTATATATGTAAATGCCTTCACGCACTTTGTCTGCTGAGGGAGAGAAGAGGCAAAAGCAGAAGAAAGCTTGTGTCATTCAATTATTTTGCTATTAGTTGCTCGTGACACTCCACTTCACAGACATGCCCACACGTAGGCCTTCATTGGCAGGGGGGGATTTGCTCCCATGGCTTGAGATGCCAGTGCCAGTACCTACTACGCCTCTTGTCAGTATGCCCATGATTAATAAATGCGACACACTGTGGACCTGGACCACAACATTACTGACACCTCCAGAAGGCTATAGTAGAAGCAGCCATCAAGGTGGGCTAAATATGCTGTGGCTTTGCCATTCGACTCGGTTTTTGCTGGGCCACAACCACAATATGAAACTCACTCGCTCATGGCTAGAAAAGGTGTGCACAGAAAATAAAGATATTAAGATTTAGGTGTGGATATTATTAGGAAGTAAAAGGAGTTATTTATATTATAAATTTCATAATTGATAAATTGTTCACCTCTTTAATGCCTTCTGGAGAGGCCAATAAGTACTCTGTTGAACTTGACTTAAGGATATACTTCAAAAAACTCTTATAAATATGATTAATAATGCATGGGGATTTTATTTAACCTTTTCTTTAAGTGCACACATGCAAAGTTTGCCATCGTACGCAGCTCTTTTGTCAGAAACAGGTGACACAACAAGTACATGCAGACATAACGTGTACTAACTTCTCTCGAGAGGCGGCGAACATCAGCCACAAGGAGTCCAGGATAGATGGATATATACATCATATATGTGCGTGTGTGTATTTAAACTTTAAGAGCGTGCAAATTGGTATTGCGGTGGAAGATATAATGAACTTTGTCACTCAGCCAGTTAGGGTTACCTGCCTCTAGCTATGCTTTAGTCCCTGATAATTCGCTTTATATATCAAAGGATTATCAGCTTGGCATTCTCTGAAAATAATTTAAATTCGCATTAAAGTTTATGTTTCAAAGGGAATTCTTGATGCTTTGGGAGTATTTATTTCTCTGGAGACCAATTTAAGTGAGCCCGCATGGGGGCCCTTGTCAAATCCAATTAGTTGAGTTATTTATATATATATTTATACGCCTTTATCGCTTTCTTTCCTTGCAGATTGAGGAAATCCATTGACCCGCAGTCCCCACAGCATTCAATCAAGCGCAAATCGGTCAAAATTTGAAAGAGAGGTCACATTTTCGGCTTTTTGCAAATAACAATCTTGAAACTAAATGACGCCTGTGTCTGAATCCGAGGAGACCCTGCTGCCACATACCGCAACGCTGGACGCCAGACGACGGCCACAAATTAGCCAGCTAGTCGTAGATTTGCAAGTCTAAGCATTAGCCCCAGGACCCTGAGAAAAGGAGACCTTTACAAGGCGCGACAAGCATAGGACACAGCAGAAGGAAACATCAAACAGAAGGCCCCAGCCACAGCTACAACAAACCTCCCCCCCCCCAACAACAACAGCGTGTGTGTGCGTCTGCGACTATTTTTTTCGAGAGCGCCAAAGGATTCATTAAAAAACCGCCAACCTGGAACTAATGGAATTAGAGAATATTGTGGCCAATACGGTCTACTTGAAAGCGAGAGAAGGTAAGTGGCTTTATTTTTGCTTTGAAATGAATATTTGCTTTTGACGAAAAGCCTTTAAATATATACACAAAGGACTCTTAATGTAGGACTCGTTAATTTTAGTTAAGATCCTTTAAAATGCCACTCAAATATAGATTTTTCCCTATACCCTGCATGTTACATTGTTTCTTTCACTGAATTCAATACAACAGAGACCTGGCCCAGTTTTTCTTTTTCTTTTTTTTTTTTATTGGGACACAACATCCTTGAAGGGCACGTGCTGAAGTGGCCTGCGCTGTCACCTTGTCATCGATTTTTCGCCACCCCACCTGCCTGCCTGCCTCTGAAGGGTGGTGGCCTGTTTAATTGTAGGGATTGAAGTTGGCTCGGCTTTCCCTTCTCCGGAATGGAAGAGGATGCTGCGCCCGAAGTTGTCCTCGATTTTGCCTCCTCCGTCGCCTGGTGCCTGGTGCTGGGCTTTATCTAAAGTTAATGAAGCGTTAAATGTTTGCGCTCCAGCAACTTATTCATTTTCATGCTCCATGTTGCCCGGGCTTTAAGTGCTCTATTGGACGCGCCCGCAGCTACACTTCACTTCGTTATCGAGGTCACACTTCAATTGCAGGGCTACCAAGTTCACTGTCATCTTTGGGAAAAATCCTTGGGAAAACCCCGCCCATAATGGTTGAAAATTTAGCTTCCCCCTTAGCCCCGCCCCTTGTTGTTGGCGCCATTGTTCTGTTTATTTACAGCAAAGTCAACTTTGGCGATTAGGTCTGGGCAAATTTATGCAAAGTTATGCATTAGAAAAAAGAAGTCGTTGCAGGCGCCCAAAGGTCACCTTCAAGATGGTATCGCTGGGTTGCACTGCACTCCCCAACATGTTGCATGCCACACTGCTGGTACTGAGGCTATTACTGTAGCCATTTTGCCGGCGCCCAATCAAATATTTCATTTTAAATGTTATTTATTTTATTGCTGTCTGCCCGATAGTAAAAGCGAAGCTCACCCCAGAATGTATCTGGCAGATACTTGGGCTCGTTTGGTTTCAGGCCGCCTCAACAGATTTAAATGACAGAAACGTGCGCAAAATTTCAATTTGTAGTAATGTAATATTTTAGAGCGGAGCAGAATGGAAATGGAAATGGGACTGGGGCTGAGACTGCGACTGGCCGAACCAGCAGCCAAAGCAAATGGTTTCGGTTTCGGGATGAGCATACACATTTGCAATACATTTTACGAGTCAAAAAGTGAATTTGTCTTTTGAGTAGAGAGCAGGAATAGCATAAAATCAAGTCGCGCCGCCAACTGCCGACGGCAACGAGAACCAAAATCCATTGCCATAAAGTTTTTCCAGTCCTCCCCCTTCGTTTTTCCCCATTCCCGGGCACTTCCTTCTCTGGTTCAAGGAAAAGTTCGCCGCCTTCCAACCCATCGGATTATATATATATTTTTTTTTTAGCCGGAAAAGTTATGGCTGAATTTTATACTCTGGCATTGTGCTAGAGAGTGCCACCAGCTGAAGTATGCATAAGCAAATGCAAATCTAAAGCAAGGATGATTGTTCGCGTCGGAGGAATACAACACGTTCTTTTTAGTCACTCATTTACAAGGACTTATTGCTGTCAGACTTGGAAGTCAGAAATTCGGGCTGCTTTACGAAAGGGTATTTTATCTGCAAAATTGTATTTATATTACATTTTAAAGTTCTTGAGAGTTCTCTTTTTAACCGCCTGTTTTCAAACGAACTATCAATAGAGTTCGAGTTCAAAAAGAGAGTTCGGTACGATAAGTTTAATATCGATAAGTTTCGATAATTTTAATATCTTCCTAGCTATCAAACACTTTGACAGTGATGCTAGAAACTGACCCTTCATAAGTGTCAGAGAAAGTGATTGTTGGACTTATACTAATTGTTGTTTTGTGCAATCAAACATCTAGTAGTCCAGCCTTGGCTTCCCTGACACTCCAATCTGACTACCCATCAAGGTCTTCATTAAATGCTGACACTTCTTGACTGCTGTCCATCAAACCAATAGCATAGTGTATATCTATAAGCAATTGTTTCACCGGCAGAGATTGCCTCTATAATTGTGTGTGCTGTGATATCAGACAGGGGCTCCAATATGCATGTGCGATGTGCGATATGGAATGCAAGTCAAGTAGAATTCAGCGGCTGTCAGAGTTGGTCTGCAAAAGCAATTCTCTCCTATCAGTTGTCGGCTTGTCGCCTGTCGAATGCCCAATGTGCCCCGGGATCAAAATCGGGATCGGAGGTCGTGAGCAAGAGAAAGAGCAGCCGTCGTACGTCACTCAGTGCGTCACAAAGAGCTGCCTTATCGCCGGCTGGCGGTTCGCTGACTGTGGATCCCAGTGGGGCCGGGCCAGTGGTGGTGTGGTGCCAGCGATAGTGGCTGCATTCTGTGATGCCGTCTGGCTCATCCAATGACCGGGTGGCCCACTGGCCACGCCCCAAAACGTGTTTGAGCTCTCTATATAAAGCTGTTTTTGGCTAATTGAATGCATTCCTTAATGACTGCAAATGCCAAACTGTTGTTTGTCTCCGTCTTTTGTGATGGCATTAGGAAAAAATTATGTTGAAGCCGGTCCGGCATTTCTCTGTATTTTCCTTTGTTATTACAGAGAAAGAAATTTTTTCATATTTTAAACTAAAGAAATTATTAAAAAGAAATTGGTATTATTGCAGACAGAATTCCCTTCTTTGGTAGTACATAACTTTCTTTATTATATAACGTTTACTAGTATTTAAATTCTTTTCTAAAATTAATGTTTTCTCAGTGTCCACTTCTTTTCTTCTTAAATTTTTTTCCTTATTCTTCTTGATTCTGTGGCATTAAAATGACGTCGCATTAAAATGCTTCTGCGGTTGAGGGGGAAAATGTCGCCATTGCCGCATAAATTTCACCCTAATGCCTGGCCATAATGCTGATTATACCAAGAGGCAGACTCTCCACTCTAGTGACGTTCAAACTCCCGACTACCGACTCCACTCGAAGTTAGAATGAAGTGAGAAATTTAATTTGGTCCCAGCTCAAAAAGTTTGTCGCTGCTGCTGCACTCTAGTTATCAGCTCTGAGAAGTGCCATAAAGAGTGGAATTTATAGTGCGATAGCGAATTAAAAATCCCCAACTAAAAGTGAACAATTAAGGAGTAGAGAGTCACAGAAGCTTATCGCCAAAGCTAAAAACAGCAGCCGCAACTTGTTTGTCGGTGACTTTTGATGTCTACAATCCATTTATGCACTGCTGCAAAAAATATATATTAAATATATATTGACTTGAAAGATGTTTTAAAGATGGAAAAATGTCAAGTCGTGCTTTGACTATTTAGTAATCGTGTTTAGATAACTTGTTATTTCTAGAATGTTTTTTTTTTTTAAATAAAAATTTTTAATAGTTGACTTTACTTAAAGTATTTTCTAGTAAATTTATTTTTTAAAAGCTTCAGTTCATTGACCGGAATCCCAAGAGAACAACTCGTCCAGTGGGTAAAACTGAGTCAGTCCGGGAAAAGTAGCCGCCGCGTGGGCAACACGCAAATTCATTTCAAGTGGTTGTTTGCTATTCCTGTTCTCTTTATCGGCTCTAACAAGCCCTTAGTTGTGTGGTGTATGCCAAGCAGTTAAAAATCTAGATGTTCATTATCGCACGCAACTCTCCCGGGCCGAGGGAAAACAGAACCTACACAACCTCGGACAACAACTCCAACTGGCAGAGGGCAGTATAGGCCGCTTAGCAGCTTGGCAACATGGAAACATGACAGTGGGGCAACTCATCAAACCGGCATTCTCTGTTGAGCAGTCCTGCGCTGGATGCGAATAATGTCCTGGGGAGATGGAGATGCAGGCACAGCAAAGAGATGAATGGTAACTGCGGTCTGCGGTGTCTTTTGTGCCCTTCGATGGCTGCTGCTGCTGCTGCTGCTACTGCTACTGCTCCATCTGCAGTTGCAGCACGTACCGCCCACAAGCCACGTTTGAAGCAACTAATTTGCAATGGCAACATCGGGCTGTATCTCAGTTTGTATTTGTATCTCTGCTTGAACCCTCTTCCCAACTGTCTGTCTGTCTGCCTGGGTGCCTGGTAATTGCAATCAAAACGATTGTTGTTTCGCAAATTGAAGACGCATTGATTGGCCCGCGAATGCGAATAGCTCGCGATTGTTGCCACGCATCATCGCATATTCGCTCTAATTGTATATGTAAAATGGCAACGCCAATAAACTGCCATCCCATCCTCTACATTGTGTGTGCATTAACGCCCGCAGCTAGCTCTGTACTTGTCCAAGCTAATGCTATATATGTACATATATCTGAACAGCATACATTTCCGCTGACGTGAACAAACAATATTCATTAACACTTTGGGATAAGTTATAAGTGAATGTTGATGCAGAGGAAGTTGAGGTTTTCGTTATTGATCGATATGAGGTTACCTTGTAAATGGTTTATATTATATGATATCTTTTTATCACATTAATACGAGTATTAATAATGATTATGGGATTTTAAAATGTAGCCTATAAATGTATTTATTGCAAGCAGTGAACCTATGTGTTGAGTGTTGATTGCCAGAAAAATGAGTACTGATGAGGTTTCTTGCTTGGAAAACGTAACAAATATACCCTTTAAACTTGCTACTTGTCTTTAAAGAAAGAGAATGTGGATTATATAACATAAATTATGTAAAAGGTCACCTGTCATAATAACACTGATATTGATATAAATATATTTTGTAAAAGTATTAAAAAACCTAAGCAAAGTTGATTAAAACGTTCTGCTATTTATCAGTCATTTGTTGTTTAAAGTTTAAATGAAAAGTCTGTTCAATGGAGTAGCAAAACCAATTATCCTAGCAAATTAAATTCAATTACTTGACCACAAAGGACTTCCCATTGAAAGGTGAAAGCTTCTTAAGTTGTTGCTGTGAACAATGGTCTGCAATAGTTGTTATACACTGTTATACTATTGTACTGTATAATGGTATAACAAAGCAGAGTGCCATCCTAGAAATTCAATTATGTGGGATTATAAGCAAGGAAAGTTTACAGCCCATATGCTTGCCATGAAACAAACAAATCTAGCCCAGCACTTGGCGTTAAGAGTTTCATGTTTATTCGATGTCTGTTTCTGTTTCAGTGTTTCTTATTATTATTATTATTTTTTTTCTGTATTTTATTTTTTTTACGCTGCCGCTGTGGGAATTCAAGAGATTGCTTTTGAAAAACCGGTAGCCCCAACAGTTGTTGGGGGTTCGCGAACAGAAACAGATACGCTTACAGATACAGATACAAACTGTTTTTGACGTAGGCAAACAGAAATAATCAGAACGGCAATAACAACAGCAACAGCGGCAGCAACGGCAGCAACGGCTGGCAAGAGCAATAATAAGAAATAACATCGAAACGTCGACCCCCGAGAGTCGCGAATCGAACGCTGTATTAAGTGACGCTGTGCTGCGTCAGCAAATGAATATTAAATCGGAATACTTAATCGTTTTGTCGATGGAACGCGTATACGTAATATGCGAAATATGAGTATTCAAATATACCTTCTTTTTCTCCTCGTTTCCAAGTCATCGTCGTCTTGTCATTTGTCTTCGTCCCAAAAAATAAATAAATAAAAATGTTCGCTTTCCCTTGTTAATTGATTGAAATGGATATTCCGATAGCCATCAAATAGATTGAGTTTTATTCTCCTCGTTTGCATTTGTGATTCAATTTAGTTTGGAATTTTTAGAATCTCATTAAGCGACCGTCGGGGAATCCCGCCCGCAATGGGTGTCACCTTTTACTACACCTCCTGTCCGATGAAAAAGCTGTCTCCTCCGGTTACGGGTTTTTCGTGCCGCGTACCTTAGAATTAACCCGTTTTCACCCAAGACCACCACACACCCACCTCAGCTATGAGCTATGGAGCGTAATGTAATATTTATTGTGGCGACCGCAAAGCGAAATGCGCCAGGTGGTGGCCCAGTATCCCTGGCAGCCTTTATCCTGTGTCCTGTGTAACCCCGCATATCGCAGCGGTGGGTCGCTGACATGCTTAAAAATGCATGCACTAATGACCGCAGAGACGACAGGTTCATGTAAACATACACATTTGCGATCCGGCGACATGAGTGGTGGCCAGTGGCCAACCGGGCGTATAATTAATATTTTAAAATTTCATGAAATCACCCCGAGCCATAAGCAGAACTGAGAATTGTTTAATAACTATGCAATAGACTAGAAATCAATGTACGTAAAGTATTTCATTAGCTAAGGAATTTGTAGTAATAATTTCTGCATTTAAAATTAAATTGATAAATTTGTAAAAAGTTGATATAAAGTCTAGTCTCATTGCGTTTCTCTATTCCCTCCCATCGAATCTTCTTCTTAAAATCAATCATAAAATGCTTTCAAGCTAATATTTTTAAATTTCTTTATTGCTTTTCATCCCCAACTATATATATAACCTTATGTGTTTCTACCTTTATCTTGTGAAGCAGCTCGACCGGCACACGCAACCTGCACAGTCGCCTGTGGGCTGGCAGAGGGTAATGGTTGGGGAGGCGTGCGGATTATATACAAAATAAATTGAATCTATTCACTTTTGTTGCCCAAAAAAAGACAAGAAATGAAAAGCAAAGAAGCCGCCGGGCTGCCCACTGGCGGCGCACGACGTTCGACAGATCGACAAACAGCCAGATTTATGTATACTATATAGCCGAATATGGCGGTTGGAAGAGCGGCAAAGACGGAGGCAGCGATAAGCAAAGCGACTTAAGCGCCATTAGCCTGCCACGAGCCCACGTCTATTGGAGTCGGGACCATAAAGCAAATTTATTGATTGTTTTGACAATTAATTTTTTATACTGTTCATTATTTATACTACATACATACGGGGGGATAGGAGCAAAGCCCCTAGCGAAATTCCATGCAAAATAATGCTTTTTATATTTCTATACTTAGCTTAGCTCAGCTCTCTCCTCCTTCGGCTCTAATTTATTTATATTATGTTGGATTCTTGTTTTAATTTGCCAGTTGTTGGATTCTTGTTTTAATTTGCCAGGCGGAGCTGCAACAAGCGTGCCAGACTCATAAATTAAAAGCATCAAAAGTCGCAAAGTGATGTGAGTTTACAGGGCGACGAAGGATTTTCATGTCCTAGTCGTTGGAGAGGGGGAAAGGAGAAGGAGAAGGAGATGAGGAGATGCTTCTCGGATCGGTGGATGGTTGGATTGTGATTAATTTGTCGGCAAGGCAACGCGACGTATGCGCAATGAACGCAAATGCCAGCCGACAGACAGTCTGGGATTGGGATTCGGATTGGCATTGGGATAGAGAGATGGGGCGTAAGCTGCTCTTCTGGTCAAAACAACCAGATCCCGAGGATAACTCGCCTATTTGTCTTTGTTAAGCAGAGTCGCCCATTGGCGGTGTATCCTGGCGCCCATTCCCCCCAAGGACCAGACCAGTCCTTATGATTGATGGCCCCGAGCTCAGTGCGTGTTGCCTGCTTTTAGGCCCTGTCGCCTGCCACTTTTACGAGCACGAACAATGCCGCGGGAGTGAGCCACTGAGCTTAGAGGGACTGCGTTAAAAAAATAAAAAAACGAAACGCCCATAGTTTGCAGTGTGCCAAGAAATGTTTGGGTATATGAGAGTCCCTCCCATCACACCTCGTCTGAGCTTCAAGCTTTTTATGGGCTGGCATAAAGCGAAACAAAAAATAAGAACAAAAAACAGTAAAGCAGCGAAGAGGAGTCGGAACTTGGCATATTTTATGCTTGCGTCTGCCATGAAAATGTAAGTGTCGCAGTGAAAATTTCTGCTGATGAAAGGAAAGTGAGTTATATGGGCACACTGGGCTGGGCTTCGCCGGTGAGTGATGCGAAATCGATAAATATTTATTTGGCGACTTTTACGATTATGCCCTAGGGCTCACCTTATGCCTTGAAGTGTGTGCAATCGAACGTGATTTGCCGGGATTTTCCTCAAGATTTATTGGTTATACTTGGGAGGGATATGCCTCAAAAGAGAGAAAATCTGACTTATGAATATTCTGTGGATATTTGACCACTGTGCGGATAGGTAGTATCTCCTGTTGCTGCTGCTGACAACGTGTCGTATGCGCAATTTTGCCATATAAATGACAGCATTTCAGGTTTATGGCAGTTTGCGATTCTCACGCGCGCTTCGCATATCAATTTCAATTCAATTTTTGACAGCATACAACGCATCCATTATCCATTAAGCTGCAGAGTGCGAGTGCAGCTAAAGGCACAGGCACAGGCACTGCCACAGACACAGACACTGTGTCGATGATGTTGCAGCTTTAATTTCTAAAATGCAGCCCGGGTCTTTACACTTCATTGGTTGCCAAATGTGCCAGCAAGTTGAAATGTTGTCAGCGGCAGCAATATCAGCAATAGCAATTCCCCAAAGCAAATAAATAAATGTCAACGACAAAATGGGGAAACCAAAGGTAAGCCGCTCGGTTTTTGCTTTTTCTGCTGCTGCTGCTGCTGCTGAGGCTTAAAAGCAATTATAAAATGCAGCGACAGCGACTAAATATATAGCATTTCATTGTGTTTCTCTTGTTTGCAAAGGCTTTTCAATTTTAATTTACCATTTACCAAACACCATTTGCCATTTAAATTGCATCTGCCACTGCATAAGCATAAACACAATAGAAGTAATGCACTGCCCCAAGTGTTACCATGATCTCCCAAACCATCTCTTGTCATTTACAAACTGTTGTTCGAATTGATTTTATTTATTGATAGCGCGTCGAGAGAATTGCAAATGCAATTTCAATTAAATTGTTGATGCCACAAAAGCTGACGAAGTTTGCAGTTGCAATTGAAATCGCAGAGCGCAGCTTATTGTTTATTTGGTTGATGTCTGGATGGCTGTCAACTGCCGCGCAATCCCCAGTGACAGTTCCCATATAAGAACTGCAACTGAAACTGAAATCAAACCAAACCGTTTTGGAAAAAATACCAAAAAGATTCCAAGTACAGTCATTCCTTGTCTTCATGTTTATCTAAGGATTACGCCTGAATGACACACGCTATTATTACACTTTCCCTTTTATCTTGGCAAAGATTCTTCTGGGCTTTATTGCGTTATTAATTTCACTCAATAGATTGAGATTGGGATTTATGGCCTGTCTTTATCGCACAAAATTTGCAATCATGTGCACTGGCTTAATGTCTGGTTTTGTGGAGTTCCATCATCTTGAAAGAAGCATTTATGATTGGTAACATGGCTCAGCTCATAATATTTCTCTGACAATTATTATTAGCTGTGCTTGCAATAAATTCCTTGGCTGCAATTATTTCCGCCCTGAGGCAACAACTAATTACGATTCCTGGATTAAGGATGTGCTGCCGGGCTGCCAAGGCAATGATAATGGTGATTGCAGCTATGTGTATGCATTGCCCATTATCTTGTGTGGCTGTATTTATGACGCTGCTACCGAAGCAGCACACGCGGCGTATGAGAAATTTCTGGTTGCGTATACGCCTGGTGTGCTCGGTATGCGTATTTAATTATAATTACTACTTACAAGCTGCCTAATGCGCTCAACGGCGGCAGAGAGAGAGAGAGAGAGCTTGCTGTGCACACCCTTATATCACATTATAACATGAGCATAAGCCGCTCCAAGCGCATTAGAATGCGCCGAGAGGCAGCCTGCCCGCCTGCCTGTCGCTTGGCTTTTGCCGCTGTCAATGCGTTCTGCCATTGCATATTTGCTTTTGTCACTGACAGCCACCGCCTGCTGATTGTCTGCGAGTGTGTGGGCGGCAGGGCTTGGCTGGGTTGGGTTTTCTTCTTATGCGGGGCTTGTCAGCTAAAAATAACACACTTATACGGACGTATTCAGCGAACGGAGATAAACAATGCCGCGTCGCTCAGGCTGATAAGTCACATTTCTTGGCAAACTTTTGCCAAGACATTTATTTCCAAGCACTTGCCTGTGTTTATGTTTTATATTTTTGACATTTTAATTAAACGTCACACAAACTATGCTTTAAATTAATGATGGTATATATATTTATTAAAATAAATATACCTCTCTCTATGTGCCATCTTGTTGCACTTTAATTATAAAATCGAGAAGCTAGAAAATCGAGAAAGTCCGGCTCATTTTTCAGCCTGCAAATGTTTCTGCTGCTCCTCCTCCTGCTCCTGGTCCTGCTGCTTTCTATCTCATCACTTATCCGGATTCATCTGTTAAGTGCCGAGAAGTCAGACATGCAAATGTCCGTCCAGGGAAAGTATCTGCCTTGGACAACGATGGAGATATATGTATTTGCTTGCTACATAAGAGAAATTGGAGTCAGGCCAGAGAGGCAGCCAGCTTTTATTGGCAACGGCAAAGCCATCAATCAGAAACGGCATCAAATCGCCGGTTTATGATAACTAAATGCAAATGAAAATCAAAATCATCAAACTGCAGCCGAATGGCAGGGAAAATGAGCAAGAGTAAATAACGAGCATCGATCATGTTGTAAGGCTGTCAAATGAGCTGCCAAACAAGGCCAGTTAATGTGGGAATGCGGCATGTGTGTTTGTTTTTCACTCTGGCTATGTTTTTGCTCGCAATAGCAAACATTTATCTATCGCCAAGTGCTGCGGGCTCTCGACAGAGGCTCCACTCGAACCGAAATTAAATCAAATGTTTGGCAAAATGTAGAGCATTTAATTGCCTGACTTGGCTGTAAGTCGCTGCGACTTGACTCCACTCGACTCGACTGCAATTAATGTCAAGTCAGCGGACACTGATGAGCCGCCAATGAGGGCAACTAATAAAATTCATTCATAAATAATTCAATGGCACAATGGCGGCGGCTCTCGCAGTGTCAATTTATAACAATTTCGCATGCGTCGTCAACGAAAATTGTGCGCGGCTTAATTGATTTGTTTTGCACCCAATAGAGCGGCATTATTTGGCATTTGAATGCTTTTGGACGAGTCTTGCCAAATTGGCGTAGATTGAGAATAATTGCGGCTGGCTCCGGGTAACCCAGACTCCACCTCCAACCATCCGTTCACTCGCTGTGTTATCAGCAGTGCTCCACCACGACGCCTCTGCAAGTTGGGTTATCAGGCAATCTTCTATCTCGGCCATGTGCCCGGCTAATGAACAGACCAACCGACCGTCCAAAAATAGCACAAAAAATACTGGTACTCGTACATGCAAATCCCAGACTGATAAACTGGCACAGATAATTGCGATGAATCTGGCTTAAAAGAGGGCCAGCACCCGAATGCCTTTCAATAAGCCGCCTTTGATGGAGCATTCCACTTTAAGCCATTTTTAAAGAGCTTCCCCTGGCAACAGCTGCTGGTTGCCTTCACTCACTCACTTGTTCGGCGATATATTACACAAATGTTGTACAACTTCAAATGCAACCATATGTGCAACAGCGAACAGCCACAACAACAGCAGCAACAATATTATTTGCAGTAGAAATAGTTTTCTACATCGAGCATACTCATTAGATAAACGGGCATGATGTTTGTCTAGCACAACTAGTTTTTAACTAAGAAAAAATATAGAAAGTAGAAAGAAAACTCTTCTATTAAATTGAAATATATATATTTTCCTTCAATGATAAAGTATTCCTTTAAGTTTTAACTCTTTAGTTCGTGTATTGTGACTAGTGTAGGGTAAATTCTAGTCCATACTCCATAAACTTTGTGTCCGAGAATGTTTATTTCGTTGTTGAACATTTTTCTATGCAACTAAATACTTTTCCACAGTTGCACACACACTCATCATGAATTATAAAATAGAAAAAAAGAAGTAATATACATGGCAAGACTAAAATAAAAGCCAATAGCAATTAGATGGCAAACTAGTTTGTGGACCAAAAGCACGCCAAGAGGCAGTGTTTTTTTTTTTGTATGTGACTGTGCCAGAGTAACGAGCGGAATGAAAAATAGAGAAAATAAGAGAAAGATGCCTTTAGTACCCTTGTTAAATAATGAAATGAAAAGTTGTTGGGGTACAGGATAATAGGAAATATGTATATGATGAATGTAAAAATACTTGTGACACTGGGATAATTATATTGAAAAAGAAACCCTTACTTGTATTTATATTTTACACAAAATTCTTAAGAAATTAAATGATTTTTAAATTCAGAATTCTGTTTTATATACATTTTTATACATTTTTTGAAGTCTTAATAAAGAATTTGGAATTTAATTTGTAACTTCTCTGTTACAACTCACTTAAAACTTTTTGAAATGCAATTCAATTATAAGAAGAATAAGAAAATAAATAAAATTATGATCAGAATAGCCTTCAGTTCCATTACGCCCCAAATGAAAACTAATACCTATCAAGTAGTTGAGGAGAGCATAAGACGAAAACATTTCTGAAATTCATTGCTGACGCTGAAATATGCAACATTTTGACAAATACTTTGACAGCTGCAATGCTGACTGCTGCCGGTTGCCATTTGCCAACTGGTGTGTCTGTTGTTTAGACCAGGCCAAGAGTGTGCTCCCAGCGCCCAGCTCCGGTATCCATTCTCCGGAGTGCGTTGGCCGAATGCTACGAAAGCGAGTGAGTGAGTGAATCGGTCAGGCCAGAATCGAGTATCAAATCACGACACGAGCAGCACGTTCGGACTGTCAGCGCCGGGCAGAATTATTTAAATTATGTACAAACTACACTTGGCAAAAGTTGAAATGCGAGACACGCGCCATGTGCTGCTGAAGCTGAGACTGTAGAGCCGCTTGCCTTGCCTACACTATGCCTTCTTTGCAATTTGGTTTTGTGTGAAAAGTTTTTGGCCAAGAACTTTTCGGCATTCTTCTGCTTGCCCAATGCCTGATTATTTTTATTATTCGTATGCTTGCTTGGCCGAATTGTTTTTCGTTTTTCGGTTTTCGGTTTACTTTTTGCTTGGCAAATTGCACTTTAATGCGACACGGTCGCCACCCAACGCCTAGAGAATGGCGAGAGGAACGTGCAATGCCTTTGATCCAATTTGCAATTCCAAGTCCCTGCTCTGTGGCGTGCCTTAAATGCCAGTGAATGTGCGGGAGGCATTTGCATTACAAATTCCTTTGCTACGGGCTTTTTACTTAGCCAGCTTTTATTTTATTTTATTATATTTCACTTCACTTTATTTAATTATCAACGGCACACGAACCACTCAAATTTCAGCACGGAATCCCGGAAAAGGAGGGATCCGATCCGCTTTTTGGGGTCGCTCGAGGAGCTGCGAAAGGCTGCCAGTGCCTCTGCTGCCTTTGATGTGTTTTCTCGACCTTGTCGTCAGCGGTGCGTTCTCTCGTCTCTCGATTCCACGTGCGCGCCTCATGTCCTCTATCCTTCGTGCCCCGAATCCCTCCCGCTTATCGCAAAAGGTCAAAGTCCTTGACAACAGTTGTCTGAGTTTAAGGCTAAAAGGCGCAAGGGCTGTCGGTGATTGCCAGAAATAATGTTCCCTACAAAATTGTCACTCAGCGACAACGGCACGATACGATAATGAGTTCAGCCTGCCAGGCGGCACACGCGTCGTATGATTAATCAAATGAGAGTGAGAAAAAAAAAACGAGGCGGAAAAAACACGAACGAAATTGAATACGCTTTATTGATTTTTATTGTTTTTCAACTTTTCATTTGCGCGGTTTTTCATTGAAATTTAATGAGTTGAAACCCGGTCTGGTCCTCTTTTTTGCCTCATTTTCCCCCCTCTGTTTGCTTTAATGTTTATTACAACATCACGAGGCCCATAGCACGCGCCTTTCGACGACATATTTATTTATGAGCGGGATTTGCTCGGCTGCCCAACTAATTTCGGGTCCCCGTTTTGTGTTCGTTTAATTATGGCCAACGAACAGATGCCGAAAATACACCGTCACATTGCATGTTTTTGGGACAACAACAGGTCGGTCTATATAGTTTTTTGTGTGTCTACTTGGCACACAAGGTTAATCAAATTTCCTTGACAATCGCCCCCAAGGCCGGGCATAAAGGTCCTGTTCGAGTAATTACACATGGCACAAGCACGGCCAGAGTGGGTCCAATTTTCCTAGATAAACTAATTTAACCAAAAATCAATATTAACCCAAGCAAAAATCAACAGAGACCCCCCACACAAACTGCATTCTTCAGATGATTGCCGAAGCGAAAAGTGTTTAAAAAACATTTAGCAAGGCAAAGGCAAAGGCAAGGAACCGAAAACGGAAGGAGGCTTCTGAGTGTTGGCCATAATTTCCGTTTCCGCAATCAAAAAGGAGATGTAGTAGAGGGGACATTTGCGTGGGACTGCTCTGCTCTGGTCGGAAAAAGGCCAAAAAAATGTTGAGAAAAAAGGCGGCCATAAGAAAAATGACGCAGCTGTTGCTGGCAAAATAATTCGGAAATTCCATGAAAGACCTTTTTCAAAAGAACATTTGTCAGTGATTAGTTGAAGATGCCTTTCAGTAGTTTCTTTGCAGCAATTTAATTCCAATTTCCACTAAAGATTAACTATTTTTATTTTCTCTTCTTATTCTTCTCTATTCAATTAGACTGGTGCCTTCTTAAAGTTTTCCTAAACCTGTTACTTTTAAAAGTTTAGAGCCAAATTTCTTTATGCCATTAAATAGTTCGTTTTGCAACTCTTTTTCCCTGTACATTTTGTTACAGAATAAAGTTTTTATCAGTTGCCTTTTCCCTAACGTTTTCCTTGCACAAAATATTGACCAATAGATTTTTTCCTTTCGAGCTGAAAATGTCATTACATCTGCCCAGGAATGCACCTCAGTAAAGAGAGAGAAATAAAATAAGGGAAAAACTATTTCAGAAGTCATGCTGAAATTGAAAAGGTTGTTGGTGCAACCAACTTGTTTAATTGGCAACCTCTGAGTGCCGCAAACGAAACCAGTTAAATAATTGTGTAATGCTGAAAACAATAATTATAATTGCCCAGCAATTTACGCAAAGCAATGAGAATTCATGCAAACTCCCTGTCCAGGCACAAGTGGAAGTAAATGGAAATTTTGCCCAGCAGCAGCAGCAGCAGGGCTTCTTCTGCCTGGGAATCTGGTTTCAACCGGAGTTCCCCCTTGGCTCCAGCCGGCATGAAATATTTTCAAATACAATGTCACAGGAGCCACAGCGCACGGAGGAGGTTTCAGCCTTCGGCCCTTCAGTTTGCTGCTCCTTGGGTGATGCTGCTGCTGCTGCTGCTTTTGCCTCACTTATATACCAAGACCACACGTATATATAGAACAGTATATATACCCGAACCACTCAAACATGCAGCGACAATTTCCTTGAGTAGGATATGAGTTTTCCTTTTTATTTTTTAGTTTCTCCTCCTTCCTCTCCCAGCTTGTGCAATTTTTATAACAGCAACAACGAGCGTCAACGACAGCGAATTATTATAACGAGAAATGCACTTGAACGTTGCAATAGGGATATATAGGAGAATATATGTATGTGTATATAGGGACTGAACAGGAGGGAACATAGAACCGGAAGCTATGGCCCACGAGTGGTTAAGTGAAATGAGAGAAGAATGCAAAAGTGTTTGGCGTGAAATGAACAGCGCTCATCATACTAATTTAATAAATTTAAAAACTTTCAACTACGCAGACTCCTCTATCCGCCTTCCTTTTTGCGTAAACCAAGACCGGAAATTGCATAAAGTAGCTAGGAAAATGAAGGAAAATATAATGAGTGAGAAAAGTGGCAAGTTTGCTGATTAAACTGCCAAGAGAAACCAAGTTTTTCCAAGTATTATAACATACAAGGGGGATGAACTGTTAGTATATAGTTTAATTATGTATACAACTACATTATGTGAGGCTGTACAACAAAATGGGAATAGCTTTTCTCTGACCTCTGACGCGCTCTTTGCCAAAGTCAACATTTGTAACCCCTCCTCATGCCGACGTATTGTTTCGCCTTGCAATATTTATGCCAGAATTTAAAAACATTTCAATTTCATTTGATTTTCAAATCCCACCCACATCCGCTGCCACAAAGCCAACGTTTTTTCCATAATTTATTTACAGCCAACAACGTCACGTAGTTTCCCACACAAACATACACTCGCTGCGCTCCACTCACTCTGTTTGCGAAAATCTATTTCGCAAGTCCATAGAAGACTCTGTTTCTGAAAATCCCATGCAAAAAAAAATTACATCATAAAAATAAAAACATGAAAATGGGGCTAGCTTCACAACCGATATTTTAAATACCCTTGGAACCCCATTTTTATGAAAACTACAAAGTATTTACTCTAGATATACTACTAATTATACTCACATATTTTTAATAGGCAGTTATAACTTTAGGTACAAGTAATACACATAGAACCTCTTGTTAAAACCATAATATCCCTTCCAAGGGTATTAAAAATATATATTTTTTTGATGTAAAAGCTGGCGCAATGCGCCACAGCCAGAACGCAGTACTCAGTAGTCTCCGTACTGGCGGATGGATGTTCCAGGGGAAACAAAGCCAAACCACAGTGTTTTTGTTCAGAACACGGCGGAGGTGTGGGTTCTGTTCTGTTCTGTTGATATTTGCACAATGCTTTTTGGGCTTTGGGCATTTCGGCCAGCGTTTTTGTACCCCGCGGCTGCTGCGGAAACTATTTACTGGCCGGCCATTCGGGAGCGGCGCTCATGTCAAGTCAGTTGTGTCAATATTTGCAGTTTTGCATTCAACTCTATGTAGTATGTGGACAGGCCCCTTTAATTAAACGTTGAAATAGAGATACATGCAGAAAGAAAGAACCAGCTGGAATGCTTATCAGTTTTTATATTGGCCATTAGGCCAGAAGATCCTGGATACGTCTTGGACAGGACTGACTACGTGAGTGGTATGTGGATTGGGTGGTCCGGTTGGGGCCATTGTCTCTGGACAGTCTCAGTCTCAGGTAGTAGCTCGTAACTCGCCTGGGCGCCATTACGCATACGCAGTGTTGTGCTTAAGCACGCTTCCCCGGCCATGTTTACGTTTCGTTTATTGTGCGTTTTACGACATCATGTGCCCCATATAAACGAAAAAGAAGCGTACCGATCTGCCGTGTGAGCCAGTTTATGCTCATTTATTGGCCAAGTAGCAAAACAAATACAGCCAGTAACTAAAAAAAAAAAGAAGCAACAAAAACACCGGAAGGTGGAGCTCAAATAAAAACGGGAGAACTCCGTTCCACTTTGTATGCGAATGAATAAATTAAGGCTCATACATATGTGAATCACAACTTGCTTTAGCTTGACATTTTGACATTTTTGGAGACGTGCTGAGGACATCAAAGGACGTCACGTTAAAAGCCAGCACAACTCATTTTACAGTTTTCGGTGTTCCTAAGATATTACCTAAGATTTCCGTCTCACTTTTCAAGCGAACCTTTTACTAATACCCTCGAAATTACTTGCCCCAGCATTACTTGGACCATTTGCCACTTTTGGGTCCTTGAAGACTTAAGGAGGCGCCAATGAATCAACTTTCCTTTATAGTTTTGTGTGTGTGTTTTATCATGCCACTCGGACGAAGCCATTAAAAAAGCGCCCACAAAAGGCGCCAATTTTGTGCCCGCCGAGCAAATGAAGCTTGAAAGACAAAGCAAACGAAGCAGCAAATTGTGTGTCCCAGGTTCCCAGTTGAAGGCAGGTCCTGTTCTCTGTCTGCTGGGAAAATAAAATGGCTGTGGAAATGAAAATGAAATAAAACAAATTAATAATGTCGGGCAATAAAATATTTTATAACGGACAGTGAGCGCGGGCATCCCGTTGTTTTATGACCGTGCCAGACTAATTTAACTATCGCCCAGCACCGAAATAAAGAGTAATTCCGGTGCTTTCGGTTTTTATTTTTTATCTGTGGAGGCAAAAGGCTTGCTGCTGCTGCTGCTGCTGCTGGCCACTTGAGAGGAAAATACCGGCGGCCGGGCACTGCCGATGGATGCGATTTATATAGATATTTACTCGTTCAGTTTTTATTCGCGTTGTGCTTGGAATTTCAATGAAAATATTTGAGTTTCTCGATGGGCATTTCAACTTTCCAATTGCAGGCAAAACACTTGAAGGCATTGCTGCTTTGAGAGCATTCTTATTTCGCGATGAATGAAACCCATATTCATTTGCCTGAATAATGGGTACATTTATTTAATGCGATCCATATACATCCATTCTTGGGCCACTTTCTGTGTGTGTGTGTGTGTGTGTGTGGGGGCTGTATTTTATTACCGCTAATATTAGGTTAAAGTTAATTAATTTAGCATGCTGATGGCTCCTCCATTCACATTTCCTTTATCGGACATTTTGTTCTGGTTTCGGTTTCGGGTTCCGCTTCTATTGCTGTAATAAATTGCACCTAATAGCCGGTCTGTCCATTAATCGCTTTCGCATAAAGGGAATAGGAAATCCTTTCTTCCTGCCGCTGAATTCGGGTTGAGGTAGGTTTTGAAGGAATGTGCTGTGGAGATCGATTTTCATATTTACCTCATGTAATTATTTTATCACGCATTTAATTAGTTGGTTAATCCCCCTCCATATATTGGAGGGTTTGCAACGTTTCATTATCTGCATTCCGTGCGTGGCTTTCCCATCGCTGCATTTTTCACTGACCTCCCCCTTTGTATTATGAAATGATAACATAATGATTTTATATATTTATTTAATATAGTATTAATTATAAGCATTTTTGCTGACTTATGATGGCAAAAAATGTCGCTTTGGCTTAAGTGTACCGATCCCTCCCAATATATGTACATCCTCAATTGAGACTCGATTATGTCAAAACACTCTGATACTTTTCACTTAAAAATTACTGTATCTTGCCTTACTTTATGACTTTGTAGAAGGAAAGTGATATATATGTTTCATCTTGCTTTAACATATTGCATTCTGTGGTCATAGGAGTGGTACCTGAAACTCACAATTAAAAGGTATCCCCAATCAAACACACATTTACATGCAGTTCGTGTGACAGTATATGCTTTTATTTTCCCTCTCTTCTTCGGCTCCCATTCCCTGACCTTCCCTACACCGCCCAACCACCCAACAGAAAACCATCGAAAAGGTTCAGGGGAGGAAGTGGCAGTGGCAGATCTGCGTTATGCGACTGCCAATCAACTTTTTCGATTGCCGGCGGCGTAACTTTTACGGCTTTTTATTGTTATTTTGTATTTTTATGGGTTTTTAACAGTAATAATTAATTTAATGTGCGCTTCGCTGTAGGTAAATCGTCAGCGTAACGCTCCTCGAACCGTTCCGTCTCCGAAACGCTGACGTTGTCGCTGCTTGTTATTGTATTTTTTTATTATTTTTCTTATTATTTTGTTGTTGTTGCCAGCAGTCTCCTGCTCTTGTAGTTGTTGTTTCTGTTTGTGTTCCCTGTTTGTTTTGCATTAGCGAGGTGTGTACAAATTGTTGTTGAACATTTGCTGTGTTGCTGCTTTAATACATGTTTGGTTTGCTGTCGCTGTCGTGACGCTGAACTTTAAACAATCAAAACGCAGACAGCAGAAAATAAAATAAAAAAATATAAAAACAAAGACAAATGAGAGGTTAAGTGGGGTTGAAGAGTCGGATTATTAATACGTCATGGCCTTACAGATTCATCAGTGGCTGCAACTGGGTACATTTTTATGAGTAAATCAGCGTGCAGTGGATTTTCCATTTAATTTGTTAACTTAGCTTTAAAAAATAATCATTCTCTCGTCTACTTCTAAGCTAAATTGCTTCCATTATTTGTCATATTCACGTTTCTGGCCATTCCCTATTCCCTTTGGGCAGAGCTTGGGTTTCAGCCAGCCCGACTTCAACGCCTCATAATAGATTTCCCCAGTCAATCGAAAGCCTTTTGCAATGGCTCCCCCAGGGCCTTGGCCGTGAGCTTATTAGCACGCACTTAACCTTGGACCAGGACGAGTCCTGGAGTAGAAAGCGGACTATAAATAATTGCAGCTAACAGTTGGTGGCCGCCTCGTGGCTGTTCCTTGGCCAGTGTTCATCAAGCTGAAAAATTACATCAAATTACACTAAAAACGGCGAACGAGAGTGGAGCGGCGAAACAACTTGACACTTATAAATTATGTCACATACTTCTTGGCGTCCAGCGGGAAAATTGATCATAAGGGCGCGCTGGCCTGGGGTCCGAGGTCCATAAAAGTTTTGCCCCCAAAAACTTTTAATGCGAATCGATAAATCAGCGAACGTTTAATGTAAATTGTAATTTCTTTTTATTTCTGGCCCGTAATCTCGTGTCAACTTGTTGAGTCGTAAATAAAAGAGGTTCCCCCACAAGTCCACCAAGTCGCTACGTCGCCAGTGATGAGTCCTTATCCCTTTCCCTATTCCTGTATCTTGTGTTTGCGTCTGGGCGCCTCAATTAGCTGGCATTGCAGTTGTCAGTCGCTCTGGCTGACAAATTGCATTTGTAGCCGCTCGACTTGCTTCAAGACCAAGAACAGGACCAAGATACCAAACCTAAAGGATGGAAGGAAGGAGTGTAGCCGAAGTGGACGCAATTTTTCTTATTGATTGGTTTTAATTAGAAAAGCCATCAACCGCAAATTAGCCTTGCGATGGCTTCATTAATAAGTTTTTATAGGACTTTTCTTTTTCCAGTTTTTCCCCATAGCTTCTCCTTTTTCCACATGTACGTACCGCGGAATCGAACCGAAGAGAAAACCCATCCTCACATAATACGATTTATTTTGTTTTGAAAATGTTTTCCCTGACTTTTCCACCATTTCCATTTCACGTAGAAGTTTCTCGGGGATGTTCGAGTAATTCATTGAAATGTGGCGTTGCTTTTGTTTTTACGCCTCGCCAAATAATTGCAAAAACTTTACAAAAACTTTGCTCGGCCTTAGCCGAAAGTAGCATTTAAGGGCAGCTGTCCATTTATTGGCAGATTCCCAGGGCCATCGATGTTCTGAGAAAGTTTTCTACGTGCTGTGAGGATTATAGAAATATATTTTTGGTGAGGAGAAAGAGACTAGACTTTTATATAACTTAAATATAGCACTTTGATCGGATTAATATCCCATATTTTATCATGTTTTCATGGCAAATAAACTTGGATTTTAATAAACATTTAATACCATTTGAAAGGCTTTGTGGGATTAAAACCACAATCCCACTTTTCCCACACATTTGGTATTTGCTTTAGTGCCCGGCTCTCTCTCTCTCTCATGGTTGCCTAATTGTTAGTTGGGCAAACTTCTGTGCCCAGTCCAGGCTTAGGGTTAACTTCTCCCTTTTTCCTAAACTTTTTGCCGGTAATTTTATTTAACTAAGCGAAGAGCAAAAGCAACTCATCCCTCAGGTGGCGGCTCCTTCATGGAAATTACGACTGCTGCCGCTGCTGCTGTCCTTCAAAGTTTTCGAGTTTATTTTTGCATAATTGCACCGAGACTAAATTAAATGCGCACGCTCTGCAAAGATCCTCGAAAGGAACTTTAAAGCTGGCTAAACTTTTGGCAGCAGACTGTTGCCAACATAAATAATTGGCTAATGCTCTCGTTCCCTCCTTGCGGCCAGACAGGTCTGACTATTCTCTGGGTATGCCAGAGAGCATTTGGCGTTCAACGCTCCAAAATGAATGCCAGTGTGAATGGCAAAACTCTGTTTGAAAAATCAAAATTACAAGGTTGCTTTTACGCCATAAGCACGACTTGCCTTCATTGTAGTAAATGGCAGAGTTGGTGCCTGCCTTTGAGCCACATAGCTATAGCATACTTTTCAGGGTGGCCTTTAGACGGCTAAGGTCGTGGGAATAGTTGTGACTAAATATTATTAAATATTAAATATTATTTAAGTAAAATAAAGTCACTTTTAGATTAAATTATATATATTTAAAATGATGAAACTTATAATTTTTTCAAAAAATAACTTCTTGACGCCTTATTTTATCCTTTGTTCCTATTTTACCAACCTCAACTATTGCTGTGTGTTTAAGGAGAAAACGATGGGCATATTAACCCATTTTCCTTGACTGGCTTTGTTTCTGTTCCTGCTTTACCCGCTCCTTCCGCTTCCGCTCCGACATTGTTGCGAACTCGCTACGTTTTGCAATTGATTTTGACTGCTTCTGACATTTATACCCTCTCTCCTTGGCCTGGGCTTGGCCTGGCTATACACTTAATTTTCTTGTTAGATTTTATGGCTCTACTATTATCGACTGGCCAGGCCGGGCTAGGCCAGGCACTGAGAGAAAGGCAAGTGGAAAGTCCACAGTTGATTTAGTGATTTATTCAGTGTAATGAGGCTTTTGTGTGGTCACTTGGCAAGAAAAAACCAGATAAATAAATAAATAAAAATGAAATTTACTGGGGCTGTAAAGAGCCTTGTCCGAGAGATGAGATCTGGGGCTACATAAACACTGATTCGTTCCATTCATTCGCTGGCCAGCAGTGTCAACAGCCGCTCCAAGTGTCACGAGTCACGAATCAACGGAAGAGAACACTCAATGCAGTTTATTTGTGATCCCCCTCAGTATCCCCGTACCGAGTCTGTGTTTATGTGGATGCATTTTATGCATTTCACATTGGAAATATTGTTTTTATGGCTCGTTGGTAGTGCAAATAAAACAGAATTGCCAGCATGACGTTAAACCAGACTGAATAAGAGCTTGTCGATGGCCCTGCGGAGTACCAATCAGTGCACACACGTCCATGAACCCCTTCTCTTGCCCATCTTGGCATGTTGTTTAAGCAAAATGCTCACTTTACCTTTGCACTCTGACTATCCTTAGATGGGAGCAGTGAAGAGTGTCAGAAATTTCATTGAAATAGTTATGCATAAAAGGTCAATCGAGTGAAGCAGTTGAATTTAAAAGCCCTCAATAATTCTCTGGTCTTAATTCTGTTTATTTTGATTGATTTTCCAGGTGGTTCCGACAGCAACAAGGGAAAGAGCAAAAAATGGCGCAAGATATTGCAATTCCCACACATATCGCAATGCATCAACCTGAAAGACAAACTAGGTGAGCTGCCAGGATTAGCTTTAGCTTTACAAGTTCTTTAACCCTAGACGGTCATGCTTATTTTTCCTACGTTCAGGTTATGCTTCGTCGAATCGACGACGCCAATTTTAAAATAAGTATAATTGTTAAAAAACAAACAAATATTGTAAAAAAAAATTTTACATCGTTTAATTCAACATTTTAACTGTTCAAAATTAGAAATAATAATTCATTTTCATATTAAGAATATACTTAAAAACTAAAAATAAAAAACGACCTTTTTTCCATTTTTCGATCTTTTGTGATTTTGCGTCGTCGAATCGACGAAGCATGACCGTCTAGGGTTAATAATTCCTATTTATTTTGTAATTTCCTTAGATATAAGCTATGGCTACGTGATAGATCAACAACCCATTGGTCGTGAGCTCTTTCGCTTGTTTTGCGAGAACAAGCGGCCTGTCTACTTTCGCTACATCTCCTTCCTAGATCAGGTGGTCAAGTAAGTTACTACTGTTAATCTAAAAATCAACTTCTCACTAATCCTACTCCTTTCCGCTTGGCAGATACGAAATCGAGTACATCGTGAACCGCATATTCATTGGCCATGACATCGGGCGCCGCTTCCTGGATGTGGAGCCCCAGCCAGAGCTGCGCAATGGCAGCGGTGGGGATGCCCTCGATGCCGAGACGCAGGAGGAGCTGCTGCTCAACAGCAGCAATGCCAATCCAACTGAAACAGCTGAGACTGAACACTGCAACAATACCACCGCCAACAACTGCAACAACATCAACAACAGCAACAGCAACACCAACAACTCGCACAGCAGCAACATCAATCACAAGAAGCTGGACACACGCAATCACAACGGCGACGATGCCACCGGGAACGGGAGCAACGACGACGGAGATGAGGGTGTTGAGTGCCTGGACAGCCACGATGACAATGGAGCGGAAAAGGGTGGTGGTGAGGGCGGCGGCGGCGGAGTAGATGGTGGCGGAGGAGGTGGTGCTGGGAATGGCACAACTGCCGGGGGATCTGCCGACGAACTCGTGCTGGACGTGCTCAACGATGATCTCATTGCGCAAGTGCGTAATAAACTCAACAGCGGCGGCAAGGACATCTTTGGCCAGTGCGTGACCGCGGTGAAGGCTTTTCTGGCCGGCGAGCCGTTCCGGGAGTTTGAGAACTCAATGTATTTTCACAGGTGCGTAGATATAACCTTAAGGATAACTTTAGAAGAAAGGTTAACATTGTTTAAAGCTTAGTTTCAGTCGTATATATTACGAAAGTAGTCAAGTATTGTTTCTTTAAACGTTGACAAAACATTTTCCCATGTTTCCTTTATAAATTTCCTTGTTTTTCCTGTTTTCCCCACCAGATACTTGCAGTGGAAGTGGCTGGAGGCGCAGCCAATCACCTATAAAACGTTTCGCATGTACCGGGTGCTGGGCAAGGGCGGCTTCGGGGAGGTGTGCGCCTGTCAGGTAAGCCGGAAAATCACCACCTGTGGGCGTCTGACCTCGTTTTCATACCCCCGCCCCCCTCGGGCTGTCTCTTTGTTGCAGGTCCGGGCCACTGGGAAAATGTACGCGTGCAAAAAGCTGGAGAAAAAACGCATCAAGAAGCGCAAGGGCGAGTCGATGGTGTTAATCGAGAAGCAGATACTGCAGAAAATCAACTCCCCGTTCGTGGTTAATCTGGCCTACGCGTACGAGACGAAGGATGCCCTCTGCCTGGTCCTGACCATAATGAATGGTGGGTATTATCCAGTTATTCCACATTCCACGTTGCTGCTTTTCACCATGTAGCCAGGTGTCGATGGTTGGCCAGTTAGGGTTAATTAAGTGCCGAGTCTTTTTATCTGTTAATCCAGTTACTTTCACATTCCCATTCTACGTCCGGAGGAGTGTCCTTCGGTGCCAATTATCCGAGAGTCCGGCATTCGCATGCATTCAATAAAACGATAACAAATGCATGTGTAATCCATGCCATGATTGAGTTTGCAATTTTAATTAAATTCTGCTCATTCAAGCTGCTGGCACAATGCCTCTCTCTGTTGTCTTCCTGTCGGAGAAGTCATCCCGGCAGCTGTCCTGTCCTGTCCGTCCGTAAATCCGTCAATCGACAACCTAATTGAATTTGTGCACAAAAGCCGGGCCCAGGCATTGTACCAATAAAAGGCACTGGGACCTGTCATTGTCTGAGGAAGACAATCAAATGTTCTCGTTCTCTTCCCTTGCAGGCGGCGATTTGAAATTCCACATTTACAACATGGGCGGCGACCCGGGATTCGAACTGGAGCGTGCCCGCTTCTATGCCGCCGAGGTGGCCTGCGGCCTGCAGCATCTCCACAAGCAGGGCATCGTTTACCGGGACTGCAAGCCGGAGAATATCCTTCTGGACGATCATGGCCACGTACGCATCTCCGACCTGGGCCTGGCCGTGGAGATACCAGAGGGCGATATGGTCCGCGGCCGTGTGGGCACAGTGGGTGAGTATTGGAATTTAATGAAGCCAAGCAGCCTAGCTAAGCTGGGTTTATTTTGTGTTCCACTAAACTAGGCTACATGGCACCCGAGGTCATCGACAATGAAAAGTACGCCTTTTCGCCGGATTGGTTTAGCTTTGGCTGCCTGCTGTACGAAATGATCGAGGGCCAGGCGCCGTTCCGGATGCGCAAGGAGAAGGTCAAGCGGGAGGAGGTGGATAGACGCGTTAAGGTTGGTAAAATTCAGTCTAGTCCAGGAATATATTTCTGGTTTTCTTGAGGGCATTAAGTCCCTAAAAAGTCACCGATTGCAAAAAAGTCTAATTTAAAAAAAAGGCAAAAATTTTAATTTTACTGTACTAAGGTTCCCCTGAATTATTGCCATATTAAAGGCAGATCAATATCCTTCCGGCTCCTTACATTATGCATTTATATTAATTTCTAATTTATACCGTTCACAGGAGGATCCCGAAAAGTATTCGAGCAAGTTTAATGATGAAGCCAAATCAATGTGCCAACAGCTGTTAGCTAAATCGATAAAGCAGCGCTTGGGCTGCCGCAACGGACGCATGGGGGCCCAGGACGTGATGGCCCACCCGTTTTTCCACTCCACCCAGCTCAACTGGCGCCGGCTGGAGGCTGGCATGCTGGAGCCGCCCTTTGTGCCAGACGTGAGTTGTTGACTCATTTGCATATGCGCGCCCGATATTGGCTTGAATCACCGACTTAAATCAATTTTCCATCATCATCCACAGCCGCATGCCGTTTACGCCAAAGATGTGCTCGATATTGAACAGTTCTCGACGGTGAAGGGCGTCAATATCGATGACTCGGACACGAATTTCTACACGAAATTCAACACTGGCTCCGTGTCCATTTCGTGGCAGAACGAAATGATGGAAACCGAGTGCTTTCGGGAGCTGAACGTGTTCGGACCGGAGGAGTGCCCCACGCCAGACTTGCAGATCAATGCAACGCCCGAACCGGACAAGGCGGGTTGTTTCCCCTTCCGAAGGAAGGTGAGTTATTAACCCAAGCTTATAGTGTTGATTCCCTTTTAAAACCTCGTAAATTACAGAAGAAGCAGCCTGCTCGCACACAGCCCATACCCATTCCCGAGCATCTGTTAACCACTAGTCACAGCGTGTCCTCCACGACGGTCGAGAGCTGATAGCATAGATTAGTCGAGGAAGCCGCTAAGCGGAGGACGGAGGAGCCTGGAGAGGACGAGGACGAAGACGAAGATGTTGTCGTCGTCGTCGACACATAGCACAAATTGCGCTTAGTTACCCCTTAAAGGGGGTATTCAGCCGAAGGACAGCGTAGCACAACCTAAACGCAATTACAAACCCAAAACTCAGTTTGAAGCGCAAAAAGCATTTTTGAAATTGTATTTTTACATCAACTTTTCTAATGAAATTGCGAGCTGATTTCGATGAACTACGTACACTACAAACACAAAATACAAAATACAAAATATTTATAAATGTTTCCAAAAGACTCTCCACACAGAAAGCAAGCACACATTAGAGCGTTACTTAATTGAGAATGTGGTTTCGATATTAACCACTCACTAAACGACTTTGAGAGCTAATAGCACTTGCAGCGCAAAGGCGAACTTTTGTCACAGCACCCCAAAAAGATAATGTTACTTAAAATACGTGAGCTATTTAAATATCTAAAATTGATCATCTAAAACATGCATTACCATCAAGAAGGAGCAGCAGAAGCAGCGGATGCGGAAGGAGAAGCAAAGTAGAGGCATCGCCAGCAGAATAATGTGTAATTTTTGTAAAGTAGTTTGTGCTCAACGGGAACAGCCTTGGAAAAGGCTCGTTCCGGTTGGCCTTTGTAAGTTAAGCAAGTGACATGAATACTCGAAAACTTGAATGCATTTTTAACAAATACTTAACACATGCTACTATATCCACAAGCATAGATACGGACATACACATGACATGTGTATGTGGATTGTACATTTTAAAAACCTATATAATTATTTATAAACGACTTTTAATTTTTATTGCCGCACACTTTTGCTAAGCTTCTCATCTATATATTGTTCTTAGAGTCTTTTCTGTTGTCTAAGTTTAAGTTGGAAGATATTACCGATATTTGTTTTGTCATGCAATAAATTTAACAACAACAAGTTACGCTAACTAATGCTAATCCATTGAGATATCGATGTCGGCTAGTGTCTAAGTTTTGTGTAAACGTAGCGTAGGCATTTTGTAATTAGCAAAGCAAAGAAAGAGAAACATGAAAACAAATGAAACCAATTGGAGAATTTATTATGTTAATATTGAAGATTAATTATTATAATTATTGAAATTGGTGGCAGTTGTGGGAGTGCCCATTGCCCAGGGCAAGTTTTAGTTTCAATTCATTTGATTTTAGGCACAACTAGCAAATTGTAAGGCATAGAGATTGAACAAAAACAACAACAACAACTACTACTACTACTACATACTACCAGCACAAAGCAGACGAGAACCCATTTAGCACTGCAGCCACAGTAAAGTAAAACCAAACCGAGCAAGCGCCGAAATATTTATCTTTAGCAATTAAAGGCATATTTATAGAGCATCATGAATACCAGATAAACATACATACACATAAATAAATCTATTCTGTAAGCGAAATGATACAAGAATACAAAAAGTCAAGAGATGAACATTCAGAAACAATAAACGTATTTAACTACAATCAAGGTATTTTCTTTGGGTTTAACTATGGTATAATTATTTAGATATTTCCTGGTTCTTGCTTTTACAATAAAAAAAGAATACAATTCAAATAAAATTCTGTTCCTGATTTATGGATCAACACTATTTCCCCATGCCTTTCGATTTATAGTTATTCCTCCACGAATTGCAAAGATAAACCCCCCAAAAGTATGCCATAACCAACATATATATTCACCACCACCGCCTAGAACTATCTTAAAACCTAAACAAAATCATTTTCTAAACCACAAAGGCGAACGCTTACAGTTGTAGATCCTGGTCGTACTGCTCACGCCCGTATAATCGAGCAGGCATTCGGCTCCATTATTCTCGAAAGAGATCTCACCCAGCCTGTACTCCGGATTAAGGGCCACTCGAAGGATGTAGCGGCGATTGACTGGCACCCGGGTCACATCCACCCACTGGCAGTCCAGGACATGAGTGTAGGTGTCAGCACAGCCCACAGAGATGCCTGCCAGAGAAATGATTATAGTTTGGGATAAAAGCAAAACCTCTTCATCCACTTACCCTGAGTGGTGTTCCCGCAGGTGTACTTGGCGCGGACACCTGGCTGACAATCGGTGTCCATTAGGCAGAAGGAGGCCTTGTGTCCCTGGGCCACCTTTCTGTATTTGAGATCGTAGACATCGAAGGTAGCAAATACGTTCATGCTGTGGTAGTGCCTGTGACACTGATGCCACACCCAGTCCTTGTAGTTGGCATAGGGACTCACATCGGCAGTGCCCACATTGGAGGCCTTTACGGAGAAGCGCAGCAAGAGCCTGGCGGCATTCGGCTGCGTCCTGCGGATCTCATACGCATCGGCGGACACACAGTGCTCCTCCATGGCGCAAGTGAGCCGTGACATGGGCACTGCCTCCAGACGGGCGCTCTTTTCAATATCCGCCAGTCCAATCTCGAGATCCGCCGAGTGGCTAACGCAGGTCACCACGCTGACATTGCGATTTTGGACATTACAGAGGCTCGGGTAGATGGTTTCCCTTGAGCAATCGGCCAGGCGAGACTCAGTGCCCCGGCAAAGGGTTCCCACCATGGCCCAAGGATGTTTCTTGTTGTCCCCATGCTCCGTGCTCAGAGTGGCCTTGGAGGCATAGCCCAGACCCAGCTGACGGCACACTACATTGCCCTCCCGCATGCTCCACGAGGTGCTGCAGATGGTGCCCCAGGTGGCGCCGTAATCGAAGCTCACCTCCACCAGGCCTTCGCGCAGTTCTTGGACCCCGCCAAGTGCGACTTTATTGGTGTTCAAGCGCACCAACATGTTCCTGTAGTTGTTGTGCAAGTTGAGGCGGTTATTGTTTGCCCAGGACTGGCCCAGTACCAGCAGCAGCTCGAGCAGTACGATCGTCAGCAGGCGTTGTGATTCCATGGCGCTCCTGGAACTTTCTGGCCAGGTCCCACGGCCAAGCTGCTTTAAAGCCGGCGGAAACAATGCCCCCGAAAAGGGAACAAATGGGCGATAATGGGGCTACATATGTAGGAGGTATATTGTGCGTTGTATTTTCCCAGCGGCCGACCCACATCTGCTAGGCAGGCGTCAGGCGTTTGTATACAAAACTCAGCTGGCAAAATGCCTATTCCGAGCGCGCGAGTGTGCTCTTGTTTCTGTTTAGGTTTTTTTTTTTCTGGGGGTATGGAGTGCATTCGTAAACAACAATTTCTGTGCGCCTGTTATGAGTCGAGCAGCTTGTTGATCGCCTCTTTCAGTTCCGCGGGCTTGAACACGCCCCGTTCTGTGATGATGCCGGTGATCAGGGCGGCGGGTGTCACATCGAAGGCGGGGTTCCAGCAGTTGATGCCCGGTGCGGCGATGCGATGCTCACCCACGTGCGTCATCTCCCGATCGGGCCGCTCCTCGATGATGATGTGGTCGCCACCGGGTATGGCCAAGTCGATGGAGGTCAGGGGAGCGGCCACATAGAAGGGCACATCGTGATGCTTGGCAACCACGGCGATCTGGTAGGTGCCAATCTTGTTGGCCGTGTCGCCATTAGCGGCCACCTAGAAAAATAAAGGATACACAATTAATACCGATTTATACAAATAAATTCTACATTTTGGAAGAATATAAGCCAATTGATTCGCCATAAAACTGGATTATTTATAGGAATAATTATTTTTGGAACGATTAAAAGATTATAAATAGGAATTGCCTGCAGAAATATGATAAGTAAGCTTGTTCTGTTTGCCAAATAACATTATATTTAAAATAAACTCTTTCGAAAGATTATTAACCCCATAAAATACACTATTCTAATAATCTTTGGTTAAAGTTACTTACCCGATCAGCTCCCACGACAACTGCAGCCACATTCTTTGCCCTCAAGAGGGCAGCCACCATGCTATCCAGCACCAGGGTGGCAGGGAACTTCTCGTGCACCAGCTCATAGGCTGTCAGGCGGGCTCCCTGGTTATAGGGACGCGTCTCTGTGCAGTAGACATGCTCTAAAAATTAAGAAATTAATTATAAATAAGGTATTCAAAGGTTCAATAAGGCAAATCTCATCCAGATTCCTCCTATCAAAGTACTCACCCAGCTTTCCCAGCTCCGCCAACTGACGAACTACGCCCAGTGCTGTCCCATATCCAGCTGTAGCCAAAGAACCCGTGTTGCAGTGGGTGAGCACACGCACTCCCGCACCCGCTGGAGCGCCAGAGGTCTCCGCCACGCGTTGTAGAATCGCCTTGGCGCCATGCGCTCCAATGGCCCGGTTATCCGCAATGTCTTTCTTTAGCATCGCTTCGGTGGCACTCAGGAATCTTGAATGGGAACATTGGAAGAGTTGGCGGCACCGTCTTGGTTGGAGTGTGTGTGTGTGTGTGTGTTACCTTTGCTTCATTTCGCCCACGTCGATGGTCTCATCCTTGGTGAGGTCATTGGCCAGGACAAGCAGTTCATCGGCGGCGATTTTCATGTTGACAGCCGTGGGACGGGCCGAAACCAGGTAGTTGAGCTTGCCTTCGACCTCCTGGCGCAGCGACTTCTTGCTGCCAAACTCCTCGGGATGGATTTCCACGGCCAGGGACAGGCAGCCCACAATGGCTATGGCGGGGGCACCACGGACCTGGGGGAAAAGGGAAATAAATCAATCATTCTTCTATGAAATTTAAAAGGAAAAAGATTTGACATAGTATTAAAATATTTTCCAACTCAATAAAAGATTTAAAAACCAATAAACGAAATTATTTCAAAATAACTTATAATCTCAAGAAATACAAGCAATTTGAAAGCCAATTAAAGCGAAAGATCTTTAGGTATTTCGGTGACAAGGCAAAATGATGTAGATTATTTTGTGAAACACATGTTAATCTGGCCTGCCACAACACAATTATAGGAACAATCTTTACGCTTAAAAGATCTGTGTGGTCGCCAGAATTGGAATCGCATTAGGATTGTGAAAGATTTCTTTATTTATTTAATGTTTAGTTTTGAAATGTCGTGTTCTATAATAAGATAAAGCCCATTAGAGTAATTGTTATGATATTATTCCTCACTGGGAGCAAGCAGATTAGGTGGCTTATCAGGTGAAGGTACCAAGTAAACAGTTTACATTGTATAATGCCGGGCGGTTCACGTGATAAGCCGCGTGCTCTCCGACCAATGGAGCATCTGGGGGCATTAGCCCAGTAAGAGCCCCTCGACGAGTGACGTCCGAGGAGGAGTGGTTTTATTTTTGGCAAGCGTTTTTAACAAATTTTTAATTTCAATTATGTTATTTATAGACGCGCAAGCGACAGACGACAAACGACAAGCGTTGAGCGATCATTGCACAGATTAAGCAGTGTGTACCAATAAGAATTTTAATGGCCTCTGCCGGAATGTTTCTAATAGTGGTATCCCGCACTCACCTGCATCTTGTTTATGACCTTCCAGCCGTCCTCCACACCGCGCACAGCCACATACTTGGACTGGACGGGCAGCAGCAGCTGGTCGAGGATCTCCAGGCTGCCACGCGAGTATTTGATAGACTGCAGGCTCATCTCTCTGGCTGATACTTGTCTGACTGGAATATGAAAGAAATTTGATTAAAGCGTGACGTAATGGAGAAGGAGGCGGCGGAGGACAACCCACTCTTTCGGCTGTCAATGAAGCACAGCCCGCGCGAATCGCTGGCAATTTATCAGTTATTAATCGAAATGATTTCGTAGCTTTCAACGCTTTTTCTGGCGACGTCCGCCAGGCGAACGGATCACTGAGCAACTAAACGCGCGACGCCGTCTTGCTTTAGGGGCCTCGAAAGAGTTTGTGGCCGCCGAGCGTGGCGAGCATTGAGAGCGAAAGCGGTGAGAGCAGCAGAAGCACCGGAAGAGGAGGCGGTACACGGATAAAAATGTGGTTCTACCTTTGAAATTACAAGTTTTCCAAGAGGAAATTCTGTTCTAACTTGGGTTTAAAAGAGGAAAAAATGAGGGTTCCGGTCATGGAATAGGTGAGCCTTGAAGACTATTATATTTTCGGGTCACATATTTAAAGGGTTTGTAACAGGTTTTTTCTTAAGCTCAAAAGGAAGGAGGGAGCACTTTTAAGTAAGATTTTCCTAAATAAACTTGAACTTTAGCTCATAATATTATATTATCCAAAGCAGTATTTCTAGTCTTTAAAGGTCCTTGATATCTCAATTTTTAAAAGTATCTAAGCTTGCTTTTATGTATCTTGAAGTAAACATGGACCAACAAGGACTCGTTCTTTATAAACACCAAGATTTCTAAGTAATTCCGCAATTGTTTTCAGTGTACAGTGTACAGAGGGCTACGGTCTCCCCATCCTCATCCACATCGACATCGACGATCAATTCAAGTTGACACATTGGCCGGCGCTGCTGCTCCTCTGCCGCGTCATTGTCGTCGTCGCCGCCGCTGCTCTTCCCCGACTGATAAAGGCTTCTGCCCGCTGTCGCTGCTGACGTCGACTTGGCTTGTTGACATTTGTAAGGCGAATCGGGGGAATCGGGGGCGCGTAATAATTAATCGTGCTGCTTATCTGTCGCCGCTGGTTATTAGGCAATTTTGAGCGAGCATTAATTTATGCGGCTGCAATTAGTTGCGAACCGCGCCGTGACAGGAACTTTTGCTTGGTCCTGTGCCAACAGAGTGGCGGTTGCGGGGCCCCGGTGGACCGAGGATGGGGGACAGTAGGCCATTAGGTAGCCCCGTCCTCCTCATTAGTGCGCTGGTTCCGTTTTGTGGCAGCAACTGGTGGTTGCCGTGAAATAACCTCACCCGCCACACTCTCGCGAACACAGGTGAGTTGATTATGAAACACCTTGTGGGGTTACATCCTCTTTAAACACCACAAATACTCACCTGTTGTGTTGGATGATAGTGAGTTCCTTAAAAAATTAATAAATTCCTTGACTTTGGCTTATTCCAACTCTATCTCTCCCGCTTTCGCTCCAGTGACAGGTAAGCCGGCTGTGGCGCCAAAACAACGTGGCACGTGTCTGCTGCCGTCATGAATTATTTAGTAGTTTTAAGGGGAAAAGCTCCCCGTTGTTTATTAATAGCCGAAACTGAATAGAAACGCGCAAATTGCAATGTCGAATTAACTTTTCTGCCGGCGGCGCGCTTCTTAGAGATGGCAGTAAACAGCTGTTCGCTGGCGATTGTTTTACCCAGCAATCAAAGTTACTAGCGTTCAGGATTATGAGCGATATGAGAGACCAATTTTAAGAATTTCTGAGCGCTCCGAGATGGTTAGGATCACCAAGTGATTGGAGCCCGAGGCAATGCTGTTGCAGAATTGACCATCCAGCAGATGGAAGGGCATTTGCTTGCTACCATCGATGGTGAGGCCAATGTTGCCGTGGGAGCCGGGGAAAGCGCCCCAAGCGAAGACCCGTCCGTCCTCCAGGATACACGCAGAGTGTGAGTTTGCCGCCGAAATGCGCAGCTCCGGCCTTGACTCGCTGGTGTCGCGACCCAGAGTGCCTTCATCGTTGCAGCCCCGTAGTTGGTCAGCACCAGGTTGCACACCGCCGGCACAGATATCCACGGGATCCGGTATGTCCTCCAACGGGCTGAGCCCAAGCTGGCCGCTATGGCCCATGCCACAGACCAGCACTTTGGCGAGCGTTGGGCAACCGCCGGGTGGGCAACTTCAAGTGGAACCTTAGCTGGCGGGGGGCTCGCATCCGACTCCCCAACATTGTTGCTGTTCGTCTGGGCCTTTGGCGGCGAGTTTTCTTTTTATTTCTTTAGCTCCATAGCGGCGTAATAGATAAACAACACTCCAAAATCCAATCCTTTTGAATTCATCTTGATTTTAATTTGTTTACAAACAGCTGTTGAGTATTACCCTATTCCTTAATTTCTTTGGTCACACTGGTTACCGAGCGAAATAGGTATCTCTGAATCCCGACAGAGGTCGCCAGCTTATTGCAAAATTCGAAGCGTTAAAAATTAATTTAAAATGTTTTAAAAGCTAACTTGAATTTTTTAACAACAATAATTCTATAATATATATACAACAACAAAAAGTTTCTCCTAATTCTTCATTGAATGATTTAGTTAAAATTGTTATAAATTACTCACAAGTACCTGTAGCCTCCGCCAGAGGTCACTAGTGCTTACGCGCAAAATTTAAACTAAGCAAGCACATAAAAATTGTATATTACAAATACTTCACCTTTTTTAATGCAAAATTCGTAGAAACAATCATGGCTAAGGCCTTAGGATCTACTCTGTACCGCCTGGTGCCGGAGAAGACCGTCTTCATGTTGTGCGACGTGCAGGAGAAGTTCAAACCGGCGATACCGCTGCTGGGTGCGCTCATCGAGAACACTGCCAAGCTGGTGAGACAGCAAAAGTGACAGGATAATGGCCGGGTTCTAATGCATTCGCATTCCAGCTGGCGGCTGGCAAGGCCTTGGGAGTGCCCCTCCTGGTCACCGAGCAGTATCCCGAGAAGTTGGGCAAGACCGTCTGCGAGCTGGACATTGGACATGCCTGTGCCAATGTGCCGAAGACCAAGTTCTCCATGCTGGTGGATCCCATCCAGAAGAGCATGGCTGATATCTACGGTGGCAAGCCCAAGACAGCAGTGCTCTTTGGCGTGGAGGTGGGTCGTCCTTTTAGGTTAAGATTAAGGGATACATTAGGAAAAGGGTCTTAATATTTATATTAAATTTCCTTTTCCCAGACCCATGTCTGCGTGGAACAGACCGCCTTTGACCTGATAAACGAGCAGATAGACGTCTGGCTGGTGGCCGACTGCTGCGCCTCGCGTCTCAACCAGGATCGAGATTTGGCCCTGGAGCGACTGCGTCACATTGGCTGCACCATTGCCAGCTCGGAGAGCGTGATTTTCAACCTGCTGGGCGACAAGGAGCACAAGGCCTTCAAAGAGATCACTTCGCTGGTGAAAAAGGTCTCCGCGGACATGGAACTCTGGCAACCCACGAAGCTGCAGGGGAAGTGACCTCGGCGGCTCCTTTTATGTAAGCTTCTTCTTCTTCTTCCGCTTATTAAACGATCCTGAGATCGCATATGTAGAGTGTGTTCCTGGGTATGGGGGAATTATGAGAGAAGGACCCACCGGTAGGGCTGGCTCCCTGTCCTCGTCAACTCATAAACATCTCGGCCAAGTGGACAGCTGAATGGAGCAGGGAGCAGCAGCTGTGCTAGAAGCTGGGAGGTAGGAGGCGGTGGCACTGGCATTTGGCGTTGCCCCTTTTTGCCTAAGCGGCGCCTTATAAGCCCCATCAGCAGCCACTGGAGCTGCCGCGACATCGATAGATGCAATAGATGCAGATGCGGACGCAGCTCCTGCTGCCAATTTATGCAATGACTTTGACTTGGCTTGGAGCTGCTGGTCGGGACCACTGGAATTGGCTGGCGGGGCAGTTAAATTTTATGATGCAATCGCGACAATCTCCAGCGCCCATCTAGCCATCTTCCATCGGAGCTGCAGGCAGCCAGCAAACCAGCGGAGCAGACATCCCGCGATCCTATCCGAGCCAAGTGATGGTGACAATGTAGGCAGGCGTCTGATTGACTCATAACAGGCCACGCAAACATCGCGATCTTGATCGCCATTTGCATGCCAAGAAGATCTCCGCCTCCGGCAGCTGGCAATTTATTTGCCCAGGCCCAAGTCCCATACCCAGACCCAGGCTCTGGCTCCTCCTAAACCACTCGCGAGTGCAAACTGATGGCGATGGCTCCGCGGCACGCGATAAGTCAACAACTTATCCGGGTCCCCGCCAGATCTCTGATCTATCCAATTAGGCAGGCCTCTCCGGTGTCGCCTTAAATCCGCCCAAGTTAAAAGTGAATTGGGCTAACGGCAATGTGCGTAAACGCCTCTCTTCCTCCGCATCCGTCTTCTGCCAGGTGATGCCTTAGTATCTGGCCTTGGAACAGGTTTCTCTATATTTTTAGTGCCAAGCTCGCACTTGGCATATTAATAAATTTGCTTTTCTCCTCTTTTTTCTGCCGCACGATAAAAATAAAACGATGATAAATCTGTGAAATTGCCAGCTTGGTGTGCAAATGAACTTGGCGATCGATGCTCCGTGGCTCCATTTCCACTTCCACCTCCGATCCTCGCCAGCTGCTGCGGTGCTGTGGTGAATCGATGAACGATTGGCGCTGCTGCCAAGGGAATTTATGTGCTGGCAGTCGGGCAAGTGGCAACTGTGGACACGCTCATAGATCAAGCCGGGGAGCAGCAGCAGCAGTCCGAGTTGGAGTTGAAGTCGAAGTTTCTATTCCCTGGTCGTCGGGGCCATAAACAAACATGGATTAAGTAAAACCGATTCCCTAAAATTAAGAAATTTATCAAGGCGGCATCCCTGGGTCAGCGGCCCGGCCCGCCGGTTTCCATCACAAGTTAATCCTCCACCAGAGGTGGAGCAGTGTCTGTGTACCCCATTTGAATGGGGTATTAAGTTAAGGCCCTGTTGTCCGGCTGGAAATTCCTGCAACTCTGTTGCCAACTGTGTTGACAAATGTGAGAATGCTGGGCGGCGCTTCAAAGAGCTCCGCTTCAAACGCTCCTTATGGCTGCACTGCCTCTACCGCCGCTGCCTCGCTCTCTCAGATTGCATAATTTATGGAGCCGCCTGCCCAAATTAGCCAAAATCTTGCCCGGAGCCCATCTGCTGGTACATCTCCCCCATTAATGAGACAACTAATGAAAGATCGCTTGCATTTCCCACACTTGGTGTACTGATGCACCTCTGCCTGTCTTGGTCTTGCCTTTCTCATGCCACAATTAGTGCAATCATTTCTCCATGCTAATTATTCGTTTGTTCTTCAAAACACCGCTCTCTAGTTGGGGGGCGTGGCAGCTGGCATCGGGCCAGCGGTCATAGGGAAATTCTGAGCCTGAGCTCCAGGTTTCCGCTTTACGTCACCTGTTAACCCACAAAATGCATGTGGCCAGTGACCAGCAATTAGCCCGCCGAGATCTGTATCTGCGGCTGCTAAGTGGCCGCGAGTACGTCTAATTAGCATATATGGCACTCGGTTACGCCGCATCCCAGCCGCACACCAGCCACTCGAATGGGTTGGCCGCCTCGCATTTCTCTGGAGCCGCCCCGGCCAGGGGGTGTTTCTGGGTGTGAGATGCCCTGGGCACACATATTAATTAGCCTCGGCTCCACTCCGGTTATGATTGCCAGCCTCGCTGCGGCGATAATCGTCCGCTAACTAGAAGCCGGGAATCTGGAAATGCGTGTGGAAGAGCGTTGCCCCAATGCGAGATGCGGATGGAGATGGGTTCTTGGGTCTGGGGATAATATAAGCGAGGATTCGTGATATTTCACTTAGTTGCCGTCCAATCATTATGTAATTTTTGGCCATTTTTTGTCCAATTTTCTTTACATTCTTGTTGAGCTAACAAGATCTGAGAGAGTAAGAACTGTAAATCAAGTTTTGCGTCTTAAGTTCTTTGTGTTATTTTTTTGAATTCCCACAAAGACTTGACCCCCAGCATTTACAGTGGAAAATTATTTAGGTTTTTAAAAAAGAGGAATTTTTATGTTATATAAATGTAAATAAGAAAAGTATGTTGGAAGCTTTACTAATTAACTAAAATTTAAAAATGCATGGTTGAAATTATAAAGCTTTGTTCTAGTTTGAAAGAATTAATTAAAAATTATATCACTGAATTCCTACTTGGGAATTATAAATGCACTTAAGTTTACTGGGAATTTAAGATTAACCTGTTATATTTTGTATAACCCATAGTTTCCCCCAATTGCAGGGTACTTATCTTGACTAGAAAAATTGTTCCCAGTGAGTCCACCTGTTCCACCAATTGAATGGTCAGGCAGCAGGGACAATGGGTCAGCTCCGGCTGCCTGTCGTCGATTGGGATCGCCGCTGTTTATTTGTAGCTTGTCAGATCGCTGGAACTAGATCAGGCGGAGATATGAATGCTGTTTACACCGTGTCTCCGAATGTTTTCTCTCAATCCCAGTGCTATCTTCACTTTTATCAAACAATGCCGCACCGGCAACAATGGCGCGACAGTTTGAAAAGTAGTGAAAGGCCACTGGCTAGTGGTCACTGGTTAGGAGGTACATATGTATATGCCTGCTCCGGAATCCGGAGACCAGAGACCAGAGACCTGGAAGAGCTGTCATATATAGTACATGACTAATTTGCTTAAAAGCCGGGCACACTTGTAGGCAATTTCGCTTTGTGGGTCAGCCCACAAAAGTCACCGAGATAGATTTGCAGAAATTTATGCTGAATATTCGGGCCGAGTATTTATATATGGGCAATTGGCCAACAAAGGCGGCCGAGTCTAACACATTTGCGTGCTTTATGGCCGCTCCTCTCTCTCCATCCACTCAACGGCAATCACAGTGACTTGGGTTTTTTGTTTTCCTAGCAATTGCAGTTGGAGCTTTGCCATGTTTGGCCATTTCACTTGTTTGGAGCTTCTTCTCGGGGGAGGGCGAACAATTAGATATGCGCCATGTGCACTTACTTTCTAACCGAATTAGCATATGTTTCTGGCTTTGGTCTTGCCAATGCACATTCCATCCTGCGATGGCAGAAAGAAAGTGACAGAGGATGACTAGGAGGACGCCGCTCTGATCGATTGGCCAACCTCGCTTTGGCTTTCGCTGACCCAGCCCGAGTCCCGAAAACGAGTAATCCACTTGACTCAAATGTCAAAGGCTGTGCCCGTGGCTCTCCAGCTGGTTCCAGCTCATCATGGTGTCACGACTGCCCATAAACACCTAGTAAAAATTAAAATGATCGAGTTGAGCGCGGCGCCGGACGATGGTTGTTATTAAATCGAAGCAATTTGTGCGCGCGGCCAACAAAGAAAGCCGCGTCTCTCGGGGATTTGCAATTGCCGCTGCCGCTGCACTCGCTCTGGAAAGTGAAGTTTTCATTTGGCTGGCAGATTCACTTTCTGGTGGGGAAAACAAAGGCAGGGTCTCCCAGAAGCACCCGCGAAGACAAGTGGCTGCGGGCCCGAGAAATGGGCTAACGATAATGGCCAAGTAAGGGCTCCAGCTCTGCTCTAATTGGGCTTATTAGAGGCTGTAGCTATACTCCAGTTCATTGCCCGACTCCCACAAGCCGAGATGCCGCTCTGTCAAATGCATTCAATTAAGGTTAATTTATAGCCACTTCCCATCCGTAATTACCAATGGGCCACGAAAATGTGTCAGTACGTTGGCAAAACCCTGCGGTTATGATTTGTGAAGAGAGCTCTCTCGGCCATTGTCCAATTCGGCTGGCCGTGATTAATGGAGTGTGTGGCCGTTTGCTGGAAATTGGCACACTCTGCAGCGGTGGTTAGTGGTCGCCGGGCTGATGTAGGTGATGTTACCGCCGCCGCCGCTCATCTCGTGTCCAGTTAGCAGGCTCTTGTAGGCCTGTCAGGCGGCAGCGCAAAACTGACAGCTAACATTGACAACCGGCGACGACGACAACGGAATGGATAACAAGGGGCTGCCGGCCAGGATTCGAACGGTAGCCCATGTTGGACATTCAAATGGTGGAATGACGACGTTCTACCACTACCTGTACCTGTACCTGTACCTGTACCTGTGTGACCCATATCAGTTTTCCATTGTGCCGGCGGCTATGCTTCTTCTTCTGGCAAAAGTTCAGGGGGTCGCGGACAGAAAATTTGTTGGCATATGAAAAGTGAAAATCCCCAGGCCTTGGGACCCACGCTCTGGATTGAAAGACTGACTGACTGACTGACCGAGCGATTGAGCAAATGAACGGTCTGCCTGCCAGCGGAGCGGCAAATGAAATGTGTTGACAGTGAGATCCCAGAGTGAAATGGAGGAGGTAGGAGCCAGGGGCAGGGAGGCTTTTATGCTGATTTCAACCAAAACTGCAGCAGCTGCTAGCAGGCCGCAATTTGGTGGAAAAATCAAAAGTGAAGGCGTTGCGGGAGATCTTCTTCTTCGCGGCCCGGCAAGGCTTTCATTAAATTTCCAACCGAATAACTTATAAAGGCAAACACAAAGCACTCGAACCAGCTGTGGCTTTTCACTCCAAGCCGAGTGCATTTCCTTTTGTCTTTGCTCGCCGGCAAACGGGTTTTCCTTTGGGCCAAGTTGAGTGCTTTGCGCTGGGCTGGGCCCGGGTGTTGCTCTTTATTTTAATTTGGCCGGGCAAAAATATCCGGGCAGAGTGCTAATGAGACATAATGACATACCAGACGGCTGGTCGAGGACTACTTAATCATTTCTCCCCCGGATGGCGACGCCCTGCCTTCCCCCCGAGATGCCACTGCCGTTGCCTTTGCCAATATTTCCTAATATTCGCAATCATTTAACTTAATGTGCGAACATTAATTTTCCTAGCCGAGGATGCGAATGCGGCGGCCACTCCGGATGGGTGCTCCTGCTGGCGGCACAGGCAGGCAATCTCCGCTGGATCTTGCCGCATCCATCGCTGGGCAAATAACCGAACACGATATTCACTAATGAGACTGGGTAACGCAATGTGGGCGTGTCGCCTCCGGCCTTCGTGAGCGGAGCCAACAACAAACAATTCAATTTCCAAGGCCCCGCAGCAGCCGCCCAAACGCAAAACAAAGGCATCTCGGAATCGGAATCAGAATCCGGGGAGCTATAGGGATCGGTATGGGGGATAGGAATAAAACATTTGCAATTTATAGCTTAATGCATGCAACGTGCGTCAGATTGCATCGCCAGATACAGCGACTATAAAGCGGAGTTCCATTGGGAAAGGGGAGGAGCAAGTGGCAGTGTCAGCCAGTGCTGGCAGCTAGAAATTAATTTTCTGATTTTAATAAGATGGAAATTAAAGGAAAACTATGAAAATGAGGAATTTATGGTTTTTTTCTGGCTGCAATTTAGATTTTTGGGGGTATTTACTATCGAGATCTAGGCGCAGGCACATTACATAAATTGATATATATTTTCTTATATGACCAATAAAAGTTTAAAAATATCATATATCCAGAAATATAATTCTTTGTGATCAAGAATATTTATGATTTGTAGGTAATAAATTCAATTTTTATTGACCTTAAACAAGTTAAATCTATTAAATATTAACTAGTAATTCCTAGAGATAGTCAACAATCCCATGTCTATCCAAAAAAATGACAAAACGCCTGCACTGTGGCATCCAGAGTGGAAGTGGGAGTGCCATCAGAGGTGGAAGTGGGAGCCATCGGACAGCCGGACACTCGGGAGTTGAAGCCGAAGCCCGATCTGCCGTATTAAGTTTCACTCTGCGGTAGCAATTTGTCACTCACAAATAAAGCATTCCCATTGCAGTTGCTCCAAGGAGATTCTCCGATTCTCCCGTGCCCGGAGACAGAAACGGTGACTGTGAGAACCGTCAGGCGAAGAGGCATCATTAAGTGTGCCGGCCCAGACACTTTTCAATGCCACTTGTGTTGACTTTTCAACCCAAAAGCGAAACAAAATGAAACGAAAACGAAACCAGAGAGCGCGTCCCGTGAAAATGAAAACGATTCCAGCAAAAAAAAAAGACAAAAAGAGAAAATGCGGCAAGTGTGTGGGCTTTTCGGTATTCGAGTGTGATGGCTGATGGCTGTCACTCAATTCTGGCCAGCGGAGACAGACTGGGCAAGGGCTATGGCAAGGGCTTGGAGACTCAGTGAGTCAGCTGGGTAAAGGCCATGCCAGGGGAAGGAAGCAAAAACAAGTTGTAGAATAAAATAAAATAACATCTTAAGATAGTAATTGTTGGCCTATAAAGCTTCTAAAGGAAGTATTTAATTAATTATATTATATATTTATTTACCAATTCTAAATAGAAAACCTTTCTTTCTTAAATTTAACTATTTTAGAAGCAAGTCAGTCTTAGACATCCATAGCTGTCGTCTCAAATGCTATCAATAAAATATATTGATGATATATAATTGTAAAGAGGCGTTGCATTTTCCTAGAAAACCCCCTTATAAACTTTAAGTTTTAATGATTTTATTAAGCATTTTTAATAGCTTTTCCCCAGGTTTCTTTTTAAATGAGTATCAGTTAACGATTTAATGTTTTTATTACTTGATCAAATAAAGCTAGGAACTTTTCTCTTTTATCACTATAATTTATTCCCCATTAAATAATCAATTTACTGTCTATTCTGTTTTCTATTTGCCGAGACTGGGATAAGCTGAAATAAATAACATGATGTCTTAATTTTCAGCATTTTTATGGTCACCTAAGGCTAAAGGCATAATTTCCCGATTTAAACTGAGCCAAGCTCCGATCTCTTCGACAGCTGAGACAAAAGACTTAGGGCACAAACTTGACCGGAACGCACTTGATGCGTTTCGCGGCTTTTAGTTGTTGGTTCTCAGTTCTCGACCATTTCTCTGGCCACTTCAAAGCCGCCGCTTAACACAATGAGCTGCGAGCTGCTAGCTGCTAGCTGCCAGCGTCTTAGCCCACTTTGAGCAGCGAAAAATCAACATCGAATTATGGCAACAACAAAATCGCTGTGAAGAGTCGTTCACTATGGTTGGTACAAGTGGTACAAGTACAAGTACAACACCAACCCGAACGCGAACCTGAAGTCACCCCGAGATTCTAGGCTGTCGAACATTCTGAGCGCACGCGGTGAAAGTCGACTCCAATGACAAGAATTTCTGGTCTTCATAATGAGGCTTATAAATGTTTTTATGGCGGCAGGTGAGCCCCAAGCACAACAACGGCCACGGCCACGGCTCTAACTACAATTTGGCATGTGCACCATTTATTAGAGTCATGCAAAAGGCAAATTGGCCGCTTAATTGCTCTGTTTCATATTTCACTGCCATATAAATAATTTTCTGCCTCTTCCGCATCTATTGGCCGCCGTGTGGCAGGTGTATTTTCATTTGTTGTTTGATTAATCTCGCGTATCGATGCAGAGATCTCCGTGGAATTGATCGCGATATGCGGAAAATGGAGATCATTAATCTGTCAAATTGAAAATGGAAAAATGCTGCACCACCGTAATCAATTGATCGAACGTTTAGCCGTCGATTGCGGCCAAAATTTGTGTCAACGACGAAGCCAGTGCTCACAGATCGGTCACGATCACGAGATGCATCTTGCTCAATCAGAGATCTTTAAATGACAAGTTGCTGTCGCTGGTATGGGATTTCCCAGGAGTACTGCTAGGGGGCAACACCGCCTCTTCCGTCTAATCAAGCAAATATTGCCATATGCATATGGCAGGCAACCAGCAACCAGCGTTCGATTGCTTCCTGGGTTATGACTTCTGCGGCAGGGGATAATGCCAAGAATTAGTTGTGGAAAAATTAACACCACGCGGGAACGGCATTGACCACAAGGCTGATTGTTCTCGGTGCTGCAAAACTGAAAACAATTTACGGGAACCGTACGATCAGTGGCAAGCTGCTGGCTGCCCAGCTCTCGACTGCATTCTGGCCATGCCAAGCCAGCAATGGCCAGCTGTTTGGCCAAGTGCATTGACCGCCTGCAAATTGCACTCGCTGCACAAATTGATTTGAATGAAAGCGGCCGGCGGGGCTAGGGTCCAGAGAGGATGCTGCCTGCCGGTGGCTATTTACCATTTTCCATTTACTGTTAGCTCATCTCTGATTGATTTCTGCTGCCGCTGCTGCCTCTGTCACCTTTGACACCTTCAGTGGCCAACGGGTTGGGCAGGCTTGGACGGAACTCATCATTCGGCAGCTGGGAAATCGAGAACGATCGATTGGGAACAAGAGGAGGAGGAGGAGGAGGAGGCAGGATGAGCAGGAAATTCTTGAGATCAATTGGCAAAATATGAAATATTGACTGCAATTGAGGTCTTGTTTAAGCCAAGGAGTTCTGTTTGGACTAGGCTTTCACAGCAATGGTAGAAGGGGGAAACCAAATAGCTTGGATTGCCATTGATTTAAGGAGTCAGAGAAAGCTACCTTATTAACAGGCTAAAGATCCTTTAAATATTCACAGCAATGGAAGTTGGGGAAAGCCAAAGAGCTTGGATTAACATTGATTTAAGGAGTCAGAGAAAGCTTACTCATTAGCCGGCATCTGAAGATCCTTTAAATATTAGCTACGTTAATGCTGATTGTGAAAAGAGCCTAGAGAAAGGAAAAATATTTGCTTTTGCTACTCCCAGTTGACACTAGCTCTGTCCTGTCCCGGATTTTCAGCTGCTGTTTCTGCCAATTTCTATTTGCCATTCCATTCGCCCAGCCTCAAAAGCCAGGTCCACAGTCACAGCCACATCCACTAATCTCGACAATCGTCCGAAATCGACATGTAAGGCCCTTAAAATGCATGTATTCTTCCTTGGGTTGGGCTGCTCCCCAAAAAACAAACAGTGGGCGTGGCCCCAGAAGGCTGTTAACCAGACCACCGAGAGCTCCAGCTTCAGCTTCAGCTTTAGTTCCAACTTTAGTACCAGTCCGGGAGCCAGAACCGAACAGGGGTTTCGTTTTCGGCAATTATCAAGATGATGTTTGCCAGTTGTTGTCTGCGACATTCGTTAGATGCTTTAGTTCTAGCCTCGACTTGGACCGATCCCGATCCCCTTGCGTAGGATCATGAAGAGAGAGAGAGAGAGGCTTGGCCTGGACGTGGGTGTGTGCCATGTCCCTATTGCTATCCCTTTGCCAATCCCGGGCCCTAAATCTGTTGGTCATTAGTGTGCAATCGTTAGACTTTTAAATGCCCACCACGTTCTCTAGGTCTGTGCTCTGTTTTGTTACGAATATCGTACCAATTAAGTGAGGGAAACACACGCCGACAGAGTGTCGAGCATCTGTACACAGAGCTTTAATCACGTTTCAAACGATAATATCCTGTTGCTCCAAGAGAGTATGCCTGGATCTGGGAGGATTTTTCACTTGAAAAATATTCTAAAAAGTGGTAGAGTTGATATTTAGTTGAAATTGTGAACAATATTTATTGAGCTATCTATAAAAATTCCCAAGTTTATTTTTTAATTGGGCAATCTATGAATTGTAACAACAGTTAAGTGCTGAGAATATAAGTTTGAAAATATGATTTAATTATATTATAATTATTCCTTTGTTGCTTCCATATTTTACCAATAAAACATGTTAGGCTGCAAGCCTGAAACTTGTAAAATATAAATACTTTAACGGTAACTAATATTTGCATGAAATTTGCACAATTTCAGATAGTTCTTTTATGACAGGCATATCAAGAGATTAAACTAACTAATCACGCGAAGAAAAAGCCTTAAAGTATATATGCCTTAATTTAAGAATCCTACATCTTGCGGTATCTTAAAGTCGACTCGAATAGCCCCTCTTTTGTGGCCTCAGCCCCAGATACATCATCTCCGGCAGCTGCGATTTACGTGGGCTTTTGTGGGATGCTGCTGCTCCGCTGTTGGCCAGTTTTCGCATGTACAACCAATTAGCCGATTGGCGCAGAATGAGATCGAGAGCGGAGAGCACACGCAGCGGCCAAAGCAGCATCGATTCATAAATCAACAGAAAATTATAAAACAATCGGAATGCCGGTAGCCAATAAACGTTAATTGCGCGTACAGGACAATGTGATGTGATGGCCACGGTCGTTGCTTGCTGTTGGTCGTGGATGTGGGATATCGATATGGATATGGATGCTGCGACACCGCTGCAACAGATTGGACCTGGACAGAGCACCAACGGCAGAGCCACATCAGCAGCAAAACATCAGCAAATGCAAATTGCTGAGGAGCAGCGCCGAGCGTGTTGCGCCAATTTGCTTGGCCTGCCAACGTCTGTCAACGTCTTGTGGTCTGAGCCCTTCTTGGTTGGAGCGGCTGCTTGGCTCCTTGGCCGGTCCTTGCTTGTCTTCCACTGGCAATTACATGCTGCTCACGTCCTGTCAAAGTTGAAAGATGACAAATCAACTTGACAGCCGCGCCAATTTGCATGGCCACATGGACATTGGTCCGGTCATGGCCACAGCAAGTGAGATGATGCTGATGATGATTATGCATACGCCGTGTGGCCAAAAGAGATTGGGAGATAGTCGGCTTGACGCCCGGCATTGTGTAATAATTGGCAGTTCTTGGAAAGCTCGATTTTGGTTTTCCAGTTACCAAATGCCAATGGCCTCTGTTGATGGAAATACCCTGGAGCTGGCTACCAGCTGGCATCCATAACCATTGGCAAGTGGTATTAGCATATTAATTTACGGCACCGCCAATTGCATTCATTTCATTTCCAATTTTTTTCTCCGCGGCAATTGCAATTGACGAACGTCCCATTAGCGTAAAGTTTTATAGCATTCGTAGTATAAATGCGAATTGAAATGGGCCTCTCAGAGCAGACCCAGGCCCAGCTTCCGTCATATTAATGGCAGGCAGCCAGCTCCTTGCAGAAGCCCAGCGGGAGTCCCATCTCCGGCGCCGTCAGATTTTCGGATCGTTTTCGCTCATAGTGGAAGTAGCTGGTAATGAAGAGGCAATGGAGTAACAAAACCGATCTTGGGCCATAGCTCAGCGGAAACACCTGACTGTGGCCATGCAAATTAGCTGCCCATCAGCTTAGTAGATCTTTGCCGGCGAGGAATTCAGGGCGCACTTGTACTTCACTTCGTTATAAGTTATTGCCGGGCAGACCTGGGACGAGTGTCGTGTGGGCCGTTCTGCTCTTGAACTTTTTTAGCGCTCTTCTTTTTTTTGCTGGCCTGTTTGTTCACACGACTTTCATGTTAGCAAGTCGTTGTGCTAACAGTAAAAATCAATAAGTACCTGGCTTAGGCTTATTATGAGCCGAGCAGGCCAACAGTGGACTAAATAACTTGGCTCACAGAACATGCAGCAATCATCGTCGAGCGACGTTCGCTGCTCACCAGCACCCCCTCCTTCCAACTAACAAGCCATTAGGCATTAATTTTAGCCATATGCACTGGACCATACCAGCACTCCAGGGACTGCGACTGCAGCTCTGCAAATATGTCGTACTCGAAGGAGATCCAGAGCTACAGAGAAGAGAATCTCTCTGGCAACCGCAAGAGCCAGGCACGACAAAAAGGCAAAAAATAAATTAATGACATAACTTGGACGTAACACACGACTTGGATGGGAATCAAGTTTATGAGTGCCCCTTGATGGGGGAGCAGCAGGGAGTGCTGGAGCGCTGGGGTGCAGGAGTGGGCAGTGGGTGTGGTATACCCTAAGCAGCGGTATAAAATGCACTAATTTCGCTATGTAATACGAATAACATGCTCGTGCCCGCTCATATTTGCCCGACCTTTGGCCCCCCACCTTTCACCAGCATCGGGAGCCGGCAGGAAGATTAGATATTCCACAGAGAAAAATGAATAATCAAGTTACAAGCAAAGAAAAAAGGAAAAAGTAAAAGGATTTTGGACTAAAAATATATTTGAAATGAAGTCAATTTCGATTAATTTTAATAAAAGTGTATCCAATTCCAAGTACCAAAATGTAAAGAGTCACTTTCACTGCTGGAGTTTTTGTAGGAAAATAATTTGATAAGCAAAGAACAAGTCTATGAGTATCTTAAATATTATTTTCCTCCAGTGTCCTGACATAAGTATCGGCCGATCAACCTTTTTTCGGGGTTAAGTGCGCATTACAAACAATTTTGTAATGCCCAGTTAGGCAACAGAGCTGAAATTTGTTTTCAAATTATTTAAGTCGAGCACGGATGCGCGGATGGTGGCCGTCGGGCGGCTGCAATACGATTGCAATTTAAGTAAATTAAAGCAACATAATGCAAGACGTGTGGGTGGTTCGAGGTCACAGCGAGCAGACAGTCGTCGCTTAAGGTTTTGAACTTATTCCGAAAATTGCTCAAATTGAGCTGTAGCCGATGATTCCACCGAAGAAGCCGCCGCCTGCTGACAACCTGGGAAAACTCTTCAAATAATATATAAGAAAATTCGTGGGCGGGCCTTTGAGAAAGCTCACAAAATAAATCTGGTCGATCTGGTAAGAGTGCGTGATTATACGATTGGATAGTGGGCCTTTGTCACACAAATCAAGACTGTCTCCCAAGAATTTGACATCGTGTTGTGATCGACTGACAGGTGGAGAAAACTCGCTTCTGTGTAAGCCACTGGACAATGTAAAAGTGAGAGGGAATGCTGATAAAGCCCCAAGAAAGTTGCCTATGAATCGGATGAGGTGAGTTGACAGCTCCCTTAAGAGGGGAGAGATGCATATTCAATCGACTTGAGAGACTCGGTTTAACCCTCGCGTGCCGCCGTCCTCGTTTGTCAGGCACTTGTCATGCGGTCGAGCTGCCCGTGTGCCCTCTTTAGGGACAGCTCGGATATGACACGTGAATACGTACAAATGGACGTTCACTTTGGGTCCGCGAAATGAGCTCTTAATTAAGCATCCGTGTCAGTTGTTTCTCTGCATCTCTGGCATCCTTGAGCTCTGTGCTGGCGCTGGTGCTGGTCAAACAAAAAAAGAAAATACATACCGAAGCGACATGCAAGTTTGTGGCCAAAGTCTTTCGTTTTGGTGGGCCAAGTGCAAGTGGGTCACACAGCTAGTATGTAGCATAGCCTTACCGGCTCTTCTGTCGGCCGGCTGTTCGATTTTCTTGTAAAACTGGCGCCTGACCAGAGTCGGCAATGGCCATGCATAAATAAATATCATACGTGGATCGGGCCAAACGACGGGCATCTGGTTATGAGGGAATAAGAAAAACGCAAACGCAAATACAAATACAAATAGAAATAAATAAAATAAATTTCGCCTGCAGCCTGTTTGTTGTTTGCCCGTGTGTTAGCGAGTTTGTTTGCCTTGCTCTGCCAGTCCAGCAATTTACAATTCGCACACATGCTGTGCATTCTGCCGAGGTCTCAGGCTGAGCTTCAGTTTCAGCCTCAGTCTCAGCCTTAGTCTTAGGCTTAGCCTCAGTCTTAGCCTGTTGCCTTTGCCGCTCTAGCTGATGCTGCTGCTGCAATTGCTGTTGTTATTGCCATTGCAGTTGTTTGGCAACGAAACCGAAAATAAATGCACGTTAAGAGGAGAAGTCCTGTCATCGGTCAACTGGCCGCAGTTGTTTGATATGCCAGCAGCAGCAGCAGATCGGCTATGATTATACCTCACACTTAAAGAGTAAAGGGGTATGCTTGGTTCGAGATTTATTGAAGAATTAATTAGTTGAAAGAACTAATTAAAGTTATCTTTCAGTATAAAAAAGAACTGCTATACATACAAATGTTTTCCGATTTAAAAATAATGGCCTAATCAAGGGTCAGCTCATAAAACGTAATCTTTGTTCGAAATTACTATTTCAGGTGTCAGACAAATTCTCAAAAAAGCCACGCATTGAAAAGGTGTTATTCATAAAAGTAGAGCTTATCTTGAGTGCCATTAAAAGAGGTTTTAACAGTATGATGACGAGTTCATTTAATATAATGACAAACAAAGAATTTATTGGGTTTTGGGAAGGCAGAGTAGTGTATTCTTTATCCAGCCAACCTTATTTTGTTCCCTGATAACTAAGAAACTTCATGTTCAATTAGATAATATTATTATTGTCATAATAAATATATTAAATACTTATTCCTTGGCTTTAAGTACCTCCTTTAGGGTATTCTCTGTGCTATCAAGCTAGCTTAGCAGGGGCTTCATACCTTGTTTTTACTTTCAAAGTACTCCAAAGAGCGGAGTTCAGCTCTGGCCATTTTATGGCTGCAATTTCACGGGCAAGACCGAGCATCATCAGGCATCATTAAGGTCAGTTCGTGGCTGGGATTTGCGTAAGGTTTGGCAAGTGAAATGAAATGAAGCTACGAGGCACTGCGATGTATGACAATTTTTTGGTCAATGATCATAGCTGACCCCGCAGATTTCGCTAATTTGAAAACGAAAGTCGAGATGAGATATTTTTTTTGCTATTTGGGAAGGCACCTCTTACTTTTTATACATTTTTCTATGCAAATTGTTGAGACTCGCCATAAAAGGTGTTGTTCTTATGCTTTTCTCTTTTTTTTTTTATTATGTTCTAAGTGTTCATTCGCTTAATGAGCGTGTTAATAATAAAACTCCAAAAACAACCATGTCAACAACCCGTTTCAAGGTTGTTTTGGGCCTCGCGTTGGTGTGACACTTTCCATTTTTATTTGGGTGTTAATAGCGAAAGCTGTTATCGCTCTATTCTTAGGCTTCCCTCTGGGGCTTTGTTAGACAAACACCCACCGATCATCGCTAGCTGCTACCGGATGATCCTTTCACTTTTTAACGCCTAACTGTTAAAGATCGAATGGCCCGAAGAAGCCATAAAACAAACATAAACATCAATCAGGCAGCAATAAAACAAAGGCTAGTCTCCCTATTGTACCTATGTTTGATTTCGTTTATCATGTTAATTTCAGACCAAAGAACCCGCCACTCCAGCGGCACCGAGAGCTACCTGAGTGGAGTCACGCCGGCGCTGCCTCTAGAGGTGAGTGGAGGCGGTGCCAGGTGGGCGTTGAATCCAGCTCTCAACGTCGTACAAATTAATCAACACGTAAACGAGACGCTTTGGGGCCAGATCAGAGCGCAGACCTTTTGTCCCAGTTCGAGGAGCACGCCCGCTCACATATGGGGAATTTGGATGGCGGATCGGGCGAGGACGGTATGGCCTTCTAATGGGCTTTTTATTGGGTCACCAGGCGACGCAATTCACACAAAAAGGCATCCAGGCAGAAGAACGGGCAGTGGGAGCAGGGTCTTGCATCGGACAGACACCTGCCAGGGACCCACATTTCATTAATTGCCTTTTAGCCCGGAGTCGTGAGCGAGCCAAAATGGTACCTGCCCCCGGGATGGAAGCGGAGTCGAGAGGGAAAGTTTAAAGTGCAAGCAGGCAGAGTCAAGGAGGCCCAGATCAAAGTGGCCAAAAGCTGGCGCGCCGCCTAAATTGGATATTGAGTTCGCAGACCCCAGACGAGCATGATGGAAGCCTTTAAGGTGTCGCTAGAAAATATTACTTAATTGATTTATGAATTCTACCGAACTCCTCAAAACACCGAGACCACAGCTGAAGTTATGCAGCTTTCAGCTGGAATTTCTTCTACAGAGAATCTGTCGTTGGATTCTGGGGCAACTTGATCTGCGCTTTCCCAGAACTGTCAGCATCGCAGATGTCTCCGTTTACAGATCAATACAGCGACAGAAATGGTCTAATGAGTAAATTAATTGCAGCCGGCCATGATCTGGTCCAGGCTTTATTCGATCTCAACACTAATTCGCAATAAAGACTCAATTAATCAGCCAGGAAAAGCGCCCCCCAACTTGACCCCACAACAGCCACAAGCGCGGATTAATTAGTGATTGATCTCGCTGGAAGGGCTAAAGAGATGCAATGAAAGTGCAGCTGTACTTTTCACTTTCCTCGCTAGAGTGTTAACAATTTCCAAATGGCCCTAATGACGGTTCATGCAGGTTGTCCGTCGATTAAAGTCGTTCACTTCAAAACAAACAAATAAACAAATGGAGAAACAAGCTGGGAGATGAGCTATGCCAGATTAGATGAGCTGGTGGATGCTGGTTGCACCTCCATCTCCCAGCTCTCACTTTTTCCAATTAATAAAAGACACTCGAATACCCTACAAACGGAGAAAGAGAGAGGGTATCAGTAGAGAAGTGTGAAGCTGTCGGGACAGAACTGCAACTAAATTAAGACATTTACGACCTGGGCAGATGCGAATCAATAATGAAATGGCCATGCAAAATTCTAGACACAACAGCGTTAAGAGCCGCCACGGGGAACGTCGCAACGGTAAATGAATCTCCAGAGGAGGAGGAGGAGGAGGAGGACTTCATGACTGCAGATACCCGACTCCAGATTAGAATGAATCATTTCCAGGCATCCTAATTGAGTTGTGGCCGCGCTGGCAGGCCGAAATATTAGCAGACGCCTTGTCGATGTCCAAGCCCGAGTCTGGGCCTCAGTCTGGCTTTGAGGCAATGTCTGTTCTCCAGTCTGAGGTGTGAGACTATTTAGCCGGGCCAACTAACCAAGCCGGGGCCAAACTGCACCGATTAGTCGCAGACTGGGACAAGGAAGTGGCCAGGGCCCAGACGAAGGGCCATTTATCATGGGCTGCTCGTGTCTCGTCTCCGTGGCCAAATTACCCGTTCCCTGACTGACTGACTTAGAGACTGACTTGGGGACTAAGTGAGTGGCTAACGGGATGAGCTCGGGGAATGCCCAGTGGCTCCCCCGTTTTAATTGCTCCATCGAGAGGTGTTACAACTCGAACTGAAGCTCTTCTCCAAAGAATGTAGTTCTCTGGGTCAATGCGAGCACCTGAACCAATCAAAAGCACCTTGGGTGAGGCACGCAGTCGATGAATTCCCTCGATTCTGTCCGCTTTCTCACAGTAATTCACCAATATGGCACGCATTGGCGAGAATATCTTTATGGCCTGCGAACCGAACTGAGCCGCCAAATGAATTCGATCGGCGAGTGACAGGAACCGAAGGTGATCTCCAACCCAAGCCCAAGGGTGGACAGGTCCTGGTCCCGGCCCTGTGAGAACTCTTACTCGAGCTGAACCTCACGTTCGCTGTGCAAAGGGTTCCTTCCAGGTTCCATAAAACACAATGGAGCAGCGCCCGTCCGAGTTCTATTGTTCTATCGTGGCTTGCAAATTTTCGGCAGCTTTAATGTTTATTCATGAATTCCAACATGAAGCGGCAGTGCCACGAGGAAGAGACCAGCTCTCGGGCCTGCCCATGCGAAAACATAAATCAAATTGGCCGCAAACGTTCAGGCCAAGTTAAGGCAGCCACTGCAGCACGCAGACATGGCCAACTGATTGAGCTGTCGCGTATTTGGGTGAGGTGAGATCGCCCAGTGTCTAAATGGCCATAGAATGCCAGGCTCTGGATGGGGTATACCTATTTCTGGCTCTGACACGAAGTCTCTGCTGCTTAGGGAAATCTGCTCTTGGGAGAAAACGAAAATTTCCATACAGCCCGTGCTCTTATATGGCTCCAGATCTCTGACTTTTGTGTCATATCAAATGGTAAATGGCAATCTGAAAATGCAAAAATGACTCGCTGCCCCAGGCCCGCCCACAGTTAGCACAGATCCATCCTGAGTAAGCCGGCGCAAGTGGGTCAACAGCATCGGGCTAACGGAAGTCGATTATCAGTTTTATTCTAACTCATATAAATGCACACAGGTGCGTACTCGGATACCGTATTACCGCCAGCAGGTCGAGGAGGAGACAGGGGAGGATTATGGGGATAATACTTGAATTTCCCAAAGCAGAAACTTGATTTAATCCGCTCCGGCGAATGATCTTCATTTCGGCTTGGCGCTCCAGATTTCGATTAGGATTAGGGGATCTCCTCTCCTGGCCGATGGCGGAATTGCGAGTGATTTCCATGTAAGGATTGCGAGGAAAGGGAGGGGGGCGGGATTGGGAAGCCATTTGAGGCTACGGGATCGGGGCGGAGTGCAGTGCACTTATTCTATTACAAATTTTATTACACTTAAGTGCGGGAATCGAGCCCCAGCCGGAGCCGAAATGTGTGCCATGGTGCGGCGGACTAGTTGATCCGTGCCTAATCCTCCGGCGGGCGGGCTCTCTTTGAAGATCGGCTCCCCAAATTGCGCCCACTGATGTAATGTTTGCTCGATCTGGTCACGTTGCACGTAACCGCAGCGCGGCTTTTATTTAACGTGCGGTAATTGCATTAATAAAGAGAGCCCAAATCCCAAATTATATTGTACAAATTGAGCTGCGTACAATGAAAGCGAAATTGTTTGATTTCCAGCCGAACGGGGAGCAGCGAGCAGCGATTCCTGATGCCGATGCCACGAACAAAATCAATCAGCCGCCAGACAGAAGACGAAATACGAAAGACTCAAGGCACGAACTTGTCAAAGGTATTTCCTGAAACCAAAGTGCTTGGTTGTTCCCAAGGTGTGTTGGGTAACGTTGATTACGACTGCATCTGCTATTTGAAAATAAATATAAAATAAAAATGCCCCTTGGGCCAGCTTTTGTGATGTTCCCTTGCTTTATCGGTTTATGACTTCTAACCGTATTTCGAAATAACTGCCTGACGATCAGCATTTAACACTTCCATTTCCTTGCAGCCACAGAATGCACTCCCATATTCTTGATCTCCTTTGCCGGCTGACATGATTTACGACTCTGGTACAATAGAGCCAGCTTTGGCAGGGAACCTCCCTCCCACAGATTAATTTCGAATCCATAACCATCTGGCCAGATGCGAGCGCAGCTCTGTGTGCTTTGAGCTCAGCTAGAACCCAACTGGTTGCACCTGTTCCACTTGGCCGCGGGTCGTGTGCTCGAGAACATTTTCATGTTCAGCGGAGCATTTTGTTTTTACGACAACATCGAAGAGTCGTCAGAACGAACTGAACCAAACCAAAGAATATAGTAGAGCATGGCAGCCCAGGCCAGGACAGCCTCGCAGGCGGCGGATGCCGCTCGCCAGGCTCCAGAGCTGGGATGTCGACCTGGACCTTGGCACGGGACGGTTCTCCTGTCATGTGGAACTGCCGGCATAATAATCGTAAAATGCCAGCAGCGCTTTTCGGTGGCGGCTGCGGCTGCCCCGTTGTGCTCTTAATGTTGGCATTTATATTCCAAAGAGTTCTTAATGCGATTAGAGCAATTAATTGCCCGTCGCCGGACCGCTGGCTTGCAGATTTCAGTTCTGGCGGAAGTGGCCATGTCGTGAGCCTAACGGTCGTCCAGGCTATCGATTGCCTCTGCCCATTAATAATCGCCAGTCACTCCAAGATGTTGAGAGGAATGCTGCGGGTTCGAGTCCAGCCCAAACTCAAACCCAAACCCAAACCCAAACCGATACGAACTGAACTGAACACTGGAACTGAAAGTGAGAGTCGCCTGGGGCTGGGGAATTCGAATATCGATTTGAATCCATGGTGCGTGGCTGCAAACAAACACAGAAACCGTGATTTATGCCCACTCGTTGGGAAAATCATGTGAAAATTTGCCGAACCTGCCGCAGCTCCTCCCACTTCACTTTCGTGTGGGAAAGTGCAATCAGCCCTGGCTGATGGATTCGCGGCTCTGTGCAATTACCGCCGCTTAGCATAAATCGCGCGACCCTACCCGGTCTGACCCACATTAGTCCGCGGCAGAACACCGAACACTTTGCCCAGAGCTAGAGCGGAAATTAACTGAGCTCGAATCTGGTGAATTCGATGGTTTACAGGCAGAGAAAAGGGTAGAGATTTGCAGGTTTAAAAAGACAGATGGAGCTAAAAGATTTATTTATAAAATAGTTTGTTTGAGAGGCTCAGCTTACTCTTGGAATATAGAATTGTTTTTAATACAAAGGTATTTTTAACTTGTTAGAGTTGAGATTTTAATTGTGTTTTAATTCTTAAGGCTTCTAAATATACATTTTATTTTCAAGCTTTAATATTTTTCAGTGTATGGAATAGAAGCCGCTGCGCACGCGCCACCAGCTTCGCTTCATAACTCACCGCCGCAGTGGCGGTCTCGACTTTGTTACATATTATTTATTGTGCCGGCCCCGCTCTGACTGTAGCTCCTGCTCCATCTCCATCTCCCACTCCTGCTCCTGCTGCATCCGACTCCGACTCCAGCGGAACCCGTGGGCGTTTAACGGCATCTGGTTGCTTGCATATTTGCCGGCAAGTCAAAAATTCGTGTGTTCGCCTGGCGAGCGCTTAATGGGTGTGGGTGTCTGAGTCGGAGTCGGGGGAGGCTGGCTCCTTGTCTGCGGATTACGGGAACGGACCATATCGGTGGCAATAAAATTATGTAAAGAGAATTTCCTTTAAGCTTTTCTTTCAATTTTTTTTGCGGCCAACAAGTGTCTATATGGATGAGGTAAGGTGTGGGCGAGATACAGAACAAGTAAATGCAATTTGTGGCCAGGGAGGAGCTTGGGAACAAGGAATCTCGGCTATTAACCTTGTAGGTTTAGCCTTAATTAAACAATGAGTTTGAATAAATTATAAAGCCATTAATATGTACCACAATCATTGAGCTTATCCCCGCTTTAACTTGAGAATGGCTTCCCCATTAAAACGAAACTTTCGTCTCACTTTCATCGACTCGAGTGTGACACAAGTTCCCAAGAGACCCTAGAAACTGGTGCCTGCTAAGCTCTACAAAATCGGCTTATGGGCTGTTTTTTACGGGACCAAGCTTAGGTACCAGTACAAGTAGTGAAGGTCACCAGAACAAGTGTGACAAATAGTACTCGTAACAAGGCAAAGTCACTTAGAACTTGACACTTGGAAGGGGGATCTGGTTTTAACAGTTCCAGAAAAACCGAAAGTTTGTAATTGAAAGTTTCAAAAGAAAGTTGACGGGCCTGGTGGGACCTCCGGAGAAGGGGCATTCAAATTAGAAAAGCGTGTTTGATCAACACAAATCTTCGAGGGCCGCCTCAAAGAACCCAGTCGCAGTCGGTCACACAGTAGCACACTTTGCATACCCCGGAGAGATAAGGGGGTATTGCCTTTGAAAAGCTAAAAGGTTTGTTTTGTCCATTAAACCTAACGGTTATGAACATGAATGGGCTGCGTGTTAAATTTATTCATTTATGGATTCTTATCCGCTCGGTGAGTGGCCGTCGACTTTCCGAAAACTCTTTTTTTCTGAACTGATTAGGCAAATTATCAAATTAGTTGGACAGCAGTCATCGCTTTGGAGTTTGTTTGCTTTCTGGCATTGGCTTAATTGGGCTCATAATTACGGTGCTTGGATCTCATTAGGCGGTTGAAATTAAATTGTCTTTGTGCGAAAAGTTTCTTCTTTACTCGAAATAGAATAAATTCCATCCGCCATCAGTCAGCCGTTGACCTGCGGCAATTGATCTTCAATTAGCCAGCATTTCAAGCTCTCTAAACGGCTTTTAATCGCATTTTTCCCACCCTCTCAAGCGGGGCCAGCTTTCTCTGGCACCTTTCATCCTGTCAGAAACATAATCCTGTCAATATCGTTTGCGGCAAAACGTGTACTCGCTCCACTGAATCGTTCGCTCTGCAGATGTTTGTTGAACCCGTCTGAATTCCAAATGAATAACGACAACAGATTAAGTGCCAAATGGCTTTCTGATGAGTGTGAATAAAGAACTGCAGAGTTCACACAGCGATTTATGACACAAGTTTGGCAAATTCTCATAACAAGATTAGGTGAGGTTTTTGTTTTCGAAAATCAAGGGATTTGTCACACCTAAAAATCATAATTTTTGGTTGCTTCTTTAAACTTTCTTTGACAGCGTATCGAATGTTGGCCAGAAATAGAAATAGAAATGGCCATAGAATAGGCCATGACCTTTTGTTATCAATGGGCTTTTTGGTAATTACAAAGCGGTTACGGTTTCGGGCGAATCACAATGCAAATTGTCTGGCCTGACCCACATACGCAGAGCCAGGAGCTGGGCCAAGACAAGAATGGAGCCGCTGCAGAGTTCAATTTAATCATCGACTGGCTAAGGAAGCCAGCTTAGTTAACTAACTGGCACAGCACAGGAGTAGGAGTAGGAGTAGGAGCTCGAGTAGGAGTAGGAGCTGGAGTAGGAGACCATATGTAGGTAAACAAGCCGGAGCCATTTGCTCAATAACTCATTTAATAGCGACGTGGACGGCGGACCCAGTAATGAACAAATAAAAACCGAAATCTGCCGTTCGCATAGAGGAAGCCTCATCGAACTCATCGCCGTTCGAACAATGCCAAAAGGAGGCCCAAGAACTAGCGGAATCCGCACACATGGAACCTGGTCCAAAGCCTCTCTGACCAATTGACCGCAAAAAAAAAAAAACGGCAAACACTGGCAAAACCCACTGCAAACAATGCTGGGCAAAAGCGAAAAGGATGTCAGTCATAAGCCAAGATACATGGCCTCCTGTTGCCCATCTGCCCGGCTCCAGCTCCAGCTCATACTCCTGCTCCTGGTGTAGTGGGAGTCGGTAATGGTTAATGTGATATGGCCAAGATACTGGCCCGCGGCATAAATCACTGTGCAGGTTGTGCAGAGACTTATGATCGGAGCAGAAACCAAACCGCATTCAGTCGGAATGAATATGTTTTGCCTGCGAACCAAAGCTATTTCCCAGCGAAATCGGTCAGGGAAATTGATTATGTCGATTTACATACGAGCACAAGTCAATTGAGTTATGATCCGGCGACTGCTGGGAGCTTGCATCTCCCGGTTCTGACTCGGGTTTGGGGACAGCCGGTTGAGTGTCCCAGTTGCCCTTAACCCAGATAGCCCCTAAATGGGTTACAGAATCGCATTTATGACAAGCTTCCCGGGTTTCGTGTCTGGCAGCCAAAAAATAAGTCAGGCTTCGGCCAGCTCGTGCTGCAAATGATGTTGTTCCCTTTTCGGTAACCCAAGCAGTCCCTACTGTTCGTTCTTTCAGCCTTTGGGTTTCAGTTTTAAGCGCGGCTAAGTTCTCGTTTCGCGGCTGCATTCGCGACTTGCATAAATTTCAGCGAAAATTTTATCGAAAGTGTGCATCTTACGCCCGCTGCAAATGGTTAGGAGGAGTTCCCGCCGCTCCACGGATTCCCTCGCTCCCCGCTTCCCCAAAAAAGCTGGCCGGGATTGGGTCCGCTGATTCCTCGTGGCATGGCTTTGCATGTCTATTTAAATCTTAACATGCCGCTGACAAAATGCTCAGCAATGAAGACAACAGCGGGGAAAAAAGCGCAGAATTAGAAACCGCAATAAAAAGCAACGGGAAGACGTCTGGCCTGGAAATTGTGCCAGTAGTGTAGACATGGCCACATTTAACAGGAGCAGCAGGATCAAGTCTTGTTGCCTGTACCTCGGCCTCTCTGCCTCCATCCCGATCCCCTTGCCCAGTCCCAGATCCTCTGTAGGTTGTTCGCCCGGCTGTTTAGGCGATGTCAGCGCTGATAGGCGACGCTGGCTGGGATCGGGTCATGCCGCAGATGGAGATGCCGATGGACGGGGACTGGGAGGCGGCTCCCCCCGGTGGCTCAAAGTTCATGACATTCTCCTTCTTTGTCTCCGTCCCGAAATGTGGTTAATTCTGCTTGTATGATACGCTGTTCCCGTGGGGGAGATGCGAGATTAAGAAATTTGTGAATTCTGATTGTGTGAATCTCTTAGCCAGCGTCCATTAATCTCGGCGCCAGCCTTTCGTTTATTTAATTATAGAAAGAAAGGTCTTTCTTAATGCCATTCCAATTCATGGGAGGGGGCGTGTCATGAGTTCCCTTCGATTCCGATTCCCAGTGACCTGGATACCATAAATCATCTTGCGTTCGCGCTAATTGATTCGCGAGAAAGAGGAAAGCAAGAGTTCTTCTCCACGCTCGGATTGTGGGTCAAAGCAATCCCCGGCTTGTCACTTCTCATCACAGATTCGCCGAGATTTATGGAAATTTGCCTGGAGAATGTCATCTGCTATGTGCGTGAGCTGAGAGCGAATTGAAGCTGGAACCTGCTGAGAGCCACGGGTCGAAAGTTGGAGGATAACAAATGAGAATGCTGGGGGTTAATGATGGCTGCTGTTGACTCTTCGGCCACTTGGTTATCCATTATGTTTGGACATCTATTTCTGCGAATCTTGGCAATTATTGGCTATTAGAGGTTTCACTTTTCGCAGATTTGTGGCATTTTCCGACATGGAATTCTTCTCTCTCTCCCCTGCGCTTTAATGAACTTTCATTTCCTGTGCCGAACATTTGCAAGTCGCTGGCCAGCTTAGCATCTGAATGAGAATACGAAATCGAGTGTCACAACTCGGCCGATATTATTCAGCCACAACTCCCTCTGCCTCTGCCTCTCCATTCCACCTTCGAAATCCAATTCCTATTCCGATTCCGAGTGATGCATGGCCATCGCTCATCTGCCTGTCTCTGCCTCTGTCCCGGACCGACTCAGTGCCTGGTCAGAATCGTGACGCGAATGCGAAGCGCAGGAATATCGAAGGAGCTCAGAGACCTTGAGGATGGGATCCAGTCGGATGTGTGTCGATCGCTGGTTTTGATTTAGTTGAAAGCCCCGTCCGCTTGACACTCGACATGAGTGAAATGCCCGCTGCACATTCTACATTCTCCTTTTCGCCAGGCATTATTTCATTAAATCCGACCCGTTTGATTAGAATCACTTTCGAGTTCGCTGGGAAGTAAAACCTCTGCACGACGCACTTTCGATGGCACGTGAGACAGCCGGAGTGCACTGGGAACTCCGGCTGACCAGCGATGGAGAACAATAAAATGGCAGGGGAAAAACTCTCCCAGGGAGGTTCCTCCCCCGCCCGAGGGTCAGCACACATGGGCGGAGAGCGGGAACACTTCGCCAGTAAACGAAGCGAAATGAAATGAAATGAAAATTGCAATAAATTTCACTCTTGCGCCAAGAAGAGCGGCATCTAATCACAGGCAAGGGCAGCTCCAGCTCCCAACTCCCAACTGGAAACCGAAACTGCAACTGCATCTGCAGATGCCACTGCAACTGGTTGCCGAAATGCAACGTGAGCCACATGCAACATGCGGCACTCAACGTGCCGAGTGTGGAGTCGGATGAGCAGAAACAGAAGTCGCTGGGGCAGGGGAGCAGTCAGAGTGGCAACGGCCTGGGAATTGGGCTAATTGATGTTTAGCTGCACTTTTACCCGCAACGTGGACAGCCTGCTCTCCGGGACATCGATGCATATCCGAAGTGGAGCCAACGAAATGCATATTACATGACTCCGGAGTCCTCTCAGGCGATCGCGATCCCAATGCTTGTCTGCTGATCCAGCTGCATCTTAATTAATCGAGCATCGCCTGGCTTGGAGCGGGATTTGGAGCCAGATAGTTGGCCAGAGGAGAGAGTGGGACGTGCCTTAATTGAATACAATTAATTATTGACACATTTCACTAGGAACTTAAGGCTCTGGCTTCCAGATAAGCAGAGTCGTGAGCAGAGCGAACTTGGAGGCGGCCGCGATGCATATGGAAATGCACTTTCTACGGCCTCCCTGCAACTCCTTGTTCGCATGCTAAACTCTGCTCTTTTAAGGCTAACTGCTGTCTTAACCCAATTTGTTGGGGGAGTCATTGGGGCATTCTCCGAGGGAGTTAATTGCTGCGGGAGATTCGCTAGAGATCCCCGCCTGGAATGTCAGCCACCCGAGGCAACGGTACTAGAAGCAAAACCCCGCACCCCGAAAGACTTCTGCTACGGCCGACAGGTGCCATGGACATTTCTCAGTGCATTCAATTGGAGGAGACACCAAACAGAAGGCGGCAAAGACATGGAGAACGCTGACAAAGTCGCGCAAACATTTCAAACATCTGGTGCCTGTTTGCGTTGAATGGAGGAGACCAGCGATGGAGCAGGAGAAGGGGTCCGCGGAGGAGACACTGAGGCCTCCGACGGCTTACTTTTCTCACCCGGCTAGAAGGACCGCAAGATTCGACGCGGAACATGGCCAACAATCGATCGGAATGCCAGGTGCGGGTGTCGCTTGCCAGGGGACGGAGCTCAGGCCTCGTCGGTGCTCTTCTAGCTGGTGACAAAAGCCAAGCATCAGCTCCTAGAGCTCGGCTCCAGCGAAACACAAGACAAGTGCCCGCTCCTGACGCCCCCAACGGTGCCATTTGAATATCAACATTTGTCATCGTGTGTCGTGTCGCATTCCGAGCTGCTTCTCTTCCCGGTTGGAAATGTGCCCAAAAGTAAACAAAATCCAATTAAAGTCAAGTGAAACATGGCCAGGGATCAGGAGCAGTCGGAGTAGAGCAGGAGCTGGAGCTGGAGCTTGTCACTGGCCTTTTAATTGAGGAGCTCTCATGTAGCCATGCAAATGTGGGCCAGCCAGAGGCGGGGAAGGAGCTACTTAAAAGGATTGCTGGAGTCGCAATGCAACTGCAATTACTTTGCGGATCAGTTTCCAACACTTTCCCTGAGGGAGAGGGATCGGGGATTGGGGCCGGACAATGGAATGGCACTGCTATTCCGCAATCTCCCAAAGATCAGAGCAGACCAATGAAATTTGGAACGCGTTCGCGAATTGTAATTGAAACGCATTACCGCCAAATGGCAGCCGCAGAGTTCGGCTGTTCCCGTGCCTCGGGATCTAATGGGCGTCGGCTCCAGATCCGAGGAAACCACAAGCGCGGAGACAGCGACAACGTAGGCGATGACAGCGCCGGGAAATCGGAGACCAGAGCTACGCACAGGAGCAGGGACGAGGGGCGCTGGAACCACGACATGGCCGCAGCCGAAAGTAGGTGAAGCAGCCGCTAACGAAGGCTGAGATCCGCAGGAGGATGGAGTTGGGAGGCTGATCTAGAGAAGAGGTGGTAGTGGCAGTGCCAGTGGCGTATCAATGGAAGGAAATCGGACATGCGCGACGCATTGGCAGCCAACACAGAAACAAACAGACTCGACCAGGTCCAGGTCCAGAGTGGGAGGCTCTCGACTCACGCACTGAGCGGGGCTCCCGGAGGCGGCTCTTTTAGGGACAACAATGCGCGGCTCGATTTGTTTGCGATTTGGTTAAAGCAAATTCACGGCAGCCGGAGGAATGTCGCCTGTCTGCGTAGTCCACATCTCTCTCAGCATCTCCGTAGGTGGTCCAACACCAGGGACCAGATGGGAGATGGGACTAAGTGCCTGCTTCCCTCTGATCATGCCACTCAACTGGTTACCCACTCCCCTCCAGGTGCCTCTCCACTTCGAGGTGCGTGCGATTAAGTGGAGCTAATGAGGCTGAGGAGATTACCCACTCCCCTCCTGGCTAACTGCCCATTTGTCATATGCATCTCAGGGCTGGCTAACGGTTCCATTTTGGCGTGGACTATGGAGCTATGGGAATTCTTGTCATTAGAGAAGGATCCTCCTCCCCTTCCGTCATATTCATGGCTCGTGAAGGAGGAGGGAACGATCTAACCTTGACAGGAGACAAAAACGTGGACCCATCGGAGATCGATGATCAGCGATCCAGTTGGACCCACGGGAGAGGAAGAGTCATCGGGCAAGAACCGTTCTCCCGACACAAAACCAGCAGGTTGCCTTGGTCGATAAGAGATCGAGCAATTAGTTGACAAGGAGTGGATGCGCTGCCCATGGATGACAGAGAAGGAGGAGTAGCAGTGCGTCTTCGTGATCCTCCGACGGTGACTGCGACGGTGATGGGCACGACGGCTCCATATCGGTAGCAGCTCATTCTGAAGCAGCGGATTCCTGGGTCGTGATGACCGGCACGTTCGTCACTTGCTCGCCGGCTCAGGTCAGTGCGGATTAGCTCAGTTCGGTAGCAGTTCTGCCAGTGTGCTCAATGCTCCAAATGCCGTTGAAATTAAACGGCTTCACGGCCACTTCTCCGGTTCCCAGCAGCGAGCGACACAGAAACCGAATTCGGAATCAGCATCAGAATTGAATCCACAATTATGAGTTCTCATCTCCCCTCTCCGCTTTTATCTCTGCTGGGAAAACTCATCAGCGGTGGCCGGCGGACAATTTTCCAGCAAGAAACTCCAGAGATGACCCGAATTCTGCTTACTCGTAATTGTCTCAGTGGTGACTCCGACTCCTCCTGATCCGTTGGTCTCCTGGCCAGCTCCCAAACATATCCATTCCACTAAGCACCGCAAATTCGCCCCAAAAGCGAGAAAGTTCATTATGTCCGGCGATCATTTCCATTTGCGTGGCGTCGGCGGCCGCCAAATTGTCCTGACACCAGCTCCATTCCATCTCTGCGCTCGGTCCGGTTTGGATGCACTACAAGAGCCACTTGACTGTCGTCCAGGTCGGCACTTGCGTGCTTTCAGATTTCGGTTTCGTGTCGGGACTGATGGAGACCTGAGTGGTGTGCGGAGGAGGGATCAAGGCGGAGGATCGGGGCGTTATGTCGACTTTGATATTATAACCGCAATTAGTCGACATGGTCTCGAGTGCTATCTCTGGCATCTGGCTTCGACCCCGCCTCCGTCCTCCACTCGCACATCGCCCCTTTCCCTGATCTCTAGTGAGAGTTTGACTCGCTCCGATTTTCCGCATTTTCCGCACTCTCGAACGTCTCGAGCGGCGAGTCTCGAGTGTCGGATGATGGGGCAGGAGAAACACTGGACGGGAAACCTCCTCCGTGGAGTGACTCAGCCTTCCATCGCGATGCAGATGCAGACGCGGATGGAGGTGGAGGTGGAGATCGGATTGCTTTTGGCGTGCGAGTGGTAAACTTTCGATTGCTCCCAGGAGGGTTGCGGGTCAAGAGCACGTCCATGGAACGGAACGGGAAACTGACCGCAGGATGGCATTGAACCCTGCCTGAGATTCGCGTCTAGCACTCGCATTTCGCCGATCTCTTAATCGATGGGAACTGAAAACGGCTAAAAATAAGCCAGAAACAGAGCGGCCATAATAATTTCCTGTCAATCAGTGCGGCGACTGCGACGAGAGCCGCGCCCCTTCTGGACTATATGGTACCTAGTAGATCGTAGATGGTAGCTGTGGCTTCCAGCACGCAATTAATTAGTGGCTGTGTCCACGGGGAGAAGGGAAAGGGGTTTCAACGGTGGACAGTTCCACGTCGGATCTGCCGGAGCGAGGAGATTGAGTTGGAGAGCCAAGTCCAACGGAGCTCATCAAGCCACCTACGCTTACGGTACTCGGCCCGCTGCAAATTAATCTCCCTTCGCTCTGCTCTTTCCCAGATTCTCCTGGTGTCTCTGGAGCGGAGCAGGGGAACCACAAGCTGAGACTGGGAATCGGGAGCGGACCCGACTCTTCCCCGAGGCTTGCCACACTTCTGAAGTCATTTTCCAAATGCTTGACAATTTATCATTTTGTTTTATTTGGCCAATTTTTCTGCTCGCAAGTGCTCGTGGCTCAGGGGTCCGGAGGGAACTAGGCAGCCAGGTAGCTGCCACAAGTCAATGGCTTGGCCCACAACTGGGTCAGACTGATGGGGGAGCCGACGGCCGTCGACTGCCAAAAATGTTAATTAATTCGAATTAAAATGTTGCAAACGCGCTCCGCTGACAGAGCAGAGTCCGGCGAAGGAAGTTGGGTCTGGAATAGGCTTAGGAGTTCCCAAACGGAGTGGAGGTGGAGTGGAGTGGAGCAGATATGCCGAAGAAGGCGTTGGCGTTGGCAGTTTACCGTTGGCTGGACGCCCGCTCGACTCACCTGAGCGGATCCGAGCTCCTCCGTCCGATTCCGTTTCCATTTCTACTCTTGGGATGCGGTTTCTGCAGCGGACCAAAGGCCAGGCCAGAATTCTGATATTGAAATTGCTACCTTGGCACTGCGGCGCAGAGGGAACTTCTGCCCGAGGCCGTGGTTTGATAACATCAGCTCGAGAGGGAAAGGGATGCGGGGAGGCAGCTCCCACTAGAGGAACAAAAGACAACAATTCCATTTGGTAAACGCTCGCCAGGGCACCGAGCGGGAAGTGCAACGCCACGGAGGAAACAAGAATGAAAAATAATCTCGAGCTTGGATGTGGAGCTGGCTCTGAGCTCGGCTTGCGTTTGCTTTGCCAAATGTAACTACAATTTAAATGCTAATCTGGCATCTGTTGGCGGTCGGAGGTTGGCGGACTCGGACGAGGATGGCGGACAATGACTTGGACTGGGACTGGGACTGGAGAGCATGGGCAAACAGCACCGCCCCCATAACCACCCACTCCGGGAGGGAGTGACTGCGGGCGAGGGCGGGGGAGGAGCTAAGTGCGACCTGGCGGAGGGGCCGTGATTTGCATTTGCTCATTAGCCGCCAAAACAAATTCAACAGAGGAGGAGGGGGAAGAGGAGCCTCTGCCCGCCAAGGTGTTTTATTTATTGTGCAATCTTCTGGCCGACTCCTGACTGACTCCGCTGTCTAATTAGTTTTCACGCCTATAAACTGTCGACTTTATTTGCGGCGGATGCCTGCTCTGGATTCCCAGCGAGATTCGCCGCAAAAATGTCGGATCTCGGTTCGTGGGTTCAACGGAACAAAGTACCGCTACGACCATACCCCCTCCCAGCTCTCTCCGGGAAACCGCGACTTTGGAGAAGAATTGGAATCGGAATCAGAATCCGAAAAAGAGGCAGAAGTGGAAGCAAAATCAAAAGCGAAAGAACATTTGTAAACTGCCAATTATTATGAAATGAGGAGACAGCGACACAGGCACATGAGCTGGAGGAGCGGGAACCAGGGGAACGAGACCACAGCGACATCCGAGGAAGAGAACTAGATTCTGGTTAGTTAGTCTTCCCTCTGTTTCTGCAGAGAGTTTCAGGGGAGCAGGAGGTTCCCCTCTGGAGAACAGAAAGCGCGTCACGCCGAATCCCGAAATTCGCTGGCGATGGCTCGTTACCATTCCGAGGGTTTCGGGTTTGGGCTTGGGCTTGGACCTCGGTTAGGGTTCAGCGGAGCGCCAGTCCACTCCAGTGGATGTCTTCTTTCTCCGATCCCGCTCCCCTTCGCAGCTCCTTGTTCCACTTCTACTTCTATTTTTTCGGCTCGCGTGCTGCCAAACCGCCAATTACCGAACATCAAAAAGCAGTTTCCCCTCTCCAGCTCCCCATCTCCCAGACTCAGTGGAAGACCAAGTCTGCCCAATAATTTGCTCTCTGGTTTGTGTGTGGCTTTGTTTATAGTTTTGTCAGACTTCGACCCTTTCCCTCAGTGGACACCCAAAAAGGTGTTCGAAATGCCAAGAATCCGTTGCCGAATCACGCAATGAGAAATGAGAAATATAAAAGGAAGGGAGGGAGTCTTAGAACAAATGGAAATGCAAATGGGAAATGGCGACTGCTCTGCGAGATCTTCGTGGCTCACGCTTCGATACAGTTTGGGGCTGGAGCCACGCCCCCTTGGAGCTGCTCTCCCTGCTCAGTTCCGTTCTGACCGAAATTAATTTAATTATTTCGGGCATAATAAATAAAGTGAGTTATCCAACGCGGCCTGCCCTCGGGCCCGTTTTGACATTTTAATCACGTCCGTCGAGGAGTCGCTGGCCCACTTAGGCGGCGTTGGATCCGAAGTGCGAGATGTGCTCCGGAATTCCCCTGAATCGTGACTTCTGGGATAAGAGAGGGGAGCAGGCAGCCGGAGGAGGAGTTGTCCAATAAGCTGATTGCGGAAGAGGGAACGATCTGTTCTCCCGCCGTTTAAGCATGCCATTATCGATCAGAATGCTACCAGATATCAACACAGCCATTAGCTGAGATGATGATCCTCCTCCTCCTGCACTTGATTGGTAACCCACTGATCCATAAAACTTCGATTGCTTCTACTTAATAAAGATCGTTGCATTTGCATCTCGCCTTCTGTGCCTTTATCCTTTAATATTCACCTCTTGTCTCTGTTTGATCAGCCCGCAGTTCCTGCGGCTTCTGCGTGGGCTTCCTCTTCATAGCCTCCGTTGTCCAGCTTCAATTGTAACGACAATCACGTTCTCCGGCCGAATCATCTCTCATCTCCGCAATCATCATCTGCCGCCGAGATCTGCTGAGCCGCGGATCTGACGAGAGGATTGCTCGCTAATGTGCGAAGCCACGTCGAGGATCGCGTGGGTCGAGTCTCTATCGGGGGGAGAAATGGAAAGAAAGCATCTGCAACAAAGTTGCAGCAGTTGCGGCAGATGCTGATTATCCCAGTCGGTTGATTAGGAAATATCTCTGCTCATAGAACAACTTTTGAGCAGTCCGCTTTTCCAGTATTCCAATTGTTTTGGATGACGGAGCCGAATTCGCGAAGCGGAAAACTGAAAATGCAATTGAAAAACGCGGAAAGCGGCAGAGAGTCAGGATGATAAAGGCAGCACCAATTTCCCGCTGCAAATTATGGCGCAGAGTGCCAATGAAAAGTTAAGGCATCCTGTTTCCATCACAGATCGGTCGTCGATCGCCGATCGAGTGGGTTCGAGGGATCCGCGAGAGATCCGTTTTACTGCCGCCTTGATTTATGCAACATTTTCCGCAATAAAAGTGCCAACGACGTGAAGAATTATTACATCATCACGTAATAGGCCTGCACTGGACTCAGGTGGAACCTCTTACACAGGGCAGCCTCCGAACGGCGCCACGCCCGCCGCCAAATTGCCCTGCGATGCCTGATCCCCCGCCGGACACTCCTCCTGCTCACAACACCTCATCACGGCAACCCATTCCCCTCCCAGGGACCCGTTCACTGCAGTCTCTCGGGCTGTCATAAATCAGTCGCCTGCCTCGAGTGGCCGCAGAGGCAGCGGCATTAAATACTCGACTCTCCTCCAAATTGCCGGCTGAGGGGCAGCAGCAGCCTCGCAACAATGCCGCGTTAAGTGTCGTGTCATCCCCGAAGATCCATCATAGCTGGGCTAGGAGAGTATGCAGCAGAAACATTTGCCTGGCACGTGTCCATCATGGCAAGTGCCAACGGATTCCAGCGAGGGAGTTGCCTCCGAGAGCGGGGATCGAAGGTGTTGGCTTGCGTGGAGACTTCTCCCAGATGTGGTAATAACGCCGCCAAATTGGGGTTCTTCGCGCGGGAGATCGCATCATACCTGTCCGTCCACCTGCACTCCGCTCCCTTATCTGAGCCCACTAAGCCGCGATGGGGCTCCGAATGGCCCATTGTCCGGAGACACCAAACACGGAAGTGCAGCGTGTGCACTCCCCAAATGCCCATTTAATATAATTTCTATTATTTCTGCCCACTCTGGCCACTGGCAACTGCCACCAGGTGACAGTTACAATGCAGAAACAATATACAACGACCCGGGCTCTCCTCTCCTCTGCGGAGAGTTCTGGTGGGGACATTGCCACCGATCGCAACCTGTCTCTGTCCCACTGCCTCCCCTGGGTCCCTCCCGGACCCCGTTCCCGCAGTCGTCGCTCTGATCATCATCATAATAATCGTGATCGTTTCGGGGATCGGGTTCTGGCTCGCCAAGGTTGTCCTGTCCTCGGGGATCCATTTTTGGCATGCGTTCGGCAGCGAACACTTCCTGTGGCTGTGGGAACTCTCGGGACCGGGAACTTGTTCCTCCATGCGACATGTTCGCCACGATTCCTCCCTGGCATTCCCCGGGCAGAGCATCCACCCACTCGGAGTCCACTTCTGTCTGCTTTTTAAGCCGTGTTTGTATTGAAAATATTTTGGTAACTCGGCTTCCATAAATCAATTAGCCAAGTGTAACAGTTTGGGTGGGTTGGATGGGTTGGGTTCGGTTGGGATGGGATGAGAGGCAGTGCCTCCTCTCCACTCTCTGGTGCATGCAGCAGGCGAAGCAGCCATAAATTTCAGACGAGATGCCCCTTTTGTGTAGCTGCAAATGCGGCGAACTCCGGGATCCCTCCTCTGCCTGCTGGCAAGTGGAAATTGGTGCAAATTGATGAGAATATAAATGGGGGATATTGGGAGCGGAGTGGGGAGGAGCTGCCTGACCAGGGATCATTTTTCGATGGGATGCCAGGGGAAACGCGGCCAGGCCGACGATCTGTTTACTTTGTCAAGTGCCGCGCTGGGGAAATTGATGAAAATTGGTCCAATTTACCGGTCTGCACACCCGCAAGATGCGAATCTTGCCCGGGCAGTTTATCAACTCATCTCCAGCAGAAACCCACTCCTCCGACTCAAGGTCGAGGCAGGTGGAAGCCGACGAAGGAGCAGAGCAGGTGTTGCCTCCATTGACAGTTGCCTTGATTGGTTTGTGTTGCATGTCGCACGCCTCGTGCTGCTCTCTGAGAAGAACTCATCGTCCGCCTCCTCCAACTCTTCCCTATACCCAAGAGCACTCCCATGCTCAGGCCAGGCACACCCCTTCATTTGTAGAGACACAATCTGAGCGCTGAGCAGGAACCCAGCTGGCTCCAGAGACAACTGCATTTTGGGCCTAGCTCGGCGAGGAGGCCTCCAATTGGCAACTTGGCAACTTGGCGAGCTGGTGTGCCAACGCCCAGAGCAAATATTGGGAGAAGATTCCCACTTCCCGCTCCCATTGGCAGCTTCTACAGCCTCCCATCCGATCTCCATAACTCGCTGCAATGTCGTCGCTAATCGCAGGCTCTGGGATTGTAAATTAAGAGTGGAAGCTGCGGTGGCAGGCAGATTGCATCACCGCTGCTCACCTATTGACTGTGTCCGGCCTTCATCGGGAGGAATTGATGGAATGACGGGAATATGAAACCGCCAATTTGCCTAGCCCCGAACGGGGATGCCTGGGAATCCCTCTCCCGTGGAGAGCCCGTTACGGGAGAGAGCTTTCCAATCCCTCTTTTATGGGCACAACAGTCGAATTGCTCCAATCGATGCCACCTCTGCGTGCCCATAACTCAGACGACGTCTCCTCCGTCCCAATCCAATCCTGGCGAGGCTAAGCAGAAGCAAAAACTGCTGCAATTAGAAGCAGAAGCTGCCGATGGCAGTTGAATGTAGTCGGTGATTGAGTTGCAGCTCAGGTGGACACTGTCCCCGTCTCCCGATCCCGTCCAGCTTGGGTCTCCATTCGCGGCTGTAATTGATGATGGATGGGAGCGGAGGAGCCGGGCAGTGGGAGGCTGCGAGCATCGGCACAGGCAATGGCAACGGCAGCAAACAGGAAAATTCATATTACGAAAAAACTGCATCGCTTAAGTGTCATTATTGGGACCAGAATTTCAACAAGTCGCGGCCGTTGTCGTGCCTTCTGATGCAGATGTGGACGGACCAGGGGAGCTGGGGTTCAGAAGCTGGAGGGGATGCAGCAGGAGATGGAGATGGCAACTTTCACCGCGCTCAGAATGCCTCTGCGCGGTGAGCCAGTGATCAGAGGCAGAGTGTAGCAGGAACCAGAACCACAGCCAGACATCGGGCAATCTCGGATCCCCTCCTCCGGAGAACTCCACTCCCTGGCCACTCTTCCCAGTGCGCCAATATCCGCTGGCCACAATCAACACCTCCGCACCGCCCATCGCCCCGCGCAGCGAGGTGGAGCCATCACTCAACTTCAGTCTGTGGCTTCGCTTATCTCTGGCAGCGCGCTTCCCTCCCCCAATTCCAGCTCATCCGGCACTTCCACCCCGTCCCCCACTGGTTGTTGTCTTTACACCTTGCTCGTTTTTGTGGCCATGGTCTCGTGTCGAATGGAGCCCAACTTGGCCAAGACCAAGTCGGAGTGCAGCCCAAGTCTATGGCCAAGTCGTTGCTGTTGTCGTCGGCTAAGGGCGTTAACTGGGTTAAACGCTCGTTGACAGTTTTATGCCGCAGCCCAAGCGAGATCTGAGGCGACTCCAAGACCACGTCCAAGGCGGCGACAGTCAGTCAGTGGCACAGGCCAAACGAGACACTTATTAAGAGTGAAAATTCTGATAGAATGGTTTTTCTTTCCTTCTGTTAGAAAGCTGTAATTAGAAGAGGCCGAAGGGAACCATTGAAAAGTAAAACAAACAAATCAGATGGCGCTGCAATTAGAAGAACCTCGTTACCATTCCATTCCACACTCGTGAAGTTCGTCGGCTGAGTCTTTCGATATGGATCGGGGTCACCAGGTAGCGCCTTTGATGTTCACTTTCGAGATGCGTGCGATTCGTATCGCCAATCAGGGTGGATTCGGAGGTTCCTCTCACAGCTGCTAATCTTAACTCCTTCGGGGATCTTTCGCTGATTGCTTGCCAGCAAATCTGGCGAAACTTTGCGGCGGAGGAGGAGAGATTGATGACGCACATCTGTATCTCTGCGTGCCATCGCCATCGTCATCCTTTCCATTTCCATTTCCCCGAAATTCTCGCAATGCATTCCCAGTGAAAGTAAACACCTTCGCTTGGGGGTCGGGCCGAGTTGCTCCACTTCTAATGAGCAATCTCGAAGTGCAGCAGGTATAAGCGAGCGGAATCGAAGGTGATTGCCGAGACACGAGACGAACAAACGAGCTGCAGAGCGAATTTCCTTTGATTTCGATTGATTGCCGGAAACATAAACAGAGAGTGATCCGATCTGGCCATGGGAGGCAGCTCCTGCTCCTGCTCGACCTCGGCTTTCTGGCGAAATGGAAGCTGACATTAGCTGGGATTGGGAGTGGAACGGCCCACGCGGCAATCAGAGAATGTGCGAAAATCGAAAGGAAATCTGCATGTCACTCAATCGAGCAGGGCGACACAGAGCAGAGTGTTTGCCATTTGTTTGCTCTGCAAACGAACCTCGTAGCCAGACCCCGAGGTGTCTCCGTCACTTTCGGCACTCTTTCCCGCCGCGCAGCTTGGCACAGTTTCGCGGACTTAGAATGCAAACAAATATTTGAATTTCAAGTGACACAGAAAGCAGTTGTAGAACACGACAAAGCCAGCGATGGCCCACTAAAATCGCTTGCCACTTCCTCCTAACGGTCGAGTATTGATATATCTCTGGGCCATCCGCCCGGCTGGCCTTGATGGACGGGAGCAACAAACTCCACTCTCGACCTGTAAACGTAACGACATTCGGGAAATATTTGACCAGAGATTAAGTCGAACGAATTCCCAAGAATAGCTCATAATTTTGGCAGCGATCTACACAGGTGATAGCAATTAGAGCAAAGCTCCGCCAGTTCCAATTACTCAATCAGAAGTGGAGGTTAGAGTGGAGGATCGGGTGCTTCTGGGAGCAAATCAATCTGCGACCATCAGCAGAACTCTATGTTCGAGTGAGTCTCTTCATTCTCACGCCAATTCCCGTGTCAAGGCCCGAATCCGGATGGTGGTCAGAGATTGCAGACTTCCTTCTTCGATTCCTGCTCCAAAAGCTTTTCCGAAAGACACAATTTATATAATTTCCTTATCAGATCGCTGGTCGCGTTCATTGTTGGGGAATTGAGTAATTCCCTCAGAGGCGTTAATCGAATCGAGAGGCCTCAATTACGGACACAATTCCAGCCTAGTCGCATCCGAAATCATCAGTGTGAGGTGATCGGAACTGGATGAAAATGCATGAAAATGGGGGAAACCGGGGAGAGTGCGACGAGTGCAGTTCGCTGTGCTTTCGATGATTGCGCCTCAATATTTAATTGCATTATGTGACGGACGAGTCGAAGACAGCCTCCGCTTTCTTCGTGGCGCAACCGTTACTCAATTCCAGGTTGCATAAACGCTCGCATCAAACCCGGCTGCCTTGACTAAGCTACCCCCACAATCGGTGACCTCATTCGGGGACCCGCTCCCCGTTTTACCTGATGCCTCGATTGTTATCTCGCACTTAATTAGGCGTGCGTTGGGGTAATGCTCATCGCATCGTGTACTTACAACTCTGGTCATTAGAAAGCCGCAAGGCAACAAGGCAGCAAGGTTCTTGGCAGCTCTGTGGGACCTGCTCTAAGTGATCCGAGTGATCCATGCACCTGCGAGTGGAAATAGCCCGCTGCTTCGCTTCAATTTGGCATTATTCAGTGCAATTCAATGCCGAAGCTGCGTGTCAGGCAATCGCATTAGAAAATCATTTGCCTCGACGGTTATAATTGCATTTTATTACTTCCGACAAGAACGAGAAACCCAAGTCAGGGCCCCTGCCGTTTCCAGAGACCTTCGGCGAGAAAAGCTGTTGCTGCCACTGAAGAAAGTCTTCGGCAAAGAGAGCTGGCGAAGAGAGCTCCAAAGAGCGTTAGCTTTCCGTCTTCTACCGGTTTGTCTTGGCCAGATGAGCCGGAGAGAGCGGGAGAGAGAGCCAGCGTTAGTTGGTAGCAGCTTTTCTTGCAGAGGGTTCTGTCGCTGCCGACGCCGACTTCTTCGACGGGCAGCTTGAAAACGTTTTCCGCGGCCTTCGCAGCGAGCATTCAGTGTCAAGGTGCTCGAACTGGCGGTCGCTAGCGCTCGAGTGATAGAAGCCAACGAACTCCGAGTTCGATTCCCAGACCGAGTCCGAGATTCTCCGAGTGATTCGCTTTTCCCCCAGCTGGGCACAGCATCTGGAGTTCCGCAGTTGGCATAAGAACGTTTTGCCGAATCGCAGGCGAGGCAGTTGGGCGCTCCACTTTCGACAGTGAGGACGGCGGCTCGAGCGGTTCGCGATTCATCGATTCGGTCAAAAATCGAACAATTAATAACAATTAATCGAGTGCGTGTCCTGCCAGCTAAAGTGAAGTTTTCGAAACACGAGTGCAAGGTAAACAAAATAATTTGAGAAACATGAAAATAACTGTGGCCAACGCGCTCCTCCTCGGCAAATCGATTGACATTCAATGGCCTGACAAGGTGTCAATTGTCAGCCGAACAGGATGTCCACATGTCGATCAATTAAACGAAAATGGTCAATGGATCATTAGAGAAAGCTTTGGGTGAATGCCACTGCGAGATGCTGGGATGCAGCCAAGCCGTGATCGCCGCCAGATCGATGGAGCAGCCTGGCCGCATGAGCCGCTGCTGCCAGCATGAGGAGATGTCACATTAGTTTCTGTTTCCAGTTTCGAGATAAGTCCGAGAGCTGGCATTTTTGCCATGCCGGAAACAACGGCGCGCAGACCAGAGTCGTCAACTCTCCAACTCCCAAATGTGCAGAATTCTGCAGGCAATTAACTTTTGCCTGGTCAAGTCTTTTGACTTGGCTTGTTCTCTACCTCTGGGGATCGGGGATCCTGCTGGCGGCGCTGGCCAGTTGGGTGATTTGGGTCATCCAACGGTTCGACGCGATGCGATGCGACCATTTAATGGCAATTAGCTGGGGCACAGCTTGGCCAAGACCAGAATGTCAAAGACTTTCGCTGCCGCAGAACCGAGCAGTCACTACAGACAAATCTCCGGAATACGTGCCCGGTTCATTTGCCTATTACAACACAGGCCACGACCAGGGTAATCCGATCCTCGGCCTCGGCTCATTAATATGCCGGAGCCGTTTCGGGGCACTGATCTATGCGGAGGCCATTCCTCATGATCTGTAACAAATGCGTTCACAGTTAGAGCGGCTTCTTCGTGAGCCCCAAGATCATGTTCAGCCCGGGATTGGGTGCATAGATTAGGGCTTTGAATGGCTTTCGAATTGGTGCAGCTAGCAGCTTGCCGTTAAGCCATGAAATGAAAAGTTTTGTCAAGAGTTTTTCCAATACCAAAAAGTCCAACTCGAAGAAGGGAAACGGGTTTCTGGTGACTCTTTTGATAGCCAAGAAATTTCACTGGCCATTAATTGAAGATTTGTCGCTAACTTTGAGAAATTTCTGCCAGCAACAAAAAAGAATTTCTATAGAAATAACTCGAACTGACCCACATCCAGTAGTCAGCCAGCAAGCGGAGCTGAGCAAAGCCAACTCCTTCTGCCGATGGCCAGCGGGTGCAGTTTTCAAATTGCCAGCCATGAAATGAAGATAGCTTGGCCAAGTAGTTGCCAGCCCGGTTCCTGCGATGTTCCTGCCAGTTGGCCAGCAGGCTTTCATGGCCAACTTGCTGGCTGCTTCATCTCCATCTGCGGCAGCAGCCACACATTGCTTACAGTTACACTGAGCAGGAGAGGCTTCAATTGAGATAAGCTCCAGCGGTTGGCAGTTATGTCATTCGACGGGCATTTTTCTGGCACACTTTTCCAACGACTTTTCCATCTAGCCAATCACTTGGAGGCTAGTAGCTTCCAGCTTCCAACTTGTGCCGATCGCCATTCTAATTAAGTGGCAACAAGTTTTTGGCGAATTGGTGTCATAAAAAGTGTCTTATCGACACCTTGACAGGCAGACAGTCAGACCGATGGAGAAGAGAGTCTTCTGATGGCAGTGGGATTAGCCCAAATATTGAACCAGATCCCACTCTAAGCACTCCATAAAGCGCGGCTAAACAAACTGTCAAATTTGGCTGTAAACAAGGAAAAATCCAAAACGGGTTGCGGCGTCTGAGAAATGAACAAGCATCCCGATGCGAGAATGCATATATAAATCTCCATTCGATTCCAATTGAGTGGAGGAAGCAGTGGCTGCTACAGCCGCAGCAGGAGCAGCTTGGCTGCCAAATGGAAATTTATGTCCATGTCGGCTGGAGGAGCTCCGGTGAATTGGCTAGTTTATTGGCCCACTAAAGCGGCTGACCCACAACTTTAAATTGTGATTTGAGTGGGCCAGTAGGAGAGCATTCTTTCTCTCTGGTAATTAGAATGTTTTCTTTTAGTTCGCTTCCTTTATTTTTTTAACTATTAAATTCCCGTGGCGAGGGGCACGCGACTCGCTCCAGTGACCAGGCGGCCGTGTCATTGACCAGTCGGACCATGAAAATTGATTTGCAGGCAGACACAACACAATTGCATAATCGCTGATTATGAGTGGCTCACGATGTCGGATTCGATTAGTCCGGAAATCAAATCGAGCGCATGTGGGGAGAGCCTTGGCCAGTCTCTCTGGTTCTTCTGGCTCTGTGATTTAACGCATATTACACGTAATGCATTTTCCCATTTTCCATGCCGCAGCGGCGAAAGAACTGCAAAAGCCACTAACGAGAGGTTCGGGCCCAAGCATCCAGCTGTTGTGTTTGGCTCCGCATCGATCGCATTGCGATCTGAGGGGCCCAATCAGAATTCCAGCTGACCATTTCAGTTAACAGCTTGTGCCGCGGCCCAAACAACGGTCTTAAGTTCCAGCTGCCTGTATTTTTTTGCCTTTAACTTGAGCTTCCTGTGCGTGCGCCTGGCATTATTTTAATTCTTTGGACCGTGCGTGTGAGCTGAGCTTAAGATCCAAGCCGCTGCCACTGCTGCCTCATCATCGGCCAAATTGATTTCGCATCTACTTTGTTGCCACCAGGATTAATCTCGAGTGGCTGCCGTTTTGGCGTGCGGGATTTACGGATTCCTAGCATCTATTTCCATGTTAGATTTGCCATTAATCAAAAGTCTTTCGTGTTGGTGGGCGTTGCACTGCACTGCTGCTGCTGCTGGCCCAACATTAAACCCATTATTAAAGCTTAACTGTAACTGCTGGCGCAATTAATCATGGGATAAGCATGGGAGTGGGTCTGTTCCGAGCGAAATGCTAATTAAAATCCAAAAACATTCTTGTATCTCCCCTTTTGCAGATGCAACTACAGCTACGGTCAATGACAAAGCGGCGTGTCAGCATGATGAAGACGACGACCAGCTACCTGGCGCTGCTGGGCTTGGTGCTGCTGCTACTGGTGGACAGCTCGGTGGCGGCACGCAAGCTGCTGCCCAAGCGGCCGGTGAAACCGTTGAAGACATTTCCGCGCAACAACGCCACACCGATTCCATCAACGGGAGCGGGAGCGGTGGCCGGATCGGGATCGGTTCTGAACGGAAGCGAGCTACCGAAACCGTTGACGCTGCAGTCCGGCGGCGAGACAGCGGAAGCGATTGCCGCCTCGCCAGCAGCTGCTGCAGCAGCGCCAATACCCGTTGGGCCAGGTTCTGCAGCTTCTCCACCTGCTGCTGCTGCTGCTGCAGAGACCAAAGCCGATGAGCCATCGGTGGCCACCCCTTCATCGGGCTCTTCCTTGGCGGACGAAGAGTGCGAGCCGGATATGATCGGCTTTGAGCTTATAACAGGGTAAGTGTCACTGCTGGCGACCATAAATCTTAATTGCGGACAATTAGCTGTCCATGGAGCAGGGACACTCTGGCGAGTGGCTCCAATACCCGCCTGCCTGTTAACACGTCGTAAAGACCCGGGCTGAAGCTATCCTAGCAACGGTCAATTTATTATGCACCCCCCCAAACCCACCCACTTCCACTTGGCCGGCTTTGAATTTATGTGCGTTACTTTCCGCCTAATCCGCCATCGCAGGTACGTGCTATCGGCGCCATCGAGGCAATTGGAAACGCTGCCCGGCACCCTCATGCTGACCGACTGCCTGGAGGCCTGCCAGGCCAATGAATCTTGCAGTGCGGTTAATTACGAGACGGGCCTGTGCGTCATGTTCCGCAGCACCGCCGATCAGTTGCCAGGTGAGTTCAGTGGGAGAAAAGAATTGTCCCAAAGAACAGGTCTTAAGAAGAATTTAAATTAGCAAGAAACTTAAAAATAATATAAAATTAAATAGGATTTGAAAATAATTTCCTTAAAATATATATTCTTCTCCCCATTTACTTTGTAATCTTTATAATTGCGGTCTTAGATAACCGAGAACATTTGCAGCACACATTGTGCCATTTTGAATACAGCCTTAGTCTCTTCTAAGTATGATTAAAGATCGCTTAAGAACGTTAAGCACTATTTGACTATCCGACTCTCCATATCCTAGTATTAGTCTGTTTTTCCTGGTGTAGCTGGTGGTTAGAGCTCTCGATCGCTGAATCACGATCTCTGGCCCGCAGCTTGTATGTTAAATGTTCCCCGCTAATCACAATAAATGCCCGCCCCCATCTTCTCTTGCTCCCCATATCCCCTCGCAGGTTCACTTTCGCGCTCGCAGTATCCCGTCTTCACCGTTTACGCTCAGAAATCCTGCTTCGGAGTGCGGCCCTGCTCGAAGGCCTGGTGCATTGATCGCGTCCAGGGCTACCGGCTGCCGGAGCGGGCCAAGGCCAGCCAGAGCGTGGCAACGCGACGGGACTGCATTGAACTGTGCCTGGGCGAAACGGAGTTCACCTGCCGGTAAGTGTGCGATGATACCGTTACGACGAGCCACCCTCTTGAACCGCCTCCAACTCTGGGATGCCTCTTTGGGTTACTCTCCACTCTAGCTCCACTCCACACTCGATTCCAAAATACACTTGAAGCTTTTACACTCGGAAAATTAATCAAGAAGGTCAGGGGTTTATATTGGGGGTTAAAGTAATTTTTTTGTTCATAGATTAATTACTAAAGAAGTATTTTCTTTTTAAATGAGGTTTAAAGTTGGGTGAAATAGTTAATAGTCTATATATAAATTGAGAGAAGAGATTTGGTGTAAACTTTTAAATAGTTTTTAAAACTTGCGATCTCTTAATTTTAAAACAAACAAAGACTTTGATCTGTGTCATATAATTTATAGAAATTTTTATTGGATTAAATTATAACATTATAAATTTGTTTAAGAATTTGTTTTGGGAATTGATATTTAAATTATATCAAACAGTTAAATTCCTAAAATATATAGTAAACCTTACCTTACTTGGAGGTTTCTTCAAAATCTTCTTCAAATAAAATTCTAGAATATTTATTATACTAAAACCATTTTTAAGGGAAACAATTTGTATAAAGTATTAATCCAAACAACACCTTGAACTTCACTTTACCAATCCAAAGCTATAACTATCAATCCACCACTTCTATTCTCTCTGTGTAAACAATTCCCTCCTGAAGATCTGCCAACTACTATGCGCACTCTGGCCTGTGCGAGCTCTCGGACATGGATCGCATTACGCTGTCGGATGAGGCGAACATCGCGGCCTACGATGGCGCCGACTACCTGGAGAACAACTGCGCCGAGGAGCCCAGCAAGCTGTGCGAGTTCAAGCGCGTCGCGGGTCGCATACTGAAGACGGTGGACTCGGTGCACCAGAACGTGCAGAGCCTGGACGAGTGCCGCGACCTCTGCCTAACGGCTCCGTTCCGGTGCCACTCCTACGACTACAACGAGACCGGGGAGCTGGTCTGCCGCCTGTCCCACCACAGTCGCGCCACCCTCACGGATCTCTCGGAGCCGTACCTGAGCATCGAGGAGGCGGCCACCTACGAACAGTCCGCTTGCTACAACGTCTCGATCGACTGCCGTTCCGGCGAGATGGTGACCAAGATTCGCACCTCCAAGCTCTTCGACGGCAAGGTCTACGCCAAGGGAGCCCCGAAATCTTGCGCCGTGAATGTGAACAACTCGCTCGAGTTCGATCTGCGGATGAGGTACAACGATCTGGAGTGCAATGTCCGCCAGAGTGCGTACGGCAGGTATATGAACGACATTGTGATCCAGCATCATGACATGATTGTCACCTCCTCGGATCTGGGGCTGGCCGTCTCCTGCCAGTATGATCTGACCAATAAGACGGTGGTAAACAATGTAGACCTGGGCGTTACCGGGGAGATCGAGTCGACGCTGAGCGAGGAGATCATCGTCGATTCGCCGAACGTCATTATGAAGATCACCGCACGTGATGGCAGCGACATGAAGCGCATCGCCGAGGTTGGCGATCCGCTGGCACTGCGCTTCGAGATCGTCGACGCGAACAGCCCGTACGAGATCTTCGTCAGGGAACTGGTGGCCATGGACGGGACGGACAGCGCCGAAATCACACTGATCGACGCCAACGGCTGTCCCACGGACCAGTACATAATGAGTGCCATGCAAAAGCTGGCCAGCAATCGCAAGGTGCTGCTCTCACAGTTCGACGCCTTCAAGTTCCCCTCCTCGGAGCTGGTGCAGTTCCGCGCCTTGGTCACGCCCTGCATACCGCGCTGCGAACCTGTTATCTGCGACAACGATGAGAACGGCGAGCTCAAGTCGCTGCCGTCCTACGGTCGTCGCAAGCGCTCGGTGCTCAACGGCACTGATGGCGGTAAGTGAACGGTAAAGTTCTCTGTACTCTGTTCTCTAGCCAGGGATGGCGACGCACCAAGTGACCTCTTAGCTTAACCACGGCTGCAGTGCATCCTCAAAGGTGCAGAGGGGCAGACCGAATGACATTTACCAGAGGTTTTCCACTGACTGAGTGCTGAAATTGTTGCGGAATCTCAAGAGAGTTAGGAGGTGGTTAAGGTACTATCTTTCCAGTGAGATTAAAAACCACTAGAGAGGGTCATGAACTTGGTTTTTAAGAGCTGCTCTGAGGGATCTTGATGTTATGGGTGATAATACACTATTTTTTATTAGTTTTAAGAGCTTTAAAAATAACTTGGGTAAGGTCAGGAATGTGTTTTAAAAAATGTATAAATTATTTTAATCACAGAAAAGAATTGCTTTGGAATAGCTCCAACATACTCAGTCAGAGGAATGCCAGGCATAGTCTCTCTTGGACAATACCACCATCCCTGGTCAGTGGCAGAGCTCCCAGAAAACATATTTCATTTCTTGTTTGCCTCTTTTCCGACTCTCTTTCTTCGCCTTCCCTGCAATTTTTTTGTTGCGCTGCTCTGGACGGACTGTGTTTCTGCTTGTTGCGCTGCTACCTTTTCACAGTTGAGCTGGCCATTAAGTCGGAACGCCAAAAACGTGATGTGAGTCATCAGGCGGCCGGCGATGAGAACATTCTGCTGGTGCAATCGATACAAATCACCGATAAGTTCGCCTTCAATGGCGCCGATGGAGGAGCAGGCGGCAGCGGAGGACTCGAGGACGGCCTGGCCAAATTGCAACTGGAGCTGGGCAACAAGTCGGACACTTGCATAAACGGTTATGGTGAGTTGGAACTCGATTCGGGTTCAGTCTGGGATCAGTTCGGTCAGTCGGCTTGGCTTATGTGTAGCACGGTGGCAAGTCGAAGCCGCCGCTCCATCTATATCCATTCGGTATCGCCGAGCGTGGCGAATTGATTTGCGTTAATCGCGTGCCGTCGCGCCATCTAGCCTTGGGTTCGGAGGAGCTAAAGCTGGTGGCGACTTGCCGACTGAGTGCCCAGCTAATTAAATAAGCCCGTAAATTTTTCTCAACTCTTTTTACAACTCTATTTTCCACACACACACACACACACACCGCACACTGTATACTCTGGCACACTCGCAGGCTTCATAATTGCCGGGGCCCTGTTCCTCCTGCTCCAGCTGACGGTCATCGCTGTCTGGGACAATATGCAGAAGCGCGCGTTACACAAGCGATAAATGCGGCGATGGAGGATGGAATCGAGGCAGGAACGTCAACGTCAGTGAATGGCCTTTTAACAAGCAGCACGAAGAAGTTGGCCTCAGAGATGGAGATGGAGCTGCAAATGCAGATGCAGATGCAGTTCGAGAGGGAGTTGAAGTTGGAGCTGCACAGGTGGAGGAGAATAAGATGGTGGAGAGGAGGAACTAGCATGAAATTCTACTTAGCTCAAAACTTAGCACCGCTCATAATCTAGTTAGTAGATGTACGATCGAGAGATGGAGAATGGAGAATTGGAGATGGAGGCCCTTCCCCAGATTTTCCGCCATAGAGCTGGACTCCTCTGTGAGGGGAGAATTCAAGGATCGATGAACCGCGGGGAGGCGGGGCCCTCCGGGCGAGACTGTAGCTTAATATTTATACTTACTTATATCTATATATGCTCATATAACGTTTAGGCGTCCCTCTATAAGACTTACCGCTAAGACTACTCTGAATACGTCGACATACTATCAGCTTAAGACTCTGAAAGAAATATAAAAGAAAAGGAAAATAAGAAAACTATAAAGAGAAGAGAAAATAAAAGAAAAGCTCCTTAGTTTGTAGTGCGAACCATTCAAACCTCTTAAGCGAGCTCTGCCAAAGGTGCTCGTTTAGGAGGTTTGACTGTCTACTAATACATAAATACTTAACTTAACTTAACTTAATGCTTATATATGCTAGGCCTAATCGAACACACACTCACAAAACACAACCAGAACAAAAACAACAACACAAATTGTAACAAGAGACAAAACTTCAGATGCTATAAAAGGTAAATAAACGTATTAGAAAGATACTCGCTGGCATTCGCATTTGCATTACTTTTCTTTTTTTGCTCCGGACTGGGACTCTGGGAGGAAAATAAAATTTGCCCGTCAATGTCAATGCCAATTGATTGACTGTATCTCTTGGTCGGGGCAGCCTAACAAGGCTAACAACCTCAACCTCAAGCCATGGCCGTGATTGTTGGTTTTGGCCTAATCAACGTTGATACAAATCAATCAAGAGCAGCGTCGTTTAGGTCCTCCTCCTCCTCCTGCCCAGCTCCTCCCACAATCGAATGCCACACTCACCAGGTGGAAAATTGGACCAGAGTGAAACCGAACCGAAACCTTGGCTAAACGGCACTGAACTCGGCTAAATGGCCCTGGGCCCAGCGTGGGCCAAAGTGTAGCTGCAGTAAAAGTGACAAACTAATTGGGCGAGGAAAAGAGGGCTATGAATTGCAGGTAAACAACTTCATTAACATGATTTCACCTACATTCGAGGTAAGAGGTGAGACTGGGAGAAATGCAGTATAAAGCAATTACTTTATTAACTTTAAATGAAGAGAGTTTGTTAAGTAAACGAATTTAATTGGAATTCGTTTTTTTCTAGAGTTTTATCAATTAACTATTTTTAATATCAATTTTATATAAGTGAACTATAATTGTCCCGAGTTACATCCTCTTCTCCAACATTCTCAGCTTGCTTAAATGGCTAAATCACCAAGAGAGAGTTTCTTAAAACCATTTTTCATATGCGTTTTGGAAAGAGGAGTCACCATAATTTTTAGTCATAATTATTACTGATTTTCTATCAACCCATACCCAAGATGGCAGTTGCCAAGAACAGCAGCAGCAGCAACAATACAAGGCAGAAGGGGACAGGGGTACCGGCAAACAAAAAACAATTTGAAAGGAAATGTTTAACATTATCTCGAATCTGATGCTTTGAACTCGGCGCAAGTTGGCAAACATGAACATGAAAAGTTGCCAAGTCAAATGCTGTCACTGACATGGCCATCCAAATTTAGACAAAGCCTCCGCGATGGCCTCCAGAGGAGGCGACTGACTCCACTCCTGCTTTTTTTTTTGTAAGCTTCTAATACTGTACCCCTGGTTCGAGCTAGGAGCTCCCTGCCTGGCATAGCGAAAGTCTTTGGACACTTTCCGTGCTGGGACTTGGTCTCTCGGACTGCGGCACAGCATCCGTTTGAGACTGAGACTGGGATCTTTCTTTTCTTTTCTATATTTTTGTCACTGCCACTGGCTGCGGCGGGACAGCGGGCGGCAGGCACGCATAACATAAATTCTGCAATGCGTATTTCAAAAATTGCCAGCATTCGATGACAAGGCGGTAAGACGGTGCGACGGGGCGGTGGTGCTCCAGCGGATTCAGTTGCTCCACGGCCCGGTAGGCTCCACAACTCTGCAGCTCCAGCGGCGTGTCGTTCGCTCTTATAAGGAGCCGAACAGAGGCCTTGGCCATTCAGTTGTCCGCTGGGCAAATGTTTATGTCAAACGCGCAGCAAATAAAGTGCTCGGCTTGACAATGTCCGCGGCAATGTCAACAGTCGACGGCGACTCAGGCCCGAAGGCCCTTGGGGACCAATCTGGGTGGGTTTACACACACACACATTTTTTTTTTTTGCTTTTACGTTAGAGGCTTCATAATTTTTATGAATTGCCGGCAGACGGAGACAATGGCGGTCTGACGGAAATGCAACTGCCAAGGCATTTGCAACTCATTTGAAACCGGAGCGGCTAGAGAAACCATAATTGCTAAGAATTAAAAAATAACGCCACTGCGCCTGGATCACGCACACGGAGGCAATAGCCGAAACGTTCTCGTTGCCGCTTTGGCCGAGATCGGGCCAAGATTAGGCCAAGCGCCAGGTGATCGATATGGCAGGAGCACTGCCACTGGCCAGTCGTTGGTCGTTAGTCTTGGCATTGCGGTGCTCTGGCTTCTGCACTCAGAGGCAGCATGGAAAATCCATTACGTGTAATGTGCGTTAAAGCACGAAGTTCAGCTTACGGAGTGCTCCTCGAGCTGCGATTGATTTCCGCACTAATCAAATTCGAATTTAGCATTCATTTTTCACAGGAGCTCAAGGAGAACGCGGAGAGCACAGGGAGAAATGGAGATGTGCTGTGTAAATAGGCAAAGCTATCAAAGATAATTGAGATCGATTTCAGGGGGGTTTTCTTTGGATAATTATGGCTCTTTTATTACCTTTTCATGCCCAGCCTTTTGAGAATGTGCTACCTTAGGATTCTCGATGTCTTCGCTTTATTTTCCAGTGTACTCTCCTAATCAACGATTATGCAATTGTGTGTACTTCTGCAAATCGATTTGCATGCCGACTGCCAGGTCTGGTCATTGACCTGGCCGAGTCATTAGCGAAACCCCAAGAATGAGTCGCGTGCCTCTCGCAATACCGTTCCTCCGCTCATACAGATGCAGCCGAGAGATGCTGCTGGCTGGCTACACTGGGGCGTGAAGAGTCACAGATGGAAATTCTAATTACCCGATTTCTTGTTGACTCCACTGACTTACATGAGCAGCAACAAGCCAAGGCGAACAGTTGGACTGTGTTGTTCTGCAGCTGAAGGCGGAGGCCGGCGAAATTTGCAGTAAAAATGTTCGTTTGCCCCACTCAAATTACAATTTAATGTTGTGGGTCAGTCGCCTTAGTGGGGCAATAAACAAAGTGCCAGTCGAAGTCCAAGTCCGACTACGAGCCTCGGTCCCAGTCGCAGATTCCGCGCGTCGACTTGGCTACATAAATTGACTGTGTGCACAGCACACAAATGTCTGGATGATTGTGTGCCGCAGGGAGTGGGGCGGTCGGTTGGTACATTTCCTATATATATTTTCCTTTTTTTTTCTATAGCATTTTCAATTGCTGCCGCGGTGCGCTTTGGCTGCGCATTTGGACCCAAATTCAAATTCAAATTCAGATTCAGATTCGGACTCGAATTCAGGTTCGATGGCGATTTATTTAGGCAAATAAACAAATGGCATGTGCAGAGTGTTAATTTATCAAGTCGCCGGCGCAGGCCATTGAGAATAAGTGCGAGAAAATCACTTTGCAACGGCGAATGCCGATCCCGAGATGCTTAGATGCTCAATGCTCAGATGCTCAGTTGTTCAGTGGCTGTCGGTTGGCTTATTTATGGCCCGGCTGCTCATTTTGTCAGCCCAAAGTGCCTGCCATATATCAGGGGAGCATATCTCATTACTTTGTGATATTGCCAATGCATTTTGTCTGACCCAATAGACACCTACAAGTAATGAAAAGGACGTGGATACCCCAAGCTGCAGAAGTGGGAAAAGATTTGGCAAAGCCAACTGGATTTCTCTCGGCAATACAAAAAAAAGGAACACAGACAACCCAAAACAACGAGAGATATGTGCAGGAAAACGAAAGACTTAGGCGACAAACTTGCTTAGCACAAACACGTGTTGACGGCGGGAAAAATAACCAATAGATGGGTTTCCACTCTGTATCAGCATACAACTTTTATAAACAGTTAAATTTTATTCAGAATTGAAAATGCAGTTCAATTGTATTCAGAATCGAAAATCAAAAGACTTAGGCAACGAACTTGCTTTGAAGTTAAATTTAAACAAAATGAAAATAAACTTTTATCAAAATAAAATCTATGAAAAATTTAACTAAACATTAATCTTGAAATTTATACTATTTTAATTACCTATTAAGCAAAATTAAAAGTTAAAAGAAATAAACTTCACTAAATACTTCGAAATAAAGCCACATTTTGCAACCAATCTCATCCAATTTGTATCAAACGTTCTACAACAAATCACTCAAATCGGTACCATTAACAAAGGAAAACCCTTACATTGTAATAACAAGCAATAAATTCATCATTTAAGATCTTTGGGAGGTCGCCTCCGCCTGCAATGCAAGCCACACATCACATTAAATGAATTTCCCCCTATAATTTATCGTTGATCTTTAGGCCTCATTAAAATGCTGCTCCAGTCGCGGCTCCGCCTGTGTATAACCGGGCTGTAAATGAACTCGGCCACATAGATCATTCATAAGCAAAAGATCTCGTGGCGCAAGGCCGGCATATTGATGAGCTCCACCTGGAGCTGGGGGGGGGGGAAGAATTCTTCCGCTGATGCTGTAATAGCTGCGATGGAGATGAAAAGAAATTCAGGTTCAGAGAACCCTTTAGCGGGTCTAGGCACGTAGCCAAGAAATTTGTCAGCTGGTTAAAGCCGATGAAAGGAAACTTAGAAATCTATAAGCAATGCAAATAGCAACGTTTTGTCCAAATGCCAAAAAGAAAACGTTCGAAGATTGTCAAGGGGTTCGCTGGGATCGACTGGGATTGGTTTGATTTCGTTTGCTGGAAATATCAATGGCGGCCGCAGGGCGAGAAAAATAGAAATAAATGGCCTTTGTTCGCCAAGGTGAATGCCACGCAGGCACATCAATTGTTCAATCTTTATTGGCCGCTTTTCAATTCGAAGGCAGTTTTATGAGCCGGCGACGACATCCAAGCGAAAGTTTTTCCTGTCTTCTGGCTCCGCACGGCTAGGTTGGGTGGCATAAATTACAAAATCAGTTAGACAAATTGTTGTGAAAATGGCCGGGAGAGGGTAGACGGGTTGGACTGAAGACTGAAGACCAGATGACAAAGTCGTCAGCGACACTCGTTGATAATCTGCACAACTGGGCCCAGTTTAGCTCGGCTGCCGGCTAATTGTCTGCAATTGTTTCATAACCGTTGGCTGACCCAAGCCAAGTGACCCAAATCCAATGTCCATCCAGCCGCATCCAAATGGCCAAGCCACTGGCTCCAGACCAACTACAGAGGAGATCTGCGAATGTTCTCCGCAATGAGAATTAAGTTTTCTTTTCTTTTTTTTCTGTATTTGTTTTTTTTTTTTCAGTAACTCTGCGTGTGCGGCCGCAACCGAAACCCAGCAGAGGTACAAGAGTATCAGCGTAATTGTGTAAGAATTTTCTGCGCATTTGGGAAATGTGTCTGCCAGATGATGAAAAACAGAAAACAAACAAAACGAATCTTGGTGCTAGCTGCGGCAGAAAAAACCTTTTCCGGGCAGTGAGAATTTTCAGAGTTTTGTCGCACGAAATGCCAACGGTCAACGGTTCCCTACGCCGGCCGTTGTCGAACTGGAAGATGACACTGCGCATTGTCCGTCCGCACGCGAAGACATTCACCCATCCCAACCCATTGCATCCCATCCCGTACCATCTTGGCCTATTCGATTCCATCGCAAAACCATTTCATCCCATCTCATCCGATCCCAGCCCAGCTCATCCCATCATGCCATCACACAATCTGTTTCGGCGGCTTTCTCTGCTGGAGAATCTGGCAAGGCTGCGGCGGCGGCAGTGGCCGGCATCCTCCTCATCTCGGAGATCCTCTTCATCTGCTAGTTGGGGCACGTACGCTGCATGTCAGTCTAATTTGCTGACATGATTATGATTTTGCAGCCGATCCAACAGAGATCAAGTTTGCACGGAAAAAAACCAAAAACCAATAACGCTGATTGTTTTTAGCTAAAAGTGTCATTTGTATATCGTAAATAAAGTTTACAGATATTAAAAGCAAACTAGAGGTCAAAATATGGTTAGAAAATGTGAAGGAATATATAGAAATTAATATTCTAAACTTTTTCTGGTTTCTTAGTGTTTCTAGTTTTTGTTAGGTTCTAAAGTTCTTTGGGTAATGTGAATTTTAATAACCCAATTTATATAAAAATTAAAATATACAAATGTTCTTTCCGTGTAAACTTAAGCCTGTAAAGGCTGTGGAGGATCAGGCCAATGTCGGCAAGTGAATGGCATTGCCTCATACGACTGCCACAGAGATGGGCTCGACCAATTTGGCCGGCTGAGCTGCCTTTGGTTTACCGGGAATCGCGCTGCTCCTCCTGCTCCGCTTGGGAGCGCTCCACTCTGCTCCAATCTGGTGGCCTCCTGCTGCTTTGTTTGTTTGATTCCGCGCGGATTGATGTCGGCCCATGTCGACCAAGCATTTGAGCCATTTTCAGGCGGAAGTCGCTGACACATGTGCCGCGGCCAGTGCCACTGCTGCAGCCACGGCCATGGTCGCCGCTGACTTGGGCGCGACATAGTTGCATTTATTAATGCAAATATTCCGTTTAGCCGCGCATTCCGCGGATATGAAAATGAATAACCGTTCTTGGCTCGACTCTGAATTTTTCATATGCCTGGCGAGGAGAGAGTCAAAGAGCTGCCTCAGAAGAGAAGGAAAAGCGCCGTCACTCTCTTACGGCCTGCTCTTAGACGACACTCTTTGTTGCTCCGAAAGAACTTTCCACAAAAGAAGCTTTTCCGACACCTGAAGCTCTGCTGCAATTCTTGTTCTCGTCGGAAGCAATAAAATGCAATTATAACCGTCGAGGCAAATGATCTTCTGTTGCAGCCGTTGAATAAACCAAATTAAAGCCCCGGGGGCTGTATCAACTACAGGTGCATGGATCAGTCAGGAAAAGATTCGCCTCCGAAGCAGGCGCTGAGATCTTCCAGGGGGAAAAGCTGGCATGAACCTTGCTGCTTTCTAATGACCAGAGTTGTAAGTACACGATGCGACGAGCATTACCCCAACGCACGCCTAATTAAGTGCGAGATAACAATCGAGGTAACATCAGGTAAAACGGGGAGCGGGTCCCCGAATGAGGTCACCGATTGTGGGGGCAGCTTAGTCAAGGCAGCCGGGTTTGATGCGAGCGTTTATGCAACCTGGAATTGAGTAACGGTTGCGCCACAAAGAAAAAGGGGCTGTCTCCGACTCGTCCGTCACATAATGCAATTAAATATTGAGGCGCAATCATCGAAAGCACAGCGAACTGCACTCGTCGCACTCTCCCCGGTTTCCCCCATTTTCATGCATTTTCATCCAGTTCCGATCACCTCACAATGATGATTTCGGATGCGACTAGGCTGGAATTGTGTCCGTAATTGAGGCCTCTCGATTCGATTAACGCCTCTGAGGGAATTACTCAATTCCCCAACAGTGAACGCGACCAGCGATCTGATAAGGAAATTATATAAATTGTGTCTTTCGGAAAAGCTTTTGGAGCAGGAATCGAAGAAGGAAGTCTGCAATCGCCGACCGCCATCCGGATTCGGGCCTTGACACGGGAATTGGCGTGAGAATGAAGAGACTCACTCGAGTTCATAGAGTTCTGCTGATGGTCGCAGATTGATTCGCTCCCAGAAGCACCCGATCCTCCTCCTGTAACCTCCACTTCTGATTGAGTAATTGGAACTGTCGGAGCTTTGCTCTAAATGCTATCACCTGTGGAGATCGCTGCCAAAATTATGAGCTATTCTTGGGAATTCGTTCGACTTAATCTCTGGTCAAATATTTCCCGAATGTCGTTACGTTTACAGGTCGAGAGTGGAGTTTGTTGCTCCCGTCCATCAAGGCCAGCCGGGCGGATGGCCCAGAGATATATCAATACTCGACCGTTAGGAGGAAGTGGCAAGCGATTTTAGTGGGCCATCGCTGGCTTTGTCGTGTTCTACAACTGCTTTCTGTGTCACTTGATATTCAAATATTTGTTTGCATTCTAAGTCCGCGAAACTGTGCCAAGCTGCGCGGCGGGAAAGAGTGCCGAAAGTGACGGAGACACCTCGGGGTCTGGCTACGAGGTTCGTTTGCAGAGCAAACAAATGGCAAACACTCTACTCTCTGTCGCCCTGCTCGATTGAGTGACATGCAGATTTCCTTTCGATTTTCGCACATTCTCTGATTGCCGCGTGGGCCGTTCCACTCCCAATCCCAGCTAATGTCAGCTTCCATTTCGCCAGAAAGCCGAGGTCGAGCAGGAGCAGGAGCTGCCTCCCATGGACAGATCGGATCACTCTCTGTTTATGTTTCCGGCAATCAATCGAAATCAAAGGAAATTCGCTCTGCAGCTCGTTTGTTTGTCTCGTGTCTCGGCAATCACCTTCGATTCCGCTTGCTTATACCTGCCGTTGCTGCTGCACTTCGAGATTGCTCATTAGAAGTGGAGCAACTCGGCCCGACCCCCAAGCGAAGGTGTTTACTTTCACTGGGAATGCATTGCGAGAATTTCGGGGAAATGGAAATGGAAAGGATGACGATGGCGATGGCACGCAGAGATACAGATGTGCGTCATCAATCTCTCCTCCTCCGCCGCAAAGTTTCGCCAGATTTGCTGGCAAGCAATCAGCGAAAGATCCCCGAAGGAGTTAAGATTAACAGCTGGCAGCTGTGAGAGGAACCTCCGAATCCACCCTGATTGGCGATACGAATCGCACGCATCTCGAAAGTAAACATCAAAGGCGCTACCTGGTGACCCCGATCCATATCGAAAGACTCAGCCGACGAACTTCACGAGTGTGGAATGGAATGGTAACGAGGTTCTTCTAATTGCAGCGCCATCTGATTTGTTTGTTTCACTTTTCAATGGTTCCCTTCGACCTCTTCTAATTACAGCTTTCTAACAGAAGGAAAGAAAAACCATTCTATCAGAATTTTCACTCTTAATAAGTGTCTCGTTTGGCCTGTGCCACTGACTGACTGTCGCCGTCTTGGACGTGGTCTTGGAGTCGCCTCAGATCTCGCTTGGGCTGCGGCATAAAACTGTCAACGAGCGTTTAACCCAGTTAACGCCCTTGGCCGACGACAACAGCAACGACTTGGCCATAGACTTGGGCTGCACTCCGACTTGGTCTTGGCCAAGTTGGGCTCCATTCGACACGAAACCATGGCCACAAAAACGAGCAAGGTGTAAAGACAACAACCGGTGGGGGACGGGGTGGAAGTGCCGGATGAGCTGGAATTGGGGGAGGGAAGAGCGCTGCCAGAGATAAGCGAAGCCACAGACTGAAGTTGAGTGATGGCTCCACCTCGCTGCGCGGGGCGATGGGCGGTGCGGAGGTGTTGATTGTGGCCAGCGGATATTGGCGCACTGGGAAGAGTGGCCAGGGAGTGGAGTTCTCCGGAGGAGGGGATCCGAGATTGACCGATGTCTGGCTGTGGTTCTGGTTCCTGCTACACTCTGCCTCTGATCACTGGCTCACCGCGCAGAGGCATTCTGAGCGCGGTGAAAGTTGCCATCTCCATCTCCTGCTGCATCCCCTCCAGCTTCTGAACCCCAGCTCCCCTGGTCCGTCCACATCTGCATCAGAAGGCACGACAACGGCCGCGACTTGTTGAAATTCTGGTCCCAATAATGACACTTAAGCGATGCAGTTTTTTCGTAATATGAATTTTCCTGTTTGCTGCCGTTGCCATTGCCTGTGCCGATGCTCGCAGCCTCCCACTGCCCGGCTCCTCCGCTCCCATCCATCATCAATTACAGCCGCGAATGGAGACCCAAGCTGGACGGGATCGGGAGACGGGGACAGTGTCCACCTGAGCTGCAACTCAATCACCGACCAACATTCAACTGCCATCGGCAGCTTCTGCTTCTAATTGCAGCAGTTTTTGCTTCTGCTCAGCCTCGCCAGGATTGGATTGGGACGGAGGAGCCGTCGTCTGAGTTATGGGCACGCAGAGGTGGCATCGATTGGAGCAATTCGACTGTTGTGCCCATAAAAGAGGGATTGGAAAGCTCTCTCCCGTAACGGGCTCTCCACGGGAGAGGGATTCCCAGGCATCCCCGTTCGGGGCTAGGCAAATTGGCGGTTTCATATTCCCGTCATTCCATCAATTCCTCCCGATGAAGGCCGGACACAGTCAATAGGTGAGCAGCGGTGATGCAATCTGCCTGCCACCGCAGCTTCCACTCTTAATTTACAATCCCAGAGCCTGCGATTAGCGACGACATTGCAGCGAGTTATGGAGATCGGATGGGAGGCTGTAGAAGCTGCCAATGGGAGCGGGAAGTGGGAATCTTCTCCCAATATTTGCTCTGGGCGTTGGCACACCAGCTCGCCAAGTTGCCAAGTTGCCAAGTGGAGGCCTCCTCGCCGAGCTGGGCCCAAAATGCAGTTGTCTCTGGAGCCAGCTGGGTTTCTGCTCAGCGCTCAGATTGTGTCTCTACAAATGAAGGGGTGTGCCTGGTCGAGGTATGGGAGTGCACTTGGGAATAGGGAAGAGTTGGGGGAGGCGGACGATGAGTTCTTCCCAGAGAGCAGCACGAGGCGTGCGACATGCAACACAAACCAATCAAGGCAACTGTCAATGGAGGCAACACCTGCTCTGCTCCTTCGCCGGCTTCCACCTGCCTCGACCTTGAGTCGGAGGAGTGGGTTTCTGCTGGAGATGAGTTGATAAACTGCCCGGGCAAGATTCGCATCTTGCGGGTGTGCAGACCGGTAAATTGGACCAATTTTCATCAATTTCCCCAGCGCGGCACTTGACAAAGTAAACAGATCGTCGGCCTGGCCGCGTTTCCCCTGGCATCCCATCGAAAAATGATCCCTGGTCAGGCAGCTCCTCCCCACTCCGCTCCCAATATTCCCCATTTATATTCTCATCAATTTGCACCAATTTCCACTTGCCAGCAGGCAGAGGAGGGATCCCGGAGTTCGCCGCATTTGCAGCTACACAAAAGGGGCATCGCGTCTGAAATTTATGGCTGCTTCGCCTGCTGCATGCACCAGAGAGTGGAGAGGAGGCACTGCCTCCCATCCCATCCCAACCGAACCCAACCCATCCAACCCACCGAAACTGTTACACTTGGCTAATTGATTTATGGAAGCCGAGTTACCAAAATATTTTCAATACAAACACGGCTTAAAAAGCAGACAGAAGTGGACTCCAAGTGGGTGGATGCTCTGCCCGGGGAATGCCAGGGATGAATCTTGGCGAACATGTCGCATGGAGGAACAAGTTCCCGGTCCCGAGAGTTTCCCACAGCCACAGGAAGTGTTCGCTGCCGAACGCATGCCAAAAATGGATCCCCGAGGACAGGACAACCTTGGCGAGCCAGAACCCGATCCCCGAAACGATCACGATTATTATGATGATGATTAGAGCGGCGACTGCGGGAACGGGGTCTGGGAGGGACCCAGGAGAGGCAGTGGGACAGAGACAGGTTGCGATCGGTGGCAATGTCCCCACCAGAACTCTCCGCAGAGGAGAGGAGAGCCCGGGTCGTTGTATATTGTTTCTGCATTGTAACTGTCACCTGGTGGCAGTTGCCAGTGGCCAGAGTGGGCAGAAATAACAGAAATTATATTAAATGGGCATTTGGGGAGTGCACACGCTGCACTTCCGTGTTTGGTGTCTCCGGACAATGGGCCATTCGGAGCCCCATCGCGGCTGAGTGGGCTCAGATAAGGGAGCGGAGTGCAGGTGGACGGACAGGTATGATGCGATCTCCCGCGCGAAGAACCCCAATTTGGCGGCGTTATTACCACATCTGGGAGAAGTCTCCACGTAAGCCAACACCTTCGATCCCCGCTCTCGGAGGCAACTCCCTCGCTGGAATCCGTTGGCACTTGCCATGATGGACACGTGCCAGGCAAATGTTTCTGTTGCATACTCTTCTAGCCCGGCTATGATGGATCTTCGGGGATGACACGACACTTAACGCGGCATTGTTGCGAGGCTGCTGCTGCCCCTCAGCCGGCAATTTGGAGGAGAGTCGAGTATTTAATGCTGCTGCCTCTGCGGCCACTCGAGGCAGGCGACTGATTTATGACAGCCCGAGAGACTGCAGTGAACGGGTCCCTGGGAGGGGAATGGGTTGCCGTGATGAGGTGTTGTGAGCAGGAGGAGTGTCCGGCGGGGGATCAGGCATCGCAGGGCAATTTGGCGGCGGGCGTGGCGCCGTTCGGAGGCTGCCCTGTGTAAGAGGTTCCACCTGAGTCCAGTGCAGGCCTATTACGTGATGATGTAATAATTCTTCACGTCGTTGGCACTTTTATTGCGGAAAATGTTGCATAAATCAAGGCGGCAGTAAATCGGATCTTTCGCGGATCCCTCGAACCCACTCGATCGGCGATCGACGACCGATCTGTGATGGAAACAGGATGCCTTAACTTTCATTGGCACTCTGCGCCATAATTTGCAGCGGGAAATTGGTGCTGCCTTTATCATCCTGACTCTCTGGCGCTTTCCGCGTTTTTCAATTGCATTTTCAGTTTTCCGCTTCGCGAATTCGGCTCCGTCATCCAAAACAATTGGAATACTGGAAAAGCGGACTGCTCAAAAGTTGTTCTATGAGCAGAGATATTTCCTAATCAACCACTGGGATAATCAGCATCTGCCGCAACTGCTGCAACTTTGTTGCAGATGCTTTCTTCCCATTTCTCCCCCCTAGAGAGACTCGACCCACGCGATCCTCGACGTGGCTTCGCACATTAGCGAGCAAACCTCTCGTCAGATCCGCGGTTCAGCAGATCTCGGCGGCAGATGATGATTGCGGAGATGAGAGATGATTCGGCCGGAGAACGTGATTGTCGTTACAATTGAAGCTGGACAACGGAGGCTATGAAGAGGAAGCCCACGCAGAAGCCGCAGGAACTGCGGGCTGATCAAACAGAGACAAGAGGTGAATGTTAAAGGATAAAGACACAGAAGGCGAGATGCAAATGCAACGATCTTTATTAAGGAGAAGCAATCGAAGTTTTATGGATCAGTGGGTTACCAATCAAGTGCAGGAGGAGGAGGATCATCATCTCAGCTAATGGCTGTGTTGATATCTGGTAGCATTCTGATCGATAATGGCATGCTTAAACTGCGGGAGAACAGATCGTTCCCTCTTCCGCAATCAGCTTATTGGACAACTCCTCCTCCGGCTGCCTGCTCCCCTCTCTTATCCCAGAAGTCACGATTCAGGGGAATTCCGGAGCACATCTCGCACTTCGGATCCAACGCCGCCTAAGTGGGCCAGCGACTCCTCGACGGACGTGATTAAAATGTCAAAACGGGCCCGAGGGCAGGCCGCGTTGGATAACTCACTTTATTTATTATGCCCGAAATAATTAAATTAATTTCGGTCAGAACGGAACTGAGCAGGGAGAGCAGCTCCAAGGGGGCGTGGCTCCAGCCCCAAACTGTATCGAAGCGTGAGCCACGAAGATCTCGCAGAGCAGTCGCCATTTCCCATTTGCATTTCCATTTGTTCTAAGACTCCCTCCCTTCCTTTTATATTTCTCATTTCTCATTGCGTGATTCGGCAACGGATTCTTGGCATTTCGAACACCTTTTTGGGTGTCCACTGAGGGAAAGGGTCGAAGTCTGACAAAACTATAAACAAAGCCACACACAAACCAGAGAGCAAATTATTGGGCAGACTTGGTCTTCCACTGAGTCTGGGAGATGGGGAGCTGGAGAGGGGAAACTGCTTTTTGATGTTCGGTAATTGGCGGTTTGGCAGCACGCGAGCCGAAAAAATAGAAGTAGAAGTGGAACAAGGAGCTGCGAAGGGGAGCGGGATCGGAGAAAGAAGACATCCACTGGAGTGGACTGGCGCTCCGCTGAACCCTAACCGAGGTCCAAGCCCAAGCCCAAACCCGAAACCCTCGGAATGGTAACGAGCCATCGCCAGCGAATTTCGGGATTCGGCGTGACGCGCTTTCTGTTCTCCAGAGGGGAACCTCCTGCTCCCCTGAAACTCTCTGCAGAAACAGAGGGAAGACTAACTAACCAGAATCTAGTTCTCTTCCTCGGATGTCGCTGTGGTCTCGTTCCCCTGGTTCCCGCTCCTCCAGCTCATGTGCCTGTGTCGCTGTCTCCTCATTTCATAATAATTGGCAGTTTACAAATGTTCTTTCGCTTTTGATTTTGCTTCCACTTCTGCCTCTTTTTCGGATTCTGATTCCGATTCCAATTCTTCTCCAAAGTCGCGGTTTCCCGGAGAGAGCTGGGAGGGGGTATGGTCGTAGCGGTACTTTGTTCCGTTGAACCCACGAACCGAGATCCGACATTTTTGCGGCGAATCTCGCTGGGAATCCAGAGCAGGCATCCGCCGCAAATAAAGTCGACAGTTTATAGGCGTGAAAACTAATTAGACAGCGGAGTCAGTCAGGAGTCGGCCAGAAGATTGCACAATAAATAAAACACCTTGGCGGGCAGAGGCTCCTCTTCCCCCTCCTCCTCTGTTGAATTTGTTTTGGCGGCTAATGAGCAAATGCAAATCACGGCCCCTCCGCCAGGTCGCACTTAGCTCCTCCCCCGCCCTCGCCCGCAGTCACTCCCTCCCGGAGTGGGTGGTTATGGGGGCGGTGCTGTTTGCCCATGCTCTCCAGTCCCAGTCCCAGTCCAAGTCATTGTCCGCCATCCTCGTCCGAGTCCGCCAACCTCCGACCGCCAACAGATGCCAGATTAGCATTTAAATTGTAGTTACATTTGGCAAAGCAAACGCAAGCCGAGCTCAGAGCCAGCTCCACATCCAAGCTCGAGATTATTTTTCATTCTTGTTTCCTCCGTGGCGTTGCACTTCCCGCTCGGTGCCCTGGCGAGCGTTTACCAAATGGAATTGTTGTCTTTTGTTCCTCTAGTGGGAGCTGCCTCCCCGCATCCCTTTCCCTCTCGAGCTGATGTTATCAAACCACGGCCTCGGGCAGAAGTTCCCTCTGCGCCGCAGTGCCAAGGTAGCAATTTCAATATCAGAATTCTGGCCTGGCCTTTGGTCCGCTGCAGAAACCGCATCCCAAGAGTAGAAATGGAAACGGAATCGGACGGAGGAGCTCGGATCCGCTCAGGTGAGTCGAGCGGGCGTCCAGCCAACGGTAAACTGCCAACGCCAACGCCTTCTTCGGCATATCTGCTCCACTCCACTCCACCTCCACTCCGTTTGGGAACTCCTAAGCCTATTCCAGACCCAACTTCCTTCGCCGGACTCTGCTCTGTCAGCGGAGCGCGTTTGCAACATTTTAATTCGAATTAATTAACATTTTTGGCAGTCGACGGCCGTCGGCTCCCCCATCAGTCTGACCCAGTTGTGGGCCAAGCCATTGACTTGTGGCAGCTACCTGGCTGCCTAGTTCCCTCCGGACCCCTGAGCCACGAGCACTTGACGAGCAGAAAAATTGGCCAAATAAAACAAAATGATAAATTGTCAAGCATTTGGAAAATGACTTCAGAAGTGTGGCAAGCCTCGGGGAAGAGTCGGGTCCGCTCCCGATTCCCAGTCTCAGCTTGTGGTTCCCCTGCTCCGCTCCAGAGACACCAGGAGAATCTGGGAAAGAGCAGAGCGGAGGGAGATTAATTTGCAGCTGGCCGAGTACCGTAAGCGTAGGTGGCTTGATGAGCTCCGTTGGACTTGGCTCTCCAACTCAATCTCCTCGCTCCAGCAGATCCGACGTGGAACTGTCCACCGTTGAAACCCCTTTCCCTTCTCCCCGTGGACACAGCCACTAATTAATTGCGTGCTGGAAGCCACAGCTACCATCTACGATCTACTAGGTACCATCAAGTCCAGAAGGGGCGCGGCTCTCGTCGCAGTCGCCGCACTGATTGACAGGAAATTATTATGGCCGCTCTGTTTCTGGCTTATTTTTAGCCGTTTTCAGTTCCCATCGATTAAGAGATCGGCGAAATGCGAGTGCCAGACGCGAATCTCTGACAGGGTTCAATGCCATCCTGCGGTCAGTTTCCCGTTCCGTGCCATGGACGTGCTCTTGACCCGCAACCCTCCTGGGAGCAATCGAAAGTTTACCACTCGCACGCCAAAAGCAATCCGATCTCCATATCCCTCCGCGTCTGCATCTGCATCGCGATGGAAGGCTGAGTCACTCCAGCGAGGAGGTTTCCCGTCCAGTGTTTCTCCTGCCCAATCATCCGACACTCGAGACTCGCCGCTCGAGACGTTCGAGAGTGCGGAAAATGCGGAAAATCGGAGCGAGTCAAACTCTCACTAGAGATCAGGGAAAGGGGCGATGTGCGAGTGGAGGACGGAGGCGGGGTCGAAGCCAGATTCCAGAGATAGCACTCGAGACCATGTCGACTAATTGCGGTTATAATATCAAAGTCGACATAACGCCCCGATCCTCCGCCTTGATCCCTCCTCCGCACACCACTCAGGTCTCCATCAGTCCCGACACGAAACCGAAATCTGAAAACACGCAAGTGCCGACCTGGACGACAGTCAAGTGGCTCTTGTAGTGCATCCAAACCGGACCGAGCGCAGAGATGGAATGGAGCTGGTGTCAGGACAATTTGGCGGCCGCCGACGCCACGCAAATGGAAATGATCGCCGGACATAATGAACTTTCTCGCTTTTGGGGTGAATTTGCAGTGCTTAGTGGAATGGATATGTTTGGGAGCTGGCCAGGAGACGAACGGATCAGGAGGAGTCGGAGTCACCACTGAGACAATTACGAGTAAGCAGAATTCGGGTCATCTCTGGAGTTTCTTGCTGGTAAATTGTCCGTCGGCCACCGCTGATGAGTTTTCCCAGCAGAGATAAAAGCGGAGAGCGGAGATGAGAACTCATAATTGTGGATTCAATTCTGATGCTGATTCCGAATTCGGTTTCTGTGTCGCTCGCTGCTGGGAACCGGAGAAGTGGCCGTGAAGCCGTTTAATTTCAACGGCATTTGGAGCATTGAGCACACTGGCAGAACTGCTACCGAACTGAGCTAATCCGCACTGACCTGAGCCGGCGAGCAAGTGACGAACGTGCCGGTCATCACGACCCAGGAATCCGCTGCTTCAGAATGAGCTGCTACCGATATGGAGCCGTCGTGCCCATCACCGTCGCAGTCACCGTCGGAGGATCACGAAGACGCACTGCTACTCCTCCTTCTCTGTCATCCATGGGCAGCGCATCCACTCCTTGTCAACTAATTGCTCGATCTCTTATCGACCAAGGCAACCTGCTGGTTTTGTGTCGGGAGAACGGTTCTTTCCCGACGACTCTTCCTCTCCCGTGGGTCCAACTGGATCGCTGATCATCGATCTCCGATGGGTCCACGTTTTTGTCTCCTGTCAAGGTTAGATCGTTCCCTCCTCCTTCACGAGCCATGAATATGACGGACGGGGAGGAGGATCCTTCTCTAATGACAAGAATTCCCATAGCTCCATAGTCCACGCCAAAATGGAACCGTTAGCCAGCCCTGAGATGCATATGACAAATGGGCAGTTAGCCAGGAGGGGAGTGGGTAATCTCCGCAGCCTCATTAGCTCCACTTAATCGCACGCACCTCGAAGTGGAGAGGCACCTGGAGGGGAGTGGGTAACCAGTTGAGTGGCATGATCAGAGGGAAGCAGGCACTTAGTCCCATCTCCCATCTGGTCCCTGGTGTTGGACCACCTACGGAGATGCTGAGAGAGATGTGGACTACGCAGACAGGCGACATTCCTCCGGCTGCCGTGAATTTGCTTTAACCAAATCGCAAACAAATCGAGCCGCGCATTGTTGTCCCTAAAAGAGCAGCTCCCGGAGCCCCACCCGGTTTCCCCTTCGGAGTCCCTCCGGCTGAGTGCGTGAGTCGAGAGCCTCCCACTCTGGACCTGGACCTGGTCGAGTCTGTTTGTTTCTGTGTTGGCTGCCAATGCGTCGCGCATGTCCGATTTCCTTCCATTGATACGCCACTGGCACTGCCACTACCACCTCTTCTCTAGATCAGCCTCCCAACTCCATCCTCCTGCGGATCTCAGCCTTCGTTAGCGGCTGCTTCACCTACTTTCGGCTGCGGCCATGTCGTGGTTCCAGCGCCCCTCGTCCCTGCTCCTGTGCGTAGCTCTGGTCTCCGATTTCCCGGCGCTGTCATCGCCTACGTTGTCGCTGTCTCCGCGCTTGTGGTTTCCTCGGATCTGGGGCCAACGCCCATTAGATCCCGAGGCACGGGAACAGCCGAACTCTGCGGCTGCCATTTGGCGGTAATGCGTTTCAATTACAATTCGCGAACGCGTTCCAAATTTCAATGGTCTGCTCTGATCTTTGGGAGATTGCGGAATAGCAGTGCCATTCCATTGTCCGGCCCCAATCCCCGATCCCTCTCCCTCAGGGAAAGTGTTGGAAACTGATCCGCAAAGTAATTGCAGTTGCATTGCGACTCCAGCAATCCTTTTAAGTAGCTCCTTCCCCGCCTCTGTCTGGCCCACATTTGCATGGCTACATGAGAGCTCCTCAATTAAAAGGCCAGAGACAAGCTCCAGCTCCAGCTCCTGCTCTACTCCGACTGCTCCTGATCCCTGGCCATGTTCCACTTGACTTTAATTGGATTTTGTTTACTTTTGGGCACATTTCCAATCGGGAAGAGAAGCAGCTCGGAATGCGACACGACACACGATGACAAATGTTGATATTCAAATGGCACCGTTGGGGGCGTCAGGAGCGGGCACTTGTCTTGTGTTTCGCTGGAGCCGAGCTCTAGGAGCTGATGCTTGGCTTTTGTCACCAGCTAGAAGAGCACCGACGAGGCCTAAGCTCCGTCCCCTGGCAAGCGACACCCGCACCTGGCATCCCGATCGATTGTTGGCCATGTTCCGCGTCGAATCTTGCGGTCCTTCTAGCCGGGTGAGAAAAGTAAGCCGTCGGAGGCCTCAGTGTCTCCTCCGCGGACCCCTTCTCCTGCTCCCTCGCTGGTCTCCTCCATTCAACGCAAACAGGCACCAGATGTTTGAAATGTTTGCGCGACTTTGTCAGCGTTCTCCATGTCTTTGCCGCCTTCTGTTTGGTGTCTCCTCCAATTGAATGCACTGAGAAATGTCCATGGCACCTGTCGGCCGTAGCAGAAGTCTTTCGGGGTGCGGGGTTTTGCTTCTAGTACCGTTGCCTCGGGTGGCTGACATTCCAGGCGGGGATCTCTAGCGAATCTCCCGCAGCAATTAACTCCCTCGGAGAATGCCCCAATGACTCCCCCAACAAATTGGGTTAAGACAGCAGTTAGCCTTAAAAGAGCAGAGTTTAGCATGCGAACAAGGAGTTGCAGGGAGTCCGTAGAAAGTGCATTTCCATATGCATCGCGGCCGCCTCCAAGTTCGCTCTGCTCACGACTCTGCTTATCTGGAAGCCAGAGCCTTGAGTTCCTAGTGAAATGTGTCAATAATTAATTGTATTCAATTAAGGCACGTCCCACTCTCTCCTCTGGCCAACTATCTGGCTCCAAATCCAGCTCCAAGCCAGGCGATGCTCGATTAATTAAGATGCAGCTGGATCAGCAGACAAGCATTGGGATCGCGATCGCCTGAGAGGACTCCGGAGTCATGTAATATGCATTTGGTTGGCTCCACTTCGGATATGCATCGATGTCCCGGAGAGCAGGCTGTCCACGTTGCGGGTAAAAGTGCAGCTAAACATCAATTAGCCCAATTCCCAGGCCGTTGCCACTCTGACTGCTCCCCTGCCCCAGCGACTTCTGTTTCTGCTCATCCGACTCCAAACTCGGCACGTTGAGTGCCGCATGTTGCATGTGGCTCACGTTGCATTTCGGCAACCAGTTGCAGTGGCATCTGCAGATGCAGTTGCAGTTTCGGTTTCCAGTTGGGAGTTGGGAGCTGGAGCTGCCCTTGCCTGTGATTAGATGCCGCTCTTCTTGGCGCAAGAGTGAAATTTATTGCAATTTTCATTTCATTTCATTTCGCTTCGTTTACTGGCGAAGTGTTCCCGCTCTCCGCCCATGTGTGCTGACCCTCGGGCGGGGGAGGAACCTCCCTGGGAGAGTTTTTCCCCTGTCATTTTATTGTTCTCCATCGCTGGTCAGCCGGAGTTCCCAGTGCACTCCGGCTGTCTCACGTGCCATCGAAAGTGCGTCGTGCAGAGGTTTCACTTCCCAGCGAACTCGAAAGTGATTCTAATCAAACGGGTCGGATTTAATGAAATAATGCCTGGCGAAAAGGAGAATGTAGAATGTGCAGCGGGCATTTCACTCATGTCGAGTGTCAAGCGGACGGGGCTTTCAACTAAATCAAAACCAGCGATCGACACACATCCGACTGGATCCCATCCTCAAGGTCTCTGAGCTCCTTCGATATTCCTGCGCTTCGCATTCGCGTCACGATTCTGACCAGGCACTGAGTCGGTCCGGGACAGAGGCAGAGACAGGCAGATGAGCGATGGCCATGCATCACTCGGAATCGGAATAGGAATTGGATTTCGAAGGTGGAATGGAGAGACAGAGGCAGAGGGAGTTGCGGCTGAATAATATCGGCCGAGTTGTGACACTCGATTTCGCATTCTCATTCAGATGCTAAGCTGGCCAGCGACTTGCAAATGTTCGGCACAGGAAATGAAAGTTCATTAAATCGCAGGGGAGAGAGAGAAGAATTCCATGTCGGAAAATGCCACAAATCTGCGAAAAGTGAAACCTCTAATAGCCAATAATTGCCAAGATTCGCTGAAATAGATGTCCAAACATAATGGATAACCAAGTGGCCGAAGAGTCAACAGCAGCCATCATTAACCCCCAGCATTCTCATTTGTTATCCTCCAACTTTCGACCCGTGGCTCTCAGCAGGTTCCAGCTTCAATTCGCTCTCAGCTCACGCACATAGCAGATGACATTCTCCATGCAAATTTCCATAAATCTCGGCGAATCTGTGATGAGAAGTGACAAGCCGGGGATTGCTTTGACCCACAATCCGAGCGAGGAGAAGAACTCTTGCTTTCCTCTTTCGCGCGAATCAATTAGCGCGAACGAAAGATGATTTATGGTATCCAGGTCACTGGGAATTGGAATCGGAATCGAAGGGAGCGAGAGGCATTGACACGCCCCCTCCCATGAATTGGAATGGCATTAAGAAAGACCTTTCTTTCTATAATTAAATAAACGAAAGGCTGGCGCCGAGATTAATGGACGCTGGCTAAGAGTTTCACACAATCAGAATTCACAAATTTCTTAATCTCGCATCTCCCCCACGGAAACAGCGCATCATACAAGCAGAATTAACCACATTTCGGGACGGAGACAAAGAAGGAGAATGTCATGAACTTTGAGCCACCGGGGGGAGCCGCCTCCCAGTCCCCGTCCATCGGCATCTCCATCTGCGGCATGACCCGATCCCAGCCAGCGTCGCCTATCAGCGCTGACATCGCCTAAACAGCCGGGCGAACAACCTACAGAGGATCTGGGACTGGGCAAGGGGATCGGGATGGAGGCAGAGAGGCCGAGGTACAGGCAACAAGACTTGATCCTGCTGCTCCTGTTAAATGTGGCCATGTCTACACTACTGGCACAATTTCCAGGCCAGACGTCTTCCCGTTGCTTTTTATTGCGGTTTCTAATTCTGCGCTTTTTCCCCCGCTGTTGTCTTCATTGCTGAGCATTTTGTCAGCGGCATGTTAAGATTTAAATAGACATGCAAAGCCGAGGAATCCTAAGGAATCAGGGAGGCCAGCCCCAGTCAACTCGAGAAAGAATCATTACAACAGCCGAGAGACTACTCCTAACCATTTGCAGCGGGCGTAAGATGCACACTTTCGATAAAATTTGGCAGAAAATTTATGCAACTTGGAGCTGAAACTAAGGCGGTACTTCTGGCGGAGACGAGAGCTTGAAGGGTTCTCACTCAATGATTTGGCAATTTGTGTGTTTTTGTTAACTTTTATGCGATTCTCCGCAACTCCCCCCCTTCGCCAGAGCATAATTTACTAAGCGGCTTTTTGTAATTGCTTAAAAGCCAGCCAGACCAGGCCGCGAGTTGCGGGTGGAGTGAAGTGGCGGGAGGCTGGAGACCACCCGAGTTGGGTAATGACAAAATAAATGCTCGGGCCAGGCCAAGGGGTCACACCGACATCGGTGCATAACGGCATTCCATTCGGGCAGATCCCGGCAGAATGCAAACCGAACGAGCGAGTTCCTGGATCTGCTACCAATTTATGTTTTGGCTTAAAGCTATCTGCCATTTATCGGGCTGGCAATTAAACCGGCCGAGAGTTTGTGCCAGTTGCGGTTGATTTGGACGGGGTTAGCCAGAGGTGGCGTTGGCAATTGTCGTCGTTTTTGTTCTTTATCGCCGACAGCTACCGGATCGCCTCTTCGGACTTTATCAATGGCCCCGAGTTAATTGAATTTCCATCCATTGGGCGCACTTAAGTGGCACTTAACCCAGTGCCGCAGGTCCAGATAGGAAAAGGCGTAGAGCTGCAGTGGAGTTGCAGTTACTCGGAATTCTCGTACGGACTAATTGATTTTTATAGCCATTATCACTCAATTAGGCTGCATCGACCCTTCGCCTGCCGCGCGAGGCGAAAGCTCTGGGGCATCCACACACTCAGATTTCACCCAATTGACATGTTTTAGCCCTCCACTAATCGTGGCTGGCATGTGCGGAATTTTAGCCGCTGGTCTAGCACTTAACCGGCATTTAAGAGCTGCTAAATGCGTATAATTATGGCCATAATTAAGAGGCCCACTTTCGATGGCGAAGAGAAGCGATTTGGCAACAGACAAGCAGGTCAGATTCTCCTAAATTCGGAGAAAGAAAGGTACGAGCTGCAGCTCGCATGGAAATTGCGATTTAATTATTTATGTGTGTCCAATCCAATTCGCATTTAATAGCCTGATGTGCTTTTTGCCCAATGTCCAATCGGCTTATGACCATAGTTCTTGGTAAATTTGCGGAAGAGCAGAGAGGCCAATGTATGCGGGAGCTCTATGGGTGGCCACTAATCCGCTAAATTAGAACCAAACAATGGCCGGGCGGGCATAATTGTATTTGCCAAAAGCCCCGCGCAGGGGTTCTAACTCAAAAATTTGTAACGCAATCCGATCTTGGCCCAAAAGAGGTTCGAGTATGTGTGTGTGGCTCGATCTCCGGGGCCCATAAACGCGAATGGCCGCCATAAATGTGGCCACACGAAGGGGGCATGGCTCTGAAGCTGCCGACGACCAACTTGAAATATGTATTTGATGAGCTTGACAACAATCGGCAGATCGATCTTCGGCCGGGAGACCATAAAGCCTGAGCTCAGGCCCAGCACGTGAATGGTAGGCCATTAATTCGGGAGGCGATCGTTTGCCCCGATCGATATCAATAACAATTTGTTCGTCAACGAGAAGGGGATATCTATCTTTGGGTCTTATTTTTTTAGGCCAACGGAAGTAAAGTTAATTTAAATGAGTGCAGTAAATGACTGAATTAGGGAAAGAATTAAATTAGTACAGTTACTTTGTTACTTTGTAGAATTAAATGAAATATTCCGCCTCTAAAAGCCATTTCCGAAAGGCATATGGCATATGCAAATGACCCAGGGGCCAAGAATATTAGTGCGACACGGCCGGGTGTTGACTTTTATGGGCCTAAACGACATGGCTTTCATTTTCGTACATTTACAAATTCATTTTCGGTGGGAAAACACTTTCCAACTTTCAGTTTTTCTGCCGCATTTAGAATTTTTGGAGTAGGTTGCCAAATTGAAAAACCAGAACTGTCCCTAAAGTCAATGAACTTTATGCAAAAACGAAAGCTTACTTATGCAATCGACGAATGTGGGAAAATAGTTTCTTGGAACGTTTTGCGAATAAAAGATCTTCTAAAATTAGAGAGATAGAAAGATGTTCGACGAAAGTCTTAGAAATGAAAGTTACAGTTGCTTTTCTCCATTTGTTTGCTCGCTGCATTCATATTCAAATCGATACGCTTTTCAAATAAAATCACAACATACGATGTTAATTTTTGTGGCTCGGAACTCTCACTTTCATTGATCATCACTTGCATTGAAGTTGGCCCAAAACATGATTAGTTGCAGGCGGCCGGGCAATGGAATGATCGAATCGCTTAACGGGCCATCAGTGTCGACCGCGATGAAAGAAAGCCAGCGTCAATATTACATGATTTATGAGTCATCAATTATGCTCAAACAAATTGGAAAATATTGGCTGTCAATCGGGGCTTCTAACTAGCCATTCACCGAACCACCGAGTCATCGATGAGTTAATCAAGTCCCAGACGGACAGCCTTCAATTACAGCACTCAAATCTCCGCAATTGTTGATGCATTTCTCACATTGTTTTCTCAAGAACTTGAATATTGGCATGAAGTATAGAGAAATTGGTGGGGTTCTAAGAAAACGAAGAGGGATTACTCTTGGTTTAGAGGAGGTTCTTAGAGGAGTTTAAGAGAAATGGGTTTCTAGAAATTTTCAAGAGGAGCAAGAAAAGCTTTTGACTAAGATTAAAATACCCCGCAAGGGTATAAAAATAACCTATAAGTTTGAAAGAAAAACCGAAAAGGATTTTCAAAATAATTGCTAAATAAAAACAGAACTGGAAGAGACAAGTACAATTTCTAGAGTAAAAATTATGCCTTATAAATAATAGTATTAAATAATCCACTTCTATGATTAAATTATTAAAAGGACATCATATAAATATATAGTACTATTACATCACTGAACATGGTACATTAGAGTGACTTATGGAGGCATTATTTGCCAACTCCCACCTTTGTGTACCTCTATGCAACCATCCACAGCCAGCCATCTCAAACATACATCATTTTGCGCCTCATCAGCAAGCCATTATACCCTCTATTAGCACAGACATAGACCGGAGGAATATGCAAAGTCACCGATGTACTTGAGCGTCCTCGGCAGCAGTGTGAAGATGATTTGCACTTGGAAAACTATGGATAAGCCTTCGGCTACCGAACACACATTCCTGCGACGAGGAGCTAGGGGTTATGGTTATGCCGGCAGGGAAATCGTGCCTGGAGTTATGCAAATGAATTGTTTATTGACAGAAGTGTCACTCGTGGCTTGTTGGATAAACATTGCACAATAATTTTGACTAATTGCAAGGCAAATTGTTAGAAGCGCGAGCGGTAGAAGTGGCTAGGAAAACAGGCTGGCTGCCTGGTCAAGCGGACAACCCAATTTCAGTTTGCTGACTGCATTTTTTTTTCAGCACAGCCGCCGGGCTTCTTCTTTTTTTTTTGTGGGCGTTTTGTGGCCCACAAAAAAATGAAGTGGATAAATTTGTTGGCTACTTTTTTGTTTGAATTATTGAACGTATCGAGGCCCCCGGTCAGAACTAACTGTGCGCAGCGACGGCAGCAGCTTTTGGCTTGAGTTAAAGTCTGCAAAAATATTATAATCTGTAAGCATAAATTCACACACCAACAACAACAACAACATAGGCAACGCACTGAAACGAGTTCGAGTTCGTTACTTGAGTCTTTTGTTTGCAGTTGGCGGATATTAATAGCCGCGGACCATTGAGTTTCTGCACTAAAAACCCAATTTTTTCTGGCTTTTTATGGCAACTGCCGAATAGCCTTAATGGATATTCGTCTAATTAGCCATAGACACACGATTCTTCATTAGCTATCCGCGAGTGAGGCTTAATCTCCGCCTGCATACTCTCCTCTGCCATTCCTAGAACGCCACACATGGCGTTGGCTGTGCGTTCCTTTCCATCAAAATAGCTTCAGCCAGAAATAGTTTCGGCCAAAAATAATACTTATGAATGGAGCAGCTCAGCACGAATGCTGGGAATGTGTCCGAGTACAAATAAGCCATAACAAATGGCCTTTGCTGCACACGCAGCTGTGACCCACAAAGCAATTGAAACAGCAAAATCAGAAGACAGACAATTGCAAAACCACTTTTCGATGGTTAACCATATATCCCTCCTCCCCCCCTCGACTTAGTTAAATTGCCCATTATCCGGCCGTACTTTTCGCTTTCCTCGAGAGCAACTAATGCCATTATATGGCCTGGAAGCCGAGCAGATGATACGGTTATGTGTATGCACCTCGAATCGATTGCAGTCCAAATGCACATTACATCAGCAGCTGCATCAAAAGAAAGCGACCGCCGGCAGCCGAAAGATTAAAGCTCATTCACTGCACTTAGCCGCGGCTAAATTCGTAATAGATCAAGTGCCCGAGCCATTGAACTCGAGTCACAGTGGGGCATTAGCTAAAATAAACAGAGGGAGAGCTTTTGAAGGTGGGCTTCCCACAGATTGGGTCATATACACTGTGATGCTATTACGAGGGAAAGGAGGAAGTTTCTGCAAAGTACACCCTGGTCTAAATATACTTAATCAAAATAATAAACTCAAAACAATGTCAAAACAATGTTAAATGTAAATATGATAAAATGATTACTTAATTTTAGAGTAATCTTTTCATAGAAGGGTTTACAAATATAAAAACAAATTATTTTGCAATTACAAAACCCATTACAAGTACAATATTTACTTAAAGCAACAACAATAAACTAGGAAACGATCCATAAAAGTGGTAATTAATACTAAGTAGTGATATTTGCCATAAAAAACATTAGCTAATCAATATATAAATAAATACGAATCCTGATCGCACCATAATGGTTATTTTTAATACCAAACAGTCATTTCCTCATCGCATAACCTCTGTGCACTAACGTTAGCTAATTGACAAAAAACGAAATTTTTTTGAAGGAATTTCATAACCAACGCACATGAGTAGTTTACCCATCCTCTTCCCTAATTATTTTATAGACACTTTATTAGGACATACTAAAAATCTCATTACCACTCTTGTGATTCTACGATGCACTTTGGGGTACCCGAACCACTGTGAAGCCCACAAAGCTACATGGAAAACATTTCAGATTTTTTGCCAATGGCCAGTGGGGTAACAGTCGTGTGCGAGTGGAATAAAGGCCATTAATATGAGCCAAAATAAAATTGATAATCGTCTTCCGTTAGTAGTACGGCTGCTGATGCTGCTCTCCTGATGCACTTTTGTTGTTTGAGCCAGTTGACCCAGTTGTTCCCAGAGATATGAATGCATTCCGGCTCAGGAACGACCAAGATGATAATGCTAACTGATGGCAACAGTGGGCGGGCCAGGGGCAGCAGGCGCATTTTAGCATTTGCCATTTACCATTTTCCATTTTCCGCTTACCATTTGATATGACACAAAAGTCCGTGAAAACGGCAGAGATCTGGAGCCATATAAGAGCACGGGCTGTATGGAAATTTTCGTTTTCTCCGAAGAGCAGATTTCCCTAAGCAGCCAAGACACGAATTTGGGAGCCAGAAATAGGAATACCCATCCTGAGCCCCGATCCCTGGCATTCTATGGCTATTTAGACACTGGGCGATCTCACCTCACCCAAATACGCGACAGCTCAATCAGTTGGCCATGTCTGCGTGCTGCAGTGGCTGCCTTAACTTGGCCTGAACGTTTGCGGCCAATTTGATTTATGTTTTCGCATGGGCAGGCCCGAGAGCTGGTCTCTTCCTCGTGGCACTGCCGCTTCATGTTGGAATTCATGAATAAACATTAAAGCTGCCGAAAATTTGCAAGCCACGATAGAACAATAGAACTCGGACGGGCGCTGCTCCATTGTGTTTTATGGAACCTGCAAGGAACCCTTTGCACAGCGAACGTGAGGTTCAGCTCGAGTAAGAGTTCTCACAGGGCCGGGACCAGGACCTGTCCACCCTTGGGCTTGGGTTGGAGATCACCTTCGGTTCCTGTCACTCGCCAATCGAATTCATTTGGCGGCTCAGTTCGGTTCGCAGGCCATAAAGATATTCTCGCCAATGCGTGCCATATTGGTGAATTACTGTGAGAAAGCGGACAGAATCGAGGGAATTCATCGACTGCGTGCCTCACCCAAGGTGCTTTTGATTGGTTCAGGTGCTCGCATTGACCCAGAGAACTACATTCTTTGGAGAAGAGCTTGAGTTCGAGTTGTAACACCTCTCGATGGAGCAATTAAAGCGGGGGAGCCACTGGGCATTCCCCGAGCTCATCCCGTTAGCCACTCACTTAGTCCCCAAGTCAGTCTCTAAGTCAGTCAGTCAGGGAACGGTTAATTTGGCCACGGAGACGAGACACGAGCAGCCCATGATAAATGGCCCTTCGTCTGGGCCCTGGCCACTTCCTTGTCCCAGTCTGCGACTAATCGGTGCAGTTTGGCCCCGGTTTGGTTAGTTGGCCCGGCTAAATAGTCTCACACCTCAGACTGGAGAACAGACATTGCCTCAAAGCCAGACTGAGGCCCAGACTCGGGCTTGGACATCGACAAGGCGTCTGCTAATATTTCGGCCTGCCAGCGCGGCCACAACTCAATTAGGATGCCTGGAAATGATTCATTCTAATCTGGAGTCGGGTATCTGCAGTCATGAAGTCCTCCTCCTCCTCCTCTTCCTCTGGAGATTCATTTACCGTTGCGACGTTCCCCGTGGCGGCTCTTAACGCTGTTGTGTCTAGAATTTTGCATGGCCATTTCATTATTGATTCGCATCTGGCCAGGTCGTAAATGTCTTAATTTAGTTGCAGTTCTGTCCCGACAGTTTCACACTTCTCTACTGATACCCTCTCTCTTTCTCCGTTTGTAGGGTATTCGAGTGTCTTTTATTAATTGGAAAAAGTGAGAGCTGGGAGCTGGGAGATGGAGGTGCAACCAGCACCCACCAGCTCATCTAATCTGGCATAGCTCATCTCCCAGCTTGTTTCTCCATTTGTTTATTTGTTTGTTTTCAAGTGAACGACTTTAATCGACGGACAACCTGCATGAACCGTCATTAGGGCCATTTGGAAATTGTTAACACTCTAGCGAGGAAAGTGAAAAGTACAGCTGCACTTTCATTGCATCTCTTTAGCCCTTCCAGCGAGATCAATCACTAATTAATCCGCGCTTGTGGCTGTTGTGGGGTCAAGTTGGGGGGCGCTTTTCCTGGCTGATTAATTGAGTCTTTATTGCGAATTAGTGTTAAGAACGAATAAAGCCTGGACCAGATCATGGCTGGCTGCAATTAATTTACTCATTAGACCATTTCTGTCGCACTATTGATCTACAAACGAAGATCGCGGCTGACAGCCTCTTCATCTGCGGTGCCGACAATTCTGGGAAACGGCAGTCGTCTTGGCCCAGAATCCGCTGATAGATTCCCAAGAGCCGGCGACAACTTCCTCGTTACAGTTGAAGCATTTTAGGGAATTCGGCTAACAAGAAGAACTCATAACTCAATTAAGAAACGGGCCGTAATTGCTCCACCCATGGTCGTAGGCGAGTGGATCGTGTGACAAGTGCCCGAGAACTGGTCTCCTGCAAGTGTCACCTGTTCTATGGCCATTCGAATGGCAGTGACAGGCCCCTCTTGGCAAGTGTCGCCACCGATTCCACTCGAAATGCAGTTGAGCTGGACAGCGTGCTAATGAAAAGAGCCTGGCCAACAAGTCGCCACTGCAGCATCTTGCACCAGATAACCGATTTGGTGGCTACTGGTCCATCGAGATGCGTGTGCAATCGATTGTGCGAAGAACATGTGTTAATTATGCTGTTAAATGGCGTTGATTCCATGTCAAACAGTAACCACAATTGATATTGATGTGGACGGGTTATGAGCAGCTGGAGAATGGCAGAACCCAGGGAACTTGCTCAGAAGTCTGAAGTGAAAAGGTCTCTTAGCGGCTTAAAAGGGCCAAACGAAAGTGTCACATCATTGTCCCCAGGTGCGGGCCTAACCTTGAAATGAATTTAAACCGCGACCACGAAATTAAAGCCGTTTATGGCTTGGGGCCAGAAGAACTTGCCCATTAGAATTACTTTTGCCCGCCGAGAAAGAGAAACTTGAGCACTTGTCAGAACCATGCGAATAGAAAGCCAGCCGAAAATTAAACACGATTTCATGGTCCTGGGCTTTGCTTTAGTTCTACGCTACTTTATTTTTTTGCCAGGCCCCAACAAAGGCCAGAAATGTGAAAATAATTGTGTCTAAATCGTGGGCTTGGGGCTTCACACATCTGGCCAATGGGATTTGCCCCCCACGCAGGCACAACAAAAAACGGAGAAATATACAAATAATAAAGATTTGGTCGGTAAATGAGACTATAATATACCTGATGTTGTCAAGAAATAAATTTTTTATAACATTGAAGAATGAAAAGATGTTTCATAAATACTGCGAAAATCAAGGTAGATTTTAAATCACTTAAAATTGTGTCCAAAAATAAGCTATATAATACTTTTTCTAAGCCTAATAAAGTCTCACATCTTCCTTAAATAGTTTATTTCTTAAATCTCAACCCTTTTTAAGCTCATTTTAAATCATTAATAATTTTTGTGCTATAAGTTTTGTCATATAAATATTTTTCCTTTAATATATTAAATCTTTATAGTTAAAAACCCTACAGAATACCCTTTAAAATAACCCATAAATTCCGCTTACTCATCCAATAGATCTAGGAACAGCTTTAGGTATCGATATGATGAGGTCGTGGCCTCCGGTAGCAGACACTCGATAAAAAAAAACTATCTGTTGTTAAACAAATCATTTGCATGCCACAACAAGAGCATGGAAGAAAAAGCGAGTGAGATCAAATCACAGTTCATCAAAATCATAAAACCTCACGGGCTGGACTGAGTCCAAACTGAACCGAACCGAAAGTAAGAGGTCCATTAGCTTGAACAAAAGCGATTTAATTGCCGGCAAACTCTGCCAGATAGCTATTCTAAGATGGGTCTCGTTTCTCTTCTCTCCAGTCAAGTCTAGTCCAGACTCTGCACTGGTCCGATCTCGAGATGGATAAGTTTCGGTCATTGTGCTCCAGCTATTTGGAATGCGATCGCAGCTGATGACTTTCGTTTCATTCACTTTCATTCACACCTCTCCGGCACGCAAATTAGCGAAACGCTGTAAAAATTCATTGTTCGCCTCCCGGCTTAACGGTTCCGAAATGACAATTGGCCATTAGCATAATACAACAATTCTCGCATTTTTCGTCTACTATAGCTATTCGCGTTGCCAATTCGATGTAGCTACTTGGAGCGTCTGGCTCGGTGTCTGGTGAGTGAGTTCCTCGCGTGACGAATGCCCCCTGACCTGGGGAATATATAGTGTATAATGAAGACGTTGCATTTAAGCGGCTGCTGACACATTTCGGCCCTCGATTGTGTTCTCAGCTCGTTACCCAAATGGAGTTTCCGGTGCCATTTCACTTTTTCTTTCTTCTCGTAGCACTTGAGGCATCTTCTCTTACTATTATTATTATTTTCCAGAACCCGCATGGCATGTTGTTTGCCTATGACAGCTGTCAAGTCGAGTCTCTTAATGATATTTCCATAAAGTAACACATTTTCACCACTTTTCCTCGACATATATACATATATAGATGGGATGCGTGAGAGATTTCCGAAGGTGTTGAAATGTTAATGTTTACCCCGCGGAATTCTATTTTAAAAAGCAATAGCCACGCAGCGATATGAATCGCTTTGAAAAAAAACCACCAACATGACGGGGCAGTTCTCATGGATTATGGGCATCGATATATCAACGGGCTGATCTGAAGCATTTAAGCCAAATTAAGTCGCCATTCAATCTCCTCGTTCGGCAATTTGCGGCCAGTCTTCTCGGAGTGAGCAATTTGTACAAACAATTAAAGTGATTCAGATACTTGCGAGATTGTTGCACAACCAAACGAAAGAAAAGAGCCCAGCTTTTCCTTACATAACGCGATAATTTCAATAATAGTAATGGTGGTGGTAGTAAAAGTAATGTCCAGCCATATTTTGTGCTATCAACATGTGTGCTTAAAGCCAAAAGCCGCAACGCGTACAAAATTCAGCGATTTCGACTTAAATCTTTTACGACACGACGCACAGCACAGCACAGTCGGACGCAGACCAGAGCTAATTGTTTTTAATGCCTTTGTTTTTGCGACGAAGAAGAAAGTGCACGAATTAAGGTAAATAATGTCAACCATTCCGAAAAACCTTTTAGCCAAACTGCCGCGTGCCTCGACGCGCCATAAATACAATTTATTTGGTTTGCTTTCTTTTATATTTGTTATGGCTTTTTAATAATTTACCACACACTCGCAGCAGAGAGGCCGGAAAAGAGCCGCCTTTCCAGAGCACGTCTTGTGTGCTGCCGCATGAAATTTTCTTATACAACATCAGCAACAAGTTCATCTCTCAGCGAACATCTTTCACAATCATTCGAGTTGAGCCAGCCCGATGAAACATATAGATTTCGGCGTGAAAGTTTTATGACAGGCCTACCAACAGAACACACGCCAACTCGCACACACATCGATGCTATCCGATACGATTCGAGGCGATGTGTTGCCATCCGATTATGATGATCACTTTGATATCCAGCCAAGGCTGAGGTGCTGGCGATGGCAGTGGTAACAACCTCCCAGCATCTAATCCAGATGCAGCTGCAAGCTCCAAACTCGTTAGCCGTTTTTATTATCCGATACCCTGGAGCAGGACGAGGTATTTGAGATGATAGTACGATCTCTGAGAGATCTTTGCTAGATTGCTTCGATTTTTAAAAGGTATGTTTACAGGACTTTCCAACCCCCTTAATGTTGCTTAAAAGTGAAGAAAGATTCTATTATCAGTATATAAATAAACAAACTACATAAAAACCCAGAATTCCTAAGCTTTTACTTCAAATGAGAGATTTTAATGACCTAAAGCAAGCTCAGAATCTCTTCAATTACCTGAAAACAATAAAGAAAAAACACCTTGCTAGGTAATAACCAGTCGATCTAACATATCGACAGGCAACTTACTAGCTTTTTAATTGAAAAATGTTAGCGGCTCTTGGCCACTTTGCACATAACTGACAAAACACCGCGGGTCCCAACTGGAGTATCTGTGGCACTGGCTCCTGCTCCTGCTCCGGGTGTGGATCTTGGTCTGGGTTATGTTTTCATCTTCGCTTTGGTGCTGCTGCTGCTAGTGCTGGTGGTGTGCTGTTCTAATCTTAATCGCTGCTAATCACAAGCGATCAATTTTTTCCAAGCAATGCCAAAGCAGACGTGCTGGCAATTTGGTTAGCCCCCTGCTCCATTTCGAGGTGAGAAGCATTCAATCCTGGCCAGCACCGGGCACCACCCTATATACATTGCATGGATCTAGAATTCTGGATACTGGATGCTGGATGCTGGATGATGGATGCTGAATGCTGCACCGGTGGCCAACAAGTTGCTAACACGTCTCGGGCGAGGCACCTTGCTGAAGCCTGGCTTTGATTGCTGCCAGTTGATTTGATGCATGCGAGGCACAGTCCAAATCCGACCTTGACGTAATGTAATGGCTCGAAATGCGAGGCTAACCATGCCCACGAGCCACACACGATATGGCCGAGGCACACCTCTGACATTTGCATAACACGCAGAACAGAGCCAAGCGAATCGGGCAGATCGGAAGAGACTTAACTGGAGCTGGGAGTTTGATTTATGTGCCACAAGTGTGACTGCCGTTAGGTAAGCTGTTTGCCGAGAATGCCACTGTGAGTGCAACAGCACTAGTAGCAGCTCCTTTGGGGCGTTGCACGGTGTCCGATTATGCAATATTGATTGCACAATAATTGGCGAAAGGGCGCAATCGCAATCGCAAATAATCCATACAAGGTGTCGATGTCTCTCGCCGCTCACTAACGAGCTTCTTTCTTTCGTTCTTTCCCTCGATATCTGGGTCTAGAGCGGACAGTCAGCCAAACAAATGCTGCCATAAAGACTCATAACTACAATTCTAAAACTTCCGCCATCCCTAGTACAATGGGAAATATTTGGAAATTTAAAATCATTTAATAATAATTTTACTAAGCAAAATGTAGTCAAAGAAAGACAAAGTGGCTATTATCATAAGATAAGTCATTATCAAAAGTTCTTGGCAATATATTAACCCAAGTAATTTCAAATATTTCCATTCCAATGAAAATCTAAATTAAGAAAATGAATTTAACCCTCAGTTAACCAATAATGGCTCGTAACAAGCTTAGCAAACAAAGGAAATTCCTCGTTAACAACATTGCCACTTGCGTAATGATGCTCTCTTTTGCAAATTCTCAGCCAAATTCCAACTATATTTCTGGGCAATTTCCATCTGCGAACACCCACGGTGCTCGTGTGGTCAAGTTAGGAGTAGGTATCGGTGTATATCGCGTTCGGCAAAACTGTTGTCCATGTTGCACTTTAATATGATAACAAATTATGGCCAGACGGGCCGTGTAACCAAAGTCGAGTGCGGCGCTTTACATGCTGCCAAGCTGCGACTCCTTCGGGCCACACATATATGGCCAGGAGGAGCTGGAGCCTCCGAAGAGGAGCTGCATTGGCTTTTATGATTATCATGATATACGAGTGCCCATTGTTTTCGGGAGCAGGCAACTCCGCGGCATTGCCAGCGAGCCAGAAAGAGACTCACCAAAAATGGCCTGGCCAAAACCAGGGAGCTGTGTGTAAAATTTAAATGAGCAGCCAGCTAACTATCTACGGCTTGGTAGGAGTACGAGCAGTTGGCTACTACCACAGGGAAAGGGAACGAGAGAGCGGGTAGATGAGTTTCACAAAACTCTTGGCAGGCAGCAACAATTTGTTGCTTTCGTTCGGTTCGGCGGGGTTTTCCATAACATTCCAGTACGCTTATCAGAGCACATTAGGTGAGAATTGTGTCACCTAATTAGCGTAAATGAATCAAAAAGTCAACGAAGGCAGTTAGCCGAGCCACAGCCAGCCAGGCAGCCAGGTAAGTAAGCCCGCTCGATGTCTGCGGCTTAATCCGTACCAATCTCGTTTTCGAAACGTGACAACACAGAGCCACAAAATGAGGCATTTGAAGCCTTTTGGGCTAATTTCGAGCGTCACTAAAGAGCCAGCCCCCAACGGGAGAGCGCGACCACAAAGGCAGCCAAATTTAAATAGAATTTACAGTGGCCAAAATGCCGAATAAACGTGACAAATGCCACAAGCCCAAGTCGAAAGGGGAGACTGGTATGTAAGTAATTTCGGTGTGCGAATTTTAATTGCAATCCGGGAGAAGCCTGGTACAAGTAAGGAAATAAAAGTAAAAAGAGTAAGCGCTGCTTAAGAATTCTTTAAATATTATAAACAACCAAGAAACATTTTTTAGGCCATGAAAAACCAGTAACCAATACATAAAATATATTAAAATGACAAGAAAACAATGTAATATAAAAGTTCAAAATTAATTAAATAGCATATTAAAGCTGTGATAAAAATCCTAAGAAAAGTTATCACGCTTTAAACATACTTATAGTTATGAAATTACTTTTAAAACCAAAAAGGAAAATAGAAAATATTTGTGTTCAAAGAATTTTCTCAGGAATCAAGATGGAAACAGAGATAAAGAAGCGATATCTAGACCGAAATGGAAACGAAACAAAACCAGATTAAACGGACAAGTGCAAGTCAAGTCTGTCAATTGTCATTACAAACAAATCCAAGCGCTGGCATTTAGAGTCTTTTACTTTCTGATGGCCATTCTGGGATTCTCTTTTTATTGTTCCTATTATGATTGCCATTACCATTATGATTTCTGTGTTAAGCCGGGCATCGCCACATGCCAATCTGTACTTAGAACGTGAGCTGATGATGATGCGGCGACAGCAATGATGATGATTGTGCTGCTGGAGCTTGAGTCGGAGATGGAGCTGCAGATGGAGATGCTGCTGCTCAGACAGTTGACCATTTGTCGCACTATTGAGCACACAAAACAGCGGCGGGCCACAAGAACTTCTTGACAAAAACAACTTTCACCGAGCTTAGAATGCTACAGCACTGACATCTTTCAGTTGTCGCAAAAATTGCTTTCTTTAGAAAGAGCAATTCCAAATGAGGCCTATGTACCTGCCCGGCGATGTAAGCCAGATAAAACAAAAAACCGAAACTACTTGAAGCCGCGGAATTCCCAGTAAAGATCAATCAAGGGGCGACATAAATCATTCCCTACCCTAGGCCCCCAAATACTTTATTAAAACCTCAGCCTAATTAGTCAATTAGAAAAGGGCCCGGCCCCTAAAGAGTCAGAGGAATTGCATCATTTATCTGGATGAAATTTCTCTTTTTGGGGTCACACGCGCTTTTGGCCACCGGTACCCCAAGGCAGCAGCACCGTCAGCATTCCTCGGAATACATTCGATACTTCTCCCTGGACATTCGGCGAATTTGCAGCTCCCAAGTGCAGGTCTCGAGAAAATACATTCCATAAAGGGCCGGCCCGCTGCTCCAGAGGCCCGGCGGACACGAACAAATTACGGTAATCGGCTTTAATTAACGCTGCGTTTTATCTGGCCAAAAAGGTTTTTCGGTTTTTCGTTTTTTTTTTTTTTTTTTGGGCTTATATGCTTGGGGTCTCGGATACGAATTTGGATTCGAATTCGTTTTAGCTTTTCATTTTAGGCCTCCGGGGGGCGTTGAACTTGCTGGGGCAAAAGGCGTTGGCCATTCGCAGCATTCGCAGCAATCTTAATAAATAAATTCTCACACTGAAACCAATTTATGTTTTTGGCCTAGTGATTGCGATCTTCAATCAGAGATAGCCCTTTGTTTGCACCAAAAGTTCTCATTCCCAATTGTTTCTATTGGAAGTAAAGAAAATAGTTCGATGAACACACACGTATGGCAAAACGATTTCATGCTTTAAATATTTGGCTCGCCGGACAATTGTTAATCAAGAAAAAATGGTAACAGTCCGCATGATGTTTGCCTAACCCAACACAAAGCATCTTTGAACCGAGCCGCCAAAAGAACTTGAACGCGTTTTGTGTTTTCTTTTGGCGCGAATGGCTCTGCTAAGAATTGGAAACGTGTCTCGGCAGTCACACAAAAAGCCAAGAAAAAATATTAGAAAATTGCAGGAAATAAACACTTTAGATGGATCTCTTTGGTTGCCTTTGTTTGTGCCAGAAAAATAAAAAAATAACAATTTTGGCAAGCCGCCAGTTTTAAGTGAGCCATAAATGTTTACGACTTGTGCTGAACAAGTGGCCGAATTTTTTGGAGATTGCAATCTCCACCCTATTCCGAAGCTCATAAAAAACTACAGCACACGGCCTGGCCACCTCGAGACCCGCAAATTGAATTCGTTTATGCCCTAATCCTCCAGGTACACGCCACGGCACTCCCACGGCCCGTGAATAAATGGGAAATGTCGACCTGATTAGCTGTCGAATGGGCATAAATCGGGTTTCTATATGTTCTATATTTAACGACTAGAACTAGGCCTCTCGGGTCAACTTAGATTGGTGGGCTGGCCAACAGAATTTCGCATTAAATAAAGTAATAAATATTTTAATACGATCACTAGCTAATAGCAAGCCCGAGGCCCGAATTGGGTCCAGCAGCTCTGGGCCTCGGACACTTTGCATTTCGACAAACAAAGCTGAAATAAAATTTTCTCAGCTCATATTTCACCCGGTCCCGGCATAATATTACGCCCAATTTGGCTCTCTACTTGTACTTGCATCGTTTCGTTTGGGCCTTCGTTGCCTTTCCGGCTCGGGAGCCCCTTGTTAACAACCGTTCAGTTACAATGGGATAACGTTAGGTCTTGTTCTCGTTCTCTTTTGGGTTCTGACCTACGTCAGAGGGGTAGAGTTAACTTTGGGAAGAGCAGTGGCGGATATATACAGAGTTAAAGAAGCCATATATATAGGAACAATTCTCGATATAATGATAGTTTTTACTTTAAAAGGTTTATTTTTGCAGGATCTTTTAAGCTAAAAAGTTTCTGATTAAATTAGTAAGCTATCTTTATTCTCCACTTTTTTTTTTAAATTCCTATAGAGCATTCCCGCTTCGCCTAAAAAAATTAACCAAAAATTGCCAGCAGGCTTTGTTTGTTTTTGGCACATTTTCGTTACTGAATGAAACGGCGACGACCGCAGTGGCTGCAGCAGATGCAGCAGCAACTTAATCAGCAGGCAGCGAAAAAAAAACGCTAGCGGATGCTGTTAGAATTTTCACAGGCCAAGAAGGAAAGGCCAACGGAGGCGGCCCAATAACCATAAAAATCTCATGGCTGCGGGCAGTGAGAGAATGATTTTGCCGGAGCATAAAATAAAAACCGAAATCGTCGAGAAACTCAAAATGAGATGTAATTAAAATCCGGTGTTTGTGGTATAAATAATAACGAAAGACTTAAGCGACGAACTGGCTTAAGAGATTGATGAAGCCTCTGCAGCTGCTTTCTGTGTTATTTGCTGACAAAATTGCACGTTTTCATTTTCAACCGAAATAAACAAAACCGAAAATGAAAGCAGAAGAATATCATCTAGGAAATGCACCTGCTCACAGTAACACCAAGAGGTAACAGCTACAGATTCGGATACGGGGAAGAAATCAGCGCTTAAATCTTTTGGCAAATCAAGGTGAATCATCATTAAGCAGCTGTCATTGTCACACGGCTTCGGTGAAATGCAAATTGCCTTTCTAAGCTAAACATTTTCGGGCATATTCTCCCCAGCGCGCTCGCTTTGTGTAAACATTTCCGGCGACATTTGATTGCCGCTTTGCCAGAGTTACAATTTGCGCTTCCTTGCGCGACATTTCATTTAGCAATTGTCGCTTTGTCGTCTGTCTGTCTCTGGCCTTTGGTTTCGCTGATATCTGGCTTTCTCCAGATCGTGATGATCGCCGTCGTCGTCGACAGCCAGGTCTCATCAGTATGCAGAAGATCGTGCTGCTGGGCCCGCTCAGCTTCATTGAAAGCGAAAGGTCTGCCTGCCGTCATCCAATCCGATCAGATCCAAAACGATTCGAAATTGATTCATTTTTCGGTGGCCTTTTGTGTCGATTGTTCTGTGATCGGTTGTGTTTACACTGGCCCGAGATGCGATCCCATAGATCGTTCAATTTATGGGCTTAGCATGTTAATGACTTAATAGAAATGTTATCAAACTATTTGTTTATTTACCATGTAACTTTCTTTGGCAGCCACCGAGAAGAGAGGCCTGTGATCAATTGATTGCCGTTTTTTTTTTTTACATTTTTTATTTCTGTGTTCTGCGGCGCCGCCTTTCTCCCAGTTGACTTCGTTTTGGGCTCCTAATTCGTTTAAACTGCGCTGCTGGGCTGGACAGCTTTTATGGAGCATAAAATGCACGACACTGCCACTGCAACTGACCACAAGAGCAGCTACTAGCGGCGATCGGCGAGTATCTCAGGCAGCAGAGAAGTAATATCATAATTTTCATGTACCAATAACTCGGCTAAGTGCGATCTCATGGGCAAAATTGATTTTCCCCTCGGTTATAGTTCTTACTAGCCGCAACTCCAATCCGCTGATGGACTGATTTCAATTTAATTAATGACATCGAACGTCGTGTGTACCCATTTTTGAACCCTCTCGGTTCTCTGGGGGATTTAGTAATCGAAATTATGAATGGAGACGGGACGGGACTCAATGAATCACTGCACCGCCGCACATGTGCCCCAGCCTCCAAAGAGCGACCCCAAAGAGAGTCGGGAAGAGCGTGGCCACGAGTGAAATGCAAACAAAGTCCCAGCCAAAGCCAAAGCCAAACACAAACACAAAGGCAAACTCAAAGACAAACGCAAACACAAGCACTCGAGCTGCTTTTCCCTCGTTCACGAGAAACTCACTCGAAAGTCGAGTTTTGGTTCGAGCCATTTGCTTTTGCCACTCATTTCTTTGGCTTTCTTTGCGCGGCTTGCTTTGTGGCTTTCTTCTGAGCCCGCTGCTCGGAAGCGGCTCACAACGCTGGCCATTGTCAAGGCGAACGCACGCGAGCAGCGCAGCAACAGCAACATCAGCGGCAGAGGAAAACTCGAGCTCAAGCTCCTCCGAGAGTAACTTATATAACGACTGATTAGCCCGACGTTTACTTTAGTTATTCGGTCAACTCTCGACGGTCAAGTTCGCAGCGATCGCGACTCGACTGGCCCACAAAAAAAAAAGTACATCATCAAAACTCAAATCAAACCTAAAACGCGCTACCAGGAAGTTCAGTTCTAAACGCGATTTTGAAAAGGAATAACACCATATAGCCCCAGTCAAGTGCCTTCGTCAATGTGCAATGTGTGTGATCGGCAAACAGTGATCATTTACATACCTGAATAAAACTCATCTCGAAAGTGAAGCGTGACTCAGCTGCGATCGGCAAAACAATACGAAAGGAAAGGATACTTTTCGGTCACTTTTCCAGAATTCACGACGACAACAAGAACGTTGAATCACAGTTACGGTTGCACGTTAGCCCCGCCAAGTGAGTGTTTATTAACTTTTACCACACATATAGTACCATAAACGATATATTATGGTGTATAAGTGCAAGGTGCCATGACAAGCCAGAAATCCAAAACAGTGATCTGCAAGAATTTTCTGTGGCTGGAAACAACCTTGAGTCTATTGATTATATATTTTCTGTGGGTCCTTCATAGAGTTTGGAATAAATATTTCCAGATTAAACTAACATTTACCAAGTGAAACATTAGCTTCCTTTATTGAATTTGTTCTTAAAATAATTAAAGCCTGCACAATAGTAAAATGTTAAATAAATAACGATTTTTGCCTAATTTATGCACTAGTCTTGTTCATAAACTTCTGTTTAGGATGGAATTGACTTATAAAACGGTATTTGGCAAGGATGGTCTATAAAAGTTTAACTGTAGCCAATATAAAAACATTAAAATATGTCTAAAGAAAAATTATAACTTTCTATACGATTGATTAATTTTAATATACTTAATGTATTTGTAATATTTTTAGATGAAAAGTATTTTAAAGAACCAATTTTAATTTATATTCTTTTGTAACAATTTATTTAAAATTGTAAATAACACTACATTATATTGGGAATATATTAAAAAGGACTAAAATAATGAACGCTGCATTTATCTATTCTTCAGTTAACCCTATTTTAATTTTTAATTAAATATGCAAATAAGAAATTAGCCAATTTTATATACTGGCATAATTTTTGTCCCTCCACTTTCGAGATCCTTAAGCTAATATAAATAGTTTAAACCCTTTTTTAATTATCCCCTGATTTTGCATTGCTGCAATGTATTTAGATTGTATTTTTAATTGTTATGGCAACCTTTACATTTGCATTAATTACCAACAGATTCATTAGGTTTGCCTGTCTGGAGCTGTCTTCTATAGATCATCTAGGGACTCCATAATTAAAAGCGAACCCAAGTCGGGCAATTAAAATAATTAAGCCCCAGATGTGGTGTGAAATCCACAATGCAACGTGTCAGAACCCGCATCCCAGGGGGAAGATAATAGAACAGGGCTGCGACTCTGATTGTCGGTGGTTATACATTGTGCTGGTGATGATGATCTGGAGAGTCGCAGACAAAGCCAGGGCTAAAGCCAAAGACCCGGGACCACCGGCTGAAATGATGCATTGAATGTCAGCTACCGTCTTGGCCAGGGCTAGCTGGGGATACGGATTCCTGCCTTGGACATGGCCGTGGAGTTGGTATTTAAATTTGCCCGCAATAATTGCCCTGGCCATGACTGGGCTGGGTCCATGGAGCTGGTATCCAGGTAGCCATGTAGTAGCTAGGGAGTTGGCATCATCGTCATGATGACATGACAGTTACAACACAGCCTTCTTCTCTGTTTTGTGCCTGCCTGGCAGCTATTCATTTACGCAGCCTGCCAGTCGCCGTTGATTAGACGAAGCGTGCGCTTTAATTGCCGCCAAATGGGCAAAAAAAGAGCATCTCCAACACGCTCAGCCTTCGGCTTCGCAATTTGTCATGTGCATTTAATATTTGCCTGGGTCCTCCGTCTCCGTCTTGGACTGGAACTTGGAGCCGGGCCGGCTTCCGTGGCTTGGAAAACAATTTGCGTTTGTTTGTCCAGCTTGTTTGTTGCAGTTAGCGTTGATTAGCCTCTGCTGGCGTTGAAGAAGCCCCTTTTGCCAGCAGTTCTCCCATTGCAATTACGCTCCAAAACAACATCAAATGCCAACAGCTGTGCCTTAGAGCCAGTCCAGCCACGACCACACCCCACATTCGGTGTCAGCGAAGCAATTTCAAATGTCTGGAAAATGGAAAATGGCCGGGAAATTTGATGGGTACAGGGACCGGGATCCAGGGACCCACCGCGTCTGGGCGTTCATTCTGCTGTGAAATTGATAGATTTAATTTGACATTTGGCGCAAGACAAGTGCAAGTCCGTGGCGGTTTTCTTTGCATTTGATTTCTAGCCGGGCTTATGCTTATGCTTTTTTCCCTGGCATTTGTAATTTACTTTTGCGGCTGACAATGGTCATCAATGGCGGCTCTAATCAAGTTGTCGTCGAAGAAATCGCGAAATGGATTCTAAGTAGCCAGCCAGATGCGGAGAGAGAGAAAGATCATTCGATCGTATTTGCAGTGATTGTCAGGCAGAAACCGCTTCCGTTTCAGTTTATCAAGGAAAATTGATTGATGGACGGACGACCGACCGCTGATGCTGCTGCTGCCGCCAAGAATTGTCAATTGCCCAGGCAATCTGGCTATCTCGGCATCGGTTTGAGCCACGCCAACCCTGCGGGCCATCAAGTTCTCCAGCGAGAGAGCCCCATTTGGGTTAACAGTTTTGCGGCTTTTGCTGATGTTGCCTTTTTCGGTGTGCCAAATTTCCATTTTTGTTTATTTGGCGATTGTCAACTTTTGGGTCAGTTGATACAACGGTCGGTGTTTGGCCGGGCAATTAGCAGAGTTTTATCCAACAATGGTCCGGGCAAGGGAAGTAACATAACTGTTTGGCCAGATTTCTGTTTTAAATTATTTTGCATTTTGCGTTTTCCCTACGCTTAGTGGCACCTTTTCGGTTGATCTTAAATGTGGCTTTATGATAATTTATGCCCAAGCTAGAAGAAATTGGGTTGAGAAATTATCGAAGGAAATTGGCCAATGATATCATCTTAAGCCAACTTTCTACACATCGGATTTCCCCCCCTAGAAACCGAGATTATCTATTGGCGCATAGTTTAGTACAGTTTATCCCACGTTTTTGTTGCAGTAGTTGGTTGCGTTCATTCAAAATCGTTTTAATCATGTGAATTACACACATTAAGTATACGCCCTGTTTGACGGCTGCCTTCGATCGCTCGGAGATGGCTGCCATATCTCCGGTGGCTAATAATACAGCAACAGCCAGCAGAGAGCCAGTCTATCACGAGGAGATCTCCGATCCGAGCCTGTTTCCCACTTGATTGGCTTCGGATCGCTTTCGTTGCCAAATGTCTGGGGCTGACACGCAGCTTGGCTAATTCGTTCAGAAGTGCTGCTCGAAATAATTTGCGATTGTGTGAAAGTATTTTGTTGCGGTAATATTTTAATTGAAATTTAATTGAAAATAAAAAGTTTTCGCCTGCTGCATGCATCGGCAGCTGGGGGCTAAGATATCTGAGCCAAGTTCAAGACACAGACATCGGACAGTGACAATTGAGAGTTTCACTTTTCGGAGTCGAAATATCAATGAACTCCTAGCCGACCCAAAGACAATCGCAGGAGGTGCCACAACCATCGCCTGCTGCACGCCGCCTTCTGCCCAAGGCAATCCCAAAACCAAAAACGAAAAACCGAAAATGGCTGAAGAAAAATGAATCCGAGGAGAGGATGAAATGACACCGAACTTTTTGGCAAACGATTCCAGGCGGCAGAAGCAGCCAAGCAGCCGAAAATAATCGCCGAAGAATTTGACTTTCGCTTGTTTGGCTTCCTTGGCCATAAATAAAAACGTCTGATCTCCTCCTGCGCCGCTCCAAGGCCTTGCCTTGTGATTGTCGCCGATTAAATGCGCGAAAAACGATGCCGCTGCCGAGGAAAATGCTTTGGGTGCAACTCAGGAAAACCCAACTGGCACGACCAAATGGCAATGCCAATGCCAATCGCCATCACCATCCCCATACCCAGTGCCTCCTCTGCCGGGCGTTTGTATTTGCTTAAACTTTGACATTTGCCAGCTGGCTCGCCGATGGATATGTGGATGCAATGCTCATACATATTTGTCTGTCTGCCGCAATGATAATGCCAATGCCAATGCCGATGCACAAAAAAGAAAAGCGCCAATTGGCTGGGAAGAAAAGTAAAAGCCAGCCCCAGGACCCCAAGCCTTGTCATGAGAATGAGACATAAAAATGCCATGAAAAAATAACAACGAAAAGAATATAAAAGTTAACACCATGTATATGGGTTATAGTCCATAAAGTTGAGAAGCATGTTCCATCACATGAAACCAGTAAAGTTTGGTAATAAATCAAAGAGATTACTTAAATTTTGATTTGTTTTCTCAATTGTTTTTATTTACTGAAGTAACTACAAAGAGGTAGTCCCAATTTGTGTAATCCTAATTTGATTTAGAATTTAATTAACACACTTGTTTCTTCGGTACATAGAAATTTGAAATGTTACATTTAAGGCAAATACTCGCAACTAATTGGACTCTAGTCCGGTCCGGAAATTGATGAACTCACAGGCTCCGGGATGTTATCTATTCCATCCCCAATGCTACAGTACTGAACGATTCGGGGCGCAGATCTCTTGGATGTGGCCGCTGTTATTTGATTAACCGTCCACTTGGCCAACTTTATGACAGCCACGTGGGCTGCAAATTGTAGAATCACTGCCCCAAAGCCCTTGTAAAGGCCACAGGCTCCCTCGGTCATAATAGTGGTGCGATAGCAGTCAGTGAAGCCCTGATAGTTCGTCAGAATGGGTACCACGGCACATCCCGTGTCAAGGTTGTCGATTATCGTCCGTGTGCCTTGCAACTGCAGGCGATGGAGTATGGTCTCGAAGGGAAAGAAGATAACCTCGGTGGTCAGTGTGGCAATCAGGCTGGCATATATCTCCGCATTCTGGTGCTCCAGGGCATTGTTCCCCGTCTTACGCCCAGGTTTATCCAAAGCGAGAGTCATGCGGCGTCGCATAATGCGCGAGGAGACGCCGTGTATCACCAGGTTGAACAGATACTTTGTGATGCCAAAGGATACGCTCGGTCCAATCAAAGCCCAAGCGGGAAGCATGCGTCCGCCTTTGTGGGAACTCCAGTGGAACAGCCGGAGGCTTCCCTCGCGAAACACATCGAAGAGTCCCGACTTCTCGCTGGCTATGCCGCTCTGCACGGTCTCAACTAGGAGAGCAGCATGAAAAGGAGCCACCAAGGCAATGCTCATGCATTTGAGGGCCACATGTTGGCCAAAACGCTTCCAGGGCGTCCGGCTGTCCATTTCCTTGGAACCAGTGCTAAACTTTGAGATCACATCATCTATGGCCAAGGTCATGCCGTGCACCAGAAGGCAGCTTCCCACTCCTTTCCACAGAGTGCCCATTCCCTGCCTCCTGTGCAGGTGAACTATGCTGGGCAGGAGTCCCAGGGGATGCAAGTGATAGCTCTTTGAGGCATTGTAGACCTGGCACTGTCGCCGCAACACAATAAACGGATGACTCAACAGGTGCTCGGTGATCAGGGAGACCCAATGAACGCCCACGACTAGATATTTGCGAAGCACTGGGTCATCCTCCTGTTGATCCATGTAATTGTCCAAGACCTTGTGCTTCTCCAGGGGCAGCGATAAGGCATCTTCTAAGGTCAGGTATTGGATTTTTGTAGTGGCATCTTGGTCAGCATTCAGATTATCCACAATGGACTTTTCGCGGTAGCTGAGGCTGCTCTCCTGCGGCGTCTTGGTACTACAGACATTGTCCAGACCCTCTTCATCATATTCACCAAGCTTTGCTCTGAACTTTAAATTGGAATAGTTATGGAGACCCGACATTATATAGGGTATACGTGTTCTTGCTGTAGTTGGTTTGTAGTCTATATATTCCTATTATGCCTGTAGAGTGCGGCTGTAAAGCATTTTCCGGTTGTTGTGTTGAAGTTAAATTCCAAAAGTACTATGACAGTTGACGCAGTTATTTTCTTCACTAACAGATTAACCTTTTTGATGCTCTTTAAGAACATCTTTAGGCAGCCAAGGTCACCTCAAGCCCAGTGGCGCCTCTTTAGAGCTAACCTCTGACTCATGCCCAAGGTTTCCCTTCTAAAGCGTAGAGTTTCTCCCGTTCGAGAAGTAAGTTTCGCTTTCAAGACCCAAACAAATTTAATGACAATAATCCAATAAACGTTAAAAGCGCCAGCCAGCAACGGAATCGTGACAAAAAATCTTCGCTGGGTGCACAAAAGAAAGCGCCGCAGACCTCAGACCTAAGACCCCTTGGTTCCTTGGAAGACAGCCAGTGGATGTGGATGCGAATGCCATTGAATGCTGTTAACATTTTGACATTGCCTGCGTTTCAGTTTGGAAATGTATATACATATATACTGAAGAAGAGACTAAACATAAATTGAGAGAAAAAATTACATTAATAGGTTGGATTTAGAGGCTTAGTTGGTCTTCATTTCTGTGAGATTCTCGCGGGGGAGCTGCATTGGAGCAACGTGCCTGGCATTTTTGGGGATTTCTATTGTGTGCCGACCATGCATGGCACTTGGCCGCCTTTTATGAGACAGCAGGCCACGAGCCGTGCTTTTAACTTGAGTTTTTTTTTTGTGGCCTTTCTACACCCATTCAATGGCATTTTTATTATTACTTTGTGGGTCTTTTTTTCGGCTGACCTCAATAGAAAGTGTTACAGTTCAATGTTTGCCGGGGCTTCCGCCTTCTTTACAACCAGGTTTGGTGTTCTTCTTCGTTTTGCTGTTCCTTTTGTGCTTTAATTTTTGGTTATTTTTATTTCCCCCTCAGGGCGGAAATCTCTTGTTGTCTTAAACTGCTGACGTCAGCGGCTTGATACATATCGAAAGTAAGAGTCGAGATCTTGCACAGAAATCCTCAAGTTGATTAGAATGCCCGGCACTCCATCATCAAGACAATTTGCATTTTAAAACTGCCAAAAGAAAGTGGCCAAAACGAAAAGAAACGATTCGGAAAAACGATTCCGAGGAGAGCATCGTACCATCGTACCATCGTACCATCGGAGCACTCGGCGCGTGCATTGCATAGTTAATTGTGCAAATGCTGGCCAGTTGATAGCTGGCAGAATCAAGCGAGGAGAAACTCCCGCTGCAAATGTGCTAAAAGTTTTCAGCTAGTTGAGTTATTTGGCTTTTGGCCATATTTAATTTCGTTATTTATAAGCAAATTTTGCACTGCATCAACTGCCCCTCTGACACGGCGGCCGCCTCCAACGCCAGAAACAAAAACCGCGATCCTCGACTAGGTCAACTTTCGCTAGCATGGAATGCGAAATGCAGCAGCAGAGGCAGCAGCAACAGCAGCAGCAACATCAGCAGCAGCAACGACAACAACTGCCACAACAGCGACACTGTCAGCCAATAATAAAGCAAGAAGCCAAGGCAGAAGAAGCCGAAACCCGCGGGCTCGCGGGGCCAAAGAAGTGCTCTGAGTGACTGAAAATGCTGAGACTTTGACTTCAACTCCCGGCTGCTAGCTGCTGGCTGCTGGCTAATAATACTTACCAAGATCTCAGTGGCTTGGTTTGCCTGGCTTGGCTTCTTTTTTGCTTGGTTTTTTTCTCTTGCTGGAGCTGGCTCCTCGGCTTCCTTCTTCTCCTCTTAAATAGTTGCAAATAAATTGTGTGGGTAGCGGTGGAAACTGGCAACAGCAAGTAAATTACTTCAATGTCACCTGCTGACGATTCAAACTCCAGATAACAGAGCTCCACGTCAAGACGGATACACCATCCATCTGTATCTTCAGTCGTGGAGCGATCTTCCTAAGTTTTCTCTTATAATGAAATTATCGCCGCATCTCATTGTTTGTTGTTTGCCTTCCATTGCCGGTGTCTCTATGTTGCCGGTGCTGGTAAAAATTATTTATTTAGTTCTCGTTTTCACATTAAACGTTGTCACACTAAACTCAATTGCCAAGGCAGATGCAGATGAAGATGCTGATGCCGATGCCGATGCTAGTGCCGATGCAGCTGCCCAGATGTATATCTCGGGGTTGATAACACGCCAGAAGCAGCCGTACTTTAAGTGGGTTTGTGGCTCAGGCCCGAACCATTGTTGTTTGCTTGCCAGGAAAATATTTAACTAATTTGCATTTGTTTGCCTTACAGATCCAACACACACGGACCGGCACTAGACCCGATCCCAGAGGATTGTCGCTCGATTACACCGAAGTGGAAGAGCACGAGAGCAAACAGTTAAGGTATGTGCCAAATCAAATATGGGAAGAGGTTATGTCAAGTTCACGGGGTCATGGCACAGAATCGACAGAAAACGTAACAAAGGAATGAGAATTCTAGTAAATTCAACAAAATTTGAATACGTGAGAAATTTTTAGAACAGAATCTAAAGGTTTCTAGGGAATGCCTTGGAAAAAGGCACCCCCTACAAAGGTGTAACATTGACTAAGTTGATTAAGAGGAAACAAGGTGTGAAAATAATTAATATTAATTATGAAAGAGGGAAAAATTTTCATCTTATAAAATCCAGAGTTATTCTTAAGACAAAGTTCTATAACAAAATAATAAAAAACACCTCTATATGCCTAAGGCAAATTCTCTAGATTTTATGGCTTAGATCACAACCTGTTGCCTAACAGGAAATTGCATTTCGAAAAGCCTCTGTAAAAAATGCCAGAATATTTAGTAACCAAGTAAAAAACACCAGCGGAAGCCAAGTGTTACTTTTACAACAGGAAATATTTAAATATTCATTAAAATGAAGTGAAAACGATGAAACAGAACCATAAAAACCTCACTATAGAGTAGAAAAAAACCTGCCAACGAGGAACTGCATAAAAAAATCTAAATTTTCTGGTGATCTTAGACGGTCATAAAATAAGAGAGGTTGTAATAAAATAGTTAGACTACAAAAAAAATCCCAGAAAAGGGAGCCCAGGCTGTGATAGATCAAGATTTTCTAGCAATTAGTGGCTAGGTTCTCAAAACTTTAAGCCGCATAATGTTTTACAGCGAAGACAAAGTCAACAAAGAGAAATTCGTTTAGGCTGAATTCGTACAGGAAGTGAGCAGCAGAGATGCTGCCTTGTTGCTGCTGCTGCAATGTTGCAGTTGCAGTTGCAGTCGCTGCATTCCAGTGCATATCATCGACCCAGTTTCGGGGGCCCCCGCTAACTAGGCTGATGTTTGGCTAAATAGCAAATAATTTGGCGTGGGCTGAGCCGAAGATGCGGTGCGGTGTGTGTGTATCTTTCACCTGACTGACGTGCAGACACTGCATAAATTAGCTGTCTATATAAAGCATTAAGATCTGGTATAAGAATCAGGCAAGGCATAATTGTGCAATGAATATTGTTAGCCAAGAACAGAGGGAGCACAGCACAGAGAACCCACTCGACTGCCTGGCAGTTGCATGTGGCCCGAGAGCCGTTGGCCTGTTCCACTTTTCCAAGGCATCGGCAGCGGTTAGCTTTTCTCGGTGGCAGCATTTTCGCGTTGCCTATCGGCAGATACAATTGCAAGGCGGCTTAAACTGCACGCAGAGGACGGAGGCCAGTGTCTTTAATATTTATTGCGTTTTAAAGACGCATTCAGCATGGAAGCCGCATCGCCACATTGCCAACTTTGCCAACTTTGCCACAAATGGCAACTTTGGCCGGCCATAAATCCAGCGAGTTCAAATTATATAATGTGACTTGTTCTATATATAAACGCGGCTCTATATATATTGGCCAATTGGGCTAGTGACTCTCTTTTTGGTGGTTATTTATGGGTCCATAGTCTCCATTGCCGCCGGTTTCCTTTCCTTCTTGTGGCAAAGACTACAAGGATTTCTCTTCCTCTGGCAAATGGCAGCGGCAAACACCTGAACCGGAAGTCCAACTGATGCTGAGATATTGATTCTGATTGCCTGCCGGCTGCGAGGCATCAGCGGCCATCGAATGTGTGTAATGATGGTTAATAAATCAAACAGAGAGAATTACCAGGAATTTTCCAGCAGACAGTGTCGGCAGCGTTTGTCTGCCAGATTCCTGAGCCGAGCTGAGCTTCAGTCTTTGACTTTTTGCTGCCTTCCTGTGTCTTGGCCAATTCCAGTGGATGCCAACAAATTAGCGCAGCGTCGGCAAGCGAAATCATAAGGCAGGTAGCCCCGACCAGTCATTCAGTCAGTCAGTCTATCAATCAGTCAATCCATCTGGCAAACAAACAAATCCCATTCCCATTCCCCTTCCCCTTCCAAACTCGAAACTAAAATTGTTGTGCTTCTGTTTGCTTAGGCCAGTGTTTGAGCAACAACAAACTTGTTTGTTTCTTCGATGTTTGTTTGTTTGTTGTCTTAGCTGCCGTAAGCCGCTTTTAACCCCTTGAGTGCCACATATTTAAGTGCCTGCCATTCATCCTTTGGTCCGCCTGTAGCCGTACCTGTTGTGCACACACACACACACACGGCTTGTTGACAAATGACCGAATGGAAAGGTATTTTAATCTTGACAAAAGGAATGGAACACTATGCTCAAGAAATATGATTGCCAGTTGGGGAGAGCTAAGTATATATGGCTTTATAAGTTTAGTATTTGGCACAAAGTGTCAAGGATGTGGCTCTTAAGATAAAGCCAAAAGTTGCAATGTTTAATTAATGTGTAATAACTAAAAACGTTTCATAAAGAAGTCATTGAAATGAAACACCTTTCATAATATTTATCGAGAAACACTTAACCGCCTTCGGTGGCTCATCAATTGTGTTATCCTTAATGGGTTAATTGAATTTGTCGCCGTGCATTTAAATTGCACATTCTGTGTGTGTGCATCTTTCGGGCCGAAATGCCGCCGAGCTGCTCCCAAATGGGTTAATGGCACATTCTAGACTCCACAGATACGGATAGCCGGGGCGCGAGATCTTGGCCAAGAAGCTATCCGGGCATAGATATTTAGATGGCAGCCGTTTTCCAGCAGCCTGCCAGACTGGCAAGCTGGCAGACTGGCAACAATGTGAACGCAAATTGGCTTAAATGCAAAAAGCGTCGACAATTAGCCGCGCAGTCGGTGGCTCACTGCCTCTGTAGTGGGTGGTGGTGGGTTGGTGGTGCTAGTGGTGCTAGTGGTGCTGCTGGCATATACAGTTTACAGTTAGTTTGCGCGCCATGTTGACAGTTACGTGCGCCGACAGCTTCCACCTGCCACCAGCAGCAGCAGCAGCAGCAGCGAACAAATGTTGCATAAATTAGCCAGCAAAACTGGAGCGGCCAATTCACATGACGATGAGGAGGATGATGATGATGTTGCCACCATTCACAGCCTTTTGTACTTGCGTAATGCATTTTCACGCAATTTATAACCGTTTTTCCGCGAACTAGGTCAGCAACAGGTGGCTTTGGGCCTCACAATGCGCGCCTCGAAAATTCCTTCCATTTTCCATTCGCAATTTGCATTTGATTGAGTCGTAAATCTGCAACGCACACATGACCAGGTGGGTGGTGTTCTTCGGGGGATTCGGAACAGTTAGCTGGGCATAAATCATGCGACTGTGGGAGGCGAGGCCACCAAGAAGACAGAAGACCGAAGACCGCCGACCGCCGACCTGATTTCCAGGTCCAGTTTTCTGTTTTCCAGCTTTACGATGATGATGATGCGACTTTGGCGTGCGCTTTTCAATTTGTTTAGATTTTTTTACGGCCTGTTTTTCCTAGTGCGGCGGCAGCCGTTTCCTTTTTCGGGCCTTAGCTTTTTGGCTTTGTCGGGATTTATGTTTGGCTGTCAGTGGTTTTCGACCCGCTTGGCTCTTTATGAATCTTTACTTTTACTCGCCTCCAAGAAAGAATTTCCCGAGGAGAAAAGTTTAGAAGAGACACGTGCCGGCAAACCATTAGATTTTGAAAAAGCTACGCTTTTTGTGCCTTTTTGTTGTTTCTTGTTCTTTTTTTTTATATTTTCGCCTAGCAGTTTCCATTTAATTTACGTCTGGCCTGGCTTTCTTTCACTTCTGTGCTTCTTTGAGCCAGTTTGCTAGAATTTCTAATAGCCGGCCGCCAGAGCAACTAGCATTCATTATTGTTTGCTTTTAAATGCTTTTTTATTGACTCGAATTAGCGAGTGAGCGAGCGAGCGGCGTTCAAGTAGAATTTGATGCCATCGGACAATGGAGCGGCCACAAGTAGACCCAATGCCAGGAAAGTAGCCACCGGCTCTGCTCCGATTCGGAATTTGAAGTCAAAGAATGGAATGGCCCGAATGTGGGCTGCTAGAAAGCGAAATGTCCCCATCCGCACGTCCCAAAGAACTCTCTACTATGCCGTCCCTTCGCTTGGATTCTCCAGCTCTCCATTCTCCGATTCTCCAGTTCTTGGGGCCATAAAGTTCTGTTTGTCACGTAGCTGAAATAAAATGTGTGCGTTTTTATGAGGCGATTAGTGGGGCCCGCTATATGGGGCCTACAGCATATCAACGGCAGACAAAAAGTGAAAAGAATGTCAAGTGTTAATTGCCTGGCTTATGACCATATAGTGTCTTGGCAGCCTGTCAGTGTCGCCTGCTCTCTGACGAAGATTAAGTTGTAGCTGGAGACGTTTGTCTTGGCTTTATGGCTTTCTTTGGGGTTAACCATTAATATGAAGCATAAACGAACTCGAACTTTATGTCTAAATTGGGTTTGTAGTATATGTAGCAGTTTTAATCAAAGCTCACTAATCAAAATCTGCATTCTCTGCTTGGCATCAGAATGTTACCCGTAGATTTGCTACGTTTTTTCCCCAATGTCAGCCGTCGCTCTTCGGGGCCTTATCAAGTGCATTTATCGAAAGACTTTGGCAGCGAACTTGCTCTTGCCGCTTGAACATTTTTGTGATAGTTGTGCGAGCATTCTGAATGACATTATCTATAAACTAAACAACGCAATTTGCATTGCTAAATGGCTGGCTATACTGCCTTAGTATAGGATATACTATATCCCGGGATACAGAGAAACACGCCCCGCATGGGGCAGCATAACTGAAATTCCTTTGCATGTCATGAGCATTTGTGCGGGACTCCGTTACTCTGAATGTTAGATGTTAGATGGAGTTCGCTTTGCTTTTCTTGTTGTGACTGTTGCAGCCGCGGCCATGTATTTATGCGCTCTAAACATTGTTAGTTATGCAACAGCGGCAACCAGTCCTCCACTTATGCAGCATGACAACAGCCACAAAGAAGACAGCCACGACAACATCAGCAGCAGCAGCAGCAGCAACAACAACGACAATCATTGGCGAGCATCGATGATGGCAAGGCCTACATTTCAATGTCAGGCTGCTGCCAACTGCCCAGCGCTACCAATCAAGTTGTTAACTATGCAAAAGCCGTAAATTGCGAAGCGGACAAAGCATCAGCACAGCTCCGCACTCCACAGGCCACAATTGTTATGAACTGAACTTTAAATAACAATCAGCCAAGTGCCGTTAAATGAATGCGACATTGTTCAGCCGAGGAACTTTAACTCGAGCTCCAGTCCAGCTCCAGCTCTGACTCCACCTCCAAGTGCAGCTCCAAGCTGAGCAATATTAATTTGCAGCCGCAAGTTAAGGCTAAAATATTTGCATAATAAACGCCAACGCCTTGGCCCCCAAAAACTCGGGGCGACGAAGCGTATCTCTGGATGACTTCTCGGTAAATCTTGGGTAACCGCGGTGCACAGAAAAAAATAAAAGAAATTTGCGACTAGAAATCCCTTCATCATTAAACCTAACTTAAAACTAAGAGGGATTTTAAATTACTTTAAAATATATTTTCCGTAATGTGTTCAAAGATTTCTTGAAGGTTTTGTAAGAAAGATAATAAGAGAGAATTATGTTTTAAAATTGTTGTCATTACAATAATCTAAAGTAAACATTTATCTTTCACAAATCACTCTAACTGAAAGCTTAAATTCCTCACCACCCTGTCAAAAGTTCAATGTAGTTTGAACTCTATTTATTTGATTCAAAAAACATTAGTTTTTATGTTCGCATTTTCTGAGAGTGTGCCCATCGGCTAAAGCGCATTCTCATCGTCATCCCATTCTGATTCTCATTTTCATTGCCGGCTATAAGTTAGAAGAACTCAGCAACGGCGGCGGCAATGGTGGTGCTGAGCAACTGCAGTCGCTCACCTCGTACATTTCCGAAAAGTAATGGCCCGGCCAACAGTGATAATTTATCACTGGCCAGCAGCCGGACACGCCGGACATGCGCTAAACCTCAACGGTACTTGCAACACAATGCCTGCCTGGTTGCCTGCCTCCAAAGACTTGGACTCTGGCTCGGAGTGGAGTGCAGTGCAGTGGAGTCTTGGAGCCATTGTGCACCGGTCTCAATTTGTGCGCCCGGCCAGCACAATCAAATTGATATTTGCTGCTATATTTAGTTTATGATAATGCCGCCGAGTCCGAGTGCTGCTGCCGCTAATATGCTGCTTCCTCCTTTGCCGGCCGCCAAGCCAAGCACTCATTTCTCAGCCGCCGCGCTCCACAAAAGCCAAGCCATATTTATTATGCATGCTCCGGCTCCGGAGCAATGCTCATTCACCAGGAGGAGACCTCAACCAGAGGCAGGTTGTGCTCCTTTGGCTGAGAAAGTGTTTTTTTTAGTTGGCTCGATTTTTATGGCTGCAAAGTCAATTAGCATTTGGCATTTAGTTGGCATAAATTCAAATCGAACGAACCGAAATATTATTCCTTTCTGCCTGGGAACCTGCATACGAAACTAGAGAAATTTCTCATTGAATATATTGAAAGTCAGGCTTCGGCTTCGGCTGTGTTCTGACCTTTCAGAAGGCCTGCGAGACCGCAAGCAAATCGAATTCAATGTAAACGTTTTCAATTTGATTTTCATCGGCAAATGAGTTCATTTGAAAGCCGGCAAAGAGATCTTTTGTGTTATTTTCATTTCTCGGCAGCATCAGCAGAGGCGAAAAGCTATTAGCAAATTGTAATGGAAACTCGGCAGGCCGCAATCAGAGCTCCGCGTATGTATGGTTACAGTCTTTTGTTTATGATCCAGACATTAACGAGGAGGATGAATTGGCCGTGGCATATACAAGGAAGCAGCTGCGAATGGCCCGATCTCACCTAATAACTAACCAAATTGTATGTATCTCTCCGCTCTACGCTCTCCGCCAGTGGATCCAACAATCCGATTGGAATCGCCGAGTAGTTTACATGATTGATAGATGGAAAAACCGCTGCCAGCGCTCGGCGGTGGCTTGTTAACGTTCAATTAGTGAAATTGATAGACATATCTAACCCCGGCGAGGGAAAAGCATCAACCGAAACGCGGAATCAAAAGTCATGGAAGGCAGCAGAACGTTTTGGCCGGCCACAGAAATTATACCAGCCGGGTTAATTAAAATGTAGCTCTTCCCTCGGTTACGCTCACATGGAAATTCTAAGTGGAAATTCTGTTGGAACCGCAGAACATTCCCTAGTCTGTCTTTCAAAATTTTTGTTTTTTTTTTTTTGCTTGTGGATTCCTCCCAAAACTCTAACCGCATGCCACACACACGCACATTTACCGTTCTTTCCTCTTGGGCCATTCCTCTTAGCCGTCTTTTCTGTCCACTTTGGTCAATGGCTCATTACATTTGTGGGTTAGCAGGTGAAACTGAACCGAATCGAAAGAAAAACAGACAGAAAAACCAGGGGAAAAACTAGGGAGGGTCCCGAAAGAAAGATAAGAATGAAGCTGAAACAAAAGGCCGAAAAATCTATGCATAGTCGATGCCTTGGCCCGAGGTCTCTCTTTCTGGCTTATTAAAAGCGCGTTGCGTTTGCCGTCGAGGCCTATTATTAGCATAAATTCATTCATACAACTAATTGCAAGTGGAAGTGAGCGTTCCGTAATGAGTTCGCCTCCCGTTCGCCGGGTCTGCATCTTGGACTGCGACTCCCCTTCCTCCCAGCTCTTGGTTGGTCTCCATCCTCGCATTGCCGTTCAATCGAGCAGAAGAATGGTGCTCGCAGTCGGGTTGATCGAGGGGAGGGAGGGCTGCACATATTGTTTTTAGTGCAGTGTATCTTAAGGGGGGATATACATGTAAGCGGTCAAAATTTGGCCATTTTTCGTGAATTTTTTTTATAAGAAATAGTCATGCAATCGTCGTGAAACTTTGGATATAGTTAAAAGTAGAATCAGAGATGTTAAAAAAATTTAGTTATAAACAATATTTTACAAAATGGCGGACTTATGGAACATATGCCGTAGCGCCACGAGCTTTGAGTTGTTGTGCTATGGACACGATAGAGCTCGTAATTCCTGTCCGAAATCCGTAAACTACATTTTTTTGTATTCATTATACCTTTATCTTCTATTTGAACCTAAAAAACCAAAAAGAAATCAAGACAAAAAAAATACATTTTGATTTGAAGGAAAAAATGCCATTTTCAGGCGATCAGTTTTCACTTCCCACCCTCTTAAAAAATAGTAATACTCAGTTTTATAACAACCATGTAGGTTCAAATAGAAGATAATTTCATGCTGATCATAATAATTTTTGATTCACTCCGATATGTTACGTAGTTTTTTGTGAATCGTGTCCATAGCATAGGTAGAAATGCAAAAATTAGAAGCTGAGAAAAAGACGTTTAAAGTTTTTGATGCGCCCACGTTAACACTTGTGAACCTTGCGTGCATACTTGATTTGAGGCACTTAGAGTTGGAATTCGATAATGAAACTTACACACTATATTCTTTAAATAATAAACTATTTTTTAAACCACCAAAAAAATTTGCCCAAAAAATTTTGGTTTACATGTATATCCCCCCTTAAAGCATGTTATTAACATTAACGGTTCTTTCTCTCCTCTTGTTTGGCTTTCATAATTTATGTGTGAGCCAGCCGTTGCAGCAGCTGCGGCAGAGGTGTGGGCGTGGCGCTGGTTTTGCATGCAACCCGAGGCCGCCTGGAGCCTCTTCCTCCTCCACCTCCTTCTCCTCCTGCGGCTCATAATTAATTATGTAACTAACGAAACATTAAACAAGTGCCCATCTTACAACAAACCAAAAAAAAAAAAAAAAGTATAAAAAACTGAACTCACTGCCAGCGCAAAAATCTTTTCTCACGCAGCCGCTTATTAACCGCTAAATCTTCTTCGTTGTCTCTCGGGCAAAATAATGAGCCACACTTTAGATTATCTCACAGGTGGTTCAGCTCAGCGCGAATCCCAGGAGAGCGTTTTTTTTTTATTTTCTCTCGCCGCCTCTTTATTGTCGAGCAGTGAAACTCACTTTTTTACGCCTTTGCCGGGCATCGACAGCCGAAACGCATAAAAATATTTAACAACATGAAAATGTGTTTGTTTTTCTTTTGTCTATTATTTTTTTTTTATGAACGCCTGAATTCACTTTCTCGCTGGAACGGGGAAATGACCAGTTATTCGCGAAATAAAAAAGCAGAGAAAATAGTGTTTAGATCCGAGATTCGTCAGCTGTAAAGTGTTAATTGTTTCGCGCATCTTGAGGTTAGATTGCATAATTGGATTAGCAAATTGTTATGACAGAGGCAACAAACCATGAAGAAGACGGGTTTGTTTTAGGAAAGAGTCATTGACTTTGTTCAAGACAAAAACTAACTTTTAGGATTCCTAGTATAGCAAGTAAGCAGAGCCATAAAGTTAAGGATCTACCAGGGGCATTAAAAGATGCTCTTCAAATTCCAAGCTTAGCTAACTTCCGGTGAAAGAATTATAGACAGGAACTTCCCCAACTTTGCCTGTAATTTATTATGCCTTAAAGCAAGTCAGAGATCAAAAATTAATAGTAGTAATAATATTAATAATCTCAGCCACCTTGAGGCACCTACATCTATGTACACATGTACCTTGGTTATCTGGAACATAACCCGCCTGCACTTACTAGGTGAAATCTAGGCCCATGGGGTCTTCTCGGGGTCCCAGTTGGGTTTTCTCCCAGCATGGTGCCACCTACACCCAGTCCCAGTCGCATCCCGACTCTCTCCTCCTGCTTCTCCTAAATATTTCCCAGGCGGCGGCGTTTTTCACACATAAAACTTCGCCCCACTGAGGTCTCCCGGTAATGTTTTTGTTCTGATTGTGGCTGCAGCAGCAACTGTTTCTGTTTCTGTCGAGGCTGCCGTCTTATGCACAATAGAAAAAGGCCGGATAGCTGAGAGCTGTAAGCTGTAAGCGCGCTGTAGGTTTAATTAAACGCTGAAACACACGGCGAACAAGCCAGGCAATTAAAGCTCGAACATAGCCAGACCGGAGGCGAGGGTCGGAGATCGGAGAAGACACAGAGTTCCGTTCCGTTTCCATTCCTGGCAGTGCAAAGCCCCCGTGGAGCGTCGGCCTACGAAGAACGGCTAGCACACTAAACCAATAAAATGCACACCAGGAATTACATAAATTACGCGTAATGTGAAATTAGTTGCCTAATTAACATTTAGCCTCTCCCAAGCCCCACTCTAACCACACTGGATATCAAATTCAATTGCAGACAAAATGTTTCTACGCCGCTGCACCTTTCTGCTGCTGCTCTGTCTAATTGCGAGTGACGCCGCCAGCGCCGCACGCAAAACAAAACGTCCTGTCAAGCCGGTCAAGCAGACCGTTCCGCGCAACAATATGACGCCCTCGCCGCTGGCAGCCGCATCGGGCAACAATGGCAGCTCCACGACCGCCAGCAGCAGCACCACCACCACCTCTACTACCACCACGACGGACGGAAGCAGCGACCAAGCGGCAGAGGCAGCCACCATTGGAGCAGGATCTCCTGCGGCAGCTGGAGCCGGCTCTGCTGAGCTGCCCAAGCCCCTGGCCACGCCCATTGAGTCGCAGCCAGAGGCCAAGACGGACAAGGCCCCGGCCGTCCTGCAGGAGGAGGAGTGCGATCCAGATATGATTGGCTTTGAGATCATTACCGGGTGAGTTAAGACAAAGTTGATAGAAAAGCGAAGACTTGTTATTAGATGTAAGCCGGCCAGCTTCACTTAATTAATTATCAGCTGATAGATCAAGGAAATAATGTGAGAGATGTACTTAAAAAAGTATTATTAAAGAAATATTAAGGCAGGGATCAGGGATAATAATAGAGAAGGATTTGCAATTATTTAAAGCTCTATAAAGTCACTATAAATTATCTGAGAACCATATCAATATTACCTTTTTTTAAGCCATTTAACTTAATAAATTCTATTTATATTAATATACCTTATTAAAATTAAATTATCTATCTTAAATCGACTTTTCTTTCCTGTGCCTTAAAATTGCATAACTAATTGAACTCCCCTTCCGAAAAGTACCTATTCATAAACGTCACAAAACAATGAAAAATTCCCCCAGCACAGCAGCAGCTTACGCAACCACCGGCATTATAGAAACTTGATTACATTTTTATATAGCCACTTGTTATTTTCACTTTTGCTTTTCTTCTAAAATTTGAATTTTTGTGAGAGACAAGACAATGGGCCGGCAAAGGGTTCATATACATTTTCAATGAAATGCAGCTGACATTTGGGCCAATTAACATTTCCATAAGAAGAGAAGAGAAGAGTAGATAACGGTGAAGTGGCGGCGGCAGGTGGGAAGCCAGAAATGGAGCCAGCTCCATAGACCGCTGCTAACTGGCATATGCAAATGTGTGGCGGCCGTAGGAGTGACACTCTTTGGTTAAAACGTGACTAATCCCAGCCAAGACTTGTTTCCCCCAGAGATGTCATCGTCCGCCGCAAGTTCGTTGCCTGAGTCTTTTGTTTGGTCTTCCGAAAAAATCATAATAAAGCCATAGCTAGAAGTATATATATTCAAGCTATCACTTTCGATTTCATCTGCTCATTGACTGAGTTTAGAAATATATTAGTGGGGTTCACACAGGTCATAAATCATGCGGGATACCGATATCGCTTTGACCCCGATCTCATTTATAAATCATCTTTCTTCACTTTCAGCTACGTGCTGTCGGCCCCCTCGAAAATGCTGGACACCTTGCCCGGGACCCTGATGCTCACCGACTGCCTGGAGGCCTGCCAGAGCAACGAGTCCTGCAGCGCTGTCAACTACGAAACCGGCTTGTGTGTGCTTTTTAAGACGACCGCCGATAAATTGCCAGGTGAGTTAGAAAGTGTGAGAATCTGAAACGGCTAAGGCGACAGCGACAACGAGAGCGCTGTTTTTTCTGCTTCTTTTTTGTGCCAAAGAAAGCTCAATAATTCAGCTCAGCCCGGTCGTTCATTCATTCATTTTCTCAATTACTGAGTTCTAGTTCATGCAGGTTGCGTGCACTCAAAGAAAAGAGTGAGAACGAATGAATACTAAGAGTAAATTTGATATTTTTAAAGCCTTTTTCTTGATAACAAATTTTAGAAATATTTCTTGAATTTATAATATAATTAGAAGCACCTTAACCTTCGAAATATATCTATATTTCTTGGAATTTTCCTTCAGTGTGCCTGGCGGCTGTCGTGGTCCAGGGGCATAAATCACCCGCTTGTCCCACGGTGGCCACGAAAAAAGGCTAAAATAAATTGAAGACAAAAAAAAAGCGCCTGCCTGCACACGCCTTTTGCTTTTACGCATGATTTGGTGGCTGCCTGGCCGGCTGCCAAGGCAAAGTCGTCGCTTTTGGCCCGGCAAACTAGATTTTGCCTTGGATTCTGCAAACAGCAAACTGGCTTTTGGCATTGGCGGCACTGGCAGTAACGCATAATTTCTGCCGCACCAGCAGCGGCAGCAGCAGCCTTCCTTCCCAGGCCGAATCTCGAATGTCGATGCAGTTGTCGTTGCGTTGCTGCTGCTGATTCAGTTCCAGCTTTTCAGCGTTTCTCAACGCCTGTTACTTTGCAGTGAAGGGGCGTGTGCGTAAAACGCATAAAACGCGCAATTCACGCACAGCGTACGCACAGCACCGTTGTGATTCCAGCTTTTCCCGATGAGGTTTTTTTTATTATTCTTCTATTTTTTTTCTACAATTTCAGGTTCACTTTCGCGCTCGCAGTTTCCGGTTTTCACCATCTACGCACAGAAATCGTGTTTGGGCGTACGTCCTTGCTCCAAGGCCTGGTGCATCGATCGCGTTCAAGGTTACCGCCTGCCGGAGCACGTCAAATCTAGTCAGACGGTTCTGTCGCGCCGCGACTGCCTGGAGCTGTGCCTAGGCGAGTCCGAATTCACATGCCGGTGAGTAAAGGTGTCCACTAGGTGTTAGGTAATGCAGGTTAGAGCCCTAAAAGGGTATGCCGCTGGTAGGGCAAACATGTAGCGACAATAGAATATCCTTGCTTAAAGTTCTCAGCTTAAGATTGTGGTGAATCCATATCCAGGAACATAATTTATTGAGCTCTAAGTATGAAAGCTAGAATCCATATCCTTTCCATATATTTAATAAAATAGTAGACAAACTTATTGACTTCCTCTTAAATTACTACATTTTTAAAAACCCTTATCTAATACCCTATGATTTCGAGCGGCTTCACTTGCTCTTGGCCTCGTTTTACACTTGCAACTCCTTCCTAATCTCTACGTATCGCTTGCTCTCTTCCACTACCACTTCTTCCTTTACTCTTCCGCCCTTCCGAACCGCTCAATACTCTTAACTCGACCAGCTCGGCCAACTACTACCGCCACTCTGGTCTGTGCGAGCTCTCCGACATGGATCGCATTACCCTCTCCGCTGGAGGCAGCGTGGAGCCCTATGACGGAGCCGATTACCTGGAGAACAATTGTGCCGAAGAGCCGAGCAAGCTGTGCGAGTTTAAGCGCATCTCCGGCAAGATCCTGAAGACGGTGGACTCGGTTTACCAGGACATTAACACCATTGACGAGTGCCGCGATCTCTGCCTGAACTCTCCCTACAGGTAAGGTTCTTTGTAATGCCTCTTTACCGATAGCCACTTAACTGTAATCCCGGATAGATGCCACTCTTACGACTACAATGACACCGGAGACATGGTTTGCCGCCTGTCGCATCACAGCCGCGCCACCCTCACCGACGTGATGGATCCCTACCTGGAGGTGCCCGAGGCGGCCACCTACGAACTCTCGGCCTGCTATAACGTCTCGATCGAGTGCCGCTCCGGCGAGATGATCACCAAGATCCGCACCTCAAAGCTTTTTGATGGCAAGGTCTACGCCAAGGGAGCCCCCAAATCCTGCGCCGTGAATGTGAACAACTCGCTGGAGTTTGACTTCCGCATGGGCTACAACGACCTCGAGTGCAATGTCCGCCAGAGCGCCTACGGCAGGTACATGAACGACATTGTGATCCAGCATCATGACATGATCGTCACATCCTCGGATCTGGGATTAGCTGTTTCCTGCCAGTACGACCTGACCAACAAGACGGTGCTTAACGACGTGGACCTGGGAGTAACCGGCGAGATTGAGTCGTCTCTGAGCGAGGAGATCACCATCGATTCGCCCAATGTGATCATGAAGATCACCTCGCGGGACGGCAGTGACATGAAGCGCATCGCCGAGGTCGGTGATCCGCTGGCCCTGCGCTTCGAGATCGTTGAGCCGAACAGCCCCTACGAGATCTTTGTGCGGGAGCTGGTGGCCATGGACGGCTCGGACAGTGCCGAGATAACGCTGATCGATGCTAATGGCTGCCCCACCGACCAATACATCATGGGTAACATCCAGAAGCTGGCGCACAACCGCAAGGTGCTGCTCTCGCAGTTCGACGCCTTCAAGTTCCCCTCCAGCGAGGTGGTTCAGTTCCGCGCCCTCGTCACGCCCTGCATCCCGCGCTGCGAGCCCGTCATTTGCGATAGCGAGGATGGCGCCAGCGGTGAGCTCAAGTCTTTGGTCTCCTATGGCCGCAAGAAGCGATCGGTGCTCAATGGAACCGACGGTGGTAAGTACCGATCTCCAGCTGGATGTTATTCAACCAACTAACGAACCTTTCGTTCGTACTTATTGCAGCCGAGTTCATGGTCAGCACACGCCAGCGACGGGATGTGGGCCCTGCGGATGATAACATACTGCTCATGCAGTCCATACAAATCACAGACAAGTTCGGCTTCCAGCCGGAGGACGGCACCACCAATGGCAGCGGCAATGACAGCGGCAGCGGATCGGGTCCACACGAGAAGGCCTATGCGGGCGTTGCCCAGGACAAGCTCACTTGCCTTAATGGCTATGGTAAGTTTTCGAACGAACTCCCTGTGAAAATGCCCAATCAAGCGCAAATCAAAGGCAGCTTGATTTGCATAGACAAGCGCTGTAGCTGGAGCAGGAGCAGGAGCAGGACGACATCGTGGTCGTCGTGAGCCGCTCAGCTTGTTCCTGGCCTCGCTAATTTTGATAATGAATCAATTTTTCATCATTGCCGGCTGCTGGCTCCCCTGCATGGGCCTTAAATTAGGTTCTTCTGGCTTTTCCGGCCAGAACGTGTTCTGTGACTGCATTAAACAAGTTATGATGCTGGCCCCGGTGTCTCTGCTGGCTCACGACCAGGTCACTAGTTCAGCAGCTGTGGCTCCACTGGCAGCAGGATTCTGCACGCCTCATTTTCGTGCGGCGCGAAAAACTTTTTGCACAGTTGGCCTGCTGGGTTTTCCGGCTCCCGGAGACTGGAGACCACCATCTCCCATGTGTCATTCCTTTGTGGAGCAATTGCCACGCCGCATCAGAGCGAATGCGATGCGGCGTTGAAGCGTTAAATTGACAGCTCGTTAGACAGCAGCAGCAGCAGCAGGTCCAGCCTCAGCTCCAGCTTCAACTTGAGATTCAGTTCCAGTCTCGGGCTCCGTTGGACCACCGCCAGCATACATTTTTGTGGTAATTACGCGCCGCATCAGCTGCAGACCGAACTGAAGCTCATTGCCTACAATTAGAGCAACGGTTTCTGCTTGTGCTTAAGCTCATTTGCCACACACATTGTTGCAAGCTGAGCAACTGAGCACCTGACCAGGTGAGCTTTGATGCGTGCGCCAGAGCATTCTCGGCCTTGTCTTCGGCATGCAGAACAGCAATTTAACGTCTTCTGGCGGCGAGTTGACTCAACACCCTGTAATTTGTCAATGCTTATGAGCATTTTTCATTCCTCGCCGATATTTATTTAGAAATGAATCTCTCTCCCATTACGGCAAACACTTTAATGGCCACTTTATGGGCTGATTTCATGCTTGATTTCTGGTATTATTTTCATAAGAATCACAGGGAAGTCGGCTGCCTAAATGCAGTTCAGCCATTTCGCTTTCATCAACTTTGCCATTAGTCTTAAATGTTTTATTAAACGGCCGCACGATGCAATTTCTAATATTCGATTCGGTAGTTTGCTGCTAAATTATAGATAATTCTCATTTCTCTTTCCGTTTTCAACGAAAGCAAGTCTGGAAAACTAACTAAAACCAGTCTAGAGTCATTTTTCTTGAATCCAAGCTTAGTTGTTAATAAAATGGGAGTCTTTATAGACAGAGATCTCTTATTTAACTTGGTTACTACTTGTAGTTAAAGAATTCTTATTTTAAATAAGATCATAGGTCACAGATATTGACTTTATATATCGATTCAAGATGGGTTTTTACCGCGTTAAAAATATCTAATAAATACTCGGCTTGCTTTCATCATTTCTTGTAGTCCAGACTCCTTACTTAAAGTTAACTTTAGGTTGTAGCATTTGTTTAAACGTTTCTTTGGGTAATTCACTTCACTTTCGTTGTTCGCTTACTTTTCTTTTCCCTTCAGCCCCGTTAGCTTTTCTCAGCAATTTTCTTGTTACTCTTTGTTCTGGGTCGGGTTTCATCAAATTATTTACCATTTTGTGGGCGCCTCGTACGTACAGAACTCGTTTTGTTCCTCCTCTGACCGTTTACAGTAATTGTTATAATTTTGTATATTTTCGTTGTTGCCCCCTTTGTTACCTGTGTTGTTGGTCTTCAGGTAAAGCCGGAGTCAAATACATAAATAAAAGTCTCAAGTGCGTGCACTTTGTTATTGAAACTCATTCAAGTCATGACCAAGATGATGATGATGATGATGATGGAGGCGATGACGATGTTGTTGCGGCTCTTGGTTTGTTTGTTGATTTGTTTTTTCGGCTCAACTCGCCGAGCTGAGCTTACTTTTTATGGTCAACAACAGGCACAACATTGTTACGAAGTAATCTTTGATAGTCATCTGGCATGTCGTCGTTGCTGTTGCCGTTGCTGTTGCAGTTGCTGATGCTCTTAAATTCTGATTTCGTGAACTGGACAAAAAACAGCAAGAGCAGCAGCAGCAACGCATGCAACTCGACTTTGACTTTGACTTAAACTTTGGCGGCACTTTCACCCGATTTCTACCAACTGTGGCATTGGCATCGGCATTTCGAATTTCCTCCGCTTGGCCGCCACTTTCCTGGGCTTATTTATGTGGCATGTTGCACTCTTAAGAACCCAGCAGCAGCAGCAACATGCGATGTCTAGGGTATAGAAAGTGAGTCCGTGCCGAAATATGCAACTCATGCATTAAATTGTCGCTGTTTTATTTCTCATTGTTTTTGTTTATCTTGAACTTGTTGCTGTCAAAGTTGGTCACTTGGTCGGTGGACTCCAACTCCAACTCGGACTCGGACTCGTTTGCGTCTGCCTTGGGGCTATTTTTTTTCCCCTCTTTCTGTTTCAGTTCACTGCTAAGTGGGTCAAGTGGCGCCCACTTTTGTTTTCTGTGATAACCAAACCGATCTGAGGTCACTTCTGGCTCTAGTTATTCCTCTTCTGCTCCCGGACTTCCCTGTTGGCCGCTGATTGGAGCGATCTTATCGCTGGCCGGCGTTCGGTTCGTTGCCTTTCGTCGGCTCGGCGGCAACCAGTTTTCATTGAAACTCTTCGAACTAGATCGGTTACTTGAGATAATCCCCTTGATTTATGGCGATAAGAGGCCGACTTCCCTTTTCAAATTGTTCGAGTACACCGAGGGCGAAGACACCTTCTCGAATCTGGAGCAAAATTGTTGATTTGAGGCCGGGTTTAAGACCAGCTTAAAGGTTCATTAAACTGCAATTTACTTTGGTTTTCTGATTTTTCTTGAATTTAATTTCAAGCAGGTTTGAGATATCATTCTTGAGAGATTTCCCACAGTTAAGAGAGGTTTTTAAATTGAATCTAGAAATTATTTTTTATGTTCACTGATCAGGGAAGGTACTCTCTATTTCTGCCTGGAGTTTCCGGTTAAATAACTCACTTTCCACCTTGCTCTTTCTCCCTTCCAGGACTCATCATGGCCGGAGGACTCTTCCTGCTGGCCCAGCTCAGCATCTTTGGCATCTGGAAGACCGTGCAGCGTCGCACCAGCAAGGAGCGGTACCTGTACCAGCACGAGCCTACACCCACCATTACCTATGGAGCACCCACCATGCTCTATGGCCCACCGCCACCATCCTCCGCCGGCTCCTCGTCGGGAGCGTCGTACGTGGGCAGCGCCAAGGATACGCTGAGCAAGCTATACGACAGCGGCATCAACGGGCGCTACGGACAGCAGTTCTAGGGGAGATCTGATCTGGGTGGCTCTCGCACTTAGCTGGGAAACACTTAGCTGGGAACAAACGCAATATGCCTCGAAAGCTTCAAAAGATTCGATGAGACTTGAATAGAAAATATTCGCCTAGCAGCGACACACACATGAAAATCATTGGAAAACCCTAGATTAATTCCAGCCTAGGCTAAGACTTTAATTTAATTAATTTAAACGTAAAGTTTTCAACGATTTTTTTAAACCGATACGAGTATCTCTCCAGAATGCGCGCTTTTAAATGCCTTGGAAATCGGGAAAATCGAGGTTCCAGCATTTTAAATCGGCGCATTGCCCAGAAAGCAAGGAAAATTCTCCCCCCCGCTAAATTCGAGTTAGTTTAAATTCACTCTAGCGAAAAGTTAGGCTAATTATATATGTATGTTTAGTGAGAAATCTGCTTCATGTCCTTATGTCTAAGTCCAGACTCGAGCGAATTGCATTTATAACTATTACACTATTTATTATTAACTATTGAGCTGCTCTGACATTTCACCACAAAGTTTGCCAAATAATTTTGTATCAAAATGTTTTGCGCCAGGCTTCTGTGCAAGGCGGCATTTCCAAATTTTCCAACGCCCCCCAGACCCTAAACCGAAACTATTACTCTAACTATTTATTTTCTAATCGTACTTCATATTATTTATTGGCCGAAACGAGAGGCGGTGCTTATATTTTTAAGAGCTTCGACTTGTCCCCCCCTTCGGAGAGGGGGTCAGACTTAGTTAAATCTCAAGACAGGAGATGAAAATTAATAAACGAAAATTTTGATAAACGAATTGTACTGATTAAGTAAAGCAATAAACTCTACGCCTAATAATATATATTTATAAATAAATGTCTGAAAATAAGTCTATTTGCATATTTATTTTGGGAAATATCATTTATTAATGTTTGAAAAAAGTATTAGAAACCGCTGGATCATCATTAAATCTTTTCAGAAGAGAGGCTACCCAAAATCAATAAACACTTAATAGAAATAAACAAAAAAAAAAGGTTCAGCCGAATTACTAAATTAATTCACCACAGCCAAGACCCTTTCAAAATTAACATTTGACTGACAAAACTTAGGCAAGCGCTTAGCTTAAATTGAGGTTTGTCATAGAGAGGAAAACGACACCCGTAGAAATTATGATAATTTCACGGCAATTTGAGCAGACCCAGCAGGCGGTGGCATGTGGCACCTATATCCATGGAGTGGCTTTCGCGTCCGACAAAAGTGTTAATCAAATTATGGGGCGGAATAGCAAGCAGCTTAACCAGGCGTGTTACGATCTCTTTAACGCTCCAGCTACGCACGCCATTATACCCATTCCCGGGTTCCATCCATCGAAAATTCTGAGCCACTGGAGGCGGCTATTAATCATGATCACGTTGAAATTGAAATGTGCGAAAAGCCGCGTATCGACCGCGACGTGTGCCGGGTTTCAGAATGAAGACGTCTTCATGGACTGTCGCCATGGTTCCACAAGTGGTGTTAAATCGAAGCGAGTCTCCATCTTGCCCAGTGCTCCACCTCCTTTATCTGGAAGGCTCCAGCTGCTTCCCTCCCTGGATGGTTAGGTGTGATATACGCATGTGCGTCGTGCCTCATGTTGAATAAAACGCCCCTATTAAGCTGCAGTTAATTGAAAAGTAATTTTCGAGGCGAATTTGGAATGCCCTAGGTATCTGACACCAGAGATAATAAAATACTCTACGGTTGTTTATTAAAATTTGTATTTTATTATATTTAAAGTTATTTTAAAGATATAAAATACTACGATAGGCACCTAACAGCACTCAAATATCAAAGTACCCCTCTTGTAAGTCAGGGTAAACCATCAAAGCCACGCGTTGACAATTTTTATGGCCGGTTCTGGTGCGTATTTGGCTTGGACACGGCTATGAAGTTTTTAGTAGGAGCTGCAGATGGAGTTGGAGTAGGAGCTAGTGTGGCTTTGGGGCGGGTTCCCGACCAGCGCTGCGTGAGCTTTTTGTTTTTGGTTTTTCTCACCTAAGAGTGTGGCTTGGAGATAGATAGAACGTGGCCAAGTGTGGGCATTTGCGTTGACAGCTATGCAAATGCCTGGCCATTAAGTCGTTGACTGTTAGCAATGGCTTTTAATTAGCGGCTTGACTTGGCATCGGACTGGTCCTAAGCGTTCTGGCCTGGCCTAAGGCGAGCTGGAATGCCATAGAGACAATGGCTGACAACACCTACACTCGTTGCCGTTGACACTTTGACCATTGAGGAAAACGCTTGCTCGCATTTTGCCAATTTCCATGCATAAAGTTCGCATTGAACACCCTCACGCTCTGTGGTCATTTGCATTTAAATGCCATTGCCATTGGTATCGCCATTGCCTCGTTGGAGCTCCGATAGCCTGGGATTGGATGGGCTGGGATGAGGTGAAGATCTCGTTTGCAGCACTTCCTTTCCACCTTTTCCAAGCGGGGTCAGAGAAGAGAGCTTTTCCTATTCGGGTTTTCTTTTCTGGCCATGTTGGCCTGCCTCACGATTTCTGGCCAGGCCTCTGCTTTTGTTTGTTTTACAGCTGCTCGCTTTGATTGAAAAATTATGCACTTGCCATGGCAATGGGCACCGCCAAATTTCGCCAAAGAAGAAGAAATTGGTGAAGAAGCCAGCAAAATCCACAGATGAGCCAAAGACTTAAACTTAACGAAGCTGGTAAGTGAAATTTGTTATGCTCTAAGTGGGAAATCAATTGAAATTGCACAGGTTATTGGATAACTTTTAATTTTTGGGAAGAAAATTAAACACTAAATTACTGAAAAAATGGTTAATGCTTTTATATACTATTTAGAGATAATTTAACTGAGTTTATTCCTTCAAAACCCAACAATAAGTAAGTGTTCAATGTATAATTTCTTCACCAATTAATTAGGCTCAAGATCCTGCCTATTTTCGAGGACTCCCCCGGGACTTTGCCATAGCCAAACTCCCCAAAAACCCCTTGTTAGGGTATAAAAGACAGACTGACAAAAGTTGGAATTTAGCACTTGAGTCGACGAGTGGCGAACGTTTTCCCGTTTACTATTTCCCCATTTTCCATTTTCCATTTCCAAAGTGGCAAGCCTGAAAGCGAGGACGGTGGCTTGTTACTTTTCATTTCGCCAACTCCTCCAGCTTGTCCTGCTCATTAGCAATTGCCCGGCATGGCAGCCAGGCAGGCAGGCCAAGCAGGCAGTCATGGCCGGGACAGCTGTTAGCCCGTTTTCACCTAATTAAGCAAACAAACGTGTGGGAAATGGTCGCTCTGCTGCAGAGCCTACACAGGGAGATAACTTTCGCCCCGCCCCAAAAACACACGCCCATGTCCCCATGTCCTCGATGGCCTCGCAGGCTAATTGCCACGAACATGCGGGGCTAAGTAGCCGCTGGAATGCAGCCAAAAACATTTGTCTCTAATTGCGGTTCAGCCCAATTGGGTAGGCCAAATTAAATTAAATGCAGCCAAAAACAAACAACCGGAGCACAGGGAACGGGGAAATGGGAAACCACTAGCTAGAAGCCTCCATGCTCCATCTCCTCCAGGAAGAGCAGCCGAAGATGCCACAGCGGCAAGCACAATTTGTGCAAAAATACAAATTGGAACATTTGTAGAGAGGCGCAGGCGTGTAGGCACTGTGAGAATTTATGGCCCTGCTGGGGTCACTGCCGCATCGGATGGGATAACATCTGTTTGGGCCAACTCTCGGAGCAGTTCAGAGAGCCGGCGAAGCTGCGGCGGCTGACGCGTCGTGCGCAATGCGCATGCAAGGCCCCAGCCGAAACCAAAGCAAAAAGGCAAAGGACATTGACCAGGCCCTGATCACAGCCAGACCAAGCCAGGCTAGACCAAGCCAGCCAGCCATCGAGTCTGCGTCAAGGCAGACAACCGTTTGTGGCAGCCCGCGATGGAAGCCCATTAGAAATTAGAGAAATGGTTCAGCAGAAGCTTCAAGCTCGGGTTGAGTCTCAGCCTCAGTTTTGGCTTCATTCCCAGTACCGCTGAGCTTCGCTTGAGCCTCGACTCGGGCGAAAAACAATTAATAATTGTAATATATCTCTGGAATCTGGCCCGGTCAATTGCAGTTACCACAGGGGTCATTCAATTTCACGTAAGACCCGGTAGTCAGGGGTTTATCTCGACTTCTCACAGATGACTTACATTACATTCGTTAACAGACGTTTATCTATAATGCCCTAAACTATTAGTCATTTGAGAGAAGTTTAAGGGAAATTATGGTTTTTTAGGTACTGACTTTTGACTTTAGGTACATATGTATATAGGGTGTCACGTTAAAGTTGTAAAAAGTTGAAGGAAGGTTATCGTAAGGATAACTATAGGGGAGTAAGCTAGTAAAAGATTTTTACTCTATTTTTTAAATTACTTCCTTTTAAAAATTGCAATATTTAATATTATGGCTGTATGAGCTATAACTTTATATAGCCAGCAGGAGTTAGCTCATCATCATTAGCCTAAGCAATTACATAACAATAAGTCTCACTTGAGCCACACTTTAGGTTTAGGGAAAACCTTTTCTAAACCAAAAATGAGTTAAAACACAAATCAGTTTCCCACTCCTCCATCGAAGTTTCAAAGGACCTAAGCGCCTGCCCCCCTGAGGAAGCTCAACATCACTCCCATAAATTTAATTAAAGCCAAAATCTCCTTGGCCTTCGCTTCCGCCTAACGGACTGTGGGACTTTTGCTTTTCGCATGCGATTGCTGCGTATTCAATTCTTTAGTTTATTCTCCTCCTTTCCTTGCCTCCCAGGCCAAGCCCAGCCTTTTTCTGGGATGGGAAGCTGCTGGTCCGAGGGCGTGCGTGAAAATTGCTCAAGCGCACAAGGAAGGCCGCCGGCTGGCCTCTCTCACGGGGCAGGACGGACAACAATCGCGGTAAGTGATTACGTAACCAGTGCATTGTTCCAGCATCTGTTTTTTTGGGGTTCTTCCCGACCAATGAAGAACGCAATGGATGAGCCTGCCTGGGCCGGCAGTCGGCAGTCGGCCTTATCAGCCACCGTGGGCGAGGCACAATCAGTGGACCCGGGGGCTGGGCGAGAGGAAGCTGTAGCAAAATAATTTATTCACAGCCATTATGCGCTGCGAATTTATGCCACTTCCTGGTGGAACCACTACAAATAGCCTTTTAAAATGCGATAAAAATAGCGCCAACGGGTCTGCTGCAGCAGAGCCCAGGGAAGATTCACAATGGCCATGGCCCGGGATCAGGGTCCAGGTCCAGGACCAGGACCAGGGATGGGGCGTGGCAGATTGCAATGACTTTTAAGCATGAAACCGTAAAATGGTTTTTCAATAAACAGACAAGAGAAGCGGAGTCAGCGAAGTCGGTGGAGTAGAGCAGATCATGCCCAGGAGAGGGAGCTCCGAGATGGAGCTGGGAAACTGGCGAAACAATGCGACAAATATTTGAATATGTTAATTAGTCTGCTGTTCCTGCCGTTGCCGTTTGCTGGGCACGATCAGTTCGTTCTTCTTCTATCGCTGGACGTGCATCGGCGCAGTCTAATTTCATGTGTTTGCCATCTTGTTAGCACACGGTGTGTTGTCTTCTTGGTCAGGCCAACCGGCGCACCGGCGGAAGCCTGGCCTGGACTTGGACTTGGAATCGGAGCTGGCAAACGTTTTGCATCTTCGCACCAGCCATGAACCGGCAGCAACCATCAGCTAACGAGGCTGCCAGCCACTTGCCAGTGCATCCGAGATTCATATTTATATTTATGAGTGCTATGCAGGTTGGCCCACACACACGCTGCTCTTTACTCGGCCAGCAGTTCGCCAATAAAGCTGCCAATGAGCTTGGCTAAAGACAACTGACAGCATCAGCCTTATAAAGTCACAGGCCACCAACGGCTCTGGGGGATCGGGCACCGGGCAACGGGCATCGCATCGGCATCGGGATCGGGATCTCCACTCCCAACCGAACGAGCGATGTTCGCCTCCGCACTCCGCTCCGAATTCCTCGCCATTTGCACGCGAAGTCAAGAGCGATGATGGTAACAGGGGATTACAGTGGAGATTGGTTTGAAGAATATTATGGTTTCAGGGAGATGTATCATAAAAAACTGAATTGTCTAGGAGAGTTTGGTATTTGGTTTTTAATATACAAAGAAAACCTATTTAATTTGAATTATTATGCGACTAATTTGAGAGGTTTTGACTTCATTTATTCCAATAGGACTTGGCTTTCTGTGGTAAACGAATATAGAGTGTGAATTTCCCAATTGACCATGCTGTAACCAAGAGATTCAGGTACTCGAATCGTACCATTTCCCTAAAGCGAATAAGACCTTTCTGTAGGTAGTAGAGACAAGCTTCCTTAAAATTGGGCAGGAGAGTGGTACCTATTTCAGGACCAAAAGGACCACTAAATATGTTTATAAACATAGGGAAAAAGGAGCGTATTATTTTTAGGTAGTCTTGTATGTATAGAATCTTCCCACCACCATAGTGCCCACTGTATGCGCCAAGAACTCACCTGTGGCATATTCCTTGCGTGTGCGCCGCCGCTGTCTTAACTTTTGCTCCGACTTTGGCTTTAGCCTTCGTGGCCATGTCCGGGGCTGTGGCTCTCTTGCCGGCGGCGGCTACGAGTCGTATGTAGGTGTTGCCCGGGCCACAGCTGATGCCTTTGACAGCTACTAAATTCTGCCTGCTCGCCCGACGCACGTTCCTTGTCCAATTTTGGGCAGTCGGCGCGAGTTTCTACCTTTTGGCCGGCGCTTATCGTTTTGGCCATAAATTTATGCTGTAGGTGTCCATTGCAGAGACGTTGTCGGTTCTGTGGTTGTTGTTGCTACTTTTGTGGAGGTCCTCGGCCCATGACACCCAATGAAGTTGTTGTTGGCCGGGGCTGGAATTCCTCCGCCGGTATGTAAAATGCAATTAACGGCACTTGTCGGCTGCATGGAACTTGACAATTCAATATAATGAGTTTCATGTTTTCGTTAATTGGCGGTACTTACCCGGAAAACCGAAAAAGTTAAGAAGTTTTCTTTTCGCCGGAGTTTTTCGATGTCGATAGGAAAGTGGCGCTATCACTTATCGCCGGAGTTGTCGATATCGATAGGACATTGGCGCTAGCACCTATCGATTGGAACTATTCGTTATTTTTGCCAGCTCTAGCTAATATCGATATATCGAATTTGTTCCATCTCTATAACGAAAGTGAAAACGGAAAATAAATAAAATTAAATTAAACTAAGCAGCAGGCGCTAACTCAAGGGTTTAGCTAAAACAATCTATTGAACAGGAGATTAATACGGAAGAATCAGCAACATGTGCGGCGGTTTCACCTGCTCGAAGAACGCGCTCATTGCGCTCAACATTTTGTATGTGGTAAGCCAAAAACAAAAACAAAACACAACAGCAATAAAAAGTATACAGCCAGCAAGCAACAACAACTAACAAACACGGAAGAGGAACAACGTAATAAACGCAGGAACAACAAAAAGAAAAAAAACGGTTATTAAATTAGTCGGATTTCGATGTATTGATTTTCCTCTGCTCGGGGGGCAGGTGCAAACGGTGCGTGTGTATTAGTGTCTGTACCTGTATGCCCCTGTCTGTGCGAGTTGTTGTTGTTGTTGTGCGGCTTGCCGAGCATCCTTGAGTCCTTTTCTTGATTTTTTTCTCTCTCTTTCTTTGTGTGTGCTTTTCTCGTGACCCCCAGATGATTGGATTCCTGCTGATTGGCGTGGGCGTGTACGCACGAGCCGCCTCCATAGTGACCAACCTGCCGATTGTGGGCGGGATCCTGGCCTGCGGGGTCATCCTCATCTGCATCTCCATGCTGGGGCTGGCTGGTGCCGTGAAGCACCACCAAGTGATGCTGTTCTTCGTATCCTTTTTGCCTAACAAAACTGTGAAGCACTCGTATGCTGCAGCTAAGAGGTTCCAAGACAGTGGAGGTCAAAACAATAGCACGTTAGCGTCCTAGGTATTCCTTTTTTTACTTATAAGATTATACCTGAATTTCGAGAGGAGTGAGTAAACTTCAGGGATTAGTTATATAATTTGATTGATCATTTGATAAATCATTTATAAATGTTTATTACATTTTATACATTTTAAATATAACCCTTCTAATAATTAGATATACAAATTTGACTTAATTATCATTTTCCTTACAAATTCTCCATAATCTCCACAGTAGAATTTCAAAACATCATAGAAATCACGTAAAACTATCTTCTTTCTTTCACAATGCTATTGCTTTGACCGCCACTGTCTGCAAGCCCGAAGGTCGTGGCATGTGGAACAATTAGCGTACTTAGACAAGTGCACACTTCCGCAGAGAAAGCGGGTTTGTAATGACTCAAATTATGAGTGGGCCTCAGTCGCTCTTACTGCTGCTGCTGCTGCTGCTGCGTTTCCATGACGTCAGCTGGAGGGTATCGCTGTGCGACCCCTCTAGAATGAATGTGTGGAAAACGTGCGATGATAATTCAACAACACTGCCCCAGTTTGGCCTTAACCTTTAGACCATCGCTCTCTGTCTCACCCCTTTAGTACATGATAATCCTGTTCATGCTGTTCCTGATCCAGTTCTCCATTGCCAGTTCCTGTTTGGCCGTCAATTCCGAGCAACAGCAGCAGTTCGCCGAGCAAGGCTGGATGACGGTGCCCAAGGAGTTGCGCCAGCAGGTGCAGGATAGCCTGAAATGCTGCGGCTTCAATGCCACTGGACCTAGTACCACCGCCGCCGTAGCTCCGCAGGATGAGCCCACCTGTGATCTGATCAACCAACAGTGCTGTGCCGGGTCTACCGATCCGGACTGTCGTTGCCAGCCTTGCGGACCCTTGCTGGAGGACAAGATCGACTACGCCTTCAAGCTGTGCGGCGGTCTGGGCATCTTCTTCAGCTTCACTGAGGTAAATTTAACAGGGGATATTTCTTAAATAATATAATCCAAGTTCTCTTGAAACTATTTCCTACATGCTGCCTTAGTTCGTGGGCGTCTGGCTAACAGTTCGCTATCGCAATCAAAAGGATCCGCGTGGCTTGCCCAGCGCCTTTCTCTAAATTATTCGCGTTTCGAAAACAAGATAAAACATTTCCCAGAAACAGAAACATCCAAGATTATTTAGTGTGTGTATCTCTGCTCTGTCTCTGATAAATGTTTGATGTTGCGATAAAAAATCTCATGGTCCTTGGGGCCCCACATACCATATATACAAGCATCCTTTATATTTATACCATCTACAGATACATATATTCATATATATTTAATCACATTGCAGCAGAACTATGTACGTAATGTGTTAGGGCGTAATTGATATACAACTTTAGACATATATACATATTATAGAGAGATATATATATAGGAGGGGGAGAGAGCTACGTGTTTAACCCACATATAAAACCGAAAGCAAGCAATCAGCAAAGAAATATACTACCTTTCACTCTCAACACACTTCCTTTTAACACTTTTCTGCTAACACCTGACTGCCTGACTGCCTTGACTAAGCATAAATCCAACAAGTGGCCCAGGGTGAGACATGTTCTAGTGTTGTTTTGAGCTTGAGTTTCCTTGTTTCTTTTGTTTTTAATATTGAAAATATAAATATTATACGAGTAGTATTTAATCCAGTGCTTTTCCCCCAGGTACTGGCCGTTTTCCTGGCGCGTCGCTACCGCAATCAACACGATCCCTGCTACCTGCCCGCCCGCGCCGTCTTTCCCCACAATTACCTCTATTGATCGGGATACCGGAGCATGGAAGTGAACCATTTTAGTCAAAGGGACGAAGGCTGAATTCTTATTTTTACAAAAACACGTTTCCTAGCGAGAATCGAATCCAAACTCGAACAAGAGATTACTCTAAGGAGAAAGAGGAAAGAAGGGAGGAGTCAAGATGTGCTCAACACTGCTTTTATATTTTATATATATAATTTCCTTTTACCATTATATTTTCATAGCTTGCACAAAGTTAGTTGTTAATAAACACCCCATTGAGATTATGTTAAGCTATAACACCTTAAGTTGAACCGTTTCCAACGCCTCGGTTAGCTCTTAATGCCTTTCTTTGCAACTCGCAACAATCATGGACGGCTCGACGTGACGCGACTTTGAACTACTGTACCACTACGAGACAAACATTTCAACAACCTGATCTTAAAGTAGAACTAACAACCAAGTCAACAATTGTAACTAGCAACGTAATAAGTATACATCAACCTATATACAAACTTGCATTACTTGCATTATGGCCTCAGAATGGCGTATAAACAATACTCTAAATGTTAGTTGTGTGTTAAACTTAAAAACTAGCGAGAAAAGCCCGCAAAATAACAAAACAAAAAAAAAAGAGTAAAGCATACATGTCAACAATTATACATACAATTTATATAGATAAAGCCTACACACATAAGAAAACTGCTTTTTCTGTATTTTCACTCCTTTTTCCGCACTTTAGCTCGACTTTCTCTGCAGCTTCTCCTTCTCGACTTTTAACCCCGCAAAAAAAAAGCCACCAAGAACAAACACACATCACACCCGCACGCGTCTTCCTCGTCTCACACACAACACCACTCACACTCACATGGAAATAGTTTTCCCTGCAGTTCCGTTTCCTGTTTCCTTTCGAGCGACAAATAAACCATTAGATAATATTCTCTGTATTCTGTGCTGTGATTGAAGTAAATATGATCTTTAAACAACAAAAGCAAAAACGCAAATCAAGTTTTGAGTTTCATTTCCCGCATTTTCTCAGGCCCAGCCCACCTCGTGGGACTTGCGGTTTGGGATCATTAGCAAACTGTCTCGGCTTACCGCAGGCATCCTTGCTGGCCGGAAAAGGTGGCTGGCAGCGAAATGAATGATGGCGGGAGATTAGGAAGCTAGATATAAATTAACGACAGCGTGGGGGAATTTTTGTAATGAAATGCTTACGTTTAAATTTAAGCTTTTTACATGGTTTGTCATTTGAGAAGAAAGAAGTGGTTTAAAGAAATGTATATTTAGGCTTTTACTTACTTTTATAAAATTAAAGAAACTTGTTCAATCTATAAAAAAGGATGTTTATAGATACAAGAATTTATATACTCATAAGTTATGGTAAAATTAGTTGCTAGACTTAAATAATAATATAAAAAAGCTTCAAATTTTTAACGACTTCTACCCACAGTACTCGTCGTGCTCAACCGCCATAATCATCATAAGCGCCAAAAAAGATTAACGCTCGCATTTTGTTTGACGCCTCCCGCGAGGCCCAAGGAGGAGAAGCCTTAGGACCCACCCAAGCTCAGCTGGGGGACAGGAGACTCGTCAACAGCCCTCCCCAAAAAAAAAGGCTCAAACGCGAATGTGGCTCACTCAAAACTGCTCAGAATTGGGCCAAGTTCAACGCACTTCGATGCAGAAAATATTGTTCTCCGAGAGCAATGAGAGAGTGAGAAAACTGTTTGGTTACGTAACGAATGCTCAGCACAGGGGGAGCGGAAAAGGTGGTGGCCAGGAGCAACGTTTCCGCTTTTGCGTGGTGGAATGTGGGCGTGGTGGCATCGAACGGAAGGCATTCTGGATGCCGGCCTGCCACATCCTCGTCGTTTTTCCCTGCTCGCCGCTCTGTAAGTTGGTATGTAGGTAGGCCTTGTTGACACTCGCAGCGGAAATGGTCAACAACAGATGCGCCTGGCTACGGAAAATGGAAAATGCCTCCGAAGTGGCGTGTCAACGAGGCGGAGAAGTATTTATTTGTCAAATAGATCAACGAAATGAGCGACTGCGTAGGCGTTCGTATGAGCCAGAGAGACATGCAGGGACCACTGAATAAATAATAATGCACACTAAAAATAATATATCGATTTAACAGAACATGTACAATCAGGGGTTTTTGGGTGGATTTTAAATCATTTTTCAGAGGGTGAAGCCATTTAAGCTATAATTATTCAAAAGAAAACTGCTTATTTAGAATGAAGAAATATAAGCAGCTCTTTGATTACATTTAATGTTACCTTTAGACATCACTTAAACGCTTTTAAAGTTTATTTTTACACTTTTGCTGCGTATTATAATTTCCGACAGAAGCTAGAAACGCAGTGAAGGAGTCATTTCCGACCCTAAAAATCATACATATTCCTGATAAGCATCAACAGGCGAGTCTTTCTAGCCACGGATAAAAAAAACAAAGTTTTCCTTTCTTTTTTATTTTTAAAATTCTCAAAAAAGAAGAAGGCAGCTTCTTTTATTCAATTCAAGTCAGAAAATATTGCATTTTTTTAAAAAGCGTTTTATTTTCCTTTCTGATCCTTTTAATTAAATTTGAATAATAAATATATACGTTCAACTTTTTAATATCCCTTTGATTACTATTGAATTAAATATTGACCCCCTTTGTATACACTCCTTGGTTTTAGTGTGCGTGCCATTGACACGCGTCTGATATTAAAATTCCTAATGGCCTGGGCAAGGTCTTTATCCCCGAATCGACCATATGCTCGGTTCTCAACTGTTGATCCGGCCAACGTTGCGTATGAGCAATGTCTCCTCAATTGCGTGCCCTATGAGACATAAAGCCATTGCTAGTCGCGGCATAAAATACTTAATAATATTATTATGCAGCGAAATGGAAATTTCAGGCCATGTCTCTCAAGATTTCCTCCTTGTCACTGCCGGCAATTGCACGGATGCTTGAGTAACTGAGCGTTTTACAGAGCCATCAAGCTGAGCCCCTGAGCCGAGAGCCGCCACTCGATTGTCGAAAATTCATCAAAGCGCACAGTTTAGTCACCGTTTTACTGTCGCTTCTTGCTCCATCCACTGCCGGGGCCTGTTCCGCCCAACGTAATTCGTATTTACTGCCCATGTCGGTGTCGTGTCATGTTGGACTTATTATCTCCGTCTGGGCCGCAGCCAAGCATGGCGATTTTGTGCTGTCGGTCGGCCTGTGAAAGCTTGGAAATTAAGCAATAAAGAACAGGAGAAAATTTATTTGAATGTCAATGTCAAATTAAAGTCAAAAGCTCGATTGATTACAATTAATTAAGCTCAGTTGTGATCTCATCGAAAGGGAAAATTTTACAGAAATTAAATTGGTTGTTTATATGTTTTTTTTTTCTCAATGCTAGCCTCATCAGCACCTTGGCATTGAGCGAAAAAAGTGCTTTGGAATAGCTAAACAAATAGTTTATTTTGGGTAAACACTTGGAGGTAATTACCCTTAGAGAATGTGGAAATGAGTATTGAAATATTTTGGCGTAAAGCACAGCAGATTTTTACCATATTTTCTTGCTTGGTTATTGATCAACATGCTCTCCCTTTGTTTTGTCACTCTCGATTGCTTTTTATTTACAGAATATATTGTAATTTATTCAAGGCTTCCACTTGAAGCAGCATTTCCATTAGGAAAAATCCCTTGCAAGTGTCTGATACAATAAAATCCTCAATCCGCTTCAATGGGAAACGTTTTACGACCCTCATAAAACGAAATGAATAAGCAAACATCAACTTGGTTAGTTTTCTTTATAGCCTGCAATGCCGACCTACAGCGAAGTTATGATGTTGTGGCGTACATGGCGTATGCGCAACGTCCCTTTGTACAGCTCTTGCATTGCGTATACGCCAGGGTGTCCCAAGGGAACCTGGTTTTCAATTTTTCAACACCTTTAAGGTTTTTAAGTGCACATTAAAATATAATTAAATCCAGCCCAAGTCCTGTCCATAGGACTTGGTAATTAAGCAGGCGCTTGTGGAAAGGACTGCGCAGCAGCTGTTGCACACAACCCCTCTTCTCTACTTGATTTTCACTCCGTTTATTCTCTTTTTTTTCGAGTGAGACGAGTGCGATTTTAGAGGAAATTGTAAACAATTTTATTGACTCAACTGTACACTGTAATTAAATACCCCCTAGCTATTGAGGTTCGTGTGCGATTCGAGTGAGTCTGCGTTGAGTGGAAAGCGAGAGAGAGCGAGTGCCAGCGGATGCCGAGTGAGTGGCAGAGTCAACAATTTCGCCTGGTGGGACTCCCCTCGTCAGTTGGTTCTTAAACCTCGCGCAGCTCTGGTCGTCGCTCTCCGTGTCCGTGTGCCCGTTTCCGTGTCCGTGTGCCTGTGCGAAAAGAAGGGGGGAAAAGCTACCACAGAGAGGGAGAGAAAGCATTCCTACTAGCTTCACGTGCCTGCAGATAAACAAAGCAATCGAAATACCACAGAGTATAGCGACGGAAAAATAGTGCTTTGCTTTCATTTTTTGTGCATATCGGTAGAGTTGTAACTACAGACCAACTTAACTCTCCAACCCCCCCACAACAACAACACCTAGAACTCTTTACGTAAGTCTGCAGGACAGGAAAACCGTATATATTTAAGTAATATTCCAACAGTCAGCAGTAGTTTGACGAAAAACTTTCTTTGTGAAGAAAATCAATAGCTCAATTCTTAGTGTTATCCTGTCGCAGGATACACACACACACTGACACACACACCGCCTAGGTACATCTGCTTGCAACAAGGGTTCTTGAAATAATTGAAAAAGTTCTCGGGAGAATAGGGAACAAGATAATTATATCAACCCTCCACAGAGCTACCCCTTTTGCGCTCCTATTGTACTATATATGTATATATGTTATATATGTTCCTTTTATTTTGCCTGCATCAGCTGGATATATGCATAGCTGTGCATTGGAACGGTTCAGCAAACGCTTTCAAGGCTATATACACGTTAATGGGTCAACATTGTTTGCAGAAACGGAAATGGATTATCCGAGTTGCAAGTCGCGGGGGATGATTGATGTTGCCAGTGAGAGGTTTGAGCTGGAAAGTATCAAATAATAACAGAAAGGTTTCTTAAAAAGGTTTTTTGTTGTTGTTTTTGTTCAATATTTTAAGGCAAGAGTATGTTTAATAATATATAAAAGAGAACGAATGCTCTCAAAGAAATAATTAATATTTTTTAAAGGTTGTGCCGTAAAATATCCTCCTCAGAATTAATGAGCCTCCGATAAACCTTCAAAACTCCTGTTTAATAAATGCTTCTTAAAGTCTCTTCCAATAAATCTCATAACATAATCCCCTGCTTATGTCAAGTCCCTTTCCGAGTCTGTGCAACAGTTTCCTCTGCTTTTCTTTATCCCTATTTCAAATTCAAGGCATAGCCAGCAGCCGAGTAAATATGACTGGAAACAAGTATAAACAAAGTGGACAAATTGAGGACCTCGCAGTCCTCCCGCCCACTTTTGAGTGCCTTCTGCCTGGTCAAGCTAATTGTGGTTGGCCTTGAACTTTCGCCAAGCGGAACAAGAACACAAAAAAAAAAAAAAATAAGATACTTGGTTGCAGAGTGTGGCATAACTTTGGGGGCTGGGGGCAGCCGGTTGTGTTGGCTAAACGTGTCCAATCTTTGGGGCAAAGTAATGCGAAAAGTGCCAGCGGATAAGCCCTCACAAAACGAAGTGCTAAAACATTTTGCTAGTCTGGCTGGGTCTGCAAACATTTCAAGGACTCCCTGAAAACACAACACCCCTAGCGCTCATGAGTACTCGCATTGATGTTGGCACGTGACGTTTCCCTGACGTTTTTTTAATTAAAAGCCTTCAAAATGCTTTGTGCGCGCTTTACCCACTTTTCCTGTACACAAAGAAAAATTAATGAAAACTAAACAGAAAAATATAAAATATCAGTTTTAAAAAGAATAAATCATTGAGCTTATATAATTCGAACATTAAACTATAACAAAAAAGGAAAATTGTTGAAGAACTTGAAATGGATACATTTCTCAATTTTTATATAATTTTTGTAATTTTTTTATCATTGCTAATGACTAATTTTGAACTTACATTACAACCAAATATGGAAATGAATCATGTAAAAATATTTCTAAAATTTTATTTTATAAAAAGTCTTACAAATTTCACTTAAATTAAATATGGTTTTAAAAAATCGTAATAGGTATTAATGTAAATGAATAAATCAATAAATAAAACCTTTCTTTAGTGTAGTTTTGTGGCCTGCGGCACGGCTTGTTTAGGCCTCAGAATGTGAAACGCATTTAAATGGGCTTAGCGTGCCCTTTCGAGAAGATGCTGCCAATTTGCACATCGGAATTACGGGCTATTAAAATTCCATTTGCGTTTTAATTTCTCATTCTCGATTTCGCTTCTGTTTTTCCTGCAGGGTCCCACGATGTCGCTGCTCACGGGCAACAGCCACTCGCTCTCCGAGGAGGAACTCGACGAGTAAGTACCACCCGCATAGCACCAACTTTGGGGACCCAACTTTGGCCCAACTTGGCGGAGAATTAACAGGTCTGGCTTCCAACTTGGGCTGACTTAATTCAAAGTTTTTGTTTTTACTCGCCCGCAACTTTGGGTTTTGCAAAAACACCCACAATGGTAGGGCTATAAATTTCAACTTTGGTGACAAAACTTCTCAACCGACTAACAATGTGGGGGCTGCTTCAGAGGGACAAGTTGGTAATGCCGGTGTGCCAATTGTGTTACCAATTTGCTACGAAGGTTGCCACCAAAATACATTGCATTCTTTTAGGGAGAAACAATAAATAATGGGAAAACTTTGGGCCTTTGTTGAGATGCCAAGAAGATGTTACTTTCAATATTGTATTATTTTAGTTATTTATAAAAAATATATATATTTATATATAAATACCATCACCTTGGCAGTTTTTCTATCAATTTATCGTTTTCTTTATTAAATTCCAACCTGTTCCTGTATTTTATGCTCAGGCTTCCTTTACCAAATTACAATTTCTTCCTGGAACACTTCCCCCGATGACAGGAAATCATAACTAATTGGTTTAAGCATAATCGCATAACAGCGGCAAAACACAAATTGCCATTAATTACTGGCCCTTTCAGCTATCAGCATTCGGGGAGCCAGAGTATTATGTCAGCCAAAGCAAAAACCTATAAATAGTAGATATCGCAGCCCACGATTTGCCCAGTTTTGGCAGAGAAAATGTGCAAATGAAAGGGAAACCCACCCTGCAGTTCTATTATCAGACCCTATACGACCTTGGTTAGGGAGTGGGTGTTCCCACCCACTCTTCTGGCATTGCTCATACGCACAGTAGTCCCAAGTTCAAAGCCAGCGAAACAATAACAAGACAATTATCGATTGGGACAGGGCCCGGCATATGCCAGGCCGCCAGAAAGCCATATTGCCAGCCAACCAAACCGCCCCCTCATCCAAAATGGAGTGGGTGCGTCTCCTGGGCCGATGCCAGTGGCAGTGCCAGTGATGTGTGAGTAATGCAATTTGGGATGACATCACGACATCATGACTGGCCCTGGCTTTTGCTTTCTTAACTCGATTTACCATTTCTTTTCTCTCTTTGAGAGAGGAGGAGAAAGTGATCCCTTAATCAGCAGCCTGCATTGTTCGCAGCTTCATTTGCATTTCCCATCTCATTGTTGTGGACTTGGCCTGGTCTTTCGCCTGACTTTCGCCCCTTTGCCCTTGGCAATTAACCATCCAGGTCTTATCGGAGGCCTGCAGAAACGCTTAAGAGCTTTGGCCAGGCAATTGCAATTACAATTTTCCCCCTCCTGGGGAAAGAAGGAAATGTGTGAGCAGCTGAATGGGCTTACCCACCTTAAAGGATCCATTTAAAGCTCTCTGATTAATGGTCGACCCCGTGACGTGACAAATGCAAAACTCATTCAAAGCTGGCAAAGCTTTTACTCGGTCTGAAAGAAGTTCCCCTTGCAGAGGAATCGATTTTTGAACTAGGGAATAAGTGTGTATAGTCACTGGGAAAAAAGAGGTAGTAAGGCTAAAAGAAATATTATTTTGTATTTGAAAGAAATTCCTTGAAAATACAGTTTATTTAATATATATGACATTTTCAATATTTTAAACACCTTTAATCTTTGTTTTACAAATTTCCTCGTAAGCTTATGAATATTTGTAACCCACTCTGGGTCACCCATAAATAGATCAAGTGTATGTGGGTTCACTGATGAGGGACACACAAAGAGAAAGACTAGATGTATGCCACTGACATTTGTTGCTGCCACTGACAGCCAAGTTAACACAGGCTGAGTACCCAAGTGGAATGACCCAAAGAAAAGACTTGAAATGGCCAAGATTGTCTACTCATCTCACGTTACCAAGGGTTCCTCAAGAAGCTCTCTCACATGATATGAAAATATATACTATAGTCTTGCTTTTTCGATAATGGCTTTTTGTTTATTAATGAGTTCAAACAAACATCAAAGAATAGTTTTTTCATTTGGCTTATATAAACAGTGATTTTGTTTGGCTTTGCAGCTGGTGAATTCAATCAATGGAGCGGCTGTTGGCCAAGTTAATTACGAGTTTTGGCCATTAAGTGAATTCCACCGAACGCTAGTCGCTCACAGCTCGATTGCGACCTCAAAAATCTACTTGTGAGCCCCGTCACGTACATAAAGTACGCAAGCTGCCCCTCTCTTTCTATTCCGCTCTGGCTGTCTCTTTCTTTTTGTCTCTTTCTCTCCCTCTCTTACTGTCTCTGTTATTATTGCTCTCCCTCTCCTCGTTGCTGAGGCAACACAGACGAGCCCCCTTTTTGCCTGTTTTTGACTAAGCTTTGTTTTTGCCTCTGCCTTTGCTCATTTCATTACTTTTGATACCCTGTAACTTGAATATGGAGCAGTGTTTTTGTGGGGAATATATATTTTTAATACCTTGAAAGGATTAATTGAATAATCCTATACCTATAGGTTCACAAGGGTTGCAACGCAGTGGAAGATTTATTTCCGATTCTATAAATCTTTGCTGGTTTTGTCTAGATTCTGTCAGAAATAAAACTGTGATTTATTTACTTTATATATTTTTCTTATTTTGTAAATCAGTGTAAAGTTTGTTATTGAAAAAAAGGGACGTCACAATATACCTGAACTAAGCATGTGATCTTATTGACGATTTTTTTTAAATATTAAATTTATGGACATTATTTTCATTAGCTTATCATCATCTTTTCAAATAAATCCTATGGCTTATGATGTATAAATCATTAAAGTCTAGGGATTAATGGGTACCTGTGAGTCTCTGACTTGACTTTTTAGCTATTTCCCCTGCTTTATTTGAGTTCAAGTTTTCTTTTTTTTTCGTGCTGATTGTCTCGGACTTTGTTTGCTTATGTACAGACATATATGTATATAGTATATATACCGCTTAGCTGTACACTTGTACACTGGGCTCCACCTCGTTGGTCTGTCTTCAGCTGTCGTATGTTTATGTATATTTTATGGCCTGGCTTTGGACAACAAAGCACCGACAACGGATGACGCAGAGCTGACTAGGCTGTAATGGTGGTAGGCTGCATTGTTCACATTCCTCCTGGTCCAACTATAATAGGATACATATTTGCCAGAAAAAATAAATATTAGTGAGACGGTGCTTGAGACGATAAAAATAAACCAATAATTATATACAAGTATTTTCTAATTTGGCTTGGTTTGTTTGCATCTCATTTGCAAATATCAGAGTTGAAGAATGTGAAACAACGACGGTGGTGTCTGAAAACCAGTTTAAAATATGCTTGCTTAAATATTCCAAAATTGATTTGCATATTGGCGGAATTAAGGCAATGGTCCGGCTGATCGAACCGCTACAAACACCCTGTTTGTAATACAAATAGAACAGCGAAATTGCAAATAATTGGATTACGCAAATCTGTTATGCTCCCACTGCAATTTCAACCTGAGAATTGCACTTGATTAAGGCTGGCATAGAGGAGGCTATGAACTGATAACAAGCAGAGACCTTGCCCCAAGACGAGCACGTTTTCCATTACAGCATCGCAACGAGAATATAAAATGTATTAATATATTTGTGATTTGTGTAATCGAATTGCGCAGCATAAGTCTGGGACTCCCGTTTCTAGCAAAAGATAATGCTGAAAGTCCCATAGTTTGCCTTATAAGTATATGTCTGTGTACGTGTGTTTCGTCTGCTACCGGTCTGTAAACTGGTTATATTTAACAGCCATCTAACAGAGCTCTGTTAGGCGGTCTATATTAGAGGTTTACGCCGATGGTTAAAGGCATCGGCGGCGGCGTAGAGGTCAAAATGACTCGGCGGCGGCGGCGTAGTAGTCAGAAAGAACCGGCGGCGGCGGCGCGTCAAATAAGGCAAAAAGGCCATTTTAATGAGTTATTTATTTTTTTTTAAGTTTTATAAAGAACAATGACACTGAAGGCCGCGCTGAAGCTGCGCCGATGCCGCACCAGCGGCGCGCCGCGGCGCGCCGTTATTTTCATAATTTGGCGGCGGCGCGTCAAATAAGGCAAAAATCGGCGGCGGCGGCGGCGTGGCGCGGCGGCGTATATGTCTAGTCTATATAAGGCCCGGCGAAACCAAAGAAATTTTTTTAGTTTCGCTTGAAGCGCTGACGTGTATATATATTTCTCTATTTCGAACGTCTCACCGGTTTGTTTTTGGCTCGTGCGTTGCTAGTTTTTTATTGTGACTCCAAAAGGACATTAAGGAGGTGACATCATCATGCCGCCCACGATTACAGATAATCAGTCGCATGACTTCAAGGCCCACTACGACTGCGCCCACAGGTCCTCGCTGCAGGACGACGAGACCGATGATGCATACGTGAAGAAGATAACGCGGTAAGGATGCTGAAACCGGTTTCTTGCAGCTGCAGCTGTCCTTCGGAAGGACGAGGGTTGTTGCAATTGGCGGGAAGTTAAGGAAATGCAATGAAAACTACATATATAGAGGAATTTGTTTACCAGTAATATTAATCGGAATATTTTTGCCTTTCATTAGTCTTCTTTCTTATATTATTACTTGTAAACATATTCCTAAGTATCACTAATTTCTCTCTCTGTACTGACTAATCAAACTGTGCATCTGGCTGCTGCATTGCGGTCTTTAGTTAGCTCTGTGACAAATCCGTGTGCCTTGTTGGCACATTAATTCCCAAATCCATACCACTCTGAGAGCAACACGAAGAGGTATTGCCTCAGGGCGAGAGCCAGAGCCAAACACAGTGGCAAACCGCAAGAGATTCGGCCTAAACGCTCTGCCAGTTGGCCAAATATTTGCACAGGCCGGTGGGTGTGTCGCCTAAGCGATTACCCTGTCTTCAATTTCAAAAAATATAAACTATTTTTTCAGTCAGCAGCTGCTCACCGCTGCGATCCGGTTTCCTAGACCAACAAATCAAGAGACGCCAATTTTGTTTATGTATTATATATTATAATAATCGGATGTTTGTCGTGGAACTTCCGACATACGAAATACGAAAAGTATATATATACAATTTTGCTTATCAATCAAGGTCAAGTCACCGCGAAGATACTTTTGTGATTATGCTCTAGTCAGAGGAATTTCGTTTTTTGTTTTGCTCTTGCTTCTAGCATGTTTTTTTCCGACTTGCCCGTTTGACGCACTTGATAATGGAATATCGATGGGCGGTGGCAGCCCCTGCTACGAGGGGGGTCTCTATAAATAATGTCACTAATACATCAGAGTTTCCTCATACGGAATTTGATTAGTAAACCAAAATTCAAAGCTGACATTTGAACCTTATAGAAATGAGAGCTTTAAATGCTTGATCATGGTTGCGTGGCAAAAAAAGTATGGTATTGAATTCATTAAAAAATATTTTGTATATGTAATGGAATTTTTATAATAGAGGGATTTTATTAAAATCACAAATGTTTAAAAATAAATACATCAAATATATACAAAAACCTAGAGTGACTAAGGGGCCAACCTTTAAGTTAACACATACTTATATGTGGCTCACGCGATATAAACCAAAATAATGCCCACAGATGACGAAATATATTTCCTGCTGATTAAACTTCTGGGGGCTTGTTCGCTCAGTTTCTAGGAAATAGATAACATTTGCTTTTATCACATCAAAAGCTGTTTTCAGTGGGTTGTCAGCTGAAAGTAATTAACTTTTTCCATTCACTTGGCCTAACGAGGGTTCTTATTGTGATATAATGCCTGCTATAGCTCATAACTCAATTTGCATTTTGGGTTATTACAGATACTCCGATGGCACCGTCAAATTGCGCAACTCAAACATCGAGCTCATGGACCAGGACATCCTCTATCACCTGGCACTGGGCAGCGAGAGCCACGACCTGCAGGAGATGTTTGGCGACGTTAAGGTGAGTCAGGCCTCCGCCAACCTCTTGAATTATTCATTATCTTAACCGGCTGAAAGAGGCGGCGACTAGACCCAGACCTAGACCTTGTTTGTTATCAAATCAAGTGGAGCACCAACGAAACGAGTTGCTAAACCAATTTACTTAATTATATGCTTGGCCAGATTTATTAACTTTTCCTAATGACAATGAGTATAAGCCTTAATAATGAACTAGTCATAATTATTCTTTAACTAATATTTTCCCCTCTCTTTAGTTTGTTTGCATGGGTGGAACACCAAAGCGCATGGAGAACTTTGCCCACTTCATCATGAACGAAATAGGCTACAAGCTGCCTGCTGGAACTCAGCTCCAGGACATCAGTGCCTACTCATACCGCTACTCAATGTACAAGGTTGGCCCCGTGCTCTGCGTCAGTCACGGCATGGGCACACCCTCGGTCAGCATCCTTATGCACGAGATGATCAAGCTGATGTACCATGCCAAGTGCAAGGACCCCGTCTTTATCAGGATCGGCACCTGCGGTGGCGTAGGCGTGGAGGGCGGCACTGTCATCATCACCGAGGACGCTCTGGATGGCCAGCTACGTAATTCCCATGAATTTGTGAGTATAATTAGGGTGTCAAGTATAGGGGCACTTAAATCTCAAGTGGGCGTTAGATACTTTTTAGAAATATATAATTTTTGGTTACGGTTTAAACGGTTTTTTAATCAGGTTTAAATTAAATATTTACTATCATATATTTTCGTTTTTTTATGAGTCATTTATCATACAAAGGGAAGTAAAAATGTCATTAGTTTTTCTATAAAATTACTAGTATTAAAGTTTCTTATTTATGTACCTTTGCCGGTTATAAAATTTAAAGTTAGGAGTTGGCAACGCAGTAAAGGGGTGATAGGGAAGGGAAAAATAGCATAGCCAAGCTTTTCTTACCTTTCTGCTCTCTCTACAGACCATTCTGGGCGAAACCATTCACCGTCCTGCCAAGCTGGACAAGAAGCTAGCCCGCGAGCTGAAAGCCCTGGCCACAGCCGACGATCCGTATGATACCATTATTGGCAAGACACTCTGCACGAATGATTTCTACGAGGGCCAAGGACGATTAGACGGTGCCTTCTGCGAGTTCAGCGAGAACGACAAGATGGCCTATCTGGAGAAGCTGCGCGACAATGGAGTGGTCAACATCGAGATGGAGAGCACCATTTTCGCGGCCCTGACTCACCATGCCGGCATCAAGGCTGCGGTGGTGTGCGTGGCTTTGCTGAATCGCCTTAACGGCGACCAGGTCAACGCCCCCAAGGAGGTCATGCACGAGTGGCAGCAGGTGGGTGTCAAAAATCAATATTCCCCCAAGATTGTACTTAACAGAGATTATTTTTACAGCGTCCCCAAATCCTTGTGGCGCGATATATTCGCAAGGTGCTATCGCACAATGGCCAGCTGAAGTCGCTCTTCGGTCACCAGGGCTCCATCAAGTCCCCCAGGCGCTTCAAGCTCGTCCAGCAGGAGTCCCAGGCCCACGAGTAATCGGGAGTTCGAGGGGATCCAAGAGTTTCGTTTAAAGTTACCTTCTTACTCTATATATATATGTGCGCATCTCTCCAGTATACAACGGTGTTTCAACATTCCCTAGTTTAGCTCTGATTAAGTTCCTAGCTTTATTTCTGTGTATATCGCCCTCTCAACCTCATAAGATAATTTAAACCCCAGCATATTGTATGTATATTCATTGAGCTGCTTAATGCTGATCTATTGTTACCACAAATCTAATATATATAAAAATAGCATCACCGCGTGTGGCGTTCAAAGGTTATCAGAAATAAAGGCTTTTGAGATCACCAGATGGTTTGTGGAAAAAACAAGCCTATAAAACACGAATCATATATTTAAACGAAATATAATTGTTAATTGTTATGTTGCATATTTTGAATGGGGCTAAGCGAGCAGGAAGTTTAACAATAATAAACACACTTAACTATAACAATTAATACTAAATTCAAATTTCATAAATTATTCTATTATATTATATTGAAATTCCTAAACATTTGTTCAATGTACATGTTGATTAATGTTGCTACCGTACACTCAAACTCTAAACCAAAAACCAGCAGCAGTTGAAATTATTCTATCAAGTTCTGTCAACTCAAAATAGAAGAATACCAAATAGAACAAAATGCTGAAAATAAACATCAATATGATTACGGAAAGCACATGAAAAATATACAAGTTATATTGTAAAAACGAAATTTATGAAAAAAACAAAAACATATTTCAATGGTATATTAAAAACAAATTGTAATTAAATTATACAACAAGGTATTTGCTATTATTTTGTGGGATCAATTTGGATTAACAGATGCGGTATATGTATCTTGGTCAGTTAAGGTAAGCTAATTTAGAGACAAAGTTAAAAAAAAATAGTCCTTCCAAAAAGGTTATTATTTCCATTAAGTCTTTTAAAAATACAACAAAACACATTCCACCTTTTTACAACCTATTAAGGCTGTAGCATTTTATTTTTAATTGATAAAAATAAAACATACATGTTGCAGTTCAAGTTGATTGACTAAGAAATACCTGGTACAAATGTCTTTAAAGGGAAATACTGTCATGATGCATTCTTAAACATAAATAAATAAATTTCCTAAAGCCAAAATACATATTATAATAACCTTGTACCCTGGAAACCCCATTCTCATAAATACAACATACCCTTCCATTTTTCGAGTACCCTTTCTTTTTCTTTCACTTGCCTCTCTTGAAAGAAATATATACACTGCAAGGCGGGATAGTTTCCAACCTCCAGTTCCTCAGTCTATTGCCGGCAGTCAAAGCAAACGGATCGTGTCGGTCAGTGGAACGTGCTATAGTTTACAAGTGTCATGGATGCCACGTGTCTTGATTAACAATTAATAATACTCAGACAAAAATAAGACGAGATCAGAAGTGCGCTTTTTATTACAACAGACAACTGTGTGTAATATTTACTCAATCATACAGATAAGCCCATGTAACACAAATAATTTTGCAAAATATGTATAGATTGTTGTCTATATGTGTAAAAACTAAAGTTTTCATTGAGCGCATATAGATAAGATTAGGAAATTGGCAACGACCACTTGGTTGCCGGCATTTAAACAAACATTTTTCAAGGGCACAGAAATCGTATATCAAATAATATATATTTTCCAAATCGAAAACAAATATATATATTGTCTTGTTTTTAGATTCTCTATTTTGTTATAAAATAATCACTTGGAAACACACTTAAAATGTCGAATAGGTAAGTTGCCAGGACTAATTATATTTTTTTTAAGTGAAAATAACTGAAAGAGTTTGATCGGCAGCGTTCCCGAATTGTTGAATCCCAACTTGAAGGCCATGCCCTCGGACTATTTGTACCACCTGGACATAAATGTTGCCAACACAAATGACACCAGTGACATCCAGCAGAGATTCGGGGATGTCAAGGTGAGTCTTTGAAATTGTATACCTCCCTTAAGGCTCTAAGGAAGATATTTGCAGGTGGTCTGCATGGGTGGAACTGGTTCCCGCATGCGGGCTCTAGCTGTTTATCTGTCGGAGGTTCTGGGACTGCCAGACTCTAGCGATCCAGAGGATCTTTGTGCACGGGGACACCGCTATGCCATGTACAAGGTGGGACCGGTGCTGTGCTGCAGCCATGGCGTGGGCTCCTCTACGTTTAGCGTGGTTCTACACGAACTGCTCAAGCTGGTCAAGTACGCCGGCTGCCAGGATCCCATCTTCCTGAGAATCGGTACGTGCGGTGGCCTCGGAGTGCCACCTGGCACAGTGGTGGTCACCAAGGATGCGTTCAATGGGCTGTTGCGCAATGAACATGAAATTGTAAGTGATTATTAGTTCTTTATAAAAAATATTAATCTCGAAACTTAGGGTTTCCAAAACAAAAAAAAATTATTCTGATTACAAATATTCCTTGAAAATTATTATTAAATTATTATGTAAAATAGGGATAAACCCATGATGACTTCTCAAATGTATTTCCCAGGCAATTCTCGGTCAGCGTGTGGTGCGACCTGCTAAGTTCTCCGAGGAGGTGATCAAGGACATCATGGCATATGGTGTCGAGGCTAAGGACAGTTTTCAAACCGTAAGTGGCAACACGATGGGCACAGACTGCTTCTACGAGGGTAAGTGGTACGAGTTCCCAGAAAAACTTCGATGCTCAATTGGGTTTGAATTGACCCAGGTCAGGGACGTACCGATGGCGCCATATGCGAGTACTCCGACGAAGATAAGATGACTTTCTTGAAGAAGTGCCATAGCCTGGGGATTCTCAACATCGAGATGGAGGCCAGCATGTTTGCCTCTGTGACCCAGAAGGTTGGGGTCAAGGCCGGTGATGTCTGCGTGACCATTATTAATCGCCTCAATGGGGATCAGGTGAGCGGAATAGCTATATAGGTTTTTAAAAAACAACCAAACAAAATACATTCTCCAGGTCACCATCACCATGGACCAGAAGCACGAGTTCGAGAAACGTCCCTTCCTCGTCGTGGGCCGCTACATAAAGAAACTTCTCCTGCACTAACCGGACCTTGGCGTAATACTGTACCTCCAAGAAATACGAACCTATAGCATTTCGATCTTTATTTTCATTTAAGTAAATACAATTAAATCTCTTGAATTAGAAGCTTATTGCTGGTGTTCAGGTTATCCTGTGGCATGCGGAACATTGCCGGCATCGCTTCGTTGGACGGCAGGTTGGACTGGACTGGTTTCTTGGGTGAATTGCCCTGTGGAGCTTGGAACTTATTGCCCAAAGCCTGGGCAGCCGAAACCAGTTTGCTGTTGACCACACGATTCGGCTTGACCAGCTCGGCCAGATCGTATTCCTTAACTGGCGGAGCATCAGCCACAGTCGGCTTCTTGGCCAAAGTTGGTTTCTTGGCCACTGGTGGTGGCACTTTCTTCACTACTGTTGTTTGCTTGTCTGCTGGTGGCTTTACTTCAGTCTTTTCCTTGGGCTTTCCAGCATCGGCATCTGGTTTCAGCTCCTCGATCATCAAACGCGTGGCACTGGCCGGGGCTAATTCACCCAACTGGGAATTTAAATTCTTCAGAGACTGCTTGGCACTAGCATTCTCGGGATCCAATTCCAGAACGCGCTGGTACAGGTAATAAGACTACGAACAAAGAGGAAATATAACCCTTGTATTTTTGTAATAAAATGTTTATTTACCTCACGACGTTTTCCTCGGGCATAGTTTGCATCCGCCAGGCGGAGACGGGCCTTAATATTTTCCGGCTCCAGCTGCAGACACGCCTCACAGTCCATTATAGCAGCCACATAGTTACTTTGTTTCATATCTTATTAAAAATATATAATTATATAAAAAAAAAACAATTCAATTTTCTTTAATATTCATTATCACTTACAAGATATAGCCCGATTGTTGTAAGACCGGGCTGCGTTCTCCGGATCATATAAAATGGCACAGTTATACTCTTCAATGGCACTATCATACTCCTTGGCCTTGAAGTATTCATTTCCACGGAGTCGGTGTCTTAAAGGAAAATATGAAAATTATATATATATGTATATATTAAGGGAAAATACTGGACACCCACTTGTCTGCAAATTGCTCACGTTCCAACTGGCTAAGTCTCTTTAGCTGCGTTTGTAGGCGTTCATACATGGCCTGCTTTTCGTCCTTTAGCTCTTTTTTGGTAGCTGGTTTGTCTTTAATGGAAATCTTCAAATCGGCCTCCTCCTTGCTGCGCTCTTCATCCAGATCCATGCGCAGTATTTCCTCGTCGGGATCGTACTTATCCCACTTACTGTAGTCCGTTGACTTGATCCGGCTTTCCTTGGCCTTTGCTGGCTGTGATGATGCAGCAGGGGTGGGCTTTGCTGGCTCAGGGCTCGGTTTGTCCAGCTCTATTTTGCCCAGTTTCCGTATAGAAGGTAGATCTAGGGACTGTTTTTCGTTTTTTAACTCGTTCAAGGCACTATCCTTTGTTTTAATGTCTTGGGTCCAATCCTTAAGCGACAAGAAGTATGTTACACTTGAAAGACTTTAAAATTAAAATAAGATAACATACCAAAATGGGCTTCAGCTCCTTCTTGTCCAGTATATCACTCTTCTTGATGTTCTCCTCGTAGCGAAACAATTTGCTGTCTGGCTTTAGCAGCTTTAACTTTTCCTCTGAGCAGCGCAAGAGGTCTGGAAAATATCCCTCCTCGCCAGAACGCAGGATATGCACAATTTTCTCCATTTCCCGAGCATTTTTGCACGTCTCCACGTAGGCAAAGTCCAGGTGGCTTATTGGTATTTCATATTTCTCCAAGAGAGTTTTTTTCTTTTCCGACTGCATTTTTTTCGCTTTGTAGTGGGAACTGAATGAAAAAGCTGTTATGGGTTTGTTGTTTTGAATCGAAATTATTGATCAAGCAATAAGTTGCCGGCTTGCTTGGTTACAATAATATATGATTGGTTAGCATAGGTTTAAAGTAAAATTAAAGTAAGTCCAACCTATCATGGTATTCTATAAAAAGGTTTCAAAATTATTTACCAAAATGTTGAATAAATTTATGTAAATAAAATCGTTTATTTAAAATTAATGTATTTCGACTCTCTACGTACTATAAGCTAATTACAAGGTTAAAAAATTCTTCCATCAACGCCAATGCTTGACTAAAAAAATACATCACCTTTGCTTTTTCTATTGTTTATAGTATAAAGATTAAAATTATTTTTACAAAACACAAAAGTCTTATTCACTGCAACGAAAACAACCCCGTCTGCCAGAATTTAAGGCTGTGGCACAAAATTGTATTTTAGCAGCACCCCGACATCAAGGTTCTATGGTGTAATGGTTAGCACTCTGGACTTTGAATCCAGCGATCCGAGTTCAAATCTCGGTAGAACCTTCTGAAAAGTTTTTATTTTTCTTCCTTTTTTAAATGTATTTTGTTGTTAGAATCCCTGTTAAATTTAATTTATCTCATTAATATTCCATATTTTGAAATAAGTCAAGTGAAAAATTACTTATTTGCAGCCATTGTTCTGGCCGCAGTCTATGTTTCGTTTTGTGCAAAACGGACTCCACGGTTCTATGGTGTAATGGTTAGCACTCTGGACTTTGAATCCAGCGATCCGAGTTCAAATCTCGGTAGAACCTACAGTTTTTTTTTTATTTTTATATAATTAATTTATTTTTAATTTGTTTTGTTTTTATGGATTTTTTTTTTTTTTTATTAATTTTATTAATTATTAAAATTTAATTTAAAGGTGAACAAGGAAATTAAAACAGTAAAAAATAATTATTTAATTATGTTGTACTGTTTTAATTTCCTTGAACCTTCTTAACGAGCCAATTCTTGAGGGTTCCAGCAAACTCATCAAAAAATGCAATTGTCCTCTTTCGTTCTTCATCCGTCACCCCATCGATATTAGAAATGTCCATTTGATAGATTTTTTTCGAATCACCAATCGCTGTAGAATTCTCGGCAACAAGTCTGTTCAGTCTCTGCCTCTGGTCGGCCGGCATATACCTTGAAACTTGGTTATAAATAAACACTAAGTCATGTAGGTTCTTCACTTTGTCTTCAAAGCTCTGGGAGTCGGTCATAAGTTGTGAAACTTCCCCTAACTGAAATTGAGCCTCTTGACGTGTATAGCCCAGACAGATGGGACTTAAGAAAAGTAGTAGAAAACACCTGAAAACTCTCCGTTTTAGTAAGAAAATAATAAAATAATGCTTGGGATTACTTACCCCAGGTATATAGACAATTTCATATTGTTAAGCCTGATCAAGACGCCGGAGTAAACAGAACTGATATTCTGGGCGGAAAGAAGCTGAATTTATTGGAGAAATTGGAATTGGAAAAAGAGCAATAAGTCCTTGCTATCAAGGAAATGTTTAATTAATTGATAGTCTTTAGGCTTATCAAGAGACAGTTTGCAATTTACAAGAGAGGCTGTTTGTCTCTGGGTGTCATTTACAATCAGCTCAGATCTTTACCACGGGATAACCCAATCTCCTAGAAATTCTTTTCACATAAATCTTTTTCTTTTACATAAATAAAGGATGTCATCTGAGGCTTTATAAGACTTTATAAGAAACTTTTTGATTTAAAATTCTCAAAAAAAAAAAATGGTTTCCATAAGGGTGCACAAATAATTTTTTTTAGCTGTTATAAGTGAAGCAGTGCAACAAAACTGCTTGCAACAATGTTACTATTATTAAAAAAAAATTAAGCAACAATTTCAAAATTATTAATTTTTACTGTTTGAATATTTATGAAGAATGCTAAGTAGCCAATAGTAGATGGTTCCACCTAGTTCATTAAAAAATCCAACAGACGTCTCACTAGCTACACTGGACAGCACTCGGGCTGCATACTTGCTCATGCGTCCTCCCTGGCTTGGCACACCATCCACCAAAATAGGGTTCGTATGCGCGGCGACAAGTCTGTCCAGCCTCAGTCTCTGCTCGGGTGGCATATAAGGCGAAACCCGATTATATAGGGCCACTAAGTTCGGTGTGTTTACGATTTTGGATCGGGCATCTTGGGAGGTGTGCATAATATCTATAACTCTCTGTTTTTCAGCTAGAACCTGTCGAGATGTAAAGCCCAGGCAGAGGGGACCTAAGAAAAGTAGGAAAAAACACCTGAAAACTGGGTATTTTAGTAATAAATTAAGAAATAATTTGTAGGATTACTTACCCCAGAAATGTAGACAATTTTATATTTCTAAGCATGGTTCGAATGCCAGAGAAAACAGTACTAATAATCCGAGAGGAAAGAAGCTGAATTTTATAGCCCAACAAGTGGCGAAATTGATAAAGCTTAGGTAGAATAATTCTTATCAAGGAAAGTTCCTATAGATTAATACCATTTCAGCTTATTAAGAGATTCTGATTGTTTATATTCTTTTAGCTCAGGTCTTGAACCTGTGATCTAAGATTCTAAGAAATTCTTTTGAGATCAATCATTTAAGACAAATGAAGACTTAATAAGACGTAACAAACTATTCCAATTTAAATTTGCTCACTTTTCTCAGAAAAAAACAAATGGTTTCCATCATTTTGGTCAATTACTTAAGTTTATTAAGATCATTTTGTTTCATTTGCATTGTGCATATAATATTGTAGATTCTGCGCTTTGCTTCGATGAGCAAATCATCATTCAGGACGGCCAGCTCTTTGGTCACAAATTGGCCAAACTCTTCAGCTGATGTCTGTCTATCACTTGCGCAGTTTGAGTTCTCTGCTGGTTCCACTTTCTCTACTCTCTCTACTTTAAAGCTTGTCATGCTAGAATCAATATCAATTGAAGGGCTGGAAGGACACGGCTGGGTGCAATCCTCAAACTGATGGACAACTGAATCGTTGGAGTTTGTAGGATTGTCGATTAACTCTACTTTTGGCTGCATCTCGCTGAGCCAGGGAAAATCGTCCTCAGAGCTGTTGCTGGTCTCGGGAAAAGGCTCGAACCTAATGGGCTCCAGGGGGCTCAAAAGCTGACCCAATTTGGCATAGTGAATCCACTCCGACTTATCACCCACAGCATTGCGCTGACCCCTGTAGTAAAGCCAAATCAAATAATAGATCTAAAGGGCATAAGGAGGAGATACTCACCTAAAGGTGCGGGTCAGGGATTCCATCTTTGACTTGATATCATTTGGCGTCACATAGAGACCAAGACCGCAGAGCTCTTGTTCCATGTCCTTGTAGACATCCATCTTTTTGCGCTCACTCAGTAACTCGGAGTTGAACTGCTCCCACACGTTAACAAATGTGATTTCCTCAGCGGCGTACCAGAATCTTCGTTGCTTCGCAGATGTCTGTCTGACTCTTTGTCTCTTTTTTTGGGCCGCTGTGCTCTTCTTCGAGCGTTTGCCCTCCTCACTCTTGAAAAGATACTTGGGACCCTCCTCCACGTAGACAGAGCTAAAGGGTCCGTCTGCAAGAAATACCGTTTACTAAGAAGGCTTGAGAAGGATGCTAAGAATTAAACAAACCAGAATCAAATTGCGCGTCATCGTTCATATAAATCGATTTATTTTGACGATCTGAAAGTAGAAACATTAAAATATTTCCAAAAATACTACGAGTGAGATCTTACGGTGACTATTTACGTCGTCCCAGTCGGGATCCTTGGCTAATCCTTTGGAGGTGGCTGATATTATGGTGGCCATCGTGTCGAAGTGCTCCCAGGAACTCGATTGATCGTGTCGGTCAGCATGCAGCAAACTGGAATTGGAATGATATTTAAAACTAAGCTCAAAGTTTGACAATTAGATTTAAAATACAGACTTGAAATACTTTCGCTTCAAAGATTCCATTTTGCTCTTGATAACTTGGCCGTTTATATCGATGCCCACTTCCCGGAAATGTTTCCGCAGCTCGGCATAAATTTCCACCAATTTTCTACGACCGTCGAACAGGTACAAGTTGTTTTTCCATATCTCGATGAAGCAGTCCTCCTCCGAAGGCTGCCACTTCCTCCGGCCGGGCACTAAAGGCGGGAATAAGTCGGGATTGTGCCAAAAATATTAAGTTAAAACGTTGTACTTACTTTTTGAACGGAGTTTTGTTTTGTTTACAATTTTTTTATGGCTAGTATGACCGTACCGAGGAATGCCAAAAATACCAAAACACATGTGCCAGGGATGCAAGTGCAATTAATATATATACAAAAAAACAAAATAAATTTACATACTTTAAGTTTATTAAATATTCCGATATGCCATCAAAATCTTAATTCATTTAAATTAAAATTAAACAAAAAATTTGAATCCCATTTTAAAACATTATATAAATAATACCAAATATTTTTAAAATTCGATAAATATCGATTAAAGGAATGCCATACCAGGGATACACAGGGCAGCCATTCAATTAATAGGGCGCCAAACTTCAAAGTTACTTTTGGATTTTGAGACCACTTTTTATATAGCGATATTTCAGTACAATTTTCTAACAGAGCAAATCTTTGTCATATGAATACAAATATTATATTGACCCATTTTCCCCAAAACAATTATAAACTTTCGTTTTGAATAAAATTACGTAAATACATAGTTTATTTAAATGTTTAGTGTAGGCTTTAAAACTTATTTACATGGTTGTGCAGCAGCGATACAAGTATTCCCGTGTGTGTTGGGCTTTACAAAATACATAATAGGTACTCGTACGTTAATAAATATATTTGTGTGTGGGTGTGTACTCTCCTTGCCACAGCAACATTTCAAAACCATGCATTAAGGACACTCGGTTTTATCCCCACCTCGACTACTCCCAGCTTGATTTAGGACTGACTACAAAATAGATTTTTGGTTCGCTTAGTGCTAGATTGATTCGCTTAGGACCTAGGGGGTGTGTACGAACGTAAGGACTCGACACTCATAAGGGTAATACAGATTTTACACAAGCAGCATTAGATTTGCAGTATATATAGGATATATAGTGCATCAAGTGAGGCCTAAAAGTGATGCGGTGAATGAGAGCTATTCGAAGATCGAACTATTTGTGTGTATTTTCCGGTTGCTTTCTATTTTTACTAGGAACGTTGCAGAGCAATGCCAAGAAGCAGAAGAAGCGCGTCTTACAAATAAATAAATATACAATTGCAAAAAGTAAATCGGTTACCTAAACTAACTTACACGTTTATATCACTTTTCGCAAATAATTCGTTTCATTAAATTAATTTGAGGCCTTCGCATGAATACAAATAATGGTAGTGGTTACATAACTAAAACGCGTATTTTTTGGTTGAAATCAATTTGAGTTTTCCCCATTGGCTTAGAAGATGTTGATCTGGAACTCGCTGACAATGCCCTCCAGGAAGACCTTCAGGCTGTCGTAGGAGTGCTTGCGCCAGTAGATGTTGTTGTTCACCTGCTCCAGAGCCAGATTAATGGTGGATTCCACGGCCCGCAGGCCCAGCTTGCGGCAGTTGGCGGCCAGGTCCTGTAGCTTGTGCTTATGGTAGTCCCTGTTCATGTAGACGGTCAGCGATTTGATCATGGCAGACACAGTGGAGAAGCCATCGCCATAGCTGGGGGGAATCACAAACAAAGTTTATAAATTTGTGGATTTCGTTTAACTATAGAATCCTTACTATTCGGCAATCTCCTTGATGTTGCTCTGCAGAAAGTCAAAGGCTAGCTCATGGCCCACGGCATTGTAGGCCACAGCCATGAAGGCCCGGTCTCCATCCTGCTTTAGGATGCCCGATGTGGGATTAATGGTCATATTGAGGTACCTATAAAAAGGAATCTATTGAAATCTTGGTCTAACCAACATCTTATTGACACTCACTTGGACAGCAGCCAAGGCTTGGTGGTGCAACCCAGCGAGCCCAGGATCTCCTCCTTCTCCGAGGCACTCGTTGTCGTCTTGTACTGCTTGTAGGCGAAGTACCACTCCTGGAAAGAGCCCTCCGCCAGAGCTGTGCAGTAAATCACTGACTTGAGATTCGGCTTGATGCTGTTTACAAAGAGATTATATTAAGAGAGTTTATTTTTTTAGGAGGTGTGTTAAACTCACGGATTCTTCTTGGGATCCCGCATCCACTCCCGGAACTTCATCTGGGCCACTTGGGTGCAGCGATCATAGTTGAATTTGCAGGCCAAGTTGGCCACCAAGGCTCGGTGCTGCAGCTGTAGATGCGACTCATTGTCCGGCTCATTCAGACCATACCGATCAAAGGCGGGGCGTACAATAAACTTCATGAAGGCCTGATCCAGAGGAATAATATAAATATATTTAAAATAAAATTTTAGAGAATAATATCAATGGATACCCACCCTAAATGTCTCATAGGCAGGCTCTCTCTTGAGGTTGTTGGCCAGAGAGTTGAGTCCCCGGTTGGCGGCGCTCCACAGCAACTCGTCGTCCACAGCCGTGAATAGCTCCATTAGGAAGGTCAAACTAAGGGAATTACATTACATTTATTTAATTTAACATTAAAAAAATAATGCTTTGATTCTGAAACTCACGGTATATCATAGGTCAGGTACTCCGCCTGCGCCAGGTGCAGGGCATCGTCCAGCAGCTGGGCCCGGGTTATCCTCGGCAGCATGCTAAAGTTCTTCTTGAGGGCCAGCCAGGAGGTCAGGTCGTAGTTGACCCGGTAGTAGCCCTGACGGTTCAGATTCAGATAAATCACGTTGTCGTTATTGGCACTGTTCGTGAAGACATCGCTCACGATGAGCTCCTCCTCGTCCTGGCTACGCATCCAGTGTGTTGGGACATTGTCGCCCTTGTGCAGCTCGTCAGTCTCAAAGGTGATGGGTATAAACCAGCGGCTCTGGTCCGCAGGGTTCTTGGTGGGCAAAAGGTACCTCTCCTGGCGCAGCACCAAATCAACGCCTCGACGCTCCACATTGACCACGGGATAGCCGGGCTGCGTGATCCATGAATCCATAATCTGCTTAATAGACAAATCCTTTGGCAGCGTGCCCTGCTCGTGACCATGTTGCGTGAGGATGGCCCACAGGTCATCTCTGTCGATGTTGCCATAGGCAAACTTCTTTAGCAGATCCCGAGTGGCCGAGCGGAAGGCCTCTTCACCCACAATCGAGTTCAACATGCGCAGCAGGATCGTGCTCTTGGAGTAACTAATCGGGTTGAAGATGCGTTGGACATCGCTAGTGGAGCGCACCTCGAAGGAAATGGCGTGGGTGGTATTGTCCGAATCCAGTTCCATGGAAGCGGAAAACTCCGAGACGGTGAAAGTGTCCATTACCTGGAACTCTGGATGGGAGAACTCCAGGGCCTTAAAGCTCATGTAACAGGCGAAGCCCTCCTTCAGCCAGAGATCGTCCCATCTCTTGGGCGTCACCAGGTTGCCAAACCACTGATGGGCCAGCTCATGGGCAACAATATCGGCCACGAATTGCATGTGATACGAAGAGGAGGCCAACTCCAGATCCTCGGGCACGAGCAGCGCCGAGTCCCGGAACGTAATCAATCCCCAGTTCTCCATTGCCCCGAATCCGAACTCTGGCACGGACACCAAATCGATCTTGGGCAGCTGGTTCTTTATGCCAAAGTAATCCTCGTAGTAGGGCAGGAACTTGCGCACCATCTTGTAGGCGTAGTGGGTCATCTCCACATACGGCGATCTTGTCCAGAGCTCCACTCGTGGCGCCATCTCACTGTCTAGCTTAGCGTATTGCGAATCCACCATGTTGGACACGATGAAGGCCACCAGGTATGTGGGCATTTTGGGAGTAGTGAGGAAGTCATCCCTGATGTAGCCAGGTCGGTAGCGAGTGGTATGCGCCTTGGGCATGTTGGACAGGGACATCTTGAACTCGGTGCTCCGGATAATGCTGATGGTGAAGTTGGCCTTCATGTCGGGACGATCGAAGCAGGGAAAGGCTCGGCGAGCATCGATGGGAGAGAACTGTGTGCTGATTACCCATCTGAAGGTGGGGAGAGTTTTGGTTAGTAATTGGAGAACTTATTGCTTAATTAATATCACTTACTCAGTCTTCTTGGTGTCTGGATTAATGTAGCTGGTCTTGTAGACGCCCTGCAGTGTATCCGTCAGCTGGCTGACAAAGTCCAGGCTCAGGAGCAGTCTTAGCTGTGTCTCCCCCGACAGGGCCTTGTCCAAACCGATCACAAAGGTGCCATTCTCATCGCCATAATCGCTGTCAAAGTCCACCTCCTGCTCGTCACTGGCATTGCTGGTCCTGCCCGGCAGTGGAGCACGTATTACCCTTACATTGGAGATGCTTACGTTGTGGACATCAAGCACAATGGGCTCCCAGCTGGTCACCTTGGACATATCCCGTTCGATCTCGATGGTCAGGCTGCCATTGCTGGCCGACACCTCCACATGGGGCTCGATGAGCAGGCTGCCAGAGAGGAGGAGAAGGCATCATCATATGTTACTTGTTGGTATCACAAAAATAGCTTGCCAGATTGCAGGTGAAATGCAAATGGCTGCCAAAAATGTCAGGTTGGCCACGTCAAAAGTGCCAATCAATCAATCAGTCGTCGCGAGTTCAGGCAGGAGAACACAGTGTGCACATGTGTTTGGCACCCATTCGGGTGCACATTCGGGGGCAATGCAATTCCCATTGCGATCTGCCTCGAACTTCGAACGCAGCCATTAGTCGGGGATGGCGGCAAATGAAATGCATGCCATCATAAGTCGCCATGGCAATCAAAGCCTAACAAGAAGCGCGATAATTGGGTGTTCAAGTTTATGGAAGATGGAATACCCTATTCATGGTCCCCCTATATAAAAAATCTATTCATTTTTTAACACATTCTCCCATAAACCAAGCTCTTGCCAAGCTCTAACCAATTCAATGCTCTACAGGGTATTCCTCTTAGATTAAATATCAATTCCCCCTTTGCACGAATGCCAAGAATGCCGCAGACCCACTGGCAGATGCGGCCTGCCGGAGTTCCAGCCTCCATCCTCCATTCACCATTCTATAGGCCGCCGCCAATCTGGAATCCCCTGGGTGCTGCCTTTGCGCCTAGTTGCAATTAATTGAGGCGATTGGCTTACAATGCGTGCGCTTGGCGCAACCAGGAAGCGGGCTTCAAGCAATTTGCAATGGCTATGCGAGTGAGAGAGTATCTTGCAGATACTGGTCAACAGTGTTGCTTTGATCGGCAGCTGCAAAATCAGTTGCCATCGATCCTCTGGATGGTGCAGCACTTGGGCTGCACTTGCCGCCATCCATCAAGCATCGATTGCCCAGACTTCTCTACCGACTTTTCCCTCCAGCTTCTTTCCTGACTTTTCTGTTCCTTCTCTCGCAACTTTTCCCCAGAGTCTATGGCTGCGTGCGGTGCTCAAATTAATGCCCAGCTTGGGCTTTCTGTGTCAATTATATTAATGCAATGCGGCTACCGCGGAGCCGCGCATCTTCATCTGGCCAAAGTATCTGCCATCTCCTATCGGAGCATCTACCCCGGCGCAAGTATCTGGCGCATTATGTCATGTCGACAGTCGGCGTGCGTTTATGGTTTCTTTAGATCTATGCCGCCTTTACTCTAGAGTGTGACCGACTGACGGCTGGTCTTAGGTGGACATCTCCTGTGGCGACCTAAACAAGCTGCTTGTTGGCCACTTCAAGTGGCTGGTGTCCACCTCGGAGCAACTGAACTGCGACGGCTCAATCCTTGACCCAGTTTTTTAGGTAACAGTGGTAATAGAAAAATAAACGTGTACACACGACCCCACAACTGTGACGTCAATGCACAGTGGTTGGGCTTGTATGGAGACGCGGCCAAAAATAGTTCTAGTTGATGTATCGTTACGAAATTAATACCAAAAATCAAGAAAAATGTTTTAAGTATATGTCCAAAAAATTGGCCATGTAGCACGTCTATATCATATAGCTGCCATAGGAAAAATCTGTTAAAAATCAACATTTAGTATGAAAAACTTTTTTGTTTTTCAAAATATCTTAACCAATTTCACAGATAATATGTTTGAAACAGGTTTATGCATTCTTACCAAATTTGGTTAAAATCGGATGTCTATATCTTATAGCTCCCATACAAAATTTTTATAAAATTATTTTTTTCCAAGAGCTAAAATTAATTTTTTATCTCTTATTGAGAATGTTGGTGAAATATAAGTGTCCAAAAGTAAAAAAAAAATTATTAACTTATATATTGTGTATTTTATTTGTTTAGCAACAAATGCACACAGCTTAAGGGGCGTAAGGCTAATTCGGTGCAAAACTGCCCACGGTTCAAAAAAATGTTTTGGCGAAACGGCTAAAGTTAGCTTAATGATTTAAATACCATAAATTAACAAAACATTTGAACCATTTTTTTTTTTAAATTTTTGTATTAAAAAATTATTTACAGGCCTACGCTATATTGCTAATCTCCTAAGTCCCCACAAATAAAAGTTGGTTTTCGGTGTACATCCTAACTGTCCACAAAAACGTCCGATATCAAAAAAATGTATTGCATTCCTTAAAGAATTAGTGCCCCAAGGTACTTAAGAGACGTTTTTATTTTTAAAAATTTTTCCCGAGTTTTTATCAAAATTGGAAGTCAAAACCCCGATTTTCGACTCAAAAATTAAGTTAATTTAAAAAAATATATATATTAACATTAACAATTTAAAAAACCTTTACGTGAGTACCTGTACAATTAAATTTCAAAGTTATGTTCAAAATTTCAAACCGATTGGTTAAGTAGTTTTTGAGTTATAGAGTACACCGATTTTCAAAATGGCATTTTTCAGGAGAACGCTTTAAACTTTGTGATTTTCATACATCGAACACCAAACGACTTCCGTTCAACTACCCATAACTTCGTCAATATTGTAATAATCGATGTAAAACTTTTACACAATATTTTAAGGATATTAAACCCTTATTTAAAAAAAAAAAAAAAAAAAAAAAAAAAAAAAACCAAAAAAAATTTAAAAACCTTACCCTAACCTGTGTTAGTATTTTTAAGATTATAGGCACATAGGCAAATTTCGGCAAAATTTTTTTTACCATTTGTCATCTTAAAAGCGCGACAAACACATTGGCATACATATGAACTGTAGATTATTGTGGGGTCACAACTATAACTTTAGCTAAACATAAAAAATACGTTTAAAATATAGGCCAGAAACATGATTATTTCACATGAATATAATGAACACAATAATTATTTTTAATATATTAAATAATATCTCATTTTATAGAAAATACCTTGAACTTCAAAATCCATTACAAAAAATATTAATTTGGACACGTAATTAATAATCGGACCACTTCAAAGTTAGGTTTGGTTGTGAAACACTCGCGATGCGCGTAGCTACGCTTTGCAAATGAATACATCTTCACATCTTTAATTTAATTTTTAGAAAGTCCTGTTAGATTTAAAAAAAAAATCTGGTATGCCACAAAGAAGTTTGGATATTTAAGAGACGATCTGTTTACTTTTCGTACATTTTTGTTGTAATAAATTTTTTTATTTTTGGCCTATGGGCGCAACCACTGTGCAATGGGGGTTGACTTGGGGCGGATGCGAGTGTAACAGTTCGCGGGTCTTAGGCGATGCCAAGGATAAAGATAAGGGGATAAAGGAACAAGGATATGTCAAGGGGTGGAAAGCGATATTTATGAGTTAGGGCCTGGCAGAAGTTTGGCCTCTTAATCCCATTACAATGTATTAGCATTTGGAGCAAGGAAGGAAGGTTCTATAAATAAATGTCCGGGTACAACTTGGGCCTGCTTCCTGGTAATATCGAAGGGTTGAAAGGAGAAAACCATGATTTGCATTTATAAATATTTTTATACAATAGAACAAAATCTGTATTAAACTGAGTTAAAACTTGATTGAAGACCTATTGAAACTCTCTATAGTTTTGACAACATAACTAGCTCTCAAACTAACCACTTTTCATCTTATTTATCACTGAATACCCTTTCTTATTCTGCACTTAAAACCCTCTTAAAAACCTGATATTTAATTGCTATGATTTCCCACATTCTGGACAGCTCTCCTAAGCGTCTCTAGTTAAACGATTTAGTTATCAAACTAATATCACTTGTCAGGCGGTTCTCTTAACTTGTCACAACACAGCACATCACGATAGATGCACTTTGGTCAAGCAAACTGATTAAGAGCGCCGTCAACTGTCGGCGGGACATGACCTGGATCAATTCCGGCATTATTTCCAACGACAGCCAAGAGATACAGAGAGCCGGAAACGCCGGGGAGATCTGAGTGAGCAATTTGAGTGTCAGTTGGGATTGCATCTTTCCTCGAATCGAAAGGCGAACATGCAAAGCAATTTTAGCAACACAAGGAGCTCTCTTGACGGGCGGTGGTGATTTTCATTAGGGGAAATTGCGGCTTAAGTGGGAAATTACTTAGGGAGCCACCATAACCACCCCATTAATGGCACATTATTTAATCAACTCACCTGTAGTGCAGGGGCCGCCAGCCTTCGTACAGCTTGAGGGGTCGATCCGTGGGCTTGGTGGTGTTATCCTCAATTTCTGTTGCCGGCACTGGTATGTCACCCACTGGTGGAGCCACCGCCACCTTCTTCTCTGGTTCCACAATGGGCGGTAGCTCCGGGGTGGGTGGTGCACTCGTGGTTGGTGAGGGCGTGTCCACTTTCGGAGGCGGCGGGGAGTTAACACTCACCCAGCCGGCAGTTTGGATGGGATGATCGGCGGCTGATGATGGGTTGATGCAGCTGTAAGGAACGGAAGAGGTAGAACCAGTTGGTAATCAAGTTTGAGTTTATGCAAAGAGTCACACCCAGTTCTCGGAGGGACCCTTCCCTAAATCGCTTTCACTTTCACTTTCCCAATGAGGTCATGTCGTCTCTCCTTCGACTGCCAATTAGCACACTTGCCAAAACGTTTAGCAAAAAATGCAAAACGAAACCACAGAAAACAAATACCCGGAGAACACTAAATAAGCATAGCCACGCCCGGATTTCATTTGGGTTTCGGTTTACACCCATCACACAACTCACCCGGAACCCACTTCCTTGGGGCTGATTCCCTGCCGGGTCACAAAGTAGGTGATTGCAATGGAGAAGAGCAGGGCCACCAGAAAGATGAAGGCGGCGATGACCAGGCAAGCCTTGGAAACATAAACCCCCGACGGAGGTCCATTGAAAACATATTTTTGGCCGTTTTTGGTCTTGAGTTGACCGCCTGGAAAGGAAATAAAAATGCGTTTTAATAAGGACAGTTTTAAATATTTTGTAGGATAGGAGATTGGTTAAAGAAATAACTGTTTTAAATATAATAATATTACGGTATCAATAAGAAAAATAATTTTTTATAATATTTTCCATTTAATTAAATTTAAATTTAAAGCGTTTATTACAAAAATTCCCTTAAGTTTGATAATATTTTTTAAAGACCTGAAACCACTCATAAATCCCATGTTTTATTCATATTTTTTGTGGCTTTTCTCTCTTCCCTTCACAGAAAACGAGAAAGAACTTTATAGGCTGTCAGAAATTATCACACCCTCGTTTATTTACACAGATGTATGTATCTTTCACGTCTCGGCCATAAAGTTTATGCTTTGTCCAATTAATTGATTGTTTTCAGTGCATTCAAAAATTGTTTATAGATCTTTGTATCTAATTATTTCGGATTGGAAATTCCTCACATGCCGTTGCAGCATATGAATATATAGGAGAATCCACGATGTAAACAATTGATGGCAACATCAAACTGATTTATAGCATAATTTGGCCAAGAGTCGAGTGCTTGAAAAAGTCAAAATGTTAGCGGCCCATTTAGCGGGGCGTCGACAACGACATGTGGAAAACCGATCTACCCTGCAGTGCCTTAAACTGATCGTTAAACTCGCTCTTTATGGCAAAAAATTCAAGTTAAGGGGAAAATTAATGTTTAGCTCATTCTAAAAGGGCAAAACAGTTTGTTAAACGAAGAAGTACTTAAGTGTTTTGGGCTTGAAGCCAAAACGTATGATCACAGTGGCAAGGTAAAGTATAGTGAGTTGAATATTTATGTAATAATTATTAATATTTCATTAGTTGGTGATAAGATTTTATTGGAAAACTACCTAAAATTGTGACTACGAATACATTTTCTTTATTGATTCTTAAAATAGTTGTTAATATAATTCTAGGAAAATTCTAAGCTAAATTTTAAACAGAAAATACTCTGCTTTTATTGCAGATTAATGAGTCATTATCTTAAATTTTTTTACCGAAAAACCTCACATTTTCCTCGTATTCTTATCTAAAAAGTTAAGCTACTAAGTGTATGATGGGCCATGCTAAAACAAAGAGATAAGATGGAAAATATACTCCTGATAAGCGAAAAATTCGTACTTTGCGGAAGTAGATAGCCAGCGGCTATTATCATAATAATGATAAGGTAAGCAGACTTGCCGCACGCACTGTACGTTGCCACTGTCAACGAACGGGAGCAGAAATAGCAGCACGTGCTGGGAATTTTCAATTAGCCGATTACCATTACCATTTCTATTTCTCGCCTGGCCTTCACCGAAGGAGGCCTAAAAAACTCACAACTTTTTTTTTATGACGTGTGCGCATGGCACTTTTATAGGAAAGGCATGGACAAAGTCAGTGACTCTTTCGAACGGCACTCGTATCTTGTTTTAATTAAATTTCACTAAGAGCCCAACCATGTTCCGTGAGGCTTTCTAACGCACTTTCCGCCCCATTCACCTCTTACACCTGTGGCAATGCAGTTCTGCATTCCAACATACATATGTATGTTGGGACCATCCCCTCCTCTTATTCCGGGAATCTCCTGCAGCTTTGATCTCCAACCATGCTCCGGTGGAATTTATGTGGTGCAGCCGAAAATAAAAAACCAACTGCACCACCTGCGGCTGCGAGCGACACGGGATCACTGATAAATCAGTTGTCAAGAACTATAACTCAGCGATACTGCACACGCCCTGAAAGCTTTTCAGAATTTTACCCGATTTTCCATTTTCTCATTTTAGTTTTTCCACATTTATTTATCGTTTGCTTGTGGGGGAGTGGGAGGTGGGAGGTGGCAAAGATCTCGTCTTGATGAACACATGTTAACCTCAATTTCCTGTATGAGCAGGAGGGTGTGCGTGTTGCTTCATTAGCGGCGGAAAACTAATAACTCCATCCATCGCCAACTCCATGCCCCTCCAAGAGACACGATTTAATATTCATAAGTCGAAGTTTAAGTAGCGTCAAGCGACAATAAAACATTCTAATTAAGCTGGTTCGCCGGCTCTTTTTGAATGAAGTGAAATTCACTCTGTGGGTGTCAAGCGTGAGGCGCCATCAAACTTGGGGAGACACCCACGGGAATTCGTTGGGATTAGGGCCAGATCGACGTTAATGTGGGATTGCCGAACCCGTAAAACTTAACTAAAATGGTTAATGAAAATGCTAATTTGGGTTGATTAAAAGCCGGGATCATCTGGAGCGATCTAAACACAATATGCATACAAAGTGTTCAGCCCAAAGGTTGAACCGAAACCAATAACATCATTTAAATACCAAAGTCGACAAAGTGTTTCCGATGAGTTCTTTTTTATCTTGAATCCATGTTCTAGTTTTGTGTTGCTGCTAAAAAGAAATTAGTCATGGAATCTCAGTTATATTGTTTTTAAAATCAGCTCTTGAAACCTTATTTATTTAATAATGAGTAAATAAGAAACACTTTAAAAGAAGAATTTATATTGAGAGATAGAAAGTAATCGTGTGGAAAATATCCTAAAGTTCGATGAATCGAAAATTGAAATATTTTAAAAGATTTCATTAAACATTATATCTTAATATATTAAGTACTTGTTTTCACGCTAATAATATTAATTTTCAATTTTGAAACATACCCAAAAATCTGTCCTTCGATATGTAATCGAAATGAAATCGTTTTCTTATATTTTTCGTATCGTCGAATTTAAAACTACGCAATTTGGCAACAAATCCGTGGAAAGGACCACCGCCTGCCGGAGCGGCGGAGGCTGCTGATGATGAACCTGGCGGTGATGATAATGAAGCAGAAGCAGATGCGGATGCGGATGCGGTTTTGGATGCAGATGTCGGAGTGGCTGCTGGTGCTGCTGATGTTGTGGTGGTGGTGGGCGCGTAAATTGCGGACGCCATTAATGGGATTTGCAGTTTGGGATTGGTATAGGATATGATGGCTGCATTGGAAGTAAAAGGAGTAGAAGAAAAGACAGAGAGCAAGCTAAAGTTAAAGCCGAATGAAAAGCAAGGTGAAATGGTTAATATTAATAAGCGAAATGATAAAGGATCGTGATCATGTGCGGAGGGAAATTAAAATTAAAAGCAAAAGTAGAACTCGAATCGTTGACATTTAATCAAATCAACGGGAAATTGGGGTGTGGAAAATGTAATGAAAATGCGTTCAGTGGCACGTGTCGTTGTATGGGGTCCGTTACACTGTCTCCCTCGCCCATTTGATTTTCCCTGCATCCCAATTTTCCCCTCTCGATTTCTCGCTTTGTTATTTGCCAGCGATGCGTGAGTGTAAATTGCACAGAATCATTTGCCGATTGCCGGCGCCAAATGTTTGAAATATCGCTAAAAATATACACACATTTGCACAATGTATGAAGCACATGCATTCGGCGAGTGTGTGTGTCAGCGCCTCGGTGTTATTCAACTTTGCCAGATCGGCAGATCGGTAGATCGCCAGCCGCTGCTATAATTAGCCATAAGGAAATTTTAATTCTCAAATGATTTTTGCACTATTATAGAATAACAAGAGTGGGAATAATGGCAGACAGAAATGTTGCTGTGAGGAAGAGTCTATTTATGGATACCCTAGAGATGTTAGAAACATATTTCCCCAATAATAAATCAAATGGAAGTCTAGAGGAATCAATTTGGTTGTAAAGCAACCGATTCAAACATGATTTTAAACTAATATATAAATATTTAATCTTTTGGAAGATAAACTTTAAAATTTAAAGAATATTTTCCCATTGTTTTAAGACCTCTTAAATGTCTCAAACTAGTTCTAACTATCAAATGAATCCAAATATTTTTTTAAGATCCATCAATTTGCTGTTTCCCAGACACCGAACACGCTTAAAGCACCCCTCATAAAACCCCGATGAAGTACAAATTTGCCCAAGATATCACATTTATAATAATTCCTAGCACATTGTGGATCCAAATCCAAGCCAAAAACCGATAAATGAATCATCGAATCAGTGGATCACTCAAATGAAACGAAACGAAACCGAATGCCCAACAACCAACACCTATCGTTCCCCCGATCCCCGCCAGATTGAGTAGTTTTATGATACTGGTTCTGGTTTTTGGCTTGGGTCGTGCGACGTTAAACGAATTCGAAAATGAACTTAACTCATAAAAACTTAAATGTGGCAACTGTTTGCATTTCGCGAGCAAACACACGAGAGATCGGTTTACTTGCTCGAAATTACTCGGGGTTGCGTGGATCGAATTACCCGTCGTCGAGGAGGGTTGGAGTCGGAGTGGTGAGGAGTGGAGGGGACACTCCACTCCATATCTTAATGACTCAATCATGCGTTAAATGCCAAAACATAGCCGGGCCATGTATGTTCACCAAACACTTCCATGCCGCTAACAAGAGTTCAATAGCAGCAATAACACAAAATTTGATTACTCGACTTTGAACTTGGGGGGAAGTACTTTGTTGAAGCAATCATTTTACGCATTTTTAAATGGTTTTTTCTTTCAGCGGAATCGATAATATAATATCATAAAGGGAAATGCTAAAAATAAATGCTACAAATAGCAGAACATTAGGAAAAAGAAACCAGTCTGGAGAGATTTTACATAGATTTTCTCAATTGTTCACAGCTTATAAAAACTAATTACCACTTTTAAGAAATATTAAACTGAAACTTTTTAAAAGAAATTTAAGCCTTTCTAGAATTAAAGGAAATTTTAATTAATATATCAAAGCAATATAACTTTTATTGTTCTTTTGGATAATATCAAAAATAAATGTTTTATTTCAATAGACCTTTCGAGAATTGTATATCAAGTCCCTGAGGATCCACAGTGGTAAAAACCAATGATAAAAACCATTCTAGATCCTCAGGGACTTGACATAAAAAAAGTAAGAAACTTTTAGAAGCCGACATTTATATACCCTTGCAGTTTGCATGTACATCCAAGAACTGCTAAAAAAATTGTTCATATAAATAATTAAATCTACATTTTTATATAGGAATTTTTCATAATGGGAAAATAAACATTGTTAAATATCATAACTAAGCCGAAATTCATTTAAATTCAATTCGGAAAGCTCTACTGTGGTGCTTTTTTTTAGCTTTATAAATTATATTAATTTTGAAAATTAAAATATTGTTGATTTTTTACAATTCTATCAATGTTACCCCTTATAAATATTTAAAAAAAATTTATGAAAAAAAGTTTTCTTCCGAATTTAGCTAGATAGTCTCGGCTGTTCATGCTGATCAAGAATATATATGATTTATAGGGTCAGAAATGACTTCATCACTGCATTTAAGGATTTTAACTAAAATTATAATACCCTCTAAGGGTATAAAAAGAAGGCAGAACCACACGCACAACAAATATTAAATTGCGAAAGAAACCCCAAAGAGCGATACATAAATTCTTATCACTGCGTTGACATTTAATTGGAAAGAAATTGTCGCATTTACGTCATCAAAGGGCTTTCTTCTGGCCTCCCCACTGGCCCTACTTTGTACATGGTGTTGTTGGCTGCTTTCATTCATATCTTATCGGATCCATCGAAATCACAGGCAGGCAAACAAGAGTTTCTTTCTTTCTTTTCCCCAGTTTTTCTTTTTTTCTTTTTTTGTTAATTGTGCATGTTGGAGCAGAGTCTTCCCCCAGCCCTTCACACCTCAGCGGAGTGCAATTCAATTTCGTATCCGTTCGCTGTCCGTGTCATATTTAATGATAACCCATTTTTCCCAAAAGGGGTTCAGGGCGGTATGTGGGTTACGTAAACACAACTTCTGGTCATGCTTACAAGTGAATTTCATTCAGCGGCCCAGACAAAGATGCCCCAACCACGATAGCCGCTGTGTGATCCCTTTTCACGCTTTTTTTTTCGAGAGGGTCTTTAAAACATGGCCCAGTCATCCATTAGTGCTCGCCACATGTCAGGGATCTGTCTGCAGCTTTTTTGCATTTCCTTTTCTTAAAAAAAAAACCTCACTGACCTAATTCCTGGGGGAAGGAATTCCTTCAAGAAGGAAGTTGCCTTAATTAGCAGCAAAAACTTGTCAGTCTGGTTGAAGAAAATCAAAACACATGGTGTGCTCTTCAGGAATTGCGTTCTATCTGGGTCAACATGTGTAAGATCGAAGATATGGTATATTCTTACAAGACAACGAAATTATGTCACATCAACGAGCTCAAGTTAAACTTTTTAATTGGCGCTCACTTAAAAGATTAAATAACATTTTATGGGAGTTTTTTGCTTGCTTTACCCAGCTTTTTTATTTGTTTTTATTCCCTTTTGCAGAGGCAGCCAAATTGTCTGGCTTTTAACAATAACAAATTGTCAATTGCTGAAATGTTTATAGTACTCGCCCGGCACTCGGGCGAAAGTTGAGTGAACTCCACCGGCCAGAACGTGTCGAGGAACTCCAATCGAGCTGCTGCTGCTGCTGCTGCTTTTATTTTTCCCCATTTTTCCACATTTTGCATGCCTCTAATGAACCATTCAGGCATTGATTAAAGGGAGTGGAAAGCCGGGGAATATTCTGCGGAAACGTCAGCCAGTTCCAGTCCCAGTCCCAGCCCATACATAACTTATGAAACTCCAATTGCTAATGTTGCATGCGCAGAGGTAATAAACAATTCATTTGTTGTCGCATCAAAAAAAAAAGAAAGAAATTCTAGAAAAAAAAAGAACTCTCATCCACGAAAAACCCACAGCCACAATGTTTATTTGGCTTCTATCTTTGTTCAGCATTAGCTTTGACGCCTCGACAAAAAATTGTTTACTTCTGGCCGAGCTTGACCTAATGCATTTGCTTTGATTTCAGCCGCTCCAGCTCCATTTGGTTTGAATTTCGTTGAATTGCAGAGTTTTAGAGAAAGATAAACACACATAAAAGTGAAACACGGCATTAGCATAACGCACCGATTTGATTTGTATTTTAATATTCAATATTTTCCAGTTGCAAAAGGGAAAACAACGGCTAATGAAGTCGTTCAGACAATGCAGTTAATTATGCGATCCGGCGGAGATGGCATGTCAAGTTCCAGATGTGCTTTGGGTCACATTTCCGGTAGGGAGAGGAGCACTAAAGAAGCCAAAAACCAGTCGCTTTATTTGCAGTTACCCAACGGTAGCCAGAAAAGCAGGGAAAGAATTATGTGCCTCCAGACGTAATTATGATTGCGTATCACCACGGCCAGGGGCGTTGAATCCCCCTTCGAAGAGGCAAGCTGTCTGCTCCACAGATTGTGTCAACATGGATCCAACAGAACTTGCCACCTCTGGGAAGGGGGATGCCCAGCCACGACAACATTTGGAATCCAAATAACTTGTCTGCGACAAACAAGCCTTGGGATTTAAATGTTTTTTATGTCTTAGGCTCAGTCGGAGATTTATCATCAACACGGGGTCTGAATGCTTCTTCCCAGAGTTGGGCGTGGCAATGAGGCATATCCACCTCTGCATCCACTTCATGGGCCTCTGCTAGTCGTGCAACTCGAAATGCAATTCGTTTCACTTCACCAATTACCATAAGATTACCATTACTCCCAGGCAAAGCAAACAATTTTGCATGCCCAGATCAAGTGGCTGTTGAATATGAAGTTGAGATATGGAAATTCTCAAGGGGGAGGAGAGTGGAAAATGTCAAATGAAAAATGTGGAACAAAGTTCTTCAAGAAAAATTATTAAATACCACAAATTTAGGTTTTTAGGACTTGAAGAAAACATGAGAAATTACTGAGAGATTATCCAAGATTTAGTTACTAATTTCCAATAGTTTTTACTTTAACTTGTTCAAGATATTAAAATACTAAGTTACAAGCAATTAACAGCAGTAACAGATGAATATTAAAAATCCCTGTAAAATATTTCTTGTTACCTAAAAGCTTCAACAATTCTCGAAAAATATATAAATCAACGGTTAGTACCCGCATTAAAATTAAAAAATTGTATTACCTGTGCATAACCAGTTTTCTATAAATAAAGCAAACTTATAAGCTAAGTACCTTCATGTTCTCTTAAAAACCATTTTATAATCAAACTAAAAATGCGGTTAACCTCAACATTCTCCCACAACTTTGATCTAAATTAAAATTACCAATTCCTCCAAACTTTGCCCAACATTTTATAAACTTTACACCTAAGTCCATTCTGTCAGACCTAAGCTATTGCCGACATAAAAATGACAAATTAAAATATTGTACTCAGTAGCTACACCGAAATTCGTTCGACACTTTGCCGTGCAGTTTTCGAGTGCGGCTAATTTGTAAATTAAATTAGCGCTCATTCCCATTCGGATGACGCCACTTCGGCCGGCAACAAAGCAGCCGTCAGTGCGAGTATTTCAGACACTCAAACACACACACAGACTTATAAACCTCGCACAACCCAATTTTAATTAGCCGGCAAACCACGAGATACAAACGCCAAAAAGCCGCTCATGCAGCTTGGCCAGAGGGTTGTGGGTGGAGTTTTGCTTAAAAACGCTTTGCATGTCGAACAAACCCATAAAAAAACTGGACGATATAAAAGCATAAAAAGAAGCAAATGAATTTCTACCTGGGGAGCATACTTAAGGTTGAATAACCCACCAAAAATGAAACACAAAAAAATACGCAAGAACTTTGCCAGTGGCATAGTCTGCAATTTCAAACAGGAAAGAGTTTATAAGCTCTGAAGAAACCCCTTCAAAAACCCAGCCACTGTTTCATTGAGCAAGGCTTAAAAGTCTCAAACAATTCTATGTTTTAATTATCAACGACACGTAATCCAGCGAAAAAAGCAACTTAATTTTCTATAATTTTCTACAATCGATAAGACGAAACGTTGCATTTTTTCTGTGATGTACTTTTGATTGTTAAATGGCATGCAACAATTTTGATGAGTTTCTGATTTGAGGAGTAAATTGGTTGGCATTTCTGTAATAAACCATTTAAGCGCTTTACAATTTGTCGCAGTTTTGCAAGTTCACAAAAACCATTTACAGAAAAAAATCCATTTATTAACAAAATACAAAGTGGAAATGGAAACTGCTGTGGTAGTAAGCCTCGAATGGCATTGAAGGAAAAATACGACTGGGGCGGAGTTTGTTAGCCCAAGTTATTAGACATAAGTTAATGGATTTTATATATATTTTATATATTTATAAGCAATTGTTTAGGTGCTAAAAATGTATATATTCTCCCTGGCAAAATTACTATTTCTTTTTGATAGAATAATTGTTATGCCAGCAACATCTTCCATTTGTTAGCACTTATCTTCCATGGAAGATCTAACTGGTCACACCCGTTCTCACACCCTTTCAGTGCGTTTCAATATCAGATCATTAGGTAAATTGGCACGTAAACTGTCACCGGCAATAAACCATAATTTTATATATTTAAATATTCTCTCTTTTTTGTCACTTGTCTTTACAGTGGCCTTGATGGGCATTAAACTGTCGCCGTATATAACCCCTGATTTGCTCGTTTATTACACATACCAACAGCTCACATTAATATTTACTTTTATACGGGAAATATTCGCGTTACAAATTATGGGCTCACATTGTGAACTTGACGTTTGTTTTGTTGTTTAGCATTCGTTTTTTACGATGCTCATTTAATCGGTTGCTAGTTGGCAGCTGGCCAAATTATTTTGCTCTCGATTTCAGCTGCCGGCACTGACATTGTCACGCTTTTTTTGGTGAAAGTATTTTTGAAAACATTTTTATTTATAATTGCCTGTCAGAAATGCGCGGTGCTCAAAGTATATAGAAAATAGCGATACATTAGCGGAGGATCTGAGGAAATGCTGGCTAATATGAGTAAGAATTCTGCGAAAAGATCGAAAGTGGCTAACTCGAATTCCTTAGATCCCAAAGAGATGGGATGTGTGTGGGCTTATCCAGCAGCACTGGCATTGGTTTGTGCTCTTGATTTATGGCTGTCATTTTTTTTCTTTTCCAAGCTAATTTGGCTTTAATAAAGCCCGCAACACCTCAGAGTTCAGTGCTGCCCCGAGGGCTTCTCAGTGTCCAATCTTTGAAACGGCCTACGCCACCGCAGCCCAAGGTCCGTTTTTTATTAAGAAAATTGATTAATTGAGAAGGGGATTTTTTTACATTTCCGTTAATTCTTTTTTCGCTAATTTAGGCCCTGCCTACGGGTGCCAATTATGAGAATTTGGAGTAATCCAATTACGAGCTGTGTGGGTGCCCAGATCTGTCTGCAGATATTACCCAAACCTGCACTTAGCTTCCTCCATAGACTCTTTGTATCGTCAGAAGACAATGGCCGAGATTAGAATCTGTTCCGCATTATGACAAATGTTCACCGGGGTGCCTCATGTCTTATGCAACTCAGGTGCCAGAGGCCCGGCAATTTATCTAACTATTAAAAGGCAATCTACAACAGGGGCTTCGACTTCAACTTCAGATACGTGCCGGCTTCCAGAATGGGCAAACCGTATGACGGATAGCATCTTTCGCCTTCAACGCCGTTTACTTTGATGCATTTCCAATCGCCGATCCGCAATCCGCAATGTCTATGGTGGCTAAGTCACGAGCTGCCCCTGGTCTTTTGTGCCAGCAATTTAAGCTAATTTTGTTATTTTGTTATAAAAAAAAAAAAAAGAAAAGCCACCACATTTTTGCCTGCCCAGTTTAAGCTTGAAATCTACACCGAAAATCACTTAGCCCCATTTAACTAGACTTGAACATTAAAATAAATTATTTAATTTTATTATTGCCGATAAAGCTGCCAAATAATGTGGCTAAAAATGCAAACGCAAAGCTTTGACAGGCAGTTAGTCTTAGCCAAAGAGATAAAATCGACAAAAATGAGTGAGGTTGTTTGGGGCTTTTGTCTAAGAATCACTGGCGTTTTTCTTGGAACTCACATAAATCACTTCCTCCTCGAGAAAAAACAATCTAAGATATATGTATCAGGTAGCTTAAAGTTTGATGACTTTTATGCTAAAAATCGGCAACATTGCGGCAGTGAAAATCGTCAACATGGGCTGCGCGCATGCGCTGAGCAATGAAATTTGCATATATGACCATATGTGCACATTGCATACTTTTCATTGGATGAAATGAAACGCCTTAGATGAAATATGTCAACAGCAATTGGCGCTACTGCAAATTGATTTCAATTGTAGGCCCAAGAGCGCCACAAGCTGACGTCATTTCCACGATTGCTTTGATATGTGGCTGGGGGTTTGGTCAAGTCGCTAATCGTTCAGGGCCAACACGGCACAAAGTGCACAGTAGAAAAAGGTTTTAATAACTTGGAAATATAGGTAAAAATAGTAGGGTGTTTTTAGAAATTTTTGAGATTTTTTAAACCCTTTTTAAAAGGTGTCTAAAATTGTGAAATGCCATTTTTTAGGAGCTAAGTTTAGTGAAAATTTGTTTCTGCTTACAATGTAAGATGTTGTTGCCTTATATTTGGATTTTAAAGAAGTCTAGAGATAGAGGTAATTTATAGTAAATAATTTAGTGTGTAGTATATTGATTTCCTTATTTGAATGCAGCTCAAAGATCAGACTCAATATTTATTAGCCTTGTATAAAATCCCTTTAGAAATCATTAAATAAGTTTTTATTATAAAAAAATCGATCATTTGCTAGAAACAGAAAATTAATTTGAAAAAAAAGAAGAAAATTCTATTTAAAACCTCTGTGTAATCACATTTTTCTCCGTGTGACAAAACGGCAAAGGCGCCAATGCAAATAAACACCGGCTGGCTGGCTGGCAAAGAATTTGGTTGCCGAGTCCGGGCCAAAAACAATTTAAATGCAAATCACGTGTTTTTCTTAATGCACCGCCGATCAATTGGTCAATAAACACAGCGATTGGTCAGCCAGCGATTGTGGCCTGAACTTGGACCACAACTGACAGAGGAAAATACTTTCCAGCTGGCAATGAAAACTGACATTTCAGGGAAAGGCGGACAGTAGGTGAAAATAGATATATGATGGAATGGAACCATAAGCAAACTATTGGTCTTGGCGACAATTGATCATATCGAATAACCACTTCAAATTCCGATATTGAGCTTGCAGCAACTTGAGATGCATTTTCCATGTCGTGTAATTGAACACCTTAAACGATTTGAAAATCAAATCCCAGAGCAAAGCCGTCTGACGGCAATTTAAACTTGTTTCTGGCTCACTTTTATATCTGTTTATATTTCGAATTAACTGTCATAAGCATGAGGTGTTGAGCTTAACGCCTACATGCCAGCTTCTTCACCTGGTTTATGCAAATTTTGATAGCTTATCACGTCTCATTATGTAAGTAGTCTCATTCTGAGGCGTTGCGTTTAAGGTCAAGTTGAAGACCAAGCAAACGAGAACATGAGCAGAGGATTTGCATATGATAAATACTCTACAAAAGGGTAACTAGACTGCTGAAAGTGTCATCAAGAACTCATAGTAAATATTTCTCTGATACTTTATTTTTATATTACAAACTGAATGTTAAGACTATCCTACCCTTTCCCAGGGTATTAGCAGACAATGTCCGCAACTGTTGGTCATAAATTTTCGTCACTGGTGTGTTTAGTCATGCTGTCGTCATCGTTGTGGCTTGTAGTTTTTTTGCTTTCTGTTAATTCTTACAGACTTTTCAATACACATGTGAACATAAAATGTATAGTTCAAAGCCCCGGCAAGGTCACAAGGTCAGTGTAAGCCCCAACCAACCATGACCATCTAATTTAGTGTCCGATTTACAAGTACATATAAAATATTTATATACTCTTGTTATTGTTTATTCCACACGTTCCTTTGTCATAAATACTGACACTAAACATTGTTTAATTAGAAAATAATGGCGCACTCAGCTGTCTTCATTAAAGCATTTGCGCAACTGTGAAGAAGTGTATTTATGTTCCGGATTCAAGAGCAAATGGGGAATAATGCCTTGCGAAAAAATTCCAGTGAATTCCATAAACAAGGCTAATCTGAAGATTCGCAAAAAAAGCGAAACCGCATCGGCTGAAGATATATGAGATTTCGGTCTGGCTCACAGAATTCCGGGAAACAAATTCAATGTCTTTGCCCCGCCAAAACTGCCAATTTATTATGCTTGCTTTTGGATCCCTAAAAAATAAAATAAAATGCTGGTCCTGCAGATGACATCATAAGACGCTCGTACAAATCCGGCGATGCCCGTGAAAGACGTGACCGCGTTGCAGTTTTTGACGCCACATATAGTACTTGAAGACGCCGCCTCAAGGAACCCTGTCCGTCTGCCTGTCTTCCTGCCTGATAATTTATGACAGTTTTTGCCTTCTCCCAAATGAATATTAATTGAAAAGCCAATCGCCCAGCATCCAACTGACTGACAGACAGTTTTGCCTTTTGTGGAACACAGTTGTCAGCGGCAGCAGTGAGCTTGACTACTTTACGGCTCGCTTTTCGCCTTGTTCAGCTTTTGTTTTTTATTTTTTGCATTCTCCGATGATACCTAGAATCGAATATGAGAGGCACGGGCATAGCCAATTTGGTCTATGATTTACATTCGTTAATCCTCTTATGTAAATGTGAAACAAAGCCAAAATAGCAGACGACATAGGTAGCTGTGGCGTCACTAGATCAGAGAGTCAGCGACCGATTCTGCGATCCGAAAAAGGGGGGAATCACTTGCGGAGGCTGTGGGCGGGGCAAACCGGCTTAGGTCTGGTATCTCTCAGATACACGTTCGCATCTCTCGCAGACTTTAATTGGGCGTCACAAAGCTGATGATGGCCCTTTTAGTATTCTAAGCCAGTTTCCCCACACTCGTACTCTCAGTTTGGTGTAATGATGTGCCGGTTATGGGTAGAGTCTATGTCAAAATATGTTCAACAAATAATTTAAGCCAAAAAGGAATGAAAAGTAGTACACAGTTTAAAAGTACTTGAAGTATTTCTTATATTTTGAATACTCATAAAAGTAATTATTGGTTGAAATTGATTTCAAAGATAATTTCTTTTAGGAACCCCCCTGATGTTATGATATTTAAATCAAAATAAATACAATTCTGAGAACATAAACATTAAAACATTTCTTTATATCAATTTACCTGGACTTTCCACACCCATTATGGCATCTGAATCCTCTGCATGATGGTTAGCATTTTGATATTTTGAAAAGAATTTCGTTGATTTGGGTTAGTGATGTGCTCTGACTCAGGCCAGGTAACGTAATTGTCTATTTCTATTAACCAAAGTGTTTGCCAAAATCAAGAAAAAACAAAAAAAAACAAATATTGCAAATGGCTCAAAGATCTATCTAGATGCATTGCCTCATTGCTCTGACTAATGGTGAGTGAAGTGTCTGTTTGAATAATTCGCATTTGCATTGCTAATAAATTGCAGATATCTTTTCGTTGTCACTGTGCATGTGCAACATTTTTTTAAAAATTCGAATTCAAAGTCAAATATATTCAGCTCGAACACATGTCAGAGTATTTTGTTGAATGAATGTTTTATGCCATTGTGTGTTTGAAATATTTTTAGGTATTGTAGGTGAGAGACCAAAAGCCATAGAATGTATGAGAAAATACTTGTATTTATTGTCGAAATAGTCGTGATGTAAGTTTCTGTATATCAAATGGATATATCTTAGGTATAAGCAGTGGTCGGTGGGTGGCTATGAATAATTAGCCGATGAAATAAAGGCAGCCAAGCAAATCAAATTACTTGAATTCTGTAAGTGAATTATAAGAATTTGTGGAAGTCAACCAAGAAAGAAGAAAAGTATCCTAATTTCTATAGAGTATAAAGTATTTTTCAACTTAAAAAGATATTAAGGAATAGGCCTTAAAGTACCATAAGTGCACTTATTTCCAGGCCCTAAAAATCTAAATTAAAAATCACTATAAAAACTACATCAAAGAAAGGCATTCCTCGAATTAAAATGTAATTACAACTCACCTTCGTTGACGTAACCGCCCTCCATGGTGCCAAAGGTGTACACCTCGCTCCGGTTGCCTCTGCCTCTGCCTTGGAACACTTTGGCCGCGACCTACGTCTATGTTGCCTCGAAAAATAAGAAGTCCGGGAGGAGGTGTTGTGGGGGGATTATGGCCCGATTTGGTCTGGCCAATGCACTCCACACCTCGGGTGAATTTGAATTTTCAATCCGAAACTGTTGCAATGTGCGTTCGTTCCGCTTTCCGCGTTCTTGCGTTCTTCGATTCTTATTTATTTGTATGCCAAGTATGCTGTTGTCTGGCTATTTATTAGAATTTATCTGGCGATTGCACCACCAGCAACGGCTGCAGTGCTCTCCAAATATTGCAAGAGGAGAATCCAGAGGAGGAGGTGGAGGACTGGAGCCTCTCAGAGATCGATGGCATGCAAGTGGCCGGGCATTGTGTGGTTCTTCTCGGTGGGTTCTCGGTGCAGTAAACAAACAGACTCGTCCCACTGTCCCACCGAGTGCGGAAATGTGCTCTCCGAGCAATCTATCTGCCAGTTGTATCTAGCAGCTCCAGCTCCAGCTGCACAGTTGAGATTTCTCCAGAATTTGCATAGGTCCCTGGCTGCTGCGCGATTTTTGGGTTTGGCCTTCTCTTAAAAGCCTGAAAGGAGTTGCCGGAAGAAGACAAACAAAAACATTAGTGAATGTTCTTCATCAAAATTGACCAGAGATTAATGGTGACCCCCGGGTCAAAGCAAGTAAATCACAATCAATTTGGGGGCGTGGAAGCTGAACCTCAGGCCCCTCATGCACCTTGACACTCGCCTAATACTCTCATTTATCTTTTCAAAATCCCACATTTCATTCCTCTAAAAATAGCCATGCAAATCATTTGGTCTTGGAACATTTAGTTCCTTCATTTCCGTTTCGTTATTCGCTCAATTACCCTTCCCCTTGAAATATTTCACGCATCTGCATGGTCGGCGCCCACGGATTCCCAGCTTTACTTTTGCTTTCAGTTGTTTACTTTTCCCAAACAAAAAAATCATAAAAATTTGCCACTGGGGTACAATTCATGATGTCACTTTGTCAATGTTTGCCTCGTAAATTGAAAACTAATTTATAATGCAAATACGAGCAGCGAAAAATAAACAGAAACATGAAGACTAAATGTGTTTATCGAATGCATTCGCCAGCGCTTGTTTTCATAGGCGATCGTGTGTGGCTGACTGTCTGTGTGTTTTGACAATGATTAAGCCGCAAGTTCAATGCCAAAAAGCGAACCGAATCCGAAAAGCGGAGAACCGAATATCGAATATCGCCGGAATATCTTTACTTGATGTGGATATCCATGCGAAATCGTAAACAAAATGAGAATGCAAAAGGCGAACTCAAAGTCTGAGGAGAACCGCACCCGATAAAAGCTCGCCACCAACTGGAGGGAGTCCCAATCAAAATACTTTACCAAAAAAAGAATATAAAAAAATATTAAGTAATAAAAAGGCAGAGAGACAGAGGGAGAGAGAGAGAGAGAGCTGAGAATTGTCACGATGAAGGGCCATCAAAAGAAATGGTCTGCCTTGTCGTCAATGGATTCATACTTGACATTCGATTGGGCGCCAAGAACAGACAATGCCATAACCAGAGGTTATACTGATACACTGAGAATAAAACCTTCAAAACGAGAATTCAGAAATAAAATTAAACGTATATCAAGAGCCTAAGCCTAAACCTTTGTAATATTCAAAATAATTGAATTGTGTTCTGTCTGATCAAATCCTTTTAAACTTTTTTTCTCAGTGCTTAATGCCAAAAAAAGACAGACTCGTAAACTTTCATTTTTGGAGAGCAGCTAGCTTGGCAAGATCAATTTGATCGGCGGAACGAATTTTAATTGAAGCCGCAGACCGCGGACCTCCGGGGGAAGCGTCAAACGAGGGGCCCTGAGCGATTACACGAGTGGTGTTTAGTGTGTGTCTGTGCTGTGTCTCTAACAAGTCGCATAATTAAACTGGCATTTGATTAATAATCATTGAACCCGGTATGACCCGCACTTCCCCAAAACAAGCCAACCCAACCCCTTCTTCGTATTGGGTATTTGTGGTTTGTTGTAACAATTAGCGACCACATTATGCATTTTAAATCGACTTTTATTGAGTTAAATCTGTGAACAGCCTTCGCTGTTCAGCCCTCATTGGGAGAAGATGGAAATTGGATCAATTGGGATTCAATACGTTTATTGCTTAACGAGTGTAAATATTGAACGTTAAGGACACGATGCAGCCAAATTGTTCTTAATTCGCAGCGAGTGTCATCAATCAAGAGCAGGGAAAGCGACTTGGAGTGTCGAGTTAATTGTCAACGCACAACTTGGTAATTATGTAATTGTCTTGGGGTATTCTCTTCTTTTTTTATTATTATTATTTGTCGTGTGACAATGACAAGGGTTGAGCTGGGAGGAGTGGGGGCCAGCATTGACCCCATGTTACGCTGGCCATTAAAATGTGACAGCAAAATCTGCACAAATTTGGGTAAACCCGACTTTCCGACTTCACACTTGGTAAGCCCCCCTAAAGAATTATTTACCAAAGTCAAGATCTCTGACTAATTACTTAATAGTTTCTCAGAATTATGTGTCGGGTCTCTTTTAAAAACAATGACCGTCAGACATACACTTTAGGCTTCTGTCAATTGTCTCTGTGGCAGGTTAACAAACGCGAATTAGATATGCAAATTATTACTCATGTGAGGCATGTGAGCACTTAATAATGTATCTATCTTTACGGCTCTCGAAATAACCATTCTGTCGGTATTATTATTATTTCCCAGCGTTACAAAACGCCCACAAAATGCGGGGGAGCACTGCACTTGGCGAATGCAATATTACGTATACGTACCATAAACGCTGATGACGGATCATTGGGCTGAGCGAAAAAAACCAATTAAGTGAGACCACCAAACAATACCATAGCCAAGGGGATATATCAAAATTAATAGCACTACTTTTTTGTTTTGTTTTCATTCCATTTTGTTCTCAAAACCGACTACGTCATCGTTGTTGCTGTCGCCTTTTGACGGTGCTTCTGTGCTGAATAATATAAATAAGTAATTTACTCAACAAAAACAACAACAACAAAAATTCACAAAAAACAACACTGGTCCAGAGCAGATCTGCGCTTATTTTTGGTTCTCTTTTGTCAGGCGAATATATTCATAGATATTATTGAAAGTAAATAACGAAACTGGGTCAGCGCCAGCCTCCCACAGCGACTATACTATATTTCAGCAGCAAATCAATCATATTTCTCAGGGGCAAAAACTACAAAGAAGACAAACTTGATATGGCCAAAACTTGGCGCCAAATTGCTAATAAGCAATTGCGGTGCACGTGTCGTATGCTTAACATGAGCATTTGCGTTACGATTGCTCATAAAAACACAATTACATCACAAGTCCCCTCTGACTCACGGAAAGTTCGACGCACTCGCAGCCGCAAACAATTCTATAAAGTATATATAGTTATAGCATATTGAAAAAACTAAGCGAGTGCCTTAATGAAATTACATGTTCTTCCGATAGACATTAATTAAATACGTGATGAAAATTGGTAAAATTAATTTGGCACTTGCCGACAAAGTGTTTATTAAGAGGTGGAAATAAGTACTTCCACAACACTTGCCAAATTTGATTTATTTCAATAAGGAAATAATTCTAATTAAAGTGTTTTTTAACAAAATATGGAAAACATTTTCTTATATGAAAATATGCCTTTATAATTTAACGGAGTGCGAAAATAAGAACTGACTCATTGGATAGTAATAATTACCAATAAAAGATTTTAAATTAAATAGTAATTTTAAAACTATTCCTCATTGTTCTCAAGAAGTAAGAAAGTGTATAAATAAATTCGATTCTTCTTGTATAACCCGAAACTATGTGGAATGGCATTTTAATTGAACAAACATTCGCACATTTTTGGTCATTCAAATTAGCCAATAAACAGTTTTAGCACTTTTTCTAAACTTGGCCGCGGGTGTTACCTTCGCCACATGTTGGCCTCCGCCAAATGCGGGATTCTAGATTCTAATTTGATGTCCGTTTATTTGTTCAGAAATATTTGTTTGATTCCTTCTAGTTCCATTCGCTGTTTTTCTTTCTTAGTTTTCTTCAATGCTTTTTCCGCTTTCTGCGGTGTGTTTTCGCTTGGCTATTTTTAATGGGTGATCTGATGAGTGGGCCATTGGCACTATCGAAGGTGCAGTAAATCATCCGAATTCGTTTTCATATCTATTTTATTTTACTTTTTTTCGGGCTTTATCGCACACCGAAGCGTGCGCTCCAATTTCGTGTTCATTCAACGTCAAAAGTCTCGGTGACATTCGTCGTTGTCACTTGTTTGGCCCCGGTGGGCGGGTGTGGGGTTTATGCGGAGCCGGACATTAAATGCTTGGCTTGTTGTTGGCCGAAAGTGACGTAAGCTGGTCAGTGGGTCTCGTATCATTTCAAGGTTATGGGAGCTTTCGGTCTTTGGGTATCCAATACTTGTGTATTGATATCGAAAATGATACTCGGGGCAAACATTGAGATCACTTGGGATTTATTCCTTACATTTCCCATTTATTTTATCTAATTATCTTTAGTTAGTTATCTCAAAATCTCCCCAAGATCAACAGCAAAGATAATTTTCCACCATGAACGCTATTAATTTACACCTAGAGCAACCTTCCTCTTGCCTTTGCTGAGATCATTTTCGCCAGCCGCTATCTTTGGCTCCACTTAACAATTACACGATATTACAAAAATATTTAATTTAGACGATAAACTTAAGAGCATACAATCTAATAAATTGCGATGTCGCCGCTTAGATAAGGTAGCTCGCTCCTAAGTTGATGTCATTCTTTCTTCTGTGTAAACTATAAGCCGTCGGCGGCATTGTCCTCTCCTTCTGCGTATTATGCCAACGAATTCTGGTCGCTATCTTGACAAACTTGAGGCGGAAAACAGGCTGCATTGCGTGACTGGCCAATGAGTATAGAAAACACACCCACAACTGCAGCAACGCAACCTCTTGGGTCGCCCAAAACCCTCTGTCATAATTCCGCAGCACGCATTAAAATTTAACGCCATTGCATGTTCTCCTCGTTTGCTGAGCTTTTGACCCTTGCGATGGAGTTGGGTTGATAGGGCCGCAAAAAAAAAACACATACTATATATAAGAAAAATTCCACAAAAAAAAAAGAACTCCAAACAAACTAATAACAAAACGTAACGCAGTGCAGTCCAAACATACCATCCTCCCCCTGTGTGTGTGTTTGGTGTGTTAAATTAGTTACGCCCTGTGAGCTGCAGGTGGTTGTGGCTATTTTCATTTTCCGCCGCTGACAAAGTCAAATGAAAATGTCAAACGCTTGTGACGGCCCAAGTTGTCAGCCTTTCGTTGGTAAATGGAAAAACTGCCGCCTCATTTATGATTATACCGTAAACATATGAATATTTTCATAGCTCGCCCTTTTTTGATGGTGTGTGTTTGTCTCTGCTTCATAAAATAAATATTTTGTTGTTTTTAGGAAAAATAATTTGGCTTATTTTTATGTCAAAGCTGCAATCAATGTCAGAATATTTTTAGAGGCCTGTAGTTTTTGGAAACTAATTAAAGTATTTAATGGAATAATTGAAATGTTTTTGAAAATTTTAAAAATATATATTCATTGGAAACATTCATAAGAAATATTTGTCGACCTCAAATAAATATTTTTATAAATTAAAATACAGTTTTAATAATTTCTTTAAGGGCTTATTTCGTTTAAGAAAAAACTAATAAAAACTGGACAACTTTTCTTGAATAATTGTAGCCTGAAATTGCACAGATCTTTTCTTTAACCAATATGACATTCTTTAGCTATTTTTTCGTAGTGTCTAAATATGTGTAAACTCGTGCCCTTTCCAATCACTCGGCCCATTCATCTTCATTCAGGGCCTGTTCTCCCATTTGCATTTGATCTGACTTGCGCTTTCCGTTTCGTCATCTGTCAAATGCACTAGGCTATATAGCCTGACGTCACCGCCACCGGACTATTAATATTCATAACGCTGGGGCAAAGTCAAAGAGAATTAGTCAAAATTGTTTATCAGTGCGCACGGTGGCTGCTTATCAATCATGTGAGTCGCATGAATGAAATTTTTTCGTTCACCTATATTTTTCTCTTTTATTTTTATTTTTCAGTTTCATGCTCTTGGAAACACTGCAGTCCGTTTATATAGAGAACTGCCTGCTACTTATAGCTTAATGGCAAACAAATGCCACCGACAACAGGCATTTTAACGATATTTGGTGACCTTGAAGGTGGCAACAAAAATTTTAAAATTTTTATGCCTTTTCTACAGCTGGCAGGCTGGCGTGTTTGTTTGATATTGCATATAGAATGCTTTATGAATTTTTTTGAATAAAAGCCAGGCAGGGAGAGAGTGCTGCCAGTGAGAGTGAAAAACAAATGTCGAGCGGCTCAGGAAATTTCACCACATCACCACCTCGAGCAGCCACTGAAAATTAGGTGGGCGAGGTGTGTGTATTATTTTTCTCACTTTGCACTTGAAATAGTTCTGGTTCTCTTTTGCTATTTTACATATTTCTCTAATGTACTCTGCTGAACACTAAAATTGTTGCTGCTTGGGTTAATTGTTGTTATTTTTCTGTTGCTGCAGCGCCACAATTATCATTTGTTCTTATCAAGTGACTCATGGAACTAGCAACACTTTTCCGAAAGGGGGCTGAACCCAGACAAAATACAAACATTACGCGTGAATTGTGCAATAAAATTACTATCAAATACACGGAGAAAAAAAGGGTATAGAATAAAGTAATATACATTTTATTTTAAGGGGAAGTTGGAGGTGTCTATAAACATATAGTAAACCTCTGCAAAAATTTTTGAAAATATTTTGTTAACAAAATCTATCATATTTCTATTAAATATCTAAACAATAGTAGATTTTTCCTGTGTAGAGTCAATAAAAATTGCTTGAAAGAGGCAAGAGATAGCCAACTAAAACTCCATTCCCTTATCCCCTTTCTCTACCTATCTCTGCAAAAAACCAGGTAATCCTGGTAAAGGGATACTAACAACCGGGACTTTCTCATCCTTCCCTTGTCATAATGGCCCTTAAATCCCAACAAGGTGCCAACAACCAAAGTGAAACCACACAAAAAAGGTAAACCGAATCCAAGCCTAGGGGGGAAAACAAATGAAAAGCCACGGGAAACCACAAAATGCTGCAATCGACTGAAACTCCATGGGTGGTTAAGGTGAAAATATGGCCTGAAATTAGAGTGAAAAGCGGCGAGACGCCCTATATGAAAAGCAAATGCAATTATGCAAATTTCTTCCCCCCCACAGCCCAAATGCAGCCATAGAAAAGAGGGGGAAAAAAATTTATAAATCACACAATAACAATCAAGAAGGGTTAAAAAAGCATAAGGAACAATTATTTCAACGGAAGAAACCAGGCAATCGAAGGGCAATTCCACTAAAATAAATTGAAAACACGCGCCAAAAAAGGGGTCGCTTTGTAATGTGAAATCAATGCCGCCGAGGGGAAAGGGTGTCTTTGCCGGAGGGTAACTTAAATCACATAGGGAACTTGATCTTTTTTTTTTTGGTTACACTACCTGAGTGCGAAACAAAATCTGCAGCCGCTGATGAGCTCATGCCCAAATGAAAATCAAATATTGAGATAAGGGAACCCCTCTGCTTGCATTACAAAGGCCCGGATACAGCAAGCCCCTCGGCTGTAATTTTTAAGTCATAGTCTTTTTTGGCACACTCCCCAACATTGTGGGCTTATCGAAGGACCTTCATCTAACTAGAAAGCCTCTGGCAGATATATCTGATAAGCAGGCCGACAAAATCGCTCTAGTGTTAAATTAAAATGAGCGTGAACTCGGTACAAAAAGCCACAACTAGTTGAGGTTGAGGTTCCTCTAATAGTGCCCACTGTACTGGATTGCCGCCTGAATGGACACCATTGAAACTTAATTAATGGGAAAAATGCAGCGCAAAGCGGCGCGAAATTAACAAAGGCAAAATTTATCGAGTGGGCTTGGTGTAAATAGAGCAGATTGAAGCCTACTTGCAGAAGCTTTAGTTGCCATATGGAGTAGCGACATACTTGCTCGGGGGCCTATATGCTAATTGGGTTTTATGGATTACACAGGAAAAATCTGGTTTAATAAAGTAATAACAGAAAAATGTTTAGGTTCAAATTAAATATACTAAAAACAACACTAAGAACAGGGGTTTACAATTTGTTTAAAAAGTAACCCACCTGCTTCCCCATTATTTCTTATTATTTAAAAATAATGAAACTATTCCCATATATTATTAATAAATTATTAACTTTATTATCTTTCAACTAAAATAATATTTCTCCTTTAAAGGAAGACTAGAACTTTTCAGTAATTCAATTATTCCACTACTGTGCCAGTTTTTCTGCCTGAATATTTAATATGTTCACTACAAGTAGACCCACACCAACTATTCACTCACTGGGAGCCCAACAAGCAGGCCTGGACACCCACAACCCCTCCTTGGCAAGGCAAAAAAACCGCCCACGTGCCGGCTAAGAGAGAACCTGCTGCCACTTGTTCGGCGTTGCATTGAAATTGAAAGCAAGCAAGCATGGTTGCAACATGGAAAAGCGGAAAAGCATTGCCGGCGCAGCACAAGAGAGGATTTCACAGCTGTTTTTTTTTTTTTTGGGAGGGGTGTGTGAGTAGGAAGATGGGGAGGTGAAAAGTTCAAGCACTGCAGCAGGCAGCGTCCTTGGGCTTTTCAGCTGCTGTTGCTGTCGTCGTGGAGTTTTCTCGGGACCGACCGGCATTGCATTCACCTCCGAAGGACATACACGCCTGCAAAATCAATAATTGCCCGGTCGGATGCAGTGGGTCAATTTTCGATTCTTTCCCCAAAAAATAAAATCAATTCAAACGATTGCCAAACTCACCTCGGATTTTTCCACTTGTCTGGCACACCGATTTTAAGTGGTTTTCTTTAATTTTTTCGTTGTTGTTATTTTGGCTTTGCAACCCGATTTGTTCAAGCTGTTTTCCAAAATGAAACAAGAAATTTGAACATTTACATTTTGTGGAACATTTAAATTGTTGTATTTTTTATGAATTTTTTTTTTTGTGGTTTGAGTTTACGAAACTTTACAGCGCCCGTTACACTTTGATTGTTGATAGCGAGGTGCGTGTGAGTGTCTGATTTTGATTAGAGCAAAGTTGAAACAAATGCAAATCGATGTGGCTTTTTTTTATTGTTGTTGTTGTTGCCTGGCCGTCATGGGCAATGTCAGAGGCATGCATATTTGTTTTTCTCGTTTTGTTGTAATTTTTGTCGTTTTTAAATTTAGATTTGCCGGTCTTTTGTTATTTCTGTTTTGCCTATGAAAGAAATTGAAATTTTGTTAATACCACACAACGCTAGTCACGTTGTGCGTTATTATTTTTTTTTTATGCCTAACTAGTTTTTAGCCAACGCTGAAAATTGTGTTCTAAATGGCAAACAACGGCAACAACAAAAAATCTACAAAACGCCCACGAAAATCGCCCACTCAGCCAAACAACAACAAACGTAAACGACAACGCACACGCACTTCTCGAGATAACAAATATAAATAAAAAAAACTACATATATAACGAAACTCGCGTACTTAATCAAATAAGCGTTATAACAATCGCTGTTGGCCAAAAAGCGCTTTGCCACTCAACGACTCAATTCATTTCAATTTCACGAGCGAGATCTCACGACAACCTTCCCGTTTCGAAGCAAACAGCGGACTGTCGTTCAATATTGAAAGCGAATGCTTTAACGCGGCCGCCGAGCGGGTAGATTGCCAGCGAACTCGCATGAGTTGGACGATACACTGGGACAAAGCTAAGGGAGAAAGATACAATCAACACTGAATCTATGAATCTATCTATGAATCTATCTTATGTTGTCAGTATGATTTGGAGTGTAATAAGTGTGGCTTAAGGGGTATCAGGGATTTAACTGGTCCGGGTAAATGTTCTTTTTTATATTACTTGTCTTTCTGCCTTTTTTATTCTGTATCAAATATCAATTTTTATAGTAAGATAATCCTGGATGTATCTTTATCTATAAGTGTAGCTCAGGAAAATGTTTCTAGGAACATGTTGAGCAACACTCATTGGTTCTACAAGTATAGATATTGCCGATTATTATTCTATACATAAATATTACCAATTTCAACTCATTTAAATCAATAAATTCGTTTAAAGTCATTTCTTTTAATATAAATTAAAATAAATTAAGCTAATTACTACTTTAAAATGTCGGATTAACTTCTCTATTCTTTATTTTTGAACTGTATTGCAACCAATAAAAGCCGGCAACAAACCGAAATGTGCTATCTTTTGGCAAGTTTCGGTTGGATCAGCTGTTTAGACGAACAACTCAAACAAGTTGCCACCGGTTGTTATGGGTGTCACAACCTTGTTATCAGTCTGATGGAACTGTTAAAAACCACCAAATTACCTTTGTATAAGAATCCTAAAAATATAAATAAAATAAATTACTTTATGGTGAAGAAAATATGCATTTTGTCTTTTTATTTAATCTATTAAATATGATCTATAAATATTTTTATTGAGTTGTTGTCTCGCCTTAATTAGTATATTGTTAAAAAATAATCAAACTTAAGTCATCAATTCTAGAACAAGCCTCCATTAAAATTCACAAATATTTTTAAAAACCAATACAAAAAATATACAATAAATCTTATGGGATAAACCATATGTGGATGAGTCAGACTTCTCTATAGGACCATTCGTAATTGTACGCAAATGATCTAAACAACTGTTTCCTCCCATATTTTTTGACCAATCATGACACAGCCGCAGAATATCAATGACTTCAAATCCAAAAGCCCAGAGTGACTCAGCCAAACTGTAAATTTATAAAGTCGGAAATGGTCAGAGGATGACAGCAAGCTCTCCAACTTCAATCTAGTTACATTTTTCAGGGGATATTAGCCATGTCCTGTTCCTTTCCCAAGCACTTAAGCGGTTCATCAATAACCTGACTGCACTGCCCTCAACGAAGCAATAAATAATTCAGAGTTATTCGAGAGACCAATAAAAAAAAGACTAGCCATATCCTGGCCTTAATTTCTCCCAAGGTTTCTAGGTGTTGTCCGAAAAAGCGCCATAATTCATGCCAGACGCCAGAGCCAATTAATTAATAAAAAAAAATTATGGAATAGAAAGCAAGAAACTAAAGCGGAAACGAAAACCCCGTTGAGTTATGCTCGCCCGCCTTTGAAATGTCCTTGCAATCCTTTTCCGAAGACCCCAAAGCCGACCTAAATTCCAGACTGACCACTCTCTGTTTATTGTGTGGGCCACGAAAATGCAAATTCTCCAGGTCCTGGAGCTCTTGGGCTGCTCCAGTTTAACGCTCCGCGTGGGAGTTGTCCCTATTGATTTAATTCCGGCCATCCGCCAGTGACGCAATTCTTGTGAAGTTGAATGCTCGACCGACAAATACTAGTATTCCTGAGCCAGTCCCAAGGGGTTGTTTTTGGCCACGTTCTTTTCGGCGGCGGTGGCCCTTGGCAGCCAGCCGGCTATATGGGAATTTCTGGCGGTGGAGGCGCCACAATGACTGCGCATAGTTTTATGGTATCAAGTTTTTATGTGAGTTTTCCACATTGTCATTGTAGCTACGTAGTTTGTTGTTCTACGCTGGTAATTGATATGGGTTTGAGTATCTCTTTATATATATATATATATATCCACTGCAGCTGGATGTCATGACCTAGACAATTTTCGGTCTGCCTAGATTTCTATCTGCGGGAAGGTCAATGTGGCGTATACTTAACGAGTAATATGAGAGCAATTGTAGGTCTCCTCATAAGCATACACTTACAGGATATTAGTTTAATGTATCTTTATTTTATTTAACATTGAAGAAAACTTATATATACAGAATATAGTTCCTAGTAATATTTTTCTAGTTCCAGAAACTTAGAAATATTTAAAATTTTTTAAAATTTTTTATAAATTTCTTTTTGTGCAGCAATGACTAATAACTTTTTTTGGGATACCGAAAGAGAGTGAGAAAGTTAATTTATCATAGCTATTAATATATCTAACACACGTTTGGGATGACATTGGCAATGAGTCAACTTCAAGTGCTGGAAAGACCACAGAAACTGACCTGAAGCCGAGCGCTTCAATTTGGCCAGCTGGCTAATATTAGTCAACAACTAAACAAAGTTTAGTCAACAGATAAACAAAGCCAAGTTTGTCACCCAAACATAAATACCCACACTCCGCATTATTAGCTTTTCGGACATGAAGCGGAAAGGCAGGGAAATGGAGTTGCAAGGTTGAAAAGTGGATGATGCAGCCTACAAGGTCTCACATTTTCTGACTTTGAATCATTTTCTAGCGGTATACGCAGCAAGTTCAATATTGTCATCTATATATTTAGCGAGATATTCGCTCAACAAATATCGTTCATCAACGACACAACTGAGTCAACAATGAGGTAATATTCCCGAGACTACTTATATTTCATGTTACCTTTATTATCTTTAAAATAGATAATGAAACAAGTGTACTAAAAGTAAGATATATTTAAAAAAGTAACTATATGACAATATATATATATTATAAAATATATTTTTTACGGAGATGAACTTTTGTTTATCCTTTCAAAATATTAGAAATAAATAAGTATATAAGTATCGAGCCTGATTTACATTTTAACAAAATTGTATTTTATTAAAAGTACCTAGAAAAACTTTGACCTCTTTAAATCTCCAGCTCTTTTATAGTTTAAGCCAGTAGCCGACTTTAACTATATATGTATATGGTATGTTTATATATCACAAAACATGGAAAATCGCTTGTGTTAACAAGTGCGCTGTGCTCTTGAAGCCGTCCTCTCTGTCCGAGATAAAACAATTGGCATTCATTGTCCCACCGGGTGACCCACTGGCGCAGTTATGGGGCATTTAATCAGCATGTGCCGAAGATGAGGAGCACTTTGCCACTCCACTTGGGTGGGAGTGGGAACATGCTGCACTTCCTGAATTCCCCTAAACAAACATGGCCAATTGTGGCTATAAAAGTGGCAAAAATATCGCTATTGATAAAAGCCACTCATCTCACAAGTGGGCTGCTTGAACATCAACTTATTGTTGCGAATTCCTCAATTAATTTCGATTGCTTTTCCTGGGAATCACTTTAGAGGAGCAGCAGTTATTTTGTCACCAGCAGATTGCCTAATTTTTATTGATCGTTAGTTTTTAAGAATTAATTGCAGTTGATTAACGAAATTTGCATGCTGGAATACTCTTCTTTGTAGAGTTCTGTGGGCTTTAAAAGTATCTTAACTTGAATTTGGCAACTATATACAATTTTTAGACAATTATTAAATTTATTAATATAATACTTTGGTCGTTAAATTGTCCTTATAAATACTATTAAGGTAATTCAAAGAAAAGCTTTTCTGCAGTAGGTAGCTTAGATAGTTTTAATTGTAGGTCTAAACAGTTAAAAGGCTCAAAATCATTTTAAAATAAAGAATTTAATTTTAGTTTAAGGAAATTAAAAAAATAAAGAAATAACTCTTTTTTACTTGTGAAATGTTTAATTCAAATTATTCTACACCGTTTTGTGCGCCAGACTTTCATTCATTTTACGTAAAACAGTTTTTATCGATGAACGCAAAAATGAGTAGAACGAAAAATCTGGCAACGCACAGGGTGCTGCCAGACTTTCTGTTAATAAGCGACGTTGCGTTTCAAATTTAAAAATATTTAATATTTTTAAATATATAAATAAATTAAAATTAGTGAATTCAATATTTACGTTCAAAAATTTGAAAAAGAATATTAACAAAAGGAACTGATAATTTTAATTTAAATAATAAATGTAATAAAATCAATAGACGATTTTCTAAATTTAAAAAATGTTTAATAATCTCTAATCGATTTTCTATAATGTTTATTTACTTGAAAAATGATTATATTTGTATTAATACGTAACTGATTTTTAAGTTGAATCAAGAAACCTTCAGTTTTAATCTTAGAGGTCAAGATGAGATTTCCAGCTTTTACCGAAAAACCCTTTTATTAAATTGTGTAAAATGGTATTCCTTAAACTTCAGTTATTTTTTGTTATTTAAATTATATTTACTATCTTGTATTTAATTACATCCTCTGTTAATTTGTTTTTACCATGAGTTCCAATTATTTCTCATTTCAGAACCCACCCTGCTGCCATCCCGAGAACTCTCAGATATGTGTACTCGCAATTGAAATGAAACTAGATACATTGGGCGGACTCCGACTTCGACCGTTTTAGTTTCTTTGTCCGGCAAAAAGGATAAGACGTTACGTTCATCTGTGAGAGTGGAGAAGTCGAGAGAATAGGTGCATAAACGGCAGCTGTCCGCCCGGAGAGCTTTCACTGTATATGTACGGGTACATTATAAGGTCGGACTTGCACGTCTCTGCTGTGCCGTCTAAGCTTGTTATTAAAATAAAATACCCTCGGCTCCGGCTGTGGCGATACAAAAGTGAAAACATAGACCCAAATCTTTGCCACATTGGATGAGCACCATAATTAGTGAGCATCCTTGGATGCGTCCAATTTAAACTCTACGATTCGGTGCCGACAAATTACTACTCATATTTTATAGAGAGAAAAAAAAAGGATAATTTCAACGAGACGGACGGATGCACGTACATACACATGTACAAAGGTCATAGTTGCAATGTTTACATCAAAAGCTTCCTCGATACGCATGCGCCTGCCGACGACGAGCTTTTTAGCCCAGGTTTGCAGGTGTAGTGCGATGGAATTTCGACGTGTTAGTTTCGCATCGCGGTTAGAAAAGTAATATAACTTTTCCTCAGTGAACAGGATTTTCCATCTATCTTTTTGTTCAAATAATCCGCATAAATCGTTGTTGCAGAATGTATTTCAATAACTAAAAACCCCCGGGGGACATCCGTGAATGTGCGCATGCAAAAATAAGCAATAGTAGAAAAGAGTGTATCCTGGAAATTTGGCAAACATACACAAGTGCATACGACGAAAATACAAACGCACATACAAATGTATGTACATTTAATAAAATCAAATCTCTGTGACCATTCATGGAAGCTGGATTATTAAATTAAATAGTTTTTAGTGCATAAGGACGAGGGTGCTCAACAGAAAAGCAAAAATATGCGCGTCCTGTAGCAAAGGCAACTACTTCAAAATACATAAAGCTATGTGTTATACATACAATGTTATATCCCACGTATATGTATAATTGAGTGTTCGCACATACACAAGTGTTAGTGTCCTGTCCGCTCATCTGCCGTGAAAACTCGGTTGATAAAATGTAACTTACTATTCAATTAAGAATGTAAAATTCCCCGAGAGTGTCATTCTGAATGGAAACCACAAATTAAATGTAAACGGCGAATAATCACTATTCGAAAAGGTGTTCAACATGGAGGTAATGCTACTATTTATGTTGGCACTTCAACTTATAGAGACCAGCTTTGGCAGTAAGGATGGTAAGTCTATTACTTAAGAATTGTATTGTTAGTATGAAAACTAAAGTAAACATAAATAAACCTATATTGTTTATAAAGACCTAAAGTCTGGAGTTTTAAAATGAATTTTACCATTTATATTTATCTTTTTGTACAAAAAAATAAATATTGGTAAAAAAGGATAAGACAAATCAGACGTATTTTATTTTGAGATCTATCTATAGAAGTATTTAACATCATAATATTTGATTTATAATGATAACTAAAATTACATTTCACAAAATTAGCCCTAAAATCTTGTTTTTAGAGCGCTAAATATGAAGAAACTTTGTTTTAAATGAAAGGTGTATTTTTCTTACATTTAGAAGGACTTTTCTTAGTTTTATGAGAGGCAATTTATCTTCTATTTGCTAAGGGCAATTTTCTTAAATATAGAAAAATATTTTAATGAGTGTGGAGAAGATAGATAGAATATTCGTTTAATACCAGATATGTTATGGGCACTTGGCCAAATTATCTTGTTTAAACGCTTAATAGATTGCTTTTCAGTTTACCTATTATCTTAGAAAAATAATTAATATTGAGGTACTTGAAAATGTATGTATGAGTAGAAGTAAAGCGATTTAAAAACTGAATTTTATTATGGTGTTAATATAAAGTAAAACCACTGTTTTAAAACACATTAAATAAATAATAAATTAAATATTAATCCCTCCTTTCCTTCACAGTACCAATTCATCAAATTGAATCTCTAGTTGGTGAAAATATATATCTTCCATGCAATGTAACCACTTATGACGGGGATGAACCTGTACTGGTTTTATGGTACCGCGATGACAAAGGTACCCCCATATACAGGTAAATTAATGAGAAACTTGTAAACTTTCAAACATTTCCAGCAAGAAACCAAAGTTGAACAAGTGTTGAGTTGGAAACAAAAGGGAGCCCCCATATCTATAAATTGGCTCTAATTTATTGGTTTTTATTGCTGTTAGAACTTGTTCGTATTTATTGAATCCTAGTGCAGTCATAAGTGTACACTTCTGACCTAGATCTTTACAAATAAATCTTACTTTTCCAGTATTGATATACGAGCCGGAGTGTCCAAGGCACCAAAAAGATGGTCTGACGAATCTGTCTTTGGAGATAGAGCTTATTTTATATTCGATAAGGAGCCCGGAAAACTTTCAATTCAAAACACGCAAGCTTCTGATTCCGGAACATATAGATGCAGAGTGGACTTCCTGAAAGCCCAAACCATAAATAGCCGTGTCAGGTTAAACGTCATATGTAAGTTGGTTTTAATAATAGTATTCTTAAGAGTGCGATTTATGCTCTAACTTGGACACTGACAAAGTTTAATTTTGATTATTATTATTATTATTAATCTTATTTAGCTCCGCCTAAGCAAGTTATAATTCGAGACAGCGCTAATGTGGAGCGGTCTACAGTGGTGGGACCCTATAGCGAAGGCGACATTGTGGCATTGAAGTGCCAAGTCATTGGAGGTAAGTATAAGATTAAGTTTTTTAAATTAGTTTACTATAGTTAAAATCTATGGTTCGCCAACAAAACATTACAAAAAACCGCGTCAAAACCTAGTTACACTTCCAAAAGAAAAGTTAAGTTAAACTTAAAAGTTTACCACTAATGAAACATAATTTAAGCCACTCCCTTTGACAATTTAAAGAATAAGTAATTGGCTTAACTATAAAAAATATATTTTTCTTTGCATTAAATTGTGAACAAACAGCAAAATATAATCATTAAAAGCGTGTCATATTGCTTCACAATTTTTTCAGAATTTCTTTATAAACCTAATACCCAACGTTTATTCAAATTTCAGGCTACCCAACCCCCACTATCAGTTGGTACCGCGATGGTGTTGAAATACCATGCGAATTAGCTCATTTAGCAGGGGGAAAAATTATCGAGTGCGAAATTACTCTGCCTTCGCTGGGAAGGGAAGATCTGAACTCGAGATTGACCTGCAGGGCATTGAGCCATCCTCGAGCACCAATCGTGGAGGCCGTTGTTCAAATTGATATGAATTGTAAGCAACTAACTAATTTAGATTTCACAAGTTATTTAACTCGAGACTATTGTGAATGAATTGTAAATGTATAAAATGTCCTTTTTTCAGTTGCTCCCTTAAATATCCGACTTTTGGGCGCTCATCAGCCACTGTCTGCTGGCCGAAGATACGATCTTTTATGTCAAAGTGCTGGCTCCAGGCCGCCGGCCGTAATTACTTGGTGGCAGAATGGCATTCGACTTGAAAAGACTACCGAGACGGTAAGTATTGTTGGACTCTGTGTGTGGTTTATATAAATGCTTAACTTAACTTTCAGACTTCAAGCGATGGCAACCAGACTACAAGTACTCTTTCAATAAGTCTTAGTAAATCAGATGCGGGGAAGTATTTGTCATGTAAGGCTTACAATCATGCTGTACCCTCCGAGCCTCTGGAAGATGGCTGGAAGCTTGACATTCAATGTATGTCCTTTTAATTAAATTTATAGCACAAACATTATTTAACAAGATTACTTCGCTTTTAGATGTCCCCGAAGCATATGTTCGCTTAGGAACATCTCTAGATCCCAGTACTTTGCGGGAGGGAACTGATGTGTACTTTGATTGTCTCGTAATGGCTCATCCGAATGTATTTCGCATTGAATGGCGTCACAATGTAAGTCCCAGGAGTACCTAAATTTGTATAAGTTTAATATTTTATGACTACTTTCAGGAGCAACCACTGTCTCACAACATTTCCCAAGGCGTCATAATAAGTAACCACTCTTTAGTATTACAAGGTGTAACGCGAGCCACAGCCGGAAATTATTCCTGCGTTGGGTTTAATGCTGAAGGAGAAGGAATCAGTGCTCCATTTGCTTTAAATATTCTGTGTAAGCTAACTTAAAACAACATTTTTTGCTATTATTCTTGAATTTGTTGAATAAGAAAAGTTTAGTTTCCTTTGTTATTTTTTTTCTGTCATTATTATTTCTAAGATGTTATCCTCATATATTCCTCTTTCTATTTGTAGATGCTCCAACATGTGCCCAGAATCAAAAGAAAGTATATGGCATAGCGAAGCAGGAAGATGCTAAAGTAATGTGTACGGTTGATGCGAATCCTAGAGAGGTTGAGTTTAGTTGGACATTTAATAATTCTGCGGAGAGCATAGATGTTGCCACAAATCATATTATTCGTTCGGGTAAGTAAAGAAATTAAACAAGGTTAATTAAGTTAATGCTTAAACGATTGCTTATATATTCCAGGCACAACATCCATTGTGACTTACACTCCAATTACCGAATTAGATTATGGAACCCTCTTATGTCTGGCCTCGAACAAAATTGGCAAACAGCGAATACCCTGTGTCTTCCATATAATTGCTGCTGGTTTGTATTGTTTTAGTTTAAACTAAGACTATATATTTTTTATTTAATTTATTATTTATATTAAGGTCGCCCTGAAAAAGTACATAATTGTACTGTAATCAATATATCCATGACATCTTTAACCGTGACGTGCAGTGATGGTTTCAATGGCGGATTGCCGCAAAATTTTAACTTGGAACTGCTAGACTCCTACACCCAAGTGAGTTATCTATCAAAAAACACACGAAAAGTATAAATAAATAATCGTTCTTTTCAATCAAAGGAAATCAAAGCAAACATCACATCGACAACTCCAAGGTTTACGGTTTCAGGTCTAAGCCCGGGCAGCATATATAGACTAAATATTTACGCATTTAATACCAAAGGCCGGTCTGATCCAGCAATTGTCAATGCTGCCATGCTGCGTATGCCGGAAAAGCAACTAACATCAGAGCAAAGTGAGTTGTACTATTTTTACTAAAGAAGTTTAAATAAATTTCCTTTAATTTTCAGCTAATAACCTTCGAGCAGAGCTATTGTTTTCACCAGTGGTATCACTTACAATTGGCTTAACCCTAGCCGTGCTGGTCGCTGTGCTGGCGATTATCCTGGCCCTGCGAATTCCGTGTTCAGCCACCTCGAGGAGGCGACAAAAGGAGCTCTCGAATGAAAATATATCAAGAGATGAGTCGCCGGGGCCAAGCGACAAAAGTTCTGGCAGCAAGGATGTGGATGATTGCGATGAGAAAAATCCAGATGTGGTACCTGAAACTGTTGAGGCTGATGATCAGGTGAAATAATTACTTAATTGATGATATTTTACTAAAGAATATACTCAACTATCAATAATGAATGAATTTTTATATCATGTTTCTAAATAATTTCTTAAATTTTATTACTATTTTAGGTTGAGAGCGTCAGGAAACGTCAGCAGATTTCCACCATCGAGACCAACCGCAGCCCCAACAGGGGAATATTCGTAAATGAACAGCAGCACTTAACTGCGGCCGAGATCTCCCTAAGGGCATCTCATGGAATTGGTTACTGCACTCTGCGCGGCGGAATGCATGCTCAGGCACAGAGTTCGGTGGGAGAAATATCAATTGTGAGTAAAAATATTAAATTAAACTTTTAACAAGGAATTACTAGTCCATTTAGACGCTCTATAAATTTCTTTAAAAATCCAGGATAATCCAGGTTTAACTTTATTTGAATCCTTTCAGAATGTAACGCCCCACGTGTACTCCAACTCTATATCGCAATGCACCCTTCCTCGCCAGTCATCGCAGAATGTGTGGCCCAACTACAACTGCACCATTGCTGGAGCGAGACCAACCTCCACATTTCATCAATTGTCCTTTCCGCAGGGAAGGGGAGTAGTCAATAGCCACAACCAGTCGCAGACCCTTCAACATGGACACGCTCCCTCGCCATCGCTGGCGTCCAATAGCTCCATGACCTCGACATCGAACGTTTTGCCCCAGCCACACGGTGGCGGTAGAACCATAGCCCTGCACCACATGAACCAATCGCAATGCGGCAGAGTCTGCATTGGAATCGCTAGCGATGGCATCCACTCCGCCGAGCAGAACCTTTCCGACGACGAGGTAACCGTCCAAACTCCATTAATGATAAAGCGCGACAGCACCGTATGACTATAGAAATTCCACAGGGTATACGACACGCCCCTGTGATTAGGATTTAAATATTTTCAGTATTCTGCATTTCCAACTCAATAGAATAAACTTTTTTTACCACTTTATTATTACCCATTATCAAAACAATATTCTGGAGAGATCAATTATGTTCGGCCAAATGAATAGTTTTTAACGTTGTTAATTATAAGTTGTACGAAATCAATATTCAATGAATTAATAACTAATAGGTTTTAAAACGAGCAAGTCAAGCGGAAGTTAGTATGGCCAATGCATCTACTCGTACTGCAGTTTTTAAAGAACATACCTATATACCGACATCAAACGAATTTATAGACTGGGTTTGATATTAAAGCTGATTTTCTTGTTATTGCTTATGTGTATTTTAGAAACAATCTTAAGTATGAATATGTTGGCTTTTTAATATTATTCGAAATGTATGCGAAAATTATGAACGGCCACAAGTTTAGTTAAATTTTTGTATAAGAAAGTGGAGATTAGCAAGCTTCAAAACGCTGTAAAAACCAAGTTAATTTTATTTTTTGTTTATATTTATATATCCAAGAATTCCAACTGAATCTTCCGGATGCTTCTTTTTAACTGCATCCCCTTATTGCTGGGCAACCGAAGGGAGAAAATAGATTCTCGAATAATTTAGCAATTAAAAGCTTAAATAATTTTGTGTATGTTTTAAACAAATTCAACCAAACAGAAGTTAAGTCAAATGTAATTTGATGAAACAATTGCTACACTCGATCGATGCCAAGGCAGTTTTTTGAATGCACTCATGATTATACCCATAGTTGTGTCTGTAAATGTTCGTGATGAAACTTCTACTGAACACAACTCGCTCAAATATAAAGAACTAATCCATTGTAACGCAAGATGAGACATAATTCCAAGTGTTTTTTTACAACGCTGGCCGGCATTTAATTCACAATATATATTTAATTTTATACTGGTCGAACTTACATAATACTTATATTTAAAAACAAAATACCATATATATTAGGAACTTAGTGTAAAACTACTGTGAGCAGTATTATAAAATCTAAGTTATAAATAAAAATAAATTAAAAATAAATAATGGTTTTAGTCAAATTGGAAATACTTTTACTTTTAAAATATATAAAAGGTGAGTGCAATTACCATTCCAGATCAAATGAAAGTCTTTGAATTGGATTAGCTCATTATTTCGCATTCAGTTTTTCCCTGCAGAATCACTAGTTTTGTATAAGCAAAATCCTTTCTTCCAAGTATAAACAAGGTTCTTGTTAATGATCAACATTCAACTCTACCCTTAAATTACAGCTGCAAATAGGAGGGGTAAAGGGAGAATTCTATCCCCATAAACAATGAAATAGAATCCAAAACTCGATCAACACAGTGACATCTTGAGCATGTGTGGCTGGGTGGGTATATCGGTACCACTTAAGTCGATGAACACGGGCACAGTTCATTAGACATCCACATATATGGCATAAACACATATCGTCGTCTGCCGTCTGCGAGGGTTATAAAAGAACGCGTATCGCTGAGCTTCGGGTTAGTTTACTCCCAGCTCCGTCGCATCACAGACAAGTGCTAGGATTTTCGTACGCTGAATCTTCTGTGTTAAATTTAAGGATCAGCCAAAGCCTTTTTACTCAAGATGGTAAGGATAGTGAATGTTGGAAATAAATCTTAAGTTGGGACTAAAGTGCCTTAAAGTCCTTTAGGTATCAAAAAAAGGACTCTAACTGAAAATTAGGTTGAAGGTGATTAAAGTTTAAAAATCCTTTGAATTAATATTATTCAAAAGAATTTAATTTTCAAATTTGAGAAAGCCAAGTTTCTTGCAAAAGTGGAATTTAAATATCGATGTATTCCACAATTAAAATAAATTAAAAACAGATGGTCAACAGTTCTATAAAGTTTGTCCACCGGATATTCTCAATAAAGATTTTAGATTTAATTGAAAGCTTCTACAAAAAAAAGAACATCTTAAGGTCTTAATTATTTTTATTAAATAAATATGTAATTAAAATTCTAGAGGGAATGCATTTCGGTTCACATTGGACAAGCTGGCGTCCAGATTGGCAATGCCTGCTGGGAACTCTATTGCCTGGAGCATGGAATCCAGCCTGATGGCCATATGCCCTCCGATAAGACCGTCGGCGGTGGCGATGACTCCTTCAACACCTTCTTTAGCGAGACCGGAGCTGGTAAGCACGTGCCCCGCGCCGTGTTCGTGGATCTGGAGCCCACGGTCGTCGATGAGGTTCGCACTGGCACCTACAGGCAGCTGTTCCATCCCGAACAGCTGATCACTGGCAAGGAGGATGCAGCTAATAACTATGCCCGTGGCCACTACACCATTGGCAAGGAAATTGTCGATTTGGTGCTGGACAGGATCCGCAAGTTGGCCGATCAGTGCACTGGCCTGCAGGGATTCCTGGTGTTCCATTCCTTTGGCGGAGGCACTGGCTCTGGCTTCACCTCTCTGCTGATGGAGCGTCTGTCCGTGGACTATGGCAAGAAATCTAAGCTGGAGTTTTCGATCTATCCAGCTCCACAAGTAAGTGATTAGAATGTGCATAAAAAACTCAAGATTTAAATTTTTCGATTAATAAAAAGATAGACACGATGAGACTTCCCTTTAAATGTAACTTCCTGTTTCCTGCCTCAGGTATCCACCGCCGTGGTCGAGCCATACAACTCGATCTTAACCACCCACACCACGCTGGAGCACTCGGACTGTGCATTTATGGTAGACAACGAGGCCATCTATGACATCTGCCGGCGCAACTTGGATATCGAGCGACCCACCTACATGAACCTCAATCGCCTAATTGGTCAGATCGTTTCCTCCATCACGGCCTCGTTGCGCTTCGATGGCGCCCTGAATGTGGATCTCACCGAGTTCCAGACCAATTTGGTGCCCTACCCACGCATTCACTTCCCCCTGGCCACATATGCGCCCGTCATTTCCGTCGAGAAGGCCTACCACGAGCAATTAACCGTCGCCGAGATCACCAACGCGTGCTTCGAGCCCGCCAACCAGATGGTGAAGTGCGATCCCCGTCGCGGAAAGTACATGGCCTGCTGCATGCTCTATCGCGGCGATGTCGTGCCCAAGGATGTCAATGCTGCGATCGCCACCATCAAGACGAAGCGCTCCATCCAGTTTGTAGACTGGTGCCCCACTGGCTTCAAGGTCGGCATCAACTACCAGCCACCCACCGTGGTGCCTGGCGGCGATCTGGCCAAGGTGCAGCGCGCCGTGTGCATGCTGTCCAACACCACGGCCATTGCCGAGGCCTGGGCCCGTCTGGATCATAAGTTCGATCTGATGTACGCCAAGCGGGCCTTCGTCCACTGGTACGTCGGCGAGGGCATGGAGGAGGGCGAGTTCTCCGAGGCCCGTGAGGATCTGGCTGCCCTGGAGAAGGACTACGAGGAGGTGGGCATTGACTCCACCACCGAGCTGGGTGAAGATGAGGAATACTGAGTGATGAATTCCGAATTTGGAAAGGACCTACATAAACATTAAACTTCACCTTACGTATATCAAATCCACAAGCATGAATATGAGCAATAAAAATGATAACACAAGCATTTGTATTTTTAATAATTTTAAATATTTTTTATTGGGATATGTTTTAAATTTGTTCTTATATTTACCATATATGTAATCCTGTAAATTAAATTCTCCTTTTTTATAATTTTAATGCGTTACGCTTATATCTAAACGTTTTGATTTTTCAAAATTTATTGAAAATTATTTTCAACAATGTATTGCGAAAAAACGACGTTTTAATTTAAGGGTCCTTCTATTTTTTTTTTAAATTTTGAAATCGTTAAGTGTGACATAGGCTTACTTCCGGGTTCCCCAGCGCATGCGCAAAAATGTCTACACATAGTTTTTAGAAATTTTCTTTAGTAGCAGACAGACGTACCATTTGAGAGGAGGCTCAGAAAATTACATTCTACATATTTTCTTTTATTTTAATATTTATTATAGTGTATTAATTGTTATTAAATATAGAACGTATTCTCTGAAATCACAAGTGAATGTTATTTAATTGTAAATGCACATAGAACTTTGCATACACCGTGTCTGCAAAATTGTATGTGTATCGATTTAGTCATAGGATGGGAGTCTTACAATAAAATTTGTATTAAGCTTTGTAGGATAAGATTATAAGCTATCTTGGATAAGAATATAGAGTTAAAGATTATAAGTTACGTGTTAAGTTATAAGTTAATTTAAGTAAGTTACTTCTTATGCATGTATATATGTACCTACATATATATGTACATATGTAAGCAATAATGTGTATACACTTTCGTCTGTGAACTTTACTTTATTTCGTTTTAGTTTATTCATTAAGAAAGATAAGAAGAACTGTGGACTGACCTTGCAATGAGGACCAGGAAATATATCTTCGATTTATCAAGGTTTTCCCTGGCATATTATCGCCGTATGCAACAATATTTATCTAATACCGATCAAGAAAATATATATATTTAAGATAAATGAGGGAAATTAAGGCTAGTAAAACAAAATATGGTTAATAACATAAAAAGCTTGACTGAGAAACGGCCAGTATCAGGCTTAACAATATCTATTTATCACATAATGTACCAAGACGAATCATCTGCTGAATTAATTAACCGGAGTGTTAATATCAACAATATCAACTAATTGCAGCAAATGAGTGTTATTTCTATTTTGAAATAATACCTTGCTCGAAACAATTTATTATTATGTAAACGTTTTATTCCAGGTTACACTACATCTTCAAAAACAATGCCTTACAACATGTTTATAATAATTAACGTTCTTTTAGGTACGATATATACAGATGACTAATCTTTAACAATATAGGCCTTTCCATTCATAAACAGTCACTACCCAATAACTTCCTTAAATGCATTATTTTCTTAACCCTTCCGCTTAATTATTTCCTCCAACAATGGTTCCTTCCGTCTGAAAATTTGTACGGCTTTTTTTGGATCTCGCTGAATGTGGGTCCTTAAGTTATTCTGAAACACCATTAGCTTGTCCAGAACATGACCGTCTATCTATCCTTTTGGGTCTCTGTCTGTCTGCTTTCTTTTTTGACAGTCCAATTGTAAACCTCATTGTATCCTTTCATGTCCGTCTGTTCTCATGTCCGTCTGTTATTCCGCCAGTCCTCATTTGACTGGATAGTCCGGCTGCGTTCCAATAAATAAGACAATCTAGAAATATCTAAATAAAATAATATTTTTTTATGAAAAGAATGTTCAATTATGAGCATTCCATTATGACTTTGACATTTGTTTTCACAGGAATTCCGGGAATTGTATTACGTTCTTCTCGTAGATGGAGTTGTGCTTTTAACAAAAAACATTGGTTTGTATTTGTCTTGAATTATTCAATTTCAATTATTGTAAATCATATAAACGGAAATGGTAAGTAATCGTAACAAATTAGATTTCAGTTACTGTAATGACTCAGGATATATCGCTTGGAGGATCACTGTATCCTTTGGGACGTTTATTATTTGGTTCGGATTCGGATGGTAACTTAGGTAGACAGATATTATGGAATCTAAAAATGTGCTTACAAAGAGATCATTTTGTATCATGTATAGAGTATAGTTGATTGTGTTTAGATTGCTTACTTATTGAAGAGTAAGTCTTCATAATTTTCATCAGTTTTCATAGAAGAATAATTGATATTTGTTAGCCAAGGTAAACTTCATCCTTCATACTTGGTAGTCCCAGTATTAATATGAGATCCTTCTTCTGCAGCAGTTGCAAGGCTTACCACCAGCTTTAGGAATCTTAAAATTCGAAGACTAGTGATAGCTCTGATATCTGCATAGAAGGCTATTTTACATTCTTTAGGGATTTAATAAACGTCTTAAATAATATTCTACATTCTCTGAAGATCCATACGTAACGTCTTCACATTTTAGTTTCCAAAGTATGCATCGGATACATGACGACGAATACTCTGAGGACGCCAAAGAAGCTGACTTTAAGGGATCCATTCTTCAGAAGGAAATATCTGTGAAACCGCGACACCAACTTTCCATTCCAGATATATGCACAGAAGCTGTCAAAAACAACTGCTTTCAGCCGTCAAGTTTCTTAAATAACTCTATAGCCTTTGCCTCGCATGTAGTTAAGTGTAGCTCTCCAGCCTCAAGCCTAGACGAGTCAACGTCTACGGCTCAGCAAGAGCCCAATCCCCATATGCACATCCAGGGTCAGCACATGATGGCCCCTGTTCCCGATCTTAGTTTTTACAATGTTCCCGAGTTTATTTCGGAGCAGGAGAAACTTATGTTTTCGGATGCCGAGAGGTTTTTAAGGTCAAAGGATAACGAGGTGTGCAACAATGATTACAGCTACATGCACGACGAATTTGCCATGCGCAAGTATTATCATCCATTATTTGCCCATGGAATATGCCGGTGGCCCGGCTGCGAAATAGACCTAGAAGACATAGCGTCGTTTGTTAAGTAAGTCAGCCCATAAGATTCAGTTCAAGATCTTATATATAATTCTTCCTAGGCATTTGAACTCTGAACATGGCTTGGACGATCGGTCTACGGCCCAGGCTCGTGTTCAAATGCAAGTTGTTTCCCAACTAGAGTCGCATCTTCAAAAAGAAAGGGATCGCTTGCAGGCCATGATGCATCACCTATATCTGTCAAAGCAACTATTATCACCCACCAAAATGGAAAGAAAGGTACTTAGTCAACCGATGTTACTCGGATCATATTAACTTTAATGTTTATTTAAGGATGTACCGGGCAGGGAGGGAAAGTTTTGCAGAAGTCCACTAACAATAAATAGCATAGGTCGACCGATGCGCCAAACAAGTTCTCCTGGCTCCCTCAATCTTCCAATGGTTAACACAACCAATCTTTGTTCCATCAAGAAGAGAAGCCACGACAAAAATTCATTTTCCATAAATGGTGGTAAGTAGTGGACTTTAGTCGTTGCATCACTGTAACTAATGTACGTTTTGCTATAACTAGGATTACCCTACATGCTTGAAAGAGCTGGTCTTGATGTGCAACAGGGTATGTAATCAATAATTTGTAAAGCTTGGCAGACACACAATAATACATTGAAATGTTATAGAAATTCAACGGAATAGAGAATTTTACAAAAATGCTGATGTACGACCGCCCTTTACATATGCATCGCTGATAAGACAGGTAATTTTAAAGTAAAATGTGTACTTAAGTAAAAATTATCAAAATTTATTATACGGTGTCTCTCATCTCATTTTATAAACATATAGTCCATCATAGACTCCCCCGACAAGCAGTTAACCCTAAACGAAATCTACAACTGGTTCCAAAATACTTTCTGCTATTTCCGTCGAAATGCAGCCACATGGAAGGTAATATATGCACTTTTCAATCAAGCATGTTTTTGTAAAATAATAACTTAAGCATATGAATCAAGATTGTCTGTCCGATTTGTAATTTTCGGACTTTAAATATCAATCTTAATTAACTGGTTATATTTGCACGTTCAAGTTTTGCGCCTTAAAATATTTCTTAAATTGGAAAATCTAACCTATCATATACACCATTAGAATGCAGTTCGGCATAATCTGTCCCTTCATAAGTGCTTTATGCGGGTTGAAAATGTGAAAGGAGCTGTTTGGACAGTTGATGAAATTGAGTTTTACAAAAGAAGACCGCAACGCACCGCTGGCATTGGTAACAACTTAGCAGGTGCTACCAATTCCCCGGACACTAACTATTTTGTAGCTATGAACATTGGGTATGTGGGCTTTAAATAGTTCAATATAAACTTTGCTCCAACTTCCTCAAACTTTGCTCTGTTAGTAAATACCCAATATAACCCACTAAATGCATGTTTATTAAGCAGATATATAATCTGTGGTTGTTATATGATATAAAATTATATGATTTTTTACAGCAGTTCTTTAGGGTTTTAGCACCGATTTAAGGGAAGTACGTTTGTCTGTCCGCGTAGTTGTCAGTCTGCTTACATAACAGGTCGCTGGCTTATAAACTAAAAAGTGTAGGTGATCAAATCAAAATCGTAATTAAATCGTCCTTTAAGAGAAAAAGCGTAATAAAATTCCTTTATAAATGAACATTTTTCTTCCTTTCCCGATATTGGATTTCCCTGTTTATGACTCTTGTTGGTGCTCTTGGTTTCTCAAACACATTTTATCTAAACCCCCAACTTGAATATCTATCGAAGAACGCGATACGTACGAATCTATCTCTGCACAAGTGCTTTGTGCGTTACGAGGACGACTTTGGCTCGTTTTGGATGGTCGACGATAATGAGTTTGTTAAAAGGCGGCACTTATCAAGAGGGCGGCCACGGAAGTATGAGCCTTCCTCTTCTCCGAATTCATGCCAATCTGGCAACGGTGGTGTGTCAACAGACAAGAATCCTTGCGATAATTGTCCTCAGCATTGCTCAAATATGCCCACGGGCGCTGAGAATGCTCTGGATTCGAACAATCCAAATGAAATTGGGCGAATGGGTTGTCTTCCTTTCTGTGGTGGTGGTAGTGATGGTTTAAGTAAGACATCTAAGGAGTATTCCAATATGGATTCGGGCCTAATCGAAGGCAACAGTCACTTAGCCATGGATGAGTACTCATCTGCAATGTACGAAAGTAGTGCCAATGAGCTTAACCGATAAATGAATAACTACATATTAAGAATTATTTAGATGCATTGTCGTAATATCTATCTTTTTTCAGGCCAATAGGTTCGGACTCGGAAATTATACTTGTACATATGCATAAATATATACATATTTCTAAGTATAGTTTCTTGAATCAAATCACAAATAAATTAAATTTTAAACTGATAACAAAACTGCACTGGTAATAAATAAAACTTGCGGGTTATTCAATAAAAACTGTTATTTTAATATAGATTTATTATGTTAAGAATTTCTACTGCTTAAAACTAAAAATTGAAAGGGCATTTTTTCAGCATTGCCCAAATTGCTTATGTACACTTAATTTTCTTTTAGCAGATACTTGTACTTCGGTGGACACTCAAAATGGTATATTGATCTTTATTTATTTAACTTCATTATTTATTTTATTATAGAATTTAAATTCATTAAATATAACTCGTGTTTTTTTTCTAGCTGGCAAATTAATTCTAGGATACGTCGTAAACTCTGCTCTCCAGGAGAGGAAGGAGCAAACAAAACAAATCATTGCCTCGTGTTTTAACTATTTTAAAATGTTCTTTTAATTTTCAAAACAAAAACAAGAGGATACAGTTTATAACCGAGAACATAACCCAAATGAGAAATAAAAGTCCGTTAAAGTAATCTCTAAAAACAATATGTATCGCTCATTTTGAAAATACACCATTGGTAACATATATTTATCAAATCAAATTTCGGCTACGTAACCGATAAGATTGACGGTTTTAAGATGGCGTTTTTGACTGTTATTTAAAAACGTTATTGAGCAAAGTTCCACCTTATTTTTACCAAAGTTATCAACCTTTTTACACTTTATAATGTCTGGGCGTTGGGCACACTAACAAGCGATATATCGATAATTTTCCGGTGATAAATATTTTATCGATTTGACATATTTCAGAGCAAAAGAATCATCGATATGATATTTAAAAATATTTCACAACACTACAAAAATATCGATACATTGATATTTTGTTATATTTTTCACATCCCTAGTTTTTAGGCACGAGATAAATATTTTTTGTGACATGAAAAGTGAGCAGAGACGTTGTACATGATTAATTGAAAAACTAAAATGGTTTCCATGCAATTCGTGTTGCAACCGCTTCCGGGATCGGATGATCAGTTCATTGAAAGGTAAATATGACGCTTGGGGCTCCGGTCTTACGCACATGTGGATGCGGGATTTCATGTTTTAAATGTGTACGTACGGCTGGCTGCATGTATTTCTTATGTGAAAATATGTACGTACGAGGGCCATGTATATGTATGTGTGGGCAGGAAGATATGTACATGGTCATTAGCGCGGAATGCGAGCATAGACACTGGCGGATGAGCCTATGTAATTGTATCCCCGCGATACTGTAAACATTTACCAACTGCATTTGCGATAGCGCGTTTGCAAATACCACTTTTATGCCACAACTTATTTTCCAACGCATCCGTATAGATGAGCATGTGTGCGACATGTGAGCGTGTTCTCCCGAGTATGTGTGAGTGTGTGCATGTGCATACATGCTGATTAATTTGCCAGTTTTTAACTATTCTAAGGAAAGTGTAGAGTATGTTTTAGGCTAACAACGTTGGGGCAAGGCATCCAAAACAATTACCAATGTTTCCGGCTGAAATCCATCTAACCAGCATATGTGCACATGTCTGTGTGACTTTAGCATTTTGGCTAAAATTCTGTTTCTCAGCACATGGTACTGCAGTGTAAGGCGTTTTCCATAACCGACAAAGATGTTTGTACAGGGTTACGAAGCGAAAGCTGATATCTCAAGAAGAAGAAATCGAATTTCACCATCTTCCGAGCATCCTATTTTATAAAACCCTTGACTAAGCCAAAGCATCCGTTGAAATCTTTTTATAGGATTCGGGAAGTCTCTGAAAAAGTCAACAGATTCGGATATGGCACTCATCGCATATTCGAGCAGCTAAAAATTCCAGTAAGGGAAGTGGTCATTGGCCCCACTCACATTGGCGTCTTGCTGGAGGATGGCAAGGCGTTCCGCGTGTCCTTCTCCATCAATTCGGAAAAACTTGACTTGACAAAATCTGATGCAAAATGGTAAGCCAACAGATAAGCTCCTGGCAACAGCGGCAAAGCCTAACACTACACTCTTTTCAGCTCCACAAGTGGAGGTGCCGGGACGGCCAGTGCTTCGAAGGCGCCCTCGTCATCCCGACCTATGGCCCGGTCCAGAGCCCGCCTCCTGCGCGCAACTGGTCGCACCAGCTCCACCGGTCAGGGTTCCGGATCGCGAAGCACGGGCGTGATTATCGGGGGCAACACTTCGACCCGACCCCTGGTCACAGTACCGGCCACATATGTGCCGGAAGAGCTTATATCCCAAGCGGAAGTTGTTTTACAGGGCAAGAGTAGAAATCTCATAATTCGAGAATTGCAGGTACGTTTTACTTGAGATTGAGCCTTGAGCCATTGAGTCTGCAACGCCAATCACTTTGTTCGTTTTACAGCGCACCAACCTAGACGTAAACCTAGCTGTGAATAACTTGCTTTCTCGCGACGACGAAGAAGCCGAAGATACCGAGGAGGGTGCAGACAATTACGTGCCTGAAGACCTTATCTCACTGTTGGATAACGGCTTTAGCGGTGATAACAACAGCGTCATCATAGATCCCTCAGACGGACTCTTTTCGGAGGAGATATTTACCAACTATTCGAGCATTCGCAAGTAAGTGTTTGCTAAGAATATTCTAGACGCCAATTGTTGTTTAAAATCCCAAGGGATACAGATCTCAAATTGAATTAACAAATGTCCTTTTCCAGCTTGCTCTTCGACCGCATTCGCAGTGAGCGCAGTAATTCGACCGCAAATGCCGCAGACAGTAATCAATCGAGCCGCTCAACAACATCGGGCGCTGCTTTAAGTGGAAGCACTGGTCTGTCGGCTCAAATATCGGTTAATGCCGACCGAGAAGCCTTTAGCCGTTGGCGGGATCGCCAGTACTACGGACCGCGGCGCTGGATTAATAAAGACGATTACACCTGGGAGAAAGATGCTGGTAAATTGATCACACTGCTTACATTCAGCTTAAATAAACGTATTAACTGGTAATAATTACCTTAAACCTTAGATTCCAAGAAAAAAGAGCCTTCCCCAATGCTGTCGCCCATTTGGATATCGGAGGAGCTGCAGCCATGGCCGGAGAAGAGTTCGGTTCGCTTTAAAACCATCGGAGCGCTGTATTCCGAGTTTATTGCATTGTCAGAGAGCGGAGATTTGTACCAATGGCGTTGGTCAGACCCAGAGCCGTACAAGTCGGAGGTAAGAGATATATTATATAATTAAATGGTAGTACTTAATCAATACATGTTGAATATTTTATTGAATTTACAAATATCCATTTGTAGGGTGAAAATGTGTACCATCCGAAGACTGCTGCCCTCAACATCGCTGAACGAGTTGAACTCATTTCGGCCAACTTCATCAGATGCTCTGTGGTTACAGAAACAAATCGTGTGGCCACATGGATGGACGAACAACTGGGATACCTTGGCGCCAAGCTAGAGCACACATCCTGCACATTCAACGAGTTCATTTCGGATCCTATCACCAAGATCCACGTCTGCTCCCTGTACACAGTGGTTCGCACCGACAGCAACAATATTTACTGGTGGGGCGTTCTGCCTTTTGACCAGCGCCGCTATTTGTGGGACAAGTTCCGCACAAAGACCAAGAAGCCCTTCAAGGCAGTCGCCACTGATATTAATGTGGGCGCCCAAGTGATAATGAAGAAATGCCCCATCTATCAGTCTGGATCAATCGGATTTACTTGTTCCAATGGAGTGCCAAAGGTCGGGCAGCTGTTAAATTCGGTTTGGAATTTCACTGATGTGTGTCGCATGAAGATCATAAATATAAACACAAATTCGGGCGCGGAAAAGACGCAGACTGCTTCGGGCAGTAATGTGAATGCCCATGGAATCACACCGGACAAGGATCTGCCGAAGACTACAACCATGCCCACGACGGCTAGCAGCAGCAAGAACGGGCAGTCGTTCTCGAACAGCAAGGAATCGACAGATCGCATCGATATGCCACCACCCCCGTCACCAGCATCCAGCACCTGCAGCGACACCGGCAGTGTAACATCGCACAAGCGCACCAAGCGAGTGACCACGAAAGAGGACTCCAACGCTCCCCAGGAGAACAGGAAGGACGAAGAGCTGTGGCAGCTCAAGGATGTGGTGTTTGTTGAGGACAAAGTGGGTCCCGTGGGCAAAGTGCTCAAGGTGGACGGCGATTTTGTGGCCGTACGGTTCCCAGCCATGAATGCGGCAGCCGCTGCCGCTGCTGCTGCTGCAGCTGCTGCCTCTGCCGCCAGCTCCTCCTCTACCTCTAGTACACCCTCAACATCCAAGGAAGAAGGTAAGGAGGACGACTGGCAACAGTGCCGCCTGCTGCGCCGCGAGGACGTCCAAGTCTTTCGCACAGCAATGTCGACTCGTGGTCCCGACTGGCTGCAAAAGCAGCCCAAGAAAATAAACGTCGGTGCCGATGCGGCTGGCGTCCAGCTTCTGGCCCTGGCCGTCGACTCCCGCGGCATACACGTGGTCAAGAAGGTGCTCGGCAAGATCCACTACAGCCTGTATAACCTGTACAATAGCAAACAGGAGCAGAACTGCCTGTTCCCCACGGACTGTGCCTCATTCATTGGCTCCTCGCCCGCCAACATTCTGATGGCCTGCAACAATGACTGCAGCGGAAACAGCAGCACTATTGTGCTCCGCGATGGCAACGGGGCGCTGTATCCCCTGGCCAAGGACTGTCTCGGCTCGATTAAGGATCCCCAGTGGTTCGATTTGCCGCCGGTGAAATCAATCACAATGGCTACCATCTCGTTGCCGGCGATGCTCTCGGGCGTCAACCTGAAATCGAAGGTGTGTATGACAGCTCTGCTGTTTGATACCCAAAAGCTCATGCCGCACATACTGCGTTGCGATGTGAAGAACAGCTTCGCAGCCCTCAGCCGGCTGGAGAGGGAGGATCAGGCGGACACGGCCCTGGTGGTGGAGGAGCGTTGTGACGGTGCCCGCAACATATTCCATGCCTGTGTGATTATGTGTGCGCCATCTTCGAACAAGGACTCCCCGCCAGATTCACCCAGCGGAGGAGTTGCCGACAAGAAATCCCTTGCCGTTGGACTCTCTGTTGCACGCTCCATACCAACGGTGTCGACAAGCGCCTATGTTAGCAGCAACGCTTTCGGAGCAAACGCAGCCTCTACCAGCGAGAACTCGAGTTTCGCCACAATGAGCTCGTCTGGCGCTGGATCCGCCGCCCCATCGGCAAGCCGGGATAGTCGGATTAATCTGCGCGATATGATGCATCGGCTTATTAACACCGATCAGGCGGAACAGTCGGGCAGCAGCCAGCCAATGGCCACCGCCAACGAGGACCATGCCTACATACCCTGGCCACATGAAGCACCGGCGGCCAGCAACCTGAGCGCCAGTTCCTCGCAGAACATTACCGATAGCATCGAAGACGACATCTCAAAGATAATTCCGTCCTCCTCCCAGAGTTCCATGATCTCCAACATAAAATTGGGATCTCCCAAC